>NW_023425551.1:66526965-67121965 GCF_014108245.1 Pipistrellus kuhlii | reverse complement strand
TCCTATTTCAATGAAAAAGTGGAAGAAAGCCATAAGGCTCGAAAACCTCTGCTTGGGACCTATGCTTGCCCCCAGAAGGAATGACCATAAATCCTCAGCCCCTGACACCCACTCACCCTAAACACTCTTCCCACTACAATGACTGAAGTCACACAAAAATGTCAGTGCAATCCACGCTCAAATTTCCCAAGAAAACTGTGACCACGGAGCCCAGTAAGAAAGACTCTGAGCCGAAACCAGTTTGGCTCAGTGGATAGAGCATCAACCTACGGACTAAAGGGTCTCGGATTCGATTCCAGTTGAGGGCATGTACCTTGGTTGCAGGCACATCTCTGGTGGGGGATGAGCAGGAGGCAGCTGGTCGATGCTTCTCTCTCATCAATGTTTCTAGCTCTCTATCCCTCTCCCTTCCTCTCTGTAAAAAATCAATAATTTATATATATATATATATATATATATATATATATATATATATATTAAGAGAGAGAGAGAGAGAGAGAGAGAGAGAGAGAGAGAGAGAGAGAGAGAGAGAGAGAAACTCAGATATCCCCAGCCAGCCACCTCAGAGGCATTTGCCCTGGTTTTTTCAGCCTCTTGCACACATGTTGGAATCCTGAGCTTGGATTACTTGGTGCCTAGCGACCCTTTGCAAGATTCAGGAGGGGAGGGCAGTAAAGTGTGCTGCTAAAAACCCCAAGTCAAAAGGAAGGACAAGTTGATGTTAAATTTGCAATTGGTAGTTCAATTATTAATTAATTTGTCATAGAATTTCGCATGGAGGCCATCCCACAATCACAACTGCATAAATAAATACAGATCAGGTTAAAAAAAAATCTGTGTTTTCATTGAATTTTTCAGGTAACCACAATGGTGAGAACTGATCAGACTAATAATAATTGGAGTGATTGCTTGTATTCATATTTTAATTTGAAACATCTCTATTGTGGAAACAGAATTTCCTTTTCCATTTGTATTCAGACAAGGCTGGAAACAGCATCTGAACCCATAATCATATCACAGTGTGTTTCTCTCGCTCAAAAGCTGAACCTTCTGCCTTCACACTTTCACAGGCTCCTCCAGGCCCGCTTCAAACAGACACCACGCTCCTCCTAAAACTCAAAGAAACATCGCGACACCTTTGTAATAGGCCTATTTCCCAAGGGGGGGATAAAAGGACAAGGCAAATTAAGGGAAATGTGGAGTATAAACTTGAAACCTACTGTCAATAAAACCGAAAACAAACTCGAAGCGGAGGTGAAGAAAGCAGGGGGAGGAAAAGCAATGTTAAATGGTCATCTTTCTTCTCGTTTTATTTGAGGAAGTTAAGTTTGCACAGCTCCTTACAAGCTGTCTTTGGCTAAAATCACTATTAATGAGCTTTGACTTGAGAAGTTTAACTGAGCACGAGCTAACAGCTTCCAGCACTGCACCACCCAGGAAGGCAACTGGAAATATTTTGCTAGGGCCTTACAGTGTGTTTATTGAAAAGACACAGCTTTCAAGAGAAAGTGTTTATAGCAACCACTTTACCTGCAATCCCTGCCCTATGATGTCTGTTTGTTTTCAAGGTTTGGGGGGTCCTCTTTAACTCCTTCTCGTCACTGCTCTAATTGTTCAAGTCCGGCAGGAAAGTTTTCATAAAGTTCTTCGCTCTACAGCGAACTGAATTATGAGGACAGACTTGAAAACTCTGAGTTATGACAAAGGGGCAGGCCAGAAAGGAAAAGAAATAAGCCCATTCAGGTCATTAGAAAGGCAAGATAAAAATACTTATTGGGGGAGGGGGGAAATGCCATCAAAATTGTCTTTTTCCAAATGAGACCATGAAAACACAATAGATCAATGAGGCTAGGAAGATGGTATGGATTCTTTTTAGTTAAAATTCTGGTTCCTTGAATGGAAATGAATCCATGATTAACCAAGGAGGTTCCCCAAGAGAAAGGCCTAGAAGCAAGTTATTGACTTTACTTCCCACCAAAGAAGGCTTTAGGAACGATGACTTATTTAAGAAGGGAATGCAGTGAAAGACAGGGAATGACCTTGAATGAAAAGATGCTCCCACACACCCGGTTCACACACAGCTTGCATGCTGTCAGTCTCCATCTCCATGATTAGTAAACCAAATGGGAGCACCATTCTGAATCTCATGCCATAGTTCTATGAACAAAGGTGCTCAGTGATCCTGTGCAGAATCTGGACCTTAAACATGCCTGGATGCCAGTATCAGAATGAAGTTCAGAATCACTTCCTTTCCTTGAAGCCAATATTGTGCCAGAGAATTTAGGGGTACCCTTTGCCTGAGGTACTCCTGGGCCAAGGAGAAGTAAAAGCAGAAAGTATAGCCTAATGGGGAGTGCTTCTGAGGAATGCAGATGAAGGCTCATTTATGAAGGAAAGGAAGTTCTGAATCTGTGCACTACAAACCACCTATAATTCCAACGTTTTATTTACTAAACCAAGGTTGGACCCCCCTAAAACACAAAGGAGGAAATGCTCAAGGATGATGGGAAATCATGAGGATAATTCGCAGGTTACAACTAGAAAAGGGAGGAGCAAGAGTGGGCTCTTTACCCAAAAATATTTTTTCATTACTAGATATTTTTCCATAGAAAATACAAATATTCATAGATTATAATTTCACTTAGAATACCAAACATGTTCCCTTATTCTCACCTTATCTATTAAATTATTTCTAAAAGTTATACAATAGACAGTGTTTTAAAAATAATTTATAGTAGCCATTAATGAATTGAAGTGTACTTTTTAAAAATATTTTTTTTATTGATTTCAGAGAGGAAGAGAGAAGGAGAGAGAGAGAGAAACATCAATCATGAGAGAGAATCATGGATTGTCTGCCTCCTGCATGTCCCCTACTGCAGATCAAGCCCACAACCCAGGCATGTGCCCTTGACTGGAATCAAACCCGGGACCCTTCAGTCTGCAGGCTGACACTCTATCCATTGAGCAAAACTGGCTAGAGCTGAAGTGTACTTTTTTTTTTTTTTTAATATATTTTATTGATATTTTTTTACAGAGAGGAAGAGAGAGGGAGAGAGAGTTAGAAACATCGATGAGAGAGAATCATCGATCAGCAGACTCTTGCACACCTCCTACTGGGGATGTGCCCGCAACCAAGGTACATGCCCTTGACCAGAATCGAACCTGGGACCTTTCAGTCCGCAGGCTGACGCTCTATCCATTGAGCCAAACCGGTTTTGGCTGAAGTGTACTTTTGATGGTGATGACTTAACAAATGACACAGGTCACATTAAGAATTTATTTTTTATCTTAACATATTTCCAGCTATAAAAGTAAGAGAGTGAAGTAAAAACTTAATGATTAACAGGCATGATTCTGTTTGGGGAATCTTTGTAGTTACAATTATCTTGAGTCTTACATTTAGAAAAATAAAACAGAAATGTGAGGAACATACAGCATTTGGCTCTAGTCTTATAGAAACACTATATTAGATCATGTTGGTAGAGAGGTACAATCTCAGTCACAAAGATGATTAAGAAGAAATGGGGTAGGTGAAGGGGAATGTGTCACAATGTCCACTCACTAAGATCTCATGTACTTCTTCAAAAAGTGTGTGCCAGCCAGCTAGTGTAGCTCAGTGGTTGAGTGTCAACTGATGAACCAAGAGGTCACCAGTTCAATTTCGTCAGTTCACATGCAGGAGTTGTGGGCTCTATCCCTGGTAGGGGGCGTGCAGGAAGCAAACAATTGATGTTTCTTCCTCTCCCTCTCCCTCTCCCTCTCCCTCTTCCTCTCCCTCTCCCTCTTCCCCTCCCTTTTCCTTTCCCTCTCCCTCTCCTTCTTCCTCTCCCTTTTCCTCTCCCTCTCCCTCTCCTTCACCCTCTCCCTTTCCCTCACTCTCTCCCTCTCCCTTCCTCTCTATCTAAAAATATATAAAAATATATATATTTTTAAAGTGTGTTTCAAGACTTCCCTCAGAATTTTTTACCCTGATTTATATATATATATATTAACATTTTTTTGTCTTAACAATTGGTGAAGAAGAGAACAGGACTGATTAGAAGAAAGTGGAAGCTGCTGACAGCAACCAGGTATGAGAACTGCAGTCTGACAGCAAAGGAAGGGAGGGAACATATCATACATTCATGGGCCATCTGGTGAGGAGCACACACCTGCCTGCAATTTCAATACTACCTACGTATTGAATCTTTCCAATGTTTCCAATCTTTCCAAAAACCCCGAGGGACGCGGGAAAAACTTAGAAATCAGGACTGTCCTGCCAACACCTGGACGATCTGGTCACCTTATCCAAGAATGAAGTTTGGAAATGTCATTTATTCAGCAAATGATGGTGCAGCACCTACTGAACCCCAGTCACAATGCTATGTTCTCAGATTACCTCCCAGGGACACACAGTGTAGCAGGAAACAAGTTAAACAGCAAGTACTAGGAATAGCAGAGGGTACACGGGGCACAGGAGCACTGTGATGTAGCACAGCCAGTATGACTCACAAACGCAGGTGCCAGGCACAGTCTTAGATTCCAATAGTTTTCTCAAACAGATTCCCCCTATTCTGGTAGCAGGTTAAATTGATCTAAATTTGGAAAATCTCAAAATAAAATCAAAACAATTAAAATACTCAGGGCTGAAGGTATAGGGTAGAAGGAATAGAAATAATAATGGTAAACACTGATGGAGCATTCATTAGACACCAGGCACTATGCTAAGACCTTAACTTCCATAATCCTATATAAACCTTACAACCAGGTGAGGGAACTATCTCATTGGTTCTATTTACCGATGAGAAAACTGAGGCTTGCAGAGCCAGAGTAACACGGCCAAAGACAAAATGCTGGAAAGTGGGGAAGCCAGGACTCCAGAGCTGTTTTCAGATATTAGGAGCCTGTGCACCAAAGTACAACCTAGACCAACATAAAAACATGTCTCAAAATCTGAAAATCTGCCGAAACCGGTTTGGCTCAGTGGTAGAGCGTTGGTCTGCGGACTGAAAGGTCCGGGGTTCGATTCTGGTCAAGAGCATGTGCCTTGGTTGCGGGCACATCCCCGGTGGGGGGTGTGCAGGAGGCAACTGGCCGATGTTTCTCTCTCATCGACATTTCTATTAATAGCTCTCTATTTCTCTCCCTTCCTCTCTGTAAAAAAATCAATAAAATATATTAAAAAAATAAATAAATAAAAAATCTGAAAATCTGAGACAAATGGAACATAAACAAGAAGATCTCACATTAGACTCAATCGCCAAGAAAGAAAAAAAAAGTTGTAGAGAAGTTCTTTTTCTTCCGACTTTTTTTTTTTTAATGTGAATTTTCAGTATCTCTGCTTCTATGGAGGACACTCAGGTCCCCAAATCATAGCAATTGTTCTATTTTCCCAGTTGAAGAAAATAGATTTTACTCTCAGTAACATCTAAACATCACCACTTACTCACTAAGTAACCTGATACTTAGTTTCTTTGAAGTTCAGTTCCTCATTTATAAAGTGGAGATTTTTTTAAAGGCCATTATAATGAGTTAACTAATATGTGCGAAGACTAACTCAGTGCCTGACAAATATTAGGTGCTCAGTAAGTGTCACTGCCCGCTCCTTGCTTTCCTCATAGTTTTCCTTAAACAAAACGAGGGAAAAATACATTTCTTAGATTCAGTTGTTGCATCACCATTTATGGCAAAATAAATAAATAAAAATAATTAAAGCAAAATTAACTTTTTTGATTAATGAAATGTTCTATATCTTGATATTTGGGTGGGCTTTATAGTCTTACATATGTCAATGAACTATATATACTCCATATCTATGTATTTTTGTTATATGTAATTGATGCCTCAATAAATGAAACAAGTACTTGACAAAATAAATTTTCATTTTAAATTGAATATTGCAAACATTAATTTTATGAGCAAACCAAATTAGATAGCATATACTTTATGTTACCCTCCTAGAAATCATTTTAAAAAAAAAAAACCAAAAGACACACTACTGTATGTATTTTTCATCTAAAGTTTCATTCCTCCACCCTGCTCCCAATGTAAACAATTCTGTGGTAATTTCTAAGAACCATTGTTTCATTCCTCTATTCTGCAAGTACCACAACTGCATCTGGCCACATTACAGCCAACCTCCATCACCGCACACAAACGGAATCCTCATGGATAAAAGAAGTGTGAGAATTGAATAGTGCTTTAGTACTTTCAGAGACTTTTCACATCTGTAGACTCATTTAAGTCTCAAAACATTGCAGGAAGATACTGTGAAACACTGCTGCCATCATATGTGTGAGGAAATTTATGTTTCTGAGAAATCAAGCCATGGACCCAGGATCACTTGGTAAGATGATGTTGGCAGGGACTAGAATTCAAGTCTTCCAGCTTCAAGGCTCATGCTCTTTCCATACTCTGATGCCTCTGACAGAGGACAGGATGGCAAAGCAAGCCCTCCAGCCTGTACCAAATGAAGATGGCCTGCCCAGCACTGGCCAGTGAGAAGATCCAGGAGTCACAGTGTGAAGTCCCCTGGCCTTAGAAACGTGTGTACTCTGCCTAAAATATCCTTCTCTGATCTTTCCTTAGATGTTTTTGGAGTCCAATATTTTTAAGATCCAACCTGATTCTTCTCAAAGAAAGCATTAATGCCATGGATCCACTTCAGCCCTCAGGTCCCTTGTCCCCTGGAA
The DNA here is from genome assembly GCF_014108245.1 of Pipistrellus kuhlii. Taxonomy (NCBI): domain Eukaryota; kingdom Metazoa; phylum Chordata; class Mammalia; order Chiroptera; family Vespertilionidae; genus Pipistrellus; species Pipistrellus kuhlii. The sequence goes on along the minus strand of NW_023425551.1, from coordinate 67,115,294 downwards.
CCAACATTTTACCTTCTTCAGATACTCTATGCTGGGGCAGGGGGACACATCTAGATTTTTCCAGGTCAATTAAAAAAATTCATACTAATTGAAGCCATACTCTTTTATACAAAGAAGAAAAAATGAACTCCATCAGTTTTCCCTTTTGCTTTTTCCTGCAAAACTTGTTTCAATGCTAAAAAGAGCCAATTTAACTTTCCAGTAACATGACATAGAATTGTTGGTGCAGCAATACTGAAGAATAAAAGCAATTTTATCTGTCTTTCTAAAAGTGTGCATAGGTGCTTATGAAAATAACTATGCATGTGGGTACATTTCTGTGTGTGTGTGTGTGTGTGTGTGTGTGTGTGTGTGGTGCCTGTGTACACACACATACACATGGGAGGAAAACAGGGCAGTTATTACAGAATCTAATTCACAAATAAAGACATTTTTCCATTTTCTAGAGGAATTTTGTATCTTTTACTCTGGAATTATTATTTTACAGATAGACAGGGGTGCTAATTAAGGCCTAGATTTTATCTCTTCTACAGATCTTTTTTTTTTTAATCTTAACAATCCCAATCAGACCATTAAAAAAGTTCAAGGGAATAACAAAGAACCTATAGCTACATCTGCTAAATTCCCCAAAAGAGAGAGAGAGAGAGAAAAAGAGAGAGAGAGGGGGGGGGGGGAGGAAGAGGAGGAAAGAGAGGAAGGACAGACAAAAAAGAAACAGCAATTTTACTTATCCCATCCATGCATCTAGCAGCTGCTGTTATTGTTATTTATTTATTTTCTCCCTTTTCAGCTAGATCCTTTTTTTTTCTCATTTACTCCGACAGAGACTGTCCTCCTGGAGTGACCTTTTATTCTTTCCTTTTCCTTCACCCCTCCAGGCTATTGCCCTTGTGCCAGTAACTAGATAACACACTCTATCAAAGATTTTTTAAAAAAAAAATCATTGGGAAGGCACTAGGGCTGATAGTGGCATCAATCGTAGCCTGACACTGGCTGGGGTCAACCATTTATCTCTTCACATAGCCTGTGGTTACTCCCGGCCATCTTGACTTGCTTCGTCTTAACAACGTTGCACAGATGTTGCCTCTCCCAGCACTGATAAAACCTGCTCCTGAGTTCTGTCCGTTCCCTGTTTGGCATATTTCTCTGTTTTATTCCAGTGGACATCTTTTCATACAAAATCAGGCTATGAATGAGTGAAGCCCCTCTCTTCTCGCAGAGCCCTTCCAATTCCCAGGGCCAGGGATGCAGCTATGGGCTGTGAAAAGAATCTTGGTTTTCAAAATAGAACTGAAACACTTTTATTCCTTAGTAAAATACAGCTGTGTCCTTGAATTATACTGAACTCACTTAGAATTTCTCTAATTCCACTAGTTTTCAGATTTTATTGGAAAGATATTTTTAGATTAACTCAAATTTATTTGCCATACTTCTTTATCCTTTTCCATCTCATCTTCTTCCCACCCCTGACATGCCATTGGCTATCACTTTTTGTAACTTATTCTGCAGGCAGCACCATGATTAAGGGGAAGTTTAACATTAGCCAGACTGCATTTTAAATTGCCAGCTCCGACACTGTCATGGGACAGAGAGCAAGTCTTTCTATCTTAGAGGTGTCCATTTCCTTACCTGTAAAATGCAGCTAATAATATCTACTCCACAGTGCTGCAAAAGCAATGCCCACAAAATAGCTATATGCCTTGTACCTGTCACATATAAATAGTCAATATATTGTATTATTTATTGCCTTAAAGTTAATGAATAGTCAGTTGTTCAGGCAATGAAATTTGATGAGGTACCAAGCACAGACCAACCCGTATACAAAAACTTGCCTTTATCCTTAAAATTCCCATTTACAGAGTCCCTTTTCAAATGTAACCTATATAAAAATAGTCTTCAAGTAAGGTTTGGGGTTTTTTTGTTTGTTTGTTTGTTTTTTAGTAAACAAGTTGATAGCTGTTGAAGATGAGTGATGGGTATATAGGGTTCATCATGCTATTCTCTTTCCTTTCATATTTGAAATTATTTAATAAAAGTTAAAGAAAAATAGGCACCTATAATATATTACCCTATATAGGCCAATTGCACTGTTCCTCCAATTGTATCACAGAAGCAATGAATACAGTCAAATTTCCATGATGCTAAATGGGACAGTTTCTTAACACAGAAGTCTTAGCCCAGCTAGTGTAACTCAGTGGTTGAGCATCGACCTAGGAACTAGAAGGTCACCATTCAATTTCTAGTCAGGCAGGTGGCTATGTTGTGGGCTCAATCCCCAGTGTGGGACATGAAAGAGGCAGATCAATGATTCTCTCTTGTCATTGATATTTCTATCTCTCTCTCCCTCTCCTTTCCTCTCTGAAATCAATAAAAACATTTTTTTTAAAAGAAGTCTTAAATTTGTCTTAATAGTGAATTTTATGAATAGATATATAGTAACAGACATAGATATATCACCCCATACACTGCCAGCATTAAACATATGACACTTCGCCAAAACCGGTTTGGCTCAGTGGATAGAGCGTTGGCCTGTGGAATGAAAGGTCCCGGGTTCGGTACCTTGGTTGCGGGCACATCCCCAGTAGGGGGTGTGCAAGAGGCAGCTGATCAATTATTCTCTCTCATTGATGTTTCTTTCTAACTTTCTATCCCTCTCTCTTCCTCTCTGTAAAAAATCAATAAAAATATATTTAAAAAATAAACTAAAATTAAAAAATAAATGTATGACACTTCAAATTTATTCATTCAACAGACAGAGAATGTCCTTTAATTGCCAAATTGCCAAGCCTGGTATCACTCCTGACCTCTCTGGCCAACATTTCACTGAATGCTAAAATTATGGAGTATCTTTTCTTTTTTTTTTCTTTTTTTTTAATTTTATTTTATTGATTTTTCACAGAGAGGGAGAGGGATAGAGGGTTAGAAACATTGATGAGAGAGAATCATCAATCAGCTGCCTCTTGCACACCCCCTACTGGGGATGTGCCCGCAACCAAGGTACATGCCCTTGTCCGGAATCGAACCTGGGACCTTTCAGTCCACAGGCCGACGCTCTATCCACTGAGCCAAACCGGTCCCGGCAAGTATCTTTTCTTTTTGTTGTTTCTATTACTTCTTTTTAACTTTCTACTCTAAGTACATGTCACTTAAAAGGTGTTTTGTCTTGTTTTGTATATTGAAGCACTTAAGTGACTTTGTGAAAAGTCTAAGTAGAAAGAGAGAAGCTGAAATTATGGGGCAATTTAATATTGGCAAACACCTAGATGTTACAAAATTTCTGCATCTCCCTCCAGCACCCCTCATTCCTATCTTAAAAGATGTATTGCCTCATTCTCCAGAAAATTTAAAAAGGAAGATTAATCCAAACATTTTGGAACTACAGATCTGATCTCCAATTATTTCACTAAAATAATACAGCAAAGTAAATAATGAGGCTCTCTTTAGACTTCAAAATAAGTAATTTCTACTAAATATTACCCATTATTCAGATTTAATAAAGGAGTTAGGGAGGATACCATGACAATCGGCTGTGTCTAAGAAATCTCCACCTCTGCAACCTGCAGGTAAACCAGGCAGCAAATGGCAAAACTTGGTTTTATAAGCCAAAGGCCTTCCTTTGAAATGTTATCGCCTTTCTGAATAAACCACCATCTATATAATCTATTTCTCTGGTAAAAGTATGATTCTTTTGTGTTTCCCAATGCGTACAGTCTTAATGGCAGTTTCTAAAAGAGACAAAAGAAAATTTTTGAAGCCCTAGCCAGTTTGGCTCAAAGAATCATTGATCGGCTGTCTCCTGCATGCCCCACATTGGGGATTGAACCCTCAACCCAGGCATGTGCCCTTGATTAGAACTGAAGGGTCCCAGGTTCAGTTCTAATCAAGGGCACATGCCTGGGTTGAGGGTTCAATCCCCAGTTTGGGGCATGCAGGAGACAGCCGATCAATGATTCTTTCTCTGCTCATTGATATTTCTATCTCTCTCCCTCTCCGTTCCTCTCTGAAATCAATTAAAAAAAAATTTTTTTTAAGTTTTGAAAACTGATTTCAATCTAGTGATGCTCAATTTTAATTATGTTTATCCATGTGTTTATTCAACAAAGCTTCACCCTTGTAGTAGTTACAGAGAAGATATAAATATCAGGCCCCACACTATACATTACCACCACCCCCAGCTTAAATATACACACATAGGCGTGCGAGCATGTGTGTGTGTGTGTGTGTGTGTGTGTGTGTGACAACTCCCAGAAAAGGCGAGAGCTGGCAGGGCCTGTGGCAGATGAGAGGGCCAGAGCTAGACCCAGGCTCACAGCTGAAGCTGAAGCACAAGAGATAAATTTTAATACACGTGCACTTTCTCCACCACCAAGACATCTATTTCCACAAATTTATATTGTAATTTCTCATATTGACCTTGGGAAATGTCTATGAAAGAGAACAGATTTTCTTTCTTTGTGAAAAAATTTTTTCAAAAAAGTTGGCAGTAATAACAGTGGCTCTAGAATTCTTCTGTCTCTGAGTCCCTGCTCTGCCACTTACCAGCTGTGGGTCCTGAAATGAGGCACTAACCCTCTCTGAGCAATTTAATGTGTAAACTGGAGATGATGAGAATGAATGGGTAGTTCAAGCACAGGGCTTCACTCGGCTCCTCACAAGAAGTACCCCATTCTCTTAGTACTATCCATGGTGTGTCTTCAGTGTCCTAATACCAAAATCTTTTAAGTGACATCAAAAAAAGATTGAAATACTCTATTATGTCTTTCCTTTCATTTTTCTCTGTCTTCCCCAAGCAGCAATTATATACTTGGTCGTTTCATTTTAACATTTGAAAACTATCAATGTGTCCAGGTGATATGATGTATTCTGTGAGCAGAAAGGATTTAGCAAAGAAATGAAGACTCCCCCTCTTTTGCAGTGGGCCCTGGATTAGACGGGGTACAGTGTGAAGATGAATGGCTCTCCAATAGATCTCATGCAATCTCCTTTTTAAGAACCTAGCAGTCCAGAAGTTTTGGAACAATTTTACCGAGATGGAGAGCTGGGAATTGTTCCCCGTGTGTTTTCAGGGCTCCCCTAGGGCATGGGCAGTGGGAGCTCCAATCAGTGTGAAGCCAGAGGACTCGAACTGTAGCCCCAAATGCATGCCACACGGCAGAGTGCGGCTTATTCCAGGAACAGCACAGTGTTAGCAACTCAGAAACATGAATAAATTCCCATCTCAATGTGCAGAAACCTCGCACAGTGAAGCAAGCCGTCGTCTCGCTGCACCACTCCAGCTCTGAGTTAAGAAGGTACAACTTCCAAAGCTGCTGTACAAGGGCCCCAGTCCAAACCCTCAGTCCCTGCCCCCATTAAAATTTAAAACCAGATTCGACCCATCTCGGAGTGGCACCAGCGGACTGCAGCTTCATCCAGCACAATTTCTATTAGCCTTGCAATTTCTTAATGGGCTCCCCTGAGGGCCGGCTGGTAGAATCCTGCACTACCAGTCCAGATTTGCTACAGGCAGCTTAATAAACATGGCATCCGCCCCATGACAATTGTCACAACATCCGACCAGGGTGCTGAAGGCAGAGCTAAAGGTTAGCACAACCACCATAACCTCAGGTGGCAGGGAGGCGAGCGGGGGAATGTTGGAAATTGGAATCTGAAAGGAAAGGCCACTGGCCAGGTCCACAGTCCTTCCAGCCGGGCTGAGTTCCCAGCAGCCGAGCAGGCCGCCTGCTGCCTCCTGCAGTAGGCATGTTTTACACGTCTCATCAGTGTCACCACTCCTGACATCTCATTATGCACCAGAGGTGGACGTGGACAGGTAAGGAACACCCGAACTTTTCCTTTTCTTATTATTTCTGTATCGCACCATGAAGCTGGGAGCTAATTAAGTCCTGTGGGACAGACAATCAGTGTCTTTTTTGCTGGGTTAAATTACATTATATACAGATGCCAAAAAAAAAAAAAAAAAAGCAGAGAGAAAATAATCCCTCCGCTCTTCCCTGGTTAATAGAGCACGTTAGAAAGACGATGATTCCAAACTAGGAGCCGAAGCCGAGAGCTCCTTAGCGTACAGGGTTTCTAATGAAGTCACATGACGAACCCACCAGGGATCTCCTGCCTCAGAGGATCCCAAAGCACTTTTAATGATACTTTTAAAGACCTTCTTGCCTCGACTCTGAGAGAAAGTTGATGGTAGTCAAGCCTGTATTATAAGTGTGGAAAGTCACTCAACTAGTCTGGAGGAGCAGCCTTCCTTTGGATTTATAAAATCCTAGTCTGAGAAAAACCTTTTAGGGGTGATACGGAGAGAATGTGAGAGTGGGACTTCTCCCTTAAAATAATCTAGCCCAGCCCGTGTGGCTCAGTGGTTGAGCACCAACCCATGAACCCAGAGGTTAGACTTTGATTCCAAGTCAGAGCACATGTTCAGATTACAGGCTCGATCTTTAGTAAGGGGCATGCAGGAGGCAACCAATGATGATTCTCATCATTAAGGCTTCTATTTCTGTCTCCCTCTCCTTTCCTCTCTCTAAAAATCAATTAAAACATATTTTAAAATAATAATAATAATCCAGCCCCAACTGTCCAAAGTGTTCCATGGGGAGTCCCTAAGTATTGCATGGAAGGAAAATCATATATATATATATATATATATATATATATATATATATATATATATATATATAAAGGCTAATATGCAAATAACTGAACTGCAGAACCATCGGTCGCTATGATGCGCACTGACCATCAGAAGGTAAATGCTCAACGCAGGAGCTGCCCCCTGGTGGTCAGTGTACTCCCACATGGGGAACACCTCTCAACCAGAAGCTGGGCTCACACTGGTGAGCACAGCGGTGGTGGCGGGAGCCACTCCTACCTCCACAGCAGTGCTAAGGAGCAGCAAGCGGGCAGTGGTAAGGAACAAGCATTCCCAGACTTCAAGGGGATCTGGCCTAAGCCAGCAGTCGGGCATCCCCTGAGGGGTCACAGAATGAGAAAGGGTTCATGGGTTGGTGCTGAACCACTGATCAGGCTGGCAGGCAGAAGTGATTAGTGCCAATCAGGAAGGCAGGCAGGTGAGCAGTTGGGAACCAGCATTCCTGGACTATGAGAGGAATTTCTGACTGCCCTAAATAGGCAGTGGGACATCTCTCGAGGGGTCCCAGATTGGAGAAGGTACAGGCTGGGCTGAGGGACCCCCCCTCACGAATTTCATACACTGGGCCTCTACTGTGTGTGTGTGTGTGTGTATGTGTGTGTGTGTGTGTGTGTGTGTATATGGCTAATATGCAAAGTATCCTCCTGGGAGTTCGACCAATAAAACAGGAGTTCTGTTGCTAGCTATGACATACACTGAGCACCAGGGAGAGGCACGGAACATGGCAGGCTACCAGTGGCAGTAGCAGGGCGCTGAGAGTGAGGGAAGGAGAAGGTGGGGAGGCAGGGGAGAGAGACCACATGATAGTGGCACACAGGTGACAAGGGAAAGAGGCAGGGAGGTGGGGGAACCTGATCAGCCTGATCGCCAGCAGGCCTAGTGATCCTATCCATGCATGAATTTCATGCACTAGGCCTCTAGTAAATAAATAGGATTCTTATGACCAAGGAAGTTTGGGAAAGGCTGAGCTCAGCAAGATAAAACTGCCTTTCCTTTTGCAGAACAATAAGACTTGAACATGTCACTGGACAGCGTGTCTCCCAAAATAGAACTGGACCTGCATCATATCCCAAACCTATTTGACCACAGACCCTTTTTCCTCTAATGGGACATTCTGCATTACTAATTGTCTACAGAGCTCACATTGGAAAATGCTCATTACAGATAAGGAAACAGATTTTTCCGAGAACTTGCCTATCATCATACACTGATTGCATAATCATACCAAGCCTGGGTGACAGGATCCAGATCAGCCACTCCCAGACTATTATTTCACACTGCCTCTCTCTACCACATACTAGAAATCCAAAACACCAGGGAGAATCACATGCGCCTTTGGTCACTAAGTCATTTGGTGCTTCTCCATATGATTCATTCCTGTCCTCATCTCTCTCGGCCACAGGCTGAAGATGCCTCATTTCCTTATGTGCATTGACTTTCGTCTACTTGTATCTGAGCTCCAAGAGAACAGCAGCTATGTGTTTTAGGACCAACTGGCACCAGGCCACACTGGAGTCAGACTAGCATTTTGACTCTGATATGAGCTCTAAGGGATATTTCATGAGACAAAGTGGTAACTATGAGATTTATAAAGCCTCTAAAGCTCTACATACCCTCCTGGGTTAAGTCCACACTTCTTAGTTTGATGCTCAAGGTGACTCAGGTTCCCCAACCTTTGTTTCCAGTCACTCTAATCTCAATTACTTCCTTTCATTCCTACACTCTAGCCAAATATAATTATTTATCTATAAACCATGTTTTTCACCTCTGAAACTCTGTAATACTTATCTCTTCACTAGTATGGCTTTGCTCCTTACCTCCCTTTTCTTTGTAATCCTCATAAATTCAGCCTCAGACAAAAATGCCACACCTTTCAGGAAATTTCCAAGTGATAATTGTTCCATCTAGGAGATTTCTTGGCCTTCACTGATTTTCCACAGTAAATTGAAAATAGCTTTATTACTACACTAGAGGCCCAGTGCACAAAATTTGTGCACTTGGGGTGGGAGATGGTTCCTCAGCTTTGCCGGTGCCCTCTCACAGTCTGGGAGCCTTTGGGGATGACTGATTGACGGCTTAGGCCTGCTACCTAATCCGGCAGTCGAACATCCTTAGTGCTGCCACTGAGGTGGGAGAGGCTCCCACCACTGATGCTGTGCTCGCCAGCAGTGAGCCTGGTTTTCTGGATGAGTGGTGCTCCCCTTGTGGGAGAGCACTGACTACCAGGGGGAAGCTCCTGCAGTGAGTGAGATTGGGCCAAACCAGCTCTCCATGATCCCCCCTGAAGGGTCCTAGATTGCAAAAGAGCACAGGCTAGGCTGAGGGATCCCACTGGTGCATGATCAGGGCCAGGAAGGGCAGCAGGAAGTTGGCCAGCCTGAGAGGACTGAAGGAGGGCTCCAGGGCATATCTGACCCATCTCAATCAGTCCCAATTGAGTGAGATGAGCTAATCTACCAGCAGCAAGCTAACCTACCAGTCAGAGCATCTGCCCCCTGGTTGAGCGGTTGAGCAGCCTTAGCATATCATTAGCATATTATACTTTGGTTGACTGGATGACCACACACTTAGCATATTAGGCTTTTATGATATAGGATTTTGCTTATAGTATAGTTATTGGGCTTTTAAAGCTCCCCTAACAAGCAGTTCATTCCAGAAGGCAAGTATTGTATCTTATTTATCTATAAAATTAACACAACCCTTCCTAAATTGATCACATACTGTTATCCAATTCCTTCATAGCTTTGTAGTCTTTTGTCATCTCTAAAAGTAACCACCTGGAAATCCCAAACAGGGATTGATATAATGACTAGCACCCAGATAGTGATCTGTAAATAATATTTGAGAAGAATTAAAGAATAATAATTTCATTTTCTTGATGCCAGAACAGCATTACCTTTTTGCTGGTCATACTGCTCCCTTCTTTCAATGTCTTCGTAAAGTCAGCAGGTAGTGCCCTTCAAACTCATATTCATCTGTTTCAGGCAGCATAAGAACAATATATATTTGCTTCTGCTTGGCTGTGCATACTCTTTCCCTCTGGGAAGGGAAAGAAGTTAAATGGCAATCCTCTCAGATGATGGGTATTGGAGCTGTGAGTTGAGGCCCCTGTTTTTTATATTAATTCAGGAGGGGTCTTGGTCAGTTGACTCCACTGCATAAAAATAGGTAGTCATCACACAGAGATGTTGAGAGGTTTAATTACTGTTTGTAAAGTGTTTGGGAAGATCTATAATGAGAAACAAACACTATAATAGACCCTTTCTTTTCCCATATTTCTTTTTTCTTCATTATTAGAGATGGTGGTCTCATATAGAACTGAGTGATGAGCAATCCCCATTACAACAACTGTCATTTTGAATCAGGAAGATGCACATCACAAAAGAAACACATAACTGATTGTGAGGTCCTGCAGGCTACTGAAGGTGTATGTTTTATGTAGTTATTATGTTTTCTCATCTGCTTATTTATTAGTTTGTTTTTTAAAAGCAAACACTATATTGAATTCTAAGAAATTTTACCATATCCTTTATTTCCTTTTCACTTAGCCAACTTCCTTAAACAGAAAGGTGCCTCACTTTTAACGCTGTCAAATTTTATGCATTAGCAATGACTCTCCTGTCTTCATTTCTCAAAAAGGACTAGTGAGGAGAAACAGGAAGAGCCTTAGTTTATAGTCATAAAGAAGAAAGTAAGACCATGCCATTGTCATCAAGTGTTGGCAGACCTCCCAATGTCCATTCTCCAGCTTTCCTTCATCAACAGCCCCAAGATTTTCCATCCAAGCATTATAACTCTCATATTCTTAGCCATGTATTGTGGGTATGATTAGTTCTATTCTAAGGTTCACGGTGGACACTAATTGGCCAAAAGCAACCAGCAAAGCTTATCACCCTGTATACAGGGAAATGTGATCAAGGTACTCATTTGGACCAATGAGGCATGAGGAGACATGTTTTGGAGGTTTCTGGGAAAGAAACTTCCTACTTCTGAGACCATGCCCATAAGAGATCTTTCATTCTCATGCAATGTAAGTAGAGGAACAAGTTGCCTAAGCACTGTTGGCAACCATCTTGTATCCATGGAGAAATCAGTTGTAGGTAGAATCTGACCCTCTGGAAGGAAGACTAAAGACATGGAAAGAGCTATCTTATTCATTAGTGAGCACTGAGCTGCTGGATCAAACCATGCCTATGACTCAAGCTTTCTCATTCTGTGAGTCTTTATTATTTAATTCCATTTGAATTGTGATTAAAGGGTCTTCATAACAAACTTATTTTTTTATTGTTTGAAGGATTACAAATAGTAGTATATATGTCTCCTTTTTCTTCCCCTTGACCTCTCCCCAGCCTCCCCTACCCCGTCATGCCCCCCCCCCCCTGCATATGCCTTCATCTGCCCCCCACCCCGGGTCTTGTATCCATTGGTTATGTTTATATACATGCATACAAGTCCATCGGTTGATCTCTTACAGCCCCTGGCCCCTGCAACCTCCATTGCCTTCCCGCTATAGTTTGACAAGTCTGTTCAATGGTTCTTTATCTCTATAATTATTTTCCTCCATTTCTTTTCTTTAAAAAAAATCTTGCAACAGCAGACTAGAAATAAACATATAATAACAAAAAATGTTTAAATGGTAAAATTTAAGGACCAAAACAGATCATGAGTGCATTAAAAATATCTATAAATACACTTTACAGAGGTATAGATATATAGAGAGACTACAAGTATAAACATATGATCCATTTAAAACAAATTTTCTTTGTGCATATGTTCCATGGTGATTCTTAAGAAAAAATAAAGAGGTATTACAGGCAGAAATTCCAGAAATAGCCATGTGTCCCCACAAACTCTCACAGTATGTAATAATACTGTAAAAGAATGTGATTAATTTCTCAACACTAGAAAATTTAAGATCTATAGGGCATAGTGATTGTGGGTGAGAATGGGGACCCAGCACCAATAAGTAGAAGAAAGAGGAACCCAGAGTTTAACTGAGACTGATTATCCCCACTAAATTCCATCTGTCCATAATTTCTGCCTAATGATCCCATCTCATAGTCTTTTCACCCCAGCCACCATGAAAATAAACCAAGTCATGATTCCATAGGACTCATAGACAAAAACTAAAGATACCATGAAGAATGCAGTGGATTAGCCATAAGACTAGAGTTTAAAGATGCTGTAATTAGTCACTATCTAGATTACCACTAACTAGTCACAGATTATGTGCAATTATGTTGTGCTTGAATTCCTCATGGGCACAACACAATAAATGTTTATTTCTCAATCACACCAAGTCCACTACAAATGTTGGCAATTCTCCAGGATACACCAACTGTTCTCTATAAGTTGATTCCATGCTCTGGGCCATTTAGTAATCATAGCAAAGGAAACGAAAGGGCAAGAGAGTCAAGCCCTTGACATTAAGGCTTTTAGCCACATTCTCAGCAAGTCATATGGCCCATAAAACTTCAAAAGGTTGGGGAAGTGCAAAGCTTCCTTGTGATCAAAATAGAAGGAAACTGGATATTGGAGATGGCCATCACAGAGGGGACTAAAGGCAGAACTGTAATACATTCTCTTAGTTCTAATAAATGTTAAATATCCATTCATCTTAGGAGATTACTAGCCCTTATTTGGAAATAAGGGAATTCTTCACAATGATTCCTTCTGTATTATAATTGCATCTCCCACCAAGAAGAGAACCTGCTCTAACTGGTTTGGCTCAATGGATAGAGCCTCGGCCTGTGGACTCAAAGTCCCAGGTTTGATTCCAGTCAAGGGCAAGTACCTTGGTTGCAGGCACATTCCCAGTAGGAGGTGTACAGGAGGGAGTTGATCAATGTTTCTCTCTCATTGATGTTTCTAACTCTCTCTCCCTCTCCCTTTCTCTCTGTAAAAAAATCAATAAAATATTTTAAAGAAGAAGAAGAAGAAGAAGAAGAAGAAGAAGAAGAAGAAGAAGAAGAAGAAGAAGAAGAAGAGAACCTAAAGAAACTAGCACAGTGATTATCATGCCTTAGGAAGACCAGAGATTTCTTTGACAAAACAACAAAATTAAGACATGCTTTTTCTGTTTTGGTTTATTTGCTTTAATATATTTCCTTTCTCCTTTAGAAAGAACACATTTCCTATCTGAGCTGTGTGGCTCAGTGGATGAGCATTAACCATGCACCAAGAGGTTGCCAGTTTGATTCCTAGTCAGGTGACATACCTGGGTGATGGGCTCAATCCCCAGTGGGCAGAGTGCAGAGGCAGCAATCAATGTTTCTCTCTCTCCCTTCCTCATTAATTTAAATAAATAAATAAACAAACAAACAAACATTTTTTAAAAAGAAAAACCTCATTTTCGCCATTTGGGGGAGCGGAGATGATTTCTTGGTATATATTTTATGCAGAAGTTTCCTTGATTCTTCCCTTGACTTGCATTTATGTTGGTTCCATAGAAAAGGGCAGCCAGAGAGATGCCTTGAACCATCATTGAGACAAGACATTCCTCCATTAACATTCTGCCAATAGCCTACCATCAGTTTACTATAGCCAACGACAAGTAGGGTCCAGAAGAGATCCTGTCTAACCATCCTACCAGTGGTCAAAGCAGTCCAGGAAGACAGCAGAAAGACTATGATGAAGTGTACCATCAAGCAGAGTAGGGAATATATATCTTCCCCTTGATCAGACCAATGTTATTAGTTCAGTCCCCTCAAAGCTGGAATGAACCAGTAAGAAAAGAAGCAAGAATTCCAAATATTATACAGAAAAACCTATGCCTGAGACAACCATTTTACAGACTCAATAATAAGCTAACCTCAGTCTACCCATACAAATTTAATACCATAAAGAAAATCTCCATCTCTTAACAGTTTTATCAAAAACCAGTTCAACACTCTTAATTCAACACAGTGCTTCTTATTTCATCCTTCTCATTCACCTTTCTTCCTCTAAAACAACCCCCTGAGAGAGGGAGTTCTTTCTCCTTGAGCTGACTGTTCAATTTGATGAAGTCAATTTCCATAATTCTATCAATGCTGGAACAACTACATCCTCTTTCATTCAAAATGAGATGTTCCTTTTTATTCACTTTTACCCAAATTTCTTCACCCTCAGGGCTCCAGCTGCTACTGCAGCAATCTAATCAGGCTCCCTAGGCTTCTTTCACAAAATGGACATTTTATGGGCAGTATTGTGGCTCTTTGAAGAGAGAGCAGACTTCCACCTAATGGTACTAACAGCAAGTACCTTGGAGAGGAAGATGGGTAGCTGAGCCAACAAGATTTAAAAGAGGACATCACTAGGGAAAAGACCCAAGTTTTCCAAATTAACTCAATTGCTTTTGTATTTCAAGATTGAGATGGTTATTTGTTGTTTGAAATAGAAATGCTATATATGTATATATATATATATATATATATATTAGACTCAAAAATGTTTAACACATCTAGTAGAAAACGTAGAAAACTCATACTGCTCCTTTTCCCAACACAAATACAACAGCACCACACACACACACACACACACACACACACACAGAACTACATCTAATTTCTGTACCAATTTAACCTATATCTGAGACCCTTCATGCCTGGAAAGGGAGCCTACTCATAATTAGGTGTTCTTAATTCTCCACCAGGTATCCTAGAGGTGATTTACTATACCGTCTCCAGGAAATGAACAAATGGATCTCTGAAAAGCAAGTTTTTCTCTCACTTAGAGAATTAAATATACTAAAAATATACATATCGCAGTTTCCATATTTCATTGCTAAAGATTTTCATTAAATCCTTCCATGTCACTGGTGGAGAGACTGAGAAATGGATTACAAAATTTAGTTGTCCAAAGTCATTTCTGATTCTTCAAGCCTCATCTCTACAGAATCAAAAGAACCCTAATATGGATCTACCACCAAAGTAATATCACTGCACTCATGCTTATCTGCAGGCTACATAGAGTCTCGTATGTGGAAAGGATCAGAAGAAATCTGATCATTATATTTCCACAATCAAACGTATTTCTGCATACTATTAGCTTTCACTGAAAAAAATCCACACAATATTTATTTAGACCAGGACGGTTTCAATTTACAAAACTGTACTTTGGAAGGAAATAATCGTGTCATATCCCAATGGGTCTGCCCTCTGTCTGTCACTAATAGAGTTGCTGTCCCAGGGCTAATACAGCTTGCTGTTTTCCACTAAGGACAGAAAGTGTTATTTTTAAATTAAAAATTAAGAGCAATTTACCTGAGATGACTCAAACTCATGTATGGTAATGTAATAATTACTTGGTGATTTTATAATAAAGAGTGATAAGGATATCCTGACTGGGAATCGAACTCTAACATCCTGGTTCATAGGCCTATGCTCAACCACTGAGCCACATAGGGAGGTCTATCCACTTCTTTATGTATTGTCTTCCTTTTTCCCAAAGCTGGGAGGCGGTTAGTACTAACCTTAAGCAATTGAAAGGTTAAGTGCCTTACCACACACTCAAAATCACACAGGGTCATTGCTAGACCTAGACGCCAGGCCCAGAAATCCTGTTCACAATGAATCCTATTTGTGTCTACTACCTGCTGAATTATCCTAAGGGGGTAAAGTCCCTTCCAGATAGGAAATCACCTGACTTCTCAAGTCCCCCTGCCCTCACTGTAGGTAACTGGTTTATATTAGGAGCCCTGAAAATACAGGCACAGGGACTCGGTAAGTTGCCTCCAGATCAGAGGGCAATAGCTGAATTCCTCTATCATAGGTCCCTGACCTAATATCAGCTCAACCCTGCTTTGAACAGAACCTCCTCCACAGGCACGCAACCTCCAAATCCACTACTCTGATCAAAAGAGGTGGTTTAAAGGAAAGAAGAGAGAGAAGATAGGAAGAGAAGGAAAAAAGAGAGGAGGGCAGGGCAAGGAAGGGAAAGGGGAAGGGGAAGGAAAAAGGAAAGGGGAAACAGGAGAAAGGAAAAACCAAAAGGAAGAAAAGTGGAAAAGTGTTTTTAGATTTCAGTAATCAGATGAACAGAATCAATTAGAGAATGGAAAGTAGTTTCAAATTAGCCTCTAACTAGCTATACACATTATAAAGACAATGTAAAATTCTTCACAGAGCTGTATTGCACCAATTTTCTAGGAGAATCTCTTTAAACAACAAGCAGGGATTAAATTAAGCAGTGTGGTTTTGCTCTTTTTAACAGTAATTCAAGAACTGGAGAGAAAAAGTGAGTTTAAAAATGTAAATATTTCTCAAATAAATGGTGCTGATTTAACCAAACTTGTCCAAGAGAAGTTTTGTAGTCAGACAAATGAATGGGGTGAGAGAACTATGGAGTCTCCCTCTTCTCAAATCCAGTAATACACTTGTAAACCACAGCTTTAATCAAAGCACCTTTAAGTTAATAAACCATCCCTATGCGCTAATGATAGTGAGCATGAGTATGAGGAGGGCTGCCCAACACGATCCTTACTGCATCCTTTTTTTCTCTTCCTACTGTGATCTCTACCAGATGCCTGCATTTATTTGCCACTCACTTACTCCTTAACCCCAAAACATTTGGTTTTTCTCCTCACTGATGCTGTCCTGCAGCCTGAATGTCAGTAAGAACTTCCTGCTCGAAGCCCTTTTGCTATGCCTTACCACACCTGCCTTTCATCTCTCTCCTCCCCCGGGTTCCAAGACACTGCACCAAGTTTTCAAACAAATTTTAGCAGTAGAACCCTCTTTCAAACAAAATCTTAACTAGAACTCCTATTAATTACCAGAGCTTTATAATAAACCTTGACATCAGTCCTCAAAATTCATTCCTTTACCAGGTTATTTTGGCTATTTGAGGCAATTCCCAATTTTTAAATCTGCCTGATTTATTTATTTATTTATTTATTTATTTATTTATTTATTTATTTTACCAAAAACAAGCAAGCAAATAAAAATGCCTGGTGGTTTTTGTTTGTTTGTTTGTTTGTTTGTTTTTATTTCATTGACTCTCAATATTAACGTAGACTTGCCATCTTAACTGGAAAAACTGATACCTTCACATTGTTGGGAACTCCAGGAATGGATTGCTTGATATTTCTTTCGATTTGGATTATTAATCTCCTTAGATGTGTGGGTTTGTGGCTTCCATCACATTTGGAATAACTCTGGCCATTTTTCATTAGATATGTGTCTATTCCTCCTCCTCCACACCTACTACCTATGTGAGCATCCCTGAACTCCACCAAGTGAGACTGCTTCTCTCTGCTTCAGTTCTCTTTCCCTGTGCTTGTTTGGAATAGTCCTCCAGACAGAAAGCCATTCTCCTGCTGTGTTTTCCCTTCTCTCAAGGATTGAGTTCTTATGCTATCTGTTACCTAATGCCTGAAATATATTTTAACTAGTTTTAGAGTTTTGTACAGCAAGTGAGTAAGTCTAAAACTCATTACCCTCTCATGGCCAAAACCAAAAATCTGTTCATTCAAATGTAAAAGTAATGTAGTAAAAATCTAAGTGGACCATCTAAGTGGGATTTTTCTGGGACTTACAAAGATCAAAATCTAGGGGTCTTTATTCTGATTTAATTTCTCCAGAAAAGTATCTTCCAGTTTCCTTTCTGAAAATAGTAGATCTTGAATTGCCAGGATTCTGGAGCTGGGAAAAGTTTTAGTGGGGTTGGGGGAAAGTTGATCATTTTTTAAAGAGTAAGCAAATATTTACATCCATCCTCCTGATTTCAAGTGCATTCTTCATTCCTTTCTCCCCTGTGCTTGGTTTCATGCACCTAATTAATATCTCACTAATTCAATTTGTACAGAAATTGCACCTCTGGTTCTTTAGGGGGATAGAAATAGATGACTGATTGGGGAAACCAGGAATAGCGTCCTGGGTGTCTAGCTACTCTTTACAGATCTAGCTACTTTTCACAGGATCTAGCTACCCCTCCTTTCAGCACTGCCTGACATGCATAGCCTAGTACCTAAATTTCTCTACACCCAAAGCTTTTCTAGGGATTTGTGGGGCAAATCAGCTTGCTGTTTTATCTAAATTTCCCTTCACAGGAACTTAATTTTTATTTTCATCCATCCCATTAATTCATTTATATGTGGAATCTAAAGAAATAAAACAGAAACTAACTCATACAGAGAATAAATTGATGGTTTCCATATAGAAGGGGGTTAAGGGACTGGGTGAAAAAGGGGAAGGGGTTAAGTAATACAATTGCCAATTGCAAAATAGTCATGAGGATGTACAGGGTGGGCATAAGTTGCCATCAACTCTATGAACAGCGGTGGGGGTGGGAGGAGAAGCAGTGGAAATCAGAAGTTCAATTTAGAATCTGTTAGATCAAAGATTAATTTTGATATCCAAGTGAAGATATTGGCAGGCCATGTGGTTCTGGAATCTAAAGCTCAGGAGAGCTCTGGGCTAGAAATTATAATTTGGGGGTCATGAGCACGATTTTTTCCCCCACAAATTTGAAAAGTCAGCATATAATTTTCTTACCTACCACATCTAATGTTCCATATCTTTGAACACTTTGTCTAACACAAGTTGTAAAGTGCCTACTATTATGTGTGTCCCCTCCTCTCTATTCCCTCTACCACCTCCCGAGTTCAATTATATCTTGCCTGGTTGAGATGCTCCTGCCTTTCTTGGGTTTCCCAAGCATCCTCACCCAGGCACCAGATCAATGCCTCTCAAGCACACTTTGATCATGCAGTGACTCCTCAAGGATGACTTGTCACCCAATGAGTTAAAGAGCTAAACACTTAACCTGCAATCACAATCCAATCCCAGCCTACCTTCCCAAACCTGCAACTCACATGACTCTTCACACACACCATGTTCTTTGCACTCTCTCTCTCTCTGGACTCTTGTGTGGATTTCTTATGCCTACTAGTTCCTCCACCGGAAATCCCTTTCCTCTACAGCATGATACAACCACCTGCTTCAATAGAATTCTGTTGCCTGCTGCCCTATTTGAAGATGATCTTTCCCACTCTTAAATTCACATTATGCAGTCACCTACTGTATGTTCTCACAAGCCCTTTGGTGAAATATATATGTTTAACTTTGTTTAACCCAGCTTTCATAGATGTACTTGACTTTCGGACCCTCTTATCATAGAATACCTAGTAACATTCTGTGAAACTGAAGTTCCAAGGTTCTCACATAATATTTGGAGCTAGAAACTTGACTTCTAGTTTTGATTAGGCAGCTTCAATGCAGTTTTCTCCAGGCCCAGGCCCAGATTAGGAAATATGTATCCTAACATGGGTGATATATCTTCAAGCCGAAACAAGAAAAGTAGACACCCTAAGAAGTATAGGGTCACAAGACATCCCAGGATCAGACTCTCCCAGACACTGGCACAGCCTAGGAGGTTTTGTCAGACATGGCCCCCTGGCTTCTAAAGAGTAAATGGCTTACTTCCCCCACAACACTTAAGACCACGTGCCTTATGATGCAAAATTATTAGCTGTGACTTTTTCCAGGTCATCTTTTTTTATGAAGCTTAGTTAACTCTTCTCATCAATGAATGGACTGGTCCAGATGGCATCCAACATTTCATCCAGCTGTGATGAATCGACACTATGTGCCCTTTAAAGGTTACTTATTTGCATACATGGCCTCTCTTCCCTATTATTCCCTGAAGGTGGGGTCTCTTTCCCATGCCATTTGTTTTGTTTTGTTTTTGTTTTGTTTTAAATTATCTTTATTGTTGAAAGTAAACACATTGTTTTTGTCTCCTTCAGAGTGTGGCAGAGGACCTTGAACATGGTTAGAACTCAATAAATGCATACTGCATAAATATTTTAAGATGACTGAGGCATTAGGCCTCAAAAATTCAAAATTAGCCTTTGAGACAATGAAAACTTAGATAAAATCTAACAAATGAAGTGATCTGGTCAAAGCAGAAAACACTACAGGAAAATAATTCTGTATCATTTTCTAGAACTGCTTCTAGCAAAGTAGCATAGTCAGTAATGGCTATCAGACATTTAAATGGTGTTTGGTGTCATTTTCAGTGGCAAAGGCTCTTGTGTTAGAATCCTCACACCAATTCTATTAAGGGTGTGCTATTCTTACCCCACTTTACAGATGAGAATACTGAATCACAGAGAGATTCCATAACTTACCTAAAGTTACTCAGATAAGTGATACATTCAACCTCAGCAGTCTATAGAAAAAAACATGCCTTACAACCTCAAAAGCATAGCTTAGAATTTGGGAGGTTTAATTGAAACAGCTTTCACAAGATAATCTGCTATAATGTGTGGCACATAATAGGCATTCAATAAATGTTTGTTCCAAATAAAAAAGGAGCCGGGACCAGTTTGGCTCAATGGATAGAGCGTCGGCTTGGGGACTGAAGGGTCCCGGGTTCGATTCCGGT
The DNA here is from genome assembly GCF_014108245.1 of Pipistrellus kuhlii. Lineage (NCBI taxonomy): Eukaryota > Metazoa > Chordata > Mammalia > Chiroptera > Vespertilionidae > Pipistrellus > Pipistrellus kuhlii. The sequence goes on along the minus strand of NW_023425551.1, from coordinate 67,095,274 downwards.
CAAGGGCATGTACCTTGGTTGTGGGCATATCCCCAGTAGGGGGTGTGCAAGAGGCAGCTGATCGATGACTCTCTCTCATCGATGTTTCTAACTCTCTATCTCTCTCCCTTCCTCTCTGTACAAAATCAATAAAATATATTTTAAAAATAAATAAATAAATAAAAATAAAATAAAAAAGGACAAAAAAGAGAAAAATATGGGAATTGCTTTCATAAAGAAGAAGGCACCTAAGGGAGTAGGTGCTTAAGAAATGTTATATTTTATAGGAGTGCCATCAGAAGCCTGGGAGCTGTGAAAGATAATCTGATGTATTTCCAAAGTCTCTGATTTCAGTTCACTAAAATCCCTGGGGAAGCTGTGGACTCTCACTGGGGACTTTTAAGAGTTTATCTAGGAGAGCCACTTGAAGGGAGTGGTTTAGATTATTTCAAAAAGGATAAACTGAGGTAGAGAAGACAGATGAAATGACCTGGCAGAACTTTTTAATGGTTTTAATTTGCATGTAATGTCCTGAGAAGCTGAAGTTTCCACTCTGTTCTCCACAGAGATGAACTGGATGGGCCAGCAGACATTGAGGATGGGTGAATGATTTGGAAATATTCCAGAAGCACTTGGTTAAATTGTAGGCCATTTATTTCATGAAAAAATAAGCCACAGAAAGCCCTTTTGAAGCATGCACCCAGAAAGCAGGACAAAATGCTGAGATTATCTGTTCAGGATTTGTTTTAAAAGAACCCAGGCAGCATTCATTTATTTTTGAGAAAATATATGATTAACTATGGTTAACTATGAATTCAGATGTTGTGCATTAGAGCAGCTCCTCAAAGTTTGAGAGCATTTAATATTATATATTGCTGCCATTTGGACTAAATTGTTTTTTTAATGTACACAATATTACAAATTAAATTTGAGCTGTTTGAATCAGTCTGTAAAAAAGATTTGATTATACCTGAGTGTTCTGGCCCCGGCTTTTCCGTATCTCAGTAATCTTGGCGGTAATTGGCTGATTAGGCGTCTCACACTCCATCTTTGCCTCAGTTTCCATGGTAATGTTACAGGAGCTATTATAGATGAGAACTTCATCTCTTTCCACTTTAGGGCTGAAACGAGAGGGGAGGTTAAATGGGGTGTCATCAATCTTAATGAAATGCAATTATTTTTACTCTTATTAATCATTGCGAGCCATTAGCTTGTGGCAACTACAGGCCGCCATTTATCAAATTTTGCAAATTTCTGTAATTTTGTTTCCATTATTTTATTGTTTATTTGTTTTTCCTTTATCTGCACACCCTGCAATGAAAATGCACGTGGTAAATATCTTTCAGCCTTTCTCTTTTCAAACCTCTCAGGAACATTAGCAAAAGCTTCTCCAAGCCCAACTTTACAAGCAATGTGCAAACAATGCTTCCAGTTCCAAAAATGGAAGCAAATGTTGGGGAGGTGTGTTTTTTTTCTTTTTTTCTTTTTCTTTTCCCCTTCCCTCTTCCTGTTCTTACTCACACTTAGTGTTGGGGGAGTGAATTGCCTGAATCCCCCCAGGGCAGATGGAGAAATTGGAAAACCCACACAACTGGCTAACTGGTCCCTAATTCCAACTGTGAAAAAATGAGCTCATTTAGGCTTTCAATTCCCTCTCCCCAGCTGATGGCAATGAGGCTCTGTTGCTAGCAGTGGAACATTAACTTAGTAAATTAATTAAACTTACTTAACAGCCCAGACTAAGGAGATTCGATATATGTGCCAGTTATACTACCAGCCACTTGCTTTAAAAGTCCTCTTGCTTTAAGGAGAGAAAGCAGACTGCATTTAAAATGAAAAACAGCACTGCAGAAAGTCTAAAAATATGCACTCTAAGGGAGATGAGCACATGGATATTGCAGGGCATTGTCCCCCAACAGGTGTGATATTTATTCAACAATAATCTTGGCTTTAGGCATTGTAACAACTAACTCAAAGATTATTAATGCATGATATTTTAAACTTTTCAACAATTTCACATGTATGATCTCATTTCAGCCAGTAAAGTAAGTAGAGGTATGAGAAATATAGCCCAAAAATGATCAGGGGATTTGCATAAAGTCAATCACAAAAGTATGGCACCTCTGAGATTAGAACCTGTGTGTCCTGCCTCCCAAAGCAGTATTCTAAGGTTTTGAAATGCTGACTGAATGTCAGCCATGAAGATGACAGATCGCATGGGAAGTCCAGGAAGAGCAGTAGAAAGGGCAAGAGGTCACTGCCTGAGAAACTAAATCATGTCAGACCAGAGCATCTTTTTTCAAATCGATGTCAAAATGGTTGCTCCCACAAGTTGCTAAAAATAATGAGCAGGATAACTACCTTGTCTACTTAATCTTTTCTTTCTGCTAAAATATTCCCAGCTCCATATCCCCACCCCCCACAAGACATGATTTCCATGCCCACTCTCCTTTAGTCCACTGTAGATTGTCAGTATGTTAACATCATGAGGCCCAGAACTGAACACACATGGTTTGGGCTGACTACTAGGCTGTGGACTCCCTTTATCTGAGCTCTCGCTGTTGATTTGGTAGCCCTATGCCTAAATTAAGATGGTGGTAAGTTTAAAGTCTCAGAGTGGCAACTGCCTAGGATTTACCATGCTGTACTTGTTCACCCGATTTTCTGAAAAGCATTAGCATGCAGAGGCTAAGCTTGGGAGCAGACCAGCTAGATTTGAATCCTCAGGCATATAGTTACCAACTTTATGACACTGAGAAGACATGACTCTCTAAGCTTTGGTTTATAAAATGGAGATACCAATTATTGTGTGCCTATTTTATAAACGTGTTGAGGGAATGGAGCAAAATGACCCCTACAATATGACTTGCACAGAATCTGGCACACATTAAATGTCAGATAAGGCCACTCACACTATACTGGTAATTGTGCTGGTCATATTTTTGTTAAAATATAAATGTGTGCATTTACATTCATTATGGGTACATGTCATCTCCATCATATGGAGCCATTGCTCAAATATGTTTTGAATCTGGAGCCTATAATGTAGCTACAAGTACATTTAGCTGAGTCATCATCCAGGGTTAGACAGAGCCATAGGACACAGCATTTGCTCCTGGAGTGTCAGTTGTACTCTAAGAATCCGAAGGGCGGAGGGGGGAGGTAATATAACTTTTAAATTAAAATGTAATGTAATGTTTAGATGAATATGGAAATAGGAAGGAATAGAATTCAAAATTCACATGGACTCTTCAAATAAAACACGTAACTTCAAACCAACTGGCTGCTTGTGTCCTTGGGCTTTATGGCTAGAACCTTTCCTTTGTTACTGGGGGTAGAGAGGGTATTTGGAACAGTTTGAGAAGGAAATGGAGTTGGTCCACCACACCGTCACATTCCTTGTGAGTTGATTCCCAGATAGGGACTTCCCTTTCTGAAGGCTCACAAACCATCTGATGAATAATCGTCAGGGATAACCAAGATTCATTGTCTAACTATCCAGAATTCTCCTTTTTAATCAAATAAAAGAATATATGCCCATCACCTCTCTCTGTTGTGCCCTACTGTCACACTGAGGAGGTTTTATGAGCTAGGTTTTTGTTCTCAGTATAGGGATGATCTGGGATACCGGCATGAACTCAAGGAAAAGAGTGACCAACTTCCTTCACAACTTTCTTGGGCTTTGGCTCCCACCCTCCCAATGAGCTGTCTCTGCCTCTCTAGGCTCTTTGTTAGTTACTTCTCCCTCCTGTCATTTGCCTATAGCACCCACTGTCTTCCCTAATCAGGTTCTTCTTGCTCTAAAAAAGTTAAAACCCATTTCTGTTAGCTTAGACTTTTTTTTTAATAAGCTTTAGTTCATATTTCTTTTTGTATTTGTTCCTGATTATCTCACTAGATTTTTTTTTTCATTAAAAAGCCATCATCAAAATTAGCAGAAACTCCAGGATATTAAAAAATAGTCTAACATCTATAAAATTTCTAATTTTCTTAATAGTTACTATTCCATGTTTTCTTTCATAATAACCCTATGAATTAAGCAACATAATTGGCAAGATTTAAAAATAAGTATAAACATGTGTATTGAGATACATGCATATAGGTTATATAAAAGTACATGCACACATACACAGATATTTATTGTGAGGGAACATGGTAAAAAAAAAAAAAAAATTGGTCCAAATGATAGCAAAGAAAGTTCTAAGTTTTCTGACCACTAACATGGTTGGTCTGATCAGATCCAAAAGTAACCCCATTGCCAGGACCGGTTTGGCTCAATGGATAGAGCGTCGGCCTGCCGACTGAAGGGTCCCGGGTTCGATTCCGGTTAGGGGCATGTACCTTGGTTGCGGGCACATCCCCAGTGGGGGGTGTGCGGGAGGCAGCTGGTCGATGTTTCTCTCTCATCAACATTTCTAACTCTCTGTCCCTCTCAATTCCTCTCTGTGTAAAATCAATAAAATATATTAAAAAAAAAAAAAAGTAACCCCATTATCTTCCTGTATGCACTCTCTAGGACAGGCAATAAAAAGCACTTGCATCACTCTATCTTCCTCACTTAGCCTGAAATTGCTTCCTATGGCTCTGAAATCTCATTGAACCCATGCAGTCAAGCCAAGACTTTCATCGCTACTACTAACAGCAGGGCCTTATGCTAAGCACATTGTGAGTCAGAAGCCTTGGGTTCCGGTCCTGGCACTGCCAAGGCTTGTCTCCATGACTTTGGAAAGATACTTAATTAACTTAATCTGTTCTTAGAATAGAACCTAAGCTCCTTTTATGGCCTTCAAGATCTTACTGATCTCCCTGAGTTCATCTAGAGCCGCTTTCCTTCCTCCTCACTCTACTGCCCTTTGTCCTCTGACAGTTCACAAAACTTGATGGGTCCTTTGCATTTGCTGTGGAGAGTCATTTCCTGACTCTCCATAATGACACCTTTTTCTACTTAGTCCAGCACTAAAGGCACTTCTTCAGAGAAGCATCCTCTGAGCACATCATATAAAGTATCCCCCGCCATTTTCTATCACTTTATCTTCCTTATCACAAGATGGGATCATATTGTTTATTGTCTGGCTTTCTCTTCTACCCTTAAGAGTAGGGACTTTGAAGCCTTATTCACCATGGAGTGACCAGCTCCTGACACAATACCTAAAACTTGATAAGTGAGTGGGTGGGTGGATGGATGAATGGATGGATGGATGGACAAACTGAGCATATTTTCACCACAGATATGCATGTCTATCTTTGTAGAGTGATATCAAATCCATAGTGGTAGTGACTGGCAGAGGAATAAAGCATTTCATGGAAATGGGTCCCCTGCTAAGATAGTTCTCTGGCTTCACAGGCATAATCTTAAGAGAAACCAAGGTAAGCTATTTGACACATGACTTTCATAATGCCCCTTGAATAATTTACAATATGTTTTCTGGTTTTTAAATTAGTATATGTTCACTGAAAAAACTACGTAAAAACTCAATGGCTAAAATAAACATGACCAGCACTATAGTCACCCAAGAATAGGTACTCTCAATGCTGTAGAATATATCTTTTCAGTCTTTTTTCTAATCACCTATTGTAGGGCAACATAAGACTTGGTTGGGATGTCTGTAAAAAGGAATCTCCAAAAGGCTGGGGGCCTCTGGGAGAACTTGCAGAAGGTCGGCAGCCCCTACTTTGACTTTTCCAAACAAGTCTGAACCCCTGGGTGTTTACTTAGACATGTCCTTGCTTAAAGGACAGGACAGACACATATTCTTTCTCAAGGATACTTACACTGCTAATTGTATTTAATATTTAATTTTAGTTCAAACTATTATGACAATAAAAGGCTAACAGGGCAGGCAATCGAGGCTTTTTTTGGCTCCTAATGCCAACTAGCCTCTCAGCTTCTCTTTCACAGAAACGTATGTCAAAGTAGTCATTCATCCATCATTCAGTCTGCCAGTCAGCTCTGGCAACCTATTACATGCTTATAGAAATATATGCATTACTATATACCATTAGTATATATCTATACCAAAATAGATAATACACTATTTTGTGACTTGTGCCTTTCACTTTCCAATATATTGTAAGCATGTCCCTCTTTGATTAAATATTCTACAACATGATTTTCAAAGGTTTCTTAGTATCTTATCATTTGAATGCATTCTTTATTACTGAACACTTATTTCATTTCAAATTTTTATGATACTTAAACCTTCAAAGAACATGTTTTCATAAATATTACATACTTCAAACTGCTTTCTTAAAATAAAGTCCTAGTAGTGAAATTGCTGAGTCTCCAAATACAAAGAATTTTAAAGTTTTTGGTGCATATTGTCCAAGTGATATCTGTAGATTGTTCTAACTTTACTTCTCATAGCAGCAAAGAACCATGTGGTTCCCATCACCCTCACCCTCAACACTTTGTTTGTTTGTTTGTTTGTTTGTTTGTTTAGCTCACAACACTTATTTTCATTCTTTTTCAAGAAAACACAACCACTTTTGCCTGCTGTGATATCTAGAACACTGAATAGCACTTTCAAGATGATAGCCTATCTAATAAAAGAGAAACATGTAAATTGATCATACCTTCGCTACATCCACAAGCCAAGCCCACCAGCCAATAAGGAGTGAGTGTGCAAATTAACCCAACCAAGATAGCAGTGGCCATGAAACTGGAGGGAGCAGGAGACTTGGGTTGCCCCCAGCGATGAAGGAAGCCAAGCTCCCCGCCCACCCTGGCCAGCCCTGGCCTCCACTCAAGGCTACAAAGTTTCAATTATAGAAGATAAATAAATCCCAGATACCTGCTTCCAGCTGGCCCTGGCCTGTGCTTGGGTCACCAGAGGGCATGCCCAGCCTGAAAACCACCATGGGTCCCTCACTCAGGCTGCCCCATGCCCAAGGGAACCCACACCCTGATCTGGGAAAGCCTTCAGGGCAAACAATCCAGCCCCCACATGTGCACCAAGCCTCTATCCTATCTAATAAAAGAGTAATATGCAAATTGACTGTCACTCCAACACATAAAATGGCTGCCCACATGTGGACACAAGATGACTGCCACAAGATGGCCAGCAAGAGAGGGCAGTTAGGGGTGACCAGGCCAGCAGAGGTGGGAAGTTGGGGGTGACCAGGCCTGTAGGGAAGGGCAGTTGGGGGAGGACCCAGACATGCAGGGCAGAGCAGTTGGGGGGGACCAGGTCTGCAGTGGAGGGCAGTTGGGGTGGGGGGGATCAGACCAGCAGTGGAGAGCAGTTAGGAGCAATGAGGCTTGCAGGAGAGGGCAGTTAGGGGCAATCAGGCTGGCAGGGGAGCAGTTAGACATCAATCAGGCTGGCAGGGGAGTGGTTAGGGGGTGAAGCATTAGGGGCAATCAGGAATGCACTGGTGAGCAGTTGGGAGCCAGCAGTCCTGAATTGTGAGAGGAATGTCTGACTGCCTGTTTAGGACCAATCCTGGTAGTCAGACATCCCTTGAGGGGTCCCAGATTGGGGAGGGTGAAGGCTGGGCTGAGGGACACACATCCCTATGCATGAATTCTGTGCTTTGGGCCTCTAATTAATAGATAAGGGCATAAATTTTAATGGGGTCTGAAGCTCAGTAGCCTCAGCCACCTCCTAGAATAAGGAGGAAGAACATAGAATAACTCCAAAGAAATAGCTCTTGAGATCTAGATCAAGTCCACCAATTCAATGGAGCCAGGGACAGTAATATGTACATCTCGCTGTCCAGCAGCAGTGAGTTCTGAAATATAGTCTCACTTGAGTATACCTCTAGGGCCCTATTTCCTATGTGACCTAAACAGAGTTCTTCAAGCTCTTCTAAAAGCACCAATTCCTTGACTAAACACAAACCTCAGGTGGCAAATTCATGTTAAATCACAGTCTGAAGATATGGAAATGTAGGATGGCCATGAAAAGAACCAGTCATCTCTTTCATGCTGGGTAATTGATCTTGTATAGTTTTCTTTTTTAAATGGGAAAATAGGCCTTCATAAACTAACCAATGTAACCACTCCATCCAGATAAGAAGTTAGGAAGAATACAGGGCCATGCTCAGCAATGAAAAGTCACACCACACAGGAAAGATACTGCTTGTGAAAATTAAGGCCATACAGAGTTACCAACATGGTCACATCTGTTTTATTAAATTTCTTTAAGAAAGGGGATTTACCTGGAAAGTTGTGCTATTTGTTTGTTTCTTAAATTCAAAAAATCCTTATAAGCTCTGGCTTCAAAATCTAGACCTACAATCATTCCCCCTGTACATCCTCCCTGCTTTTGAGTAAATATTGTGCAATCTGCTGGATTTCTCAATGACTTTTTGTCATATTTGTGAATCTGTTTGGAAAGAAAAGAAAAAGGAAAGGGGGAAAGAGCCTTCTGTTTTTCATAATGCCTAATCTCTTTCCCCGTTGGCATTCACCAGATGTTGCTTTCGATCCGAAGATAAATATTAAAACCTGAGCAAGAACAAAGCAGGCTGTTTACTAGGCAGATTTTTCAGATGTTCTCTTGAACACTTGAAAAGACAGGAGATGCTTTGATATGCAGACTGGAATCCACAATGGAACAGTTCCTCTAACAAGAGGGGTGGGGCCCCAGAGCCATCCCCACCCCGCCTGATGCCTCCATCAGTCCATTGGCCATGATTCGTGGGGAAGGTCACGGAGGGAGAACACAGGGTTACCTGATGAAGAGGCCCGAGAACAATGGGAAGGCTGACTCTGTCCAGTAATCTTGTGCCAAGAGGCATTGGGAACTTTCTTCACAAATATAGAGGTAAGGCCATGATTCAGGCAGTTTCTCTGCTCCCACAGTGACAGTCAAATCACACTGCACGTAGGTGTGACCGGTGGCTTCACAGCTCTCCTGCTCATGCTTCAGGTCACACAGGGAAGCCAAGGACACTGCAGGAAATGGTCACCATTAGGTTAGGTAATAACCATGGAAAGAACTGGAGGCCTCACATTGTTACATAAATGAAGTTCATGTGCTGTCGTTTAACTAATAGGAAAATAATCAGTTTACTTCTTTAAAAATATATTATGTGTACATAATACACACAGAATAATATAAGTAAAATTTTTATAAAATATAAACCAACACAATAAGAAAAATTCATGTGAATCTGCCAATCAACACAAAATCTAAAAGAGTTGTGATACTCTCAAATCTGGACACTCCTCACCAAGTCCACCCTCTTCTACTTCCTTCTCAGAAACAACCATTTGCAATTTTAAAACAGTTTTCTCAAACAGCTTTATATTCCTGAACAAAAGATAATTGGGTTATACCTATTTTTAAATTTTATAAAATAGTATTTGTGACATAGTATTCTTGGACCTGATGTTTTCACTCAGTAGTACACTTCCAAGATTTATTTATATTATCACATGTAAATGTTGTCCATACTTCTTTTTTTCTTTTTTCAATTCTTTATAAGTATTACATATGTCTCCTTTTTCCCCCATACATTTTCACTGCTGTTCAATACTATACTGTGTGAATATACAATATGATTTTCATTTCTCTTATTAATAGAGTTTTGGATATTTCCTTGTTTTTGCTTCTATAAACATGTACAAAATTTTCTCTGGGGTGTATGCCTTCAAATTGCTTGTTTTTAAGGTAGGTATAAGTTCAACTTTACAAGATAGAGCCATATTGTTTTCAAAGTGGTTGTGTCATGTTACATTCCTACCAGCAATAATTTTGAGTTCCTGCTACTCCACATAATTGTCAGAACTTGTGATTATCAGATTCTTTATTTTGGCCAGTCCAATGAGTTTACAATGGCACCTCATTGCAGCCTTAAATTGCATGTTTATCAATTTTTTATCAAACAATTTTTACAAGTTTAGTAATAACATGTTTTCTCTTTTACAAATGCCTATTTCTGTCATTTGTCCTTTTCTCTATTGGAATATTTATGTTATTAATTTGTGTTCTTTATATATATCCTGAATACTAAACCTATGGAGGTTGTATGGCTACTGATACCTTCTCCAGATATGCGGCTAAACTTTTCATTCTGTTTATAGGATCTCTTGATTAAAAGAAGTCTTTGATTTTCCTATAATTATGACTGTTAACCTTTTGTAAAGAAGAAAATCAATTATTCGAAGCCCTTTGACTCCCTAAGCCATTTCTTTCCAGGTCATAAGACACAATGTTTACAGCATCAACAAGGCATAGTGGCAATAACTTTAAACAGGAAGATTAATCTCTACAGGAAGATGGTTTTGGAGCAGCTGTACCTGAAAATCTGAATGAAATAAAGAGGAAATTAAAAAAAATTTTCTCTAGCCTTCTATCTCTACAGGTAGCCTGTCCTAGCAGGTACATGACAAACGTTATCAGGAACTATGGGCTTGAAACTAAGCCCTGTCTCCATCACACGGCTGCATGAAACAGGGACAAATGAGATAAGTCCATGTGAGAGGGTTTGCACTTATGCAATCACATGTACATATTATTATTGTTGTTCTTACATTCCAAAGTATCCGCCACATAGCAGATTGTCTGTGTATGTGTCCTGAATGAATCATAGCCATTAAAATGGCTGGCAAGCCGAAAACCAGTTTGGCTCAGTGGATAGAGTGTCAGCCTGCGGACTGAAAGGTCCCAGGTTCAATTCTGGTCAAGGGCATGTACCTTGGTTGCGGGTATGTCCCCAGGTGGGGGGTGGGGGGGGAGCAAGAGGCAGCTGATCAATGATTCTCTCTCATTGATGTTTCTAACTCTGTATCCCTCTCTTTTCCTCTCTGTAAAAAAAAAATAAAATGCTTTGTTTGTTTGTTTTTTAATGGCTGGCAAGTACTAGTAAGACTCCTATGGGTAGAGGAAACATGAGAACTTCCAGTTAGTAAGCTCGGGCAAATAAAAACAGGCTCAACACCTATAAAATAATGAACTCATTATGGGTGATTAGGTGGATGCAAATTGACAAGGTGGATGATAAAAAGTTACCGAGGGCTGGGATCAGAATCCATGGATTTTACTCAAGTTTCGACCACTAAATAGTGGTGTAACCTTAATCACTTTAGCTTTTCCTGCCTCATGGAAAAGTTAAAGTTTCCATGAAAAAGTCATGTAGTATAATTCAAGGTATAAGAGCAAAAGAGCCAAAGATCAACATCTCACTGATTTTATAAATACAAAGTACACCTGACAAGATGTCTTAGCAATCTATCACATGAACAAAATAGAATTCTTTTTATGTTAGAAGTACAGTGTGGGAGAAAGGTAAAGAGAGAAAATACCAAAAGTAGCAACCAAAAAAAACCTTTTTAGAGAGGTACCTTTAAATCCCTTGCTCTACTGATGAAAAGAAAACACATTTGTGCTGTGGTATCAGAATAAGCAAAACAATAATTAGGAAAGTTTGGGTTTTAAGCCATCAGCTGCAACCCAGAATCTGAAACATTGCTTTCTTCATTATGCAAAGTCAAACTAAGAAATAGAACTAAAAGCAAGGGTCAGAATTCAAAGTGACCTTAGCAAATTAGAGAAGTTAAGAGAAATAAACAAAAAGACTAAATGAAAATAGTAAGGCAGTAAACCACAGAAGAAAAAAGGAAATTATATAAATATAAGATGAAGAAATTCCAGCTGTGTACAGTTATGTTACAAAGAAAGAAAGAAAAAAAAATACCTTAGAATAATAATAGCAGAGAGATTATAAACCAGCAAAGCAGCAATGTAATTTTTAAAACAAATATGAGACCAGATTATATGTAGGCATCTTATGATGCTACCCAATATAGTCAGAACTTGCTTACACAGAGGACTTACCTAGTTTGGAGCTTCTAAGTAGGAAAAAATGACAGAATTCTGAGGGAGCTTAGAAGTGAAATACCAAAATATCTACTTGTTGGAATGTTTCAGATCCAGTTAGGTTTCATGAATTTGCATTTCTAACAAATTTCCAGGTGATGCTGCTGTTACTGCTCTAGCAAAAACAATAGCAATGATATAATATTCTCAAGTGTAGGCCTAGTGCACAAATTCGTGCACAGGTGAGGTCCCTCCACCTGGCCAGAGATTGGGGCCATCTGTGGGCTAGTGGCCAGTGAGGGACTGCCAGAGGGACCACAGGAGGGCATGCCCAGCTCCATCTTCCCCAGTCCCAATCAGCTGGACCCCAGCAGCAAGCTAACCTACCAGTTGAAGCATCTGCCCCCTAGTGGTCAGTGCACCTCTTAGCTGCTTATGAAATAGGCCTCTAAAATTTTTTCCAATATAACATAAATTTATATGACAAATATAAAATGATTGATTACATGCAATCTTATCTGCAAGTAGATAAATTATTAGTAGTTTCTAATAATTTGTGAGAGACAATCCCTTTAATTATTTCATTTCCATTATAGACATATTTAGTAGGAAAAAATATATACAATCATATACTCAAAATGTTTTCATCAATTTCAGGGAGTTGAGAGAATCCCCAAATATCATACTGGATCTCAAGTAAAGAACCAATGAAGTTGTTTTTTATCAATTCTCCTCCATCTTTGGATACTGTATTTAAGAGGTTTTTTAAAAAAGTACTTTTCTTTTTCTTTTTTTCTTTTCATGAAAGAAGAAAATAAGTCAATTTATCCATTTCCCTAGAGTAAATTAGCAGCTCTTGCACAATCAATGAGTGTTTGGTGACACCTAGTGACAATGATAAGAGTTACAGCTTCCAACTCATTTTCCTCTTAAGATCATAGAATGTTAAGTCCTTTTCTAACTTAATCAAATCTTTAAAATAATATAATTTATATTAGTCCTCCCCTAGGAGTTGTCACACTTCCAATACCACAATTTACCTGACCCTGTAACCTCAGTGGTTTTTATCTTGGACTTCTAGTTGAAATCAAATGTTTTTAAATAATACCATAGGGCTTTAAAAAATTAATTAATTTAAGCAGTGTATATGTAAAGGCCTTTTTTAAATTAGCATTATTATTAAATATTAAAACCTAAAAATGTTGAGTCTTGATTTTCTATTTCCATGGTTTCCTAATTCCTTCATTTATTCCTTTATCAAGCATTCATTTTGCACATGCACTGTGCCAGCACTATTCTATGCATAGAAGGTAAAGTGAAAAATGAAACAAAAAACATCTTAAACTTAAATATTCTACTGTATATTAAGTTTACCATTGTGGAATTAAATGTATTTGGCTTCCTACTGTAAAATTTTAAGTAGCATAGGTCTCCTCGCAATGTTCTGCTTATATACATGGTGATATAAAAACTCAATTTCTAGCATTTTAAATAAGAATGGTTTCTCTTTCTTTTCTTTTTTTTCTGCTCTTCTTCATTCTTCTTGTGTAAGACAATCCAATGCAAACCACCATCACAATATTATCCATCTTGGAATTTTTCCCCAAGCTCAGATGAAACGATGCTTTGTAAAACCTGCATGGCATTCAAGGTACAGACACATGCTAGGAATATAACTTAGAGCACTATACAGAGAGCAGGTGTAAAAATGGTTTTTCAGCTCATGGACACAATATCTATGATTAAGCAAACAAGATAATCACCTGGCTACGCTGATTCTGCAGTGACAATGGCAATTTCTTCCCTTTGCCTTTTTTTTGTAAAGCTCAGTGGGTAAATACCTTGTGTTGTAAAACTCTATCATGGGACTATCAAAGCTTTGCACCTTCCTTCCTAAGAAGCTCAAAGCAGTGAGAGATCATGATGTTTTACTGAGTAAGGGCCCAAGAAATTACCCAAACATTGCAGAATAAGAGGATGATGTTAATGTTGGCTCTTTTGCCTATAATAAGAATTCAAGAACTCAGCCATTAGACAAATATGCAAGAAATAGCTCGATGATCTGATCCCTTCTCTAGTACCTGGAATAACCAGATGTTTTTATCAGCCCCACCAAGAGACCAAGAGCCGTCATTGAAATCAATATATAGAACTCAAAAATTACTTTCTCCATCATTATATGACTGAAATCAAGAACATAGGTGAACAATTTTTGTTGCCATTAATATGACAACATTTTAATACAAGGTCCTTGATTCTAGCTACCATGTTAGACGGGGAAGTAGAGAAATTCTTTTCCCAGGAAAACAGAAAAATTAGAGGTGCAAACAGTGTTAATCACTAAAACGGAGCTAACTAAAGAATATCATTCTCATATATATACTCGCTTAAAAACAGACGGCATTTTTACTGACCATCCAGGGTGGGGACCAAGCAGCTGAAGGCAGACACTGTAGCGTTAGCCAGGACTTGGCAGGGAGCACCACACACGGCAGTGGAGATGTTCTCAGGAGAAAATCCTGCTCCAAACACATGCACAAGCCGTCCACCCAGGCAGCCTTCAAAACACAATCACAAATGCAAGATCATAGAGACAGATCTCTTTCTTTACTTAACTCACGATTCAAATTCATGTTTCCTTGCTGCCCATCACTCTTTTTTACACCCTTCAGAACCCCCACAGCTGGCTTCAGGTCCCTGACAGCCTCTCTCAGCTTATTTTCACTAAGCCAGAGTCCTTGTGGGTCTGACCCCAATCATAGTCAACAACCTATAAAAATGTAATAATTTTCATATAGAAAAGTAATGCTTCTTTAGTTGTTGTTAATCCTTACACAAAGATATTTTTCCACTGATTTTTAGGAGTGGAAAGGAAAGGGAGAGATAGAAACATTGATGTGTGAGAGATATATCCATTGGTTTCCTCCCACGTTCACCCTGACCAACACCAGGGATTGAACCTGCAATGGAGATATGTGCCCTTGACCAGAATCAAACCTGGTCAAGTGCACATATCCATATGCCAATGTTCTATTTATTGAGCCAAACTGGCTAGGGCAGTAATGCTTCTTTATTGTTCTTTAAGTTTTTATACAAAAAAGTATAAAAAAATAAAGTAAGTTTCCTTAATCACCTATATCACTCACTAAGAGTAGCTATGTATAGTTTCTTGTGAATCCTTCCAGAATTTTCTAAGCATACATATTTTTTATTCAAATGAAATTTCTATACATATTTTTATACAATTTCTTTTATAAAAGAATAGCATAGACATTTTTCCAAGTCTATATATAAGGACTTAACTCATCACTTTAATAGCTATTCAGAATTTCATTATATGATTATGCCATAATTTATTCAGCAATCTTCCTACTGATTGATACTTCCATTATTTATCCTCTCTTGCTATAATTCATATGCTGCAATGAACAATACACTTATTTAAATAAAACTATTGCAAATTCTTAGAAGTGGAGTTTTTAGGTCAGAGAAAATGTAAATTTTTAGTTTTGATGGATATTCCCATAATTTTCTCCAAAATGATGTTGCACAGATTTATACTTTTACAGCACTGTATGAAAGTGCCTATCTCTAATGGATAAAAGTATGGCAATTTTTAACACACATTTTGCCTCAGTCTGAGAAGCAATAAAGGTGAATGTCACCAGTACTCTCAGACACATGCAATTTCTAGTCCACGAGAAAAGCGTTCGAGTTTCTACTGCCTTCAAAGCGAGTCTAGGTAGTACTTACATAGCCCCCTGGTAAACTCAAGAACAACACTTTGCTTCTCGTGCCTTTCATACGTCTGCTTTCTTGCTACAAAAATCATGGAATGGTAGAGAGAAGAAAGGGGAACTAGGGAGCATCCAACCCAACCCCTTCATCAAATAAGGAAGTGAAGCTTAGAAAGTTACCCAGCTAAGTTATCGACATATTAGGGATCAAAATCCCAATCCCCATAATGTATCACACAGCTGAAGCCAGACAGATTTGTTCTAAGAAAAGGCTTGGCTAGTACTGCATCAGTCTAAGTTTCAGTTCCCACAATTTCCTTTATACTTTCTGCAGCCCTATCAAATTCCAACTATCTCAAGTGCATAAAGGCTTTACGTGAACAGAAGTAGAAACCATCCTTAGAAGAAAAGGCAAGGCAAACTTCAGTTGATCTAAAAGTAAAAAGTAAAAAAAAAGCTTAACCAATGCAATCATAGTAGGCACTTGGCCTATTATTAGTGGAGTATTAATTCATCTGTAAAATATATAAAATGATTTAAAAAAAAGTAATCACATTTAATACGTTTAAAATAATTCAAATAGACACATAGGCATTTATGTTCTACTTAAATGATCAAATTATGAGCTCTTACAAATGGTATTATTTAATGCACAAATTCAATTGTGTAGAAGCATCCAATTAAAATACAATCACACACTTAAGAGAACATGCACAATTCCTTTGATGAAAAATACAGCCTCACACATGCAACTTCCAGAGGAAACTGGGACTGTAAGAGGCCAACTTACAGGCTTCTCTCTCCTTCTGTCATTCAGATCGATGTTGTCTCCTACCTCTTAGAGCAGCAATTAATCCACTTACATAAAGAAAGCATTCTGTCTTATTTGCTTCACTTACCAAAGCTGTCAGTCACCGCCGTGACAGTAACTCTCGGTGTGAACACCAGGACGGATGAGGCCCACCCTCTTAAGTGGTCATAACCTCTGACTTGGTACTCCCCGGCAGCAAGGGCTGGGGCCACGCACTGGAGAACCGAGTGGTTGCCAGAAACACCCACACAGGGTGACATCCCGATAAAAATGTCAATGTTCTCAGCTCCTGAGATCCGGGCCACCACAAAGGTTAAGGTGTCACTGGTGTGAGAAACGGAGAGCAATTCCGGGGTGAAGGTGCTGCTATAACCAATGATTCCCATCTGGTATGAGTATCCATCTACCTCTATGTCCAGGACCGCAGAGCCATTCCCTGCAGGAACAATGCACCGGAGGAGCTCCATGCTGAGGTTCACCATCAGGCAGGCCCGCTGCCCAATGTAGACCGACGTGCTGTTCCGCCCTCTTAGGGCGGTGCCCTCTAAGGTCAAAAGGCCTCCGCCATGTGTGCTGAAATTCTTGGGGAAATAATCAAACACCTGAGGCAAAATGGAGAAGTGTCTGGAAACATTACCAGAACAAGCATACCCATTTCTTGAATGAACAACTGATAGATAGTGGAGTCCCGAGCTCAAGTCACTTATCCAGCACGTGATGTGGCTTGCATTAAAGAAGGTCACAATACAAGGAAGATCGTCATCCAAATGCACCACTGGCTTATCGGCTGTGGTGCCCAACCTCTGACCTCTAATCAGCACTGAAGTCAGAGACCCACTGATGTTAGTGGTCAAGGCATCCACGATAGGAGTTGTCTCTTCCCTCAAGGAAAGGGTGCAGTTACCCTGGCACTCGCTGGGTAGCCCGTTGACCAGGACTGAGACGTTCAGGGTGAAGGAAGTACCAGGCAAGGAGTCACCCAGCAGGTCAACCTGGCACAGGATAGTCTGGTCCCCCAAGCTCAAAGTTGCACAAGTAAAAGGACCCGTAAGATCAACCTGAACCAACTTCCTCCTGGAGCTGAGAGCCAACCCGCTCACAGTGAGTACGGTCCCACCACAAGCAGAACCCTTGGCTGGCGAGATGGCCGTTATCTGAGGTGTCACCACAAATTGCTGGGGCACCGCGGACATGTTAGCAAAGCCCATCTGCTTGTGACGCACTTGAAGAGGATAGACACCGGCCTCCAAACCGTGGAGAGGAAAGGAGCACCTAGACAGGCTCCCGTTGCTCCCGAAAGACTGTGTCTCCAGGTCGCAGTTCAAGTCCCCCAGAAGCATCACGGAGTTGGAGAGGTTACTTCCTTCCACGTAGAGGCTCAGGCTGCTATTTGTGAATTCTCCTCGCACAGCAGTGACCACTGGCGTTGCTGCCTCCTCGTACGTGAAGGTGAAGCCCTTCCCCACCAGGCGTGGTGCGGGTCCCTGGGTGAAGGACATGTTACCTGCCCAGACCTCCACAGGGGCTGGGACAGTGAGGAAGTCTGCCTCAGGCGGCAGGAGGGTGGGGGTCTCACACCAGACGTTTGTCTCTGTTAAGTTCACAATGTCACAGGACCGATTGCCCACAAGCACCCAAATTAAAGCTGGGTCCCTGCTGAACCCTGCTCCTGCGATGCTCAGGGTGGTTCCACCTAAAGCATGAATACCAAAAACAAAGTATTAAGGCTGATATTCAGTACCAGGAACTCACAACACCCATGTAAGCCCCAGAGCCATTAACTGGAGGATGGAGTGTTAGTGAAACCTCAATTATATCACCTCACCCCATCAATGTTAAATTTGTGAATTTATCAATGCTAAGTTCATTTTTGCAGGATACAGATGGGCTGAAATTCATACACAGTAAAACAATATAAACTGTTATAAAGAATGTTTTAATATTTAAGAGAGCATTTTCAAGTATATTTATAGGTCCTAGAAGCCACTACGTCTATCAACTTACACACTATTAAAAAAATCAAAGTTCTTGAAGTGTTCCTGTCATCTGTTGTATTATCTGACATGTTAGTCTATGTTATGTATATTTTATATAAACCTAGATTCAATTGATGTATTAATGAAAAATCAAATTCCTTAGTTTATCATCTGCCATATTATCTGATATTATTTCGTATTATTCTATATGTTGTTTTGTGAAGTATATGCATATTGTTCTATATATTCAATTTACACAATGAAAAATCAAATCTCTTCAAGTCTTCTATTTATCAACTATTTATTATCCTGTATATTTCAGTATTCCATATTCCATATATTACATGGTTGTATGGGTGTGTGCACGTGTATGACATATGAAGAGCCACTGAAACATGCTTGTGAATTTACTGCTATATTTATCTTGCACTCCAGCTGAGGGACAATCAAACCATCTTCAGGATAGGAGTTGGAGCAATACACCCCATATCCACTCAAGACATGCTACCCATTAGATGTTTTATCCTCTTTCTATTAGGAAAAGAAAACCAGGCACATCTTCTTTTCATAAAAATTCTTCAATTTCCTGAGCTTACTGAGATAAGGATGCCCCGAATTTTCACAGCCTTCATAGTATACCACCCAGTTTCTGGAGCACAGGAAAAACTCCTCTCCCTGTTGCCCATTTCTGATCTCACTGATTAATAAATTCGGAATAAATCTGAGTATCCAGTGAGTTATTCACTCTGGATAAATGATACCAGTCACATCACAGCCACTCACCCAGAAGGGACCCACAGCAAGGCTCAACGCTGAAAACTTCTGTGATGTACTGGATGTGAAGATCCACCCTACAGAAGAAAGTGGGAGAACTGCTCTGAAATAACTGAGAGGCTTAGAAAAAGACTTGGGAAGGAAGGAGCAGGACAGAAGTGGTGTATGCCTTTGGAAGAGAAGAGAGCAGTAAGGGGGAGCAAGCGTGAATACATTGCCTAACAGTGAAGTAAAGAAATGGTAGGGAAAAGATGTTTGGTGGGACATTGTCCTGGGTCAGTATCATGTGGTGACATCAGTCCCATGCAGTTTAGCTTACTTTCTGGAATGAGGAGACAAAACTTCTGGAGAAACACTGGGCAGAGGGACTTCAGGGCAAAGTAGATATGAATATCATTTGTGTATTAATTATAAGTCATGTATTCAAAGCCCAAGACACAGATATAGAGACAGTAAATCAACAAGCAGACTGTCAAATTACAGCGGGGAGGGTTGGGAGATCTGGGGGAGATAAGAGATCAACCAAAGGACTTATATACATGCATATAAGTACAACCAATGGACACAAAACTCTGGGGAGGGAGGGTATATATTTGGGGGGGGGGACAATGGTAAGATATGTACACAGATAATAATTTAATTTAAAAAATAAATTAAAAAATAAAACAAAGCCCAAGACATAATCTTATTAAAGGTCTTATTTAAATACATACTCTTATTAAAGCAGAGGATCTTCTTCCTTTTTATATAGTTGCCCACCCCTCTTAAGAGCCATGATATAATATCCTAGTTCCAGAAAGTTCTTTGTTCCCAAACTAGTAAGCCAAAAGTTTCCCCTGAATTGGTGAACTCTCCTGTAGGGTTTTTGAGATTTGTTCAAATGTTATGATTCTCACATATTTATTTCCCAACTTCAGAAGAAAAAAAAAATTAAAGTCCTAACTCAAAACTAGAATTCCTCAAGTAAATCACCAGACCATCAAACAGACCTAAAATTAATGGCAAGTGTTGAGCTCACCCTTGTGCACGAATGCTGACCCCGTTGATGGAGACTGAGATTCTGTGGAGGCCAGCTGGCAGTGGGGGCAGCACCACCTCCAGGCCCTGGGCAGTCTCCGCGTAAACCCGAGCCAAGGAATCCTGGATGCGGACTTCCACATGCAAATCCACGTAGTCCACCAGTGGCGCCATGCCGATGAAAAGGGTCTCACCTCCTGGATGGAAAGCATTCCTTAGCCTCTGGGATGTGGGTCTGTGTCCTCAACCATCTCTTCAATTCTAAAATGGTCTTTTATTATTAAATACATGGTCAATCCTGTGCATTGTAGCACAATTAAGAGTTTTAATGCCAACCTAATTTTTTTCATGAAACTTCTAACAATTCTTTTATAAAGCTAAAGATATAATCTCAAAGTTGTCAGGACAATTGTATTCAGGAGACAGAGTAATTTCTCTTCACGCAGAGGTAAATCGAGAAATAGTTTGGTGGGTGGATGGCCTTCATAACCAACAAATAGTACCCCATTTCCTTTTTTTTAACTTTCACTTGTCTATTGATAGAAGTCTAAAGTTGTATCTTTAGTGTGCCCTAGAACTCATAATAATGCTGTATGTGAGTACAATACTTATAGTTTACTGAGCATTTTCATGTGTATTATCCCATTTGATCCTTACACAATCCTAGTGAGATATATGTAGCTGTTAGTAGGACTGGCATTTAGCTTTTGAAGAAACTAAGGTTCGGCAACCAAGGTTTCATGCTTAATTAATGGAAATGTAAAAACCTGAGCCTAATATTCTTACATTTACATGCAATTAGTTTAATTAGCAACTCTACCGAAATGCTCTGTATATTATAACACACTAATTCAATTCCATTTCCTTCAAATATCATTGAGTACCAAGATTAATATGTTCCATAGGGGCACAAAAATAAGTTGCACATAGACCCTGCCCTCAAAAAGGCCTCAAAGGGCCGAAACCAGTTTGGCTCAGTGGATAGAGCGTCAGCCTGTGGACTGAAGGGTCCCAGGTTCGATTCCGGTCAGGGGCATGTACCTTGGTTGTGGGCACATCCCCGGTAGGGGGTGTGCAGGAAGCAGCTGATCGATGATTCTCTCTCATTGATGTTTCTGACTCTCTATCCCTCTCTCTCCCTCTCTGTAAAAAATATCAATAAAATATATTAAAAAAAAAAAAAAAGGCCTCAAAGGTGGGAAAAATAGGTGCCAAAAGAGCTTCAGTTGTATGACCAACCATCCAGAGGTGACAATTAAATAGTGGGCTGTTCAAGTCAGGTCAATATTCAAAGTATCAAGAAAGGCCTTATGGACAAGAGAGTGCTTGAAATTCACTTTGAAAGCTAAATCCCAAGAGGCCAATATAAACAAGAGGGGATTTACAATGCAATTCTAAAAACTTCACAAGTTTACTTCAAGTCTTTGTAACACTTTCTCATTTTATTATCCAGTGGCTGTGAGAGAATAAATGAAATGTGGGTGACTTTCTGGAAGACCAGATGCATGTCCGTACGTACAGTTAGGGACTCTACTAGAGTAGGCCAAGTTGATGGTGGTTCTATGGCTAAAGATCAAGAAGGCCTACCCTGAGGGTTCTCTACTTAATCCACTGGACAGTAGAGGCCTCCACAGTTTTCTATGCAAAGAAAGAATATAATTAAAGCTATTATTCCAATTTATAAGATCAGTTTAAAAAGATAGGGGAGGGGAAACCCCCCTCCTCAGACAATGGGAACTTTAAGAAAAGCTAAATCAAGCATGCAATGGCAGGAGGGAAAATAAATAAATATGCCTTTCCCGTATTTTGGTGTGTCCATAGAGACACAGCTAGAACTTAAGAAAGCATCTCTTAAGCTCCTTGAGCTGCTGATGTTTAAGAACTGCTATAGGGCTGGCATCTGTAGGACACCACAGTCAATTAGAGGAGGATGTTTACTTGAAAGAGAAATGTCAAAGAGGAGAGGTTGTGGCTTGTTGAGTATGTAAAGCCTTGCTCTTCCATTTAACTGCCTGTGTGACTCACTTTGGGTTCGCAAAGCCTTGGATGTTTTATCATTAAGATAGTAACAGAGCCCACCCCCTGTTGTTTGTTGTAAGAATTAAGTTAGATGTCCCAGGAAAGCCTCTGGTGTAATACAGTATTCAAAAGCCCTCGATTAACTTCATCCAGATCCTCTTCTTCATGTCCTCCCAACCTTGATTTTACTGTGAAGTCTGAAGTCTCAATATAGTGAGTTCAAGGAATTCCAGAGTTGAGAATGAAAAATAGACATGACCACAAGGTGGCAGAGCACAGAAAAATGAGTTTTATATGGGTCACATAAATGCAGAAATCTCAGAGGCAACAATAAGGAACCACCAGCCAGAAGGGGAGGACGGCAAGGGAAGTCCTGGGGGAAAGGGTGATCAGAAAGGGGTTTAGAAAGGGGTTTACATGTCTATATGATGTCACTTAGCAGCGTGGTGGGAAGTCTTTGGGTCAAAGAGCTCCTAAGGCATTAACAATTTTTTATAGCTCCCAGGATTATCTTATCTACATCTAGCAGATGTTGGGTGTAGTTTTATAGGGTAAAGCGGGCAGGCTCTAAAAGGCTAAAAAAACTACTTTGGGGTATTATATTGAAAATAATTAGGTTGTGAAAATTTGAGTTTGACATTGGCAGTCTTGAACTAATGGCTCCCAACCTGCTATGAAAAAGTAAACAATATAGGGCCAATATGTAGAGGTCATCTTTGGCTCATGAATATAACACAGTATCTGGCAGAATGATGGCATTCTCTTTAACAAAGCATTTATTGAGTACTTACTCCATGTCAGCTCCTGGACTAGGGACTTTTACCTAGTTTACTCCAACTTTATAATAACATTAAAAGAATTATTCCTACTTAACAATTAAAGGAACTAAAGGTAAAGGAAGTTAAATATCTTGCCTATGGAGTGGTTGAACTGTGATTCATTCATATTTAGAGCTCACTGACTAAAAATCTACCCTAATGGTCCTATACATCAAATTATCTGGCCCCATCCTCACCCCTCTTCCTCTCTTTGTTTGATTTCATCTTGGCTTCAATGTCACCATCAACATAATCATCTCCTGGATGAAGATATGTCACACTCCAACTTTTAAAGAGACTTTCCCAACAGACTACCACTCTGTGGATTTTATAGCATGTTCCTTTTACTGCCTGTAGAAAGATTTAAATGCAAGTGCAAATTCTGCAAATAACACATCATGTTGTATATATCAATAACATGAACTCCTTGGGCTCCTGGTCAATGTCACGCTAATCCTAGATGCCTCTTAGGCACTGATGCAATGTATTTATTCTTTTCATTATAAGTAGAAAGTTTTATTAAAAGCCAAAATCACTGAAATCTGAATAGAACACAAAGCTCCCTCCTCCCTTTTCCACCTCCTTGGGAAGAATCTATACCACTAAAGAATCTTACGTACTTTGGTGGCCTGAGGCAGCAAATTCTTCTTCTGCACTATCTGAGCTGAATAATATTGAGAGCTAAAGGACACTTCCCTTTATTTATGAACTCTTGAACAATGGAAAATGAAAATAGTACCAGAAAAAAAATGATTTCAGGCACTTTTGGGGGAAGCATGGGTATATTTAATGGTCTTTTATAATATACATATATGGCTGCCATAAACCTTGTAATATCTAGCATTCAATTAACCAGAAAGGTGTGCTACCTGGTACTTTCCCAAATCTATATAGTCTGACATGATAATAAATTATTGTATATCTATCCTGTCATCTGAATTACCAAAGAAAGATGAAATTGCTTATTGTTGTGTGCTAAAGAATTCATTCATTTTATGTACAGTGTGTATCAAGGAACAAGAATTCTTGGCTAATCAGAACCCCCTATTCTCTAATCATATAAAATACTGCTATAATAGAATATGACACCCAAAACAGTATTTTATAGTAAATTATATAAGTGGCTAACTGCCTGGAATCTGCAACCAGACAGCTTGGTCCCAATCCCAGCTCTTTTACTTACTAAAGATAACATCTTAGACAGGTCACTTATTCTTTTTGTTCTTTCATTTCCTTTCCTATAAATTGAGGCTAATAATTGTGTAAATATTTGAGAGTAAGTAAAGTTTACTATATGTCTGTGCTATCGACATGTAGTAGGTGCTCAATAAATATTTGTTGAATTGTCACCTCTAAATTGCTATGTCATTATCATATTGGAAATGTTCACAATTTTACAGAACAAAAATATATATAATATTTACTCAATGATGACTAAAATGAGAATATCAGTCTCCTACTTTTCAGAAAAATAAGTTCCATACCAAATACCCAATATAATAAAAGGCTAATATGCAAATAGACAGAATGGCGAATAACTGAACAACTGGTCCCTATGACATGCACTGATACATGGGGTGTGTGTGGAACATGGAGGGTGCTGGCTGCAGCAGGATGGTGGAACAGGTGACCAAGTGCTCCAGATCAAGGCGGGGCACCAGTTGCTGTCATTGAGGCAAGCCTCTGGTGGTTACTGAAAATTGTTTGCTCCCATACACTGAAGTCCTGCCCGGCACTCGCACCCACTGCCAGTGCTGGAGCTGCTGCTCGCACCCTCTGCCTGCACCAGCCCCACTCTCACCTAATGCCAGTGCTGGCCACGCTAGCACCCGTTGCCAGAGCTCAGCACCGCTCCCGATCGATCACTGGGCATCATCATCAGGTGTGAGTGGCGGTTGCCAGCCCTGATCACCCCTGAGGGCTTCTCCACCTCCTCCTGCCCCTGAGGGGCAAACAGGCCAGCAGCAGTCGCTCACACCTGCTGATGGTACCAGCCCTAATTGCTCTGTGCCATCAGTGATTGCAAACAGGGCCAGCACTGCTGCTGGCAGACAGGGAACCAGGGGCTGGGTATGGTGGGAGGGGCCAGGCGGGGTCTTGGAGGATGGGCAGAGACCCACCCCTATGTCTATCTCAACCTCGCAGCCCACAGTTCCTTTCAAGATGCATGAATTCATGCACTGGGCCCCTAGTCCTAATAAAAGTCCTAAAAAGCCAGGGGCCATCACAACCAAAATAGGACAGATGAACAAACAGCAGGCTGTGTGGGGCGACGAGACCAGGAGGGTTAGTGAGGGACGACCAAACAACTGAACAGCAGGCTGCAGGGAGCAACCAGACTGGCGGGGGAGGGGGGTGTGACCAGTTGGGGATGACCAGGCCAACAGGGGTGTGGGAGCAGTTGGGGGTGACCAGGCCGGCATGGGGGCAGTTGGGAGCAATAAGGCCAGCAAGGGGGGCAATTAGGGGTGACCAGGCTGGCAGAGCAGGACAATTGGGGGTGACCAGACTGGCAGGGGGTACAGTTAAGAGCAACCAGGCTGGCAGAGGGGGGAATTTAGGGGTGACCAGGCTGGCAGGGAGGCAGTTATAAGTGACCAGGCCAGGGGGGGTGGGGTACAGTTGGGGGCAACCAGGTTGGGGGAGGCAGTTAGGGGAAATCAGGCCAGCAGGCAGAGGTGGTTAAGGGTGATCAGGCTGGCAGAGTGAGCAATTAGGAGTGATCAGGCAGGTGGGCAGGTGAGCAGTTAGGAGACAGCGGTTCTGGATTTTGAGGGGGATGTCTGACTGCCAGTTTAGGCCCGATCTTCACCAGCAATCAAACATCCTTTGAGGGGTTCTGAATTGGAGAGGGTGCAGGCTAGGCTGAGTGCACCCTCCCCCTGTACACAGGTTTCGTGCACTGGGCCGCTAGTCTATAATAATAAAAGCATAATATGCAAATTGACCAAATAGCCAAACAGTGGAATGACTATCTGGACAACCTTTCAAATAAAGCCTGGGCTGCAAAGGTCTACCCTTGTATGAATTTTGTGCATTGGGCCTTTAATAACACTAAATAAAGCTCAACAAATGTATAAGTCATTGTTTTCCTTTTTATGGGATTAAAGATCTAATAATAAAAGATTCTTCCATATCATGTATTTTACCTGCTATGTTACTTTTGTTTCTGCTCAGAGACATGATCACTGGATTTAATGAAGAGACATATGTAAATGCCATGGGAAGAATTATAGAATGGTCCCCTCTGATCACAGTGACATTCACAATGGATCCATCTTTCCCCTGAAAAAAATAATTTTTAAAATTAAAATTCTTTAAATAAGTCCATATAGAATTAATGTAAAAAGTTATTTCATGAAAATTATTTTTAAAGAATATATTTGCTGTTTTCAAGTCTCTCACACACTTGCAGAGTGACAAGTGCTTATCATGGACAAGTGAAGCATCCAAATAATTAAAGAATAAATAAGAATTATTTTCAATTAACACATAAATTTGTTCTGCAAGAAAATGGCAATTTCAAGTAAACACCCATACCTAGCTAAACTATCCATCAAGTGTGAGAATATTTTCACTCATCTAAGTACTCAGAAAACTTCCCTCTGACATATTCTTTCTTAGGATTTTTATTAAGGCTATGACCTCACAGAATAAACAATAGCAAAAAAGAGAGAGAGAGAGAGAGAGAGAGAGAGAGAGAGAGAGAGAGAGAGATATGTACTCCAAGAAATGACTTTACACAGGAGAGCAATAAAAAAAAAAAAGTGCTAGGTTTGGCCCCAGCTGGTTTGGCCTGTGGACTGAAGGGTCCCAAGTTCGGTTATGATCAAGGCTACATGCCCGGGTTGCAGGCTCGATGCCCAATAGGGGGCATGCGGGAGGCAGCCCATCAATGATTCTCTCTCATTATGGATACTTCTATCTCTCCCTTTCCCTTCCTCTCTAAAATCAATAAAGATACATTATTTTTAAAAAGAAAGGGAAGTGCTAAGATAAGATCTATAGAATAAATCTAAACAACATCAAGTTTGTTTGAAGTAGAAAAACAGAGCTTCAAGGAAAAAGTAACTGATATGATGGAATATTTTCCCTAAAATAGAGGATTTTTATTACAAGGAATATGTCTAAAAAACTCTATGGAAAAAAATTAACTATATAAGAAATAAACATTTTTTCTATGATTCTAACAGTATCATTTAAATAGTTAAAATAATGTAAGCATGGTTTATTGATTTAAAAATAATGGTATTATAACTATATTCAAAAATTTTTAAATGATTGTTTCAGAAAGAGGGGACTTGAAGAAGGGTGAGAGGTGGCAGGAGAGCATGACTGTTTTACTATTTTCTTTCTTTTTTTAATATGTTTTATTCATTTTTTATAGAGAGAAAGGGAGAGAGATAGAGAGCTAGAAACGTCAATGAGAGAGAAACATCGACCAGCTGCCTCCTGCACACCCCCCACCAGGGATGTGCTCACAACCAACGTACATGCCCCTGACCGGATTCGAACCTGGGACCTTTCAGTCCCCAGACCGACGCTCTACCACTGAGCCAAACCAGTTTCAGCTGTTTTACTATTTTCTTTTTAAATTTTGCATTTGTTACTTTGATCAAAATTAAAAGGGTGGTTTTTTAGTGTTTATTCTCTTTAGTGAAATAAATCTAAACAGTATAAAATTTAGCCATTAAAATGTAAATATATATTAAAGTGATAATCCAGTATTGGTCAAACACCAGTATTGGTCAAACACTTCTACAGTGATAGTGAGAGTATAAATTAAAAAGGAATTTCAAACAACTGGATGCTACATATCCCGAGAAAGGTAAATACGGCCAAAACTATAGTTAATGGGATGATGAAAGCTCTGTTGTTTAAAATAGGAAATTTTGGAAATTAGCTTAATGTCCACTAATAAGGAATAATTAAACAGATGTATTGGAACTGCATTCAGTTTATACATAAAAGCTAACATTTCATAATATTTGAGTAACTGGATAAGATAAAAATGTGGGACCAGAGATCAAAGATTATTTTGAACCCTCTCTTCTGGAGGTCTTTATTTGTTCAGGACACAGTCATCTTTTGGGGTCATGGATGTGCTAGGAATGTTGATGACACTGACATCAACTCTGATAGGAAGTTCAGCCTCAGCTATGAGCATAACTCTCACGAAAAACAGCAGGCAAGGACCTGGACTCAAAGCTCTTAATACGGTTATGAGAGTGAACTAACTGAAGGGAGACAGCAAAGGAATTTGTTTTCAGGGGGGAAAAAGGAAGCAGTAGGAAATAACTAAGAAGATGTCTTATAGGAACAAAAATAGCCTAGAAGTGTCTAAGTTCTACCATTCACATCTAGCTCAGAAAACAAAATTGCTGGAGAAAATTAAGTTATTTGTTGTTTGCTTAAGCTAGAAGTGAGACTACAAGATATATAAGATATACACCCAGAATGTTCACTAGATAAACTTATTCATTATGTGGCACTAATACTAAGCATGGGACTTTCTTCTCTTCTTTTAAATAAAAAGACTCAAAAAAAAGAAAAAAAAAGAATCATTGGTGGAATAAGCTTCCAACTCATTGCAGAACAGGCAATATAAACAACATAAGCATTCTCTCATGATGAAAGGTCACCCACACAGAGAGGAGTTACCAAAGGTTTCCACTTACTCTGGGTGGGACTTGACATTGAATTCTCTGTGAATTGCTTGTGGTGACATTGATGGCACAAGACTGAGATCCAAATAAAACAAGGCTGACATCTTCCAAACCGGAGCCTCGGATGGTGGCCCAGAGTCCTCCTGTAACAAATATAGCATTTCCATATGGAATATACAGCCTTACAGAGAGACAAGATTAATTATTCACAAGAGATAAATAAAATTAAAATATGAAGCTCCTTAGTCAAAATGCATGCTCAAATTGCAGAAAATAAATACCGTATTTTTCGGACCATAAGACGCTCCGGACCATAAGACGCACCAGTTTTTAGAGAAGGGAAATGAAGAAAAAAAGATTCTGAAACAAATAGTGTCCTAAAATATTTTATGTGCATTAAAACCCAACATCACAGTCATAAACACATGTAATCAACCCTGTAAAGTAAACAGCAGCATTTAGAACCATTTTAGAGCTGGGCAAGCACACAGAGACCACACAGAGCCGGGCAAGTAAAAAAACTTTTTTTTTTAAGTATATGTGTAGGCTATATTTGGACCATAAGACGCAGGGACTTTTCCCCCCCACTTCTGGGGGGGAAAAGGTGCGTCTTATGGTCCGAAAAATACAGTATATACTACTAGATAGGAAAGTAGCGATGGAGACTAGAGGGGAAAGAGAGATAAAAATGTACCCTGGAGTTACTGCCACAAGTCAGAGAAGGGAAGTACAATAGATGGTCTCTGAAAAACCCTTTCCGCTCTAGATTTTTAAATATTGTCCCTGCCAATCCTATAAAACACTAGAGGCTCGGTTCATGAAATCCATGCACTGGGGATGAGGGGCAGGCAGCGGAGTCCCTCAGCCCAACCTGCACCCTCTCATAGTCTAGGAGCCCTCAGGGGATGTCCTACTGCCGGCTCCCCACAGGGAGCAGACCTAAGCTGGCAGTCAGATACCCTTAATGCTGCAGAAGAATTGGGAGAGGCCCCCATAACCACCACTGTGCTCACAGCTGTCAGCCCAGCTTCTGGTTGAGCAGTGCTTCCCCTGTGGGAGCACACTGACCACCAGGGGGCAGCTCATACATTGAGCATCTACCCCATGGTGGTCGGTGCACGTTATAGAGACTGGTCATTCCAGGTAGTTCCACCATTGAGGTCAATTTACATATCACCCTTTTATTATATAGGATATGTTTCTGGAATTATCAAGTACAAGAGAGCGTCATGGCAGAAGGAGCAGTAGGCCCAGAGTCAGGGCCACAGATTGCTCTGCCACTTAAAGCAGATCATTTGGAGTATTGCCCCTGCATATTGCCACATCTTTAAAAACAACCTTCCAGCTTTTGTGATTTGATATCATACATACTAGTCTCACACATTCTGGTCTCCATGATGGTGTAGAAGTGACTGACATCACAATCCACTGCCATCAGGATTTCTCCGCTGATCACTGTAGAGCAACCCCAGAAACCCATGTCCCCTCACTGACCAGATCTACTGCCCTTTGCATACCCCACTGTTCAAATGCTAGTTGGCTTTGCATGCTAGCCGAGTATCCAAGTGCATGCCAGTTTACAAACATTTGTGAACACCCACGGTGTGAAAGGCTTCTGATGAGCAAGACCTGAACATCACACATGCAAATGCTTTTACTTTTCAAAGGACTTTCCCACCTGTTGACTCATTTCAATCTCATACAAAACTAGGAGGCCTATAAGTTAAGCATCATTAAGCTCATTATATAACTAAGACAGCATGGAACGCAAAAGCAGCAGGAGTCTTGGCATCTGACAATCCCAGTTTGCATCCTAAATCCACTTCTTTCTATTGGAAAGCCTGGGGCAAGTCACTGTTCTTGCAGAACCACCATTACTTCATCTGAACAATGTGGAGAATATCTCCATCTTCCAGGTGGCTGTAAGCATTTAGGGTATGTGACTACCCCAGAGATACTTCATAAGTAACACGGTGCCTATCACCATCTTTATTAGGAAACTAAGTCCCCTAAAAATAACTGACATTTCTAAGGTCACACTTCTGATTTTGGCATCACAAAAACCCAAGCGCATTTGTCCTAACACCCAATCTGGTGCTGTTTCCACTAAACCAAATTATCCTGGTGACTCAGTGACTGACAATCATGCCTAATATCACAGCCAAACTATGTAGTAAATGAGTTCATTTAAGGGCTCAAATATCTATTGCTCATTAGAAGAAATTCTGATGGCATAAAACAAAAAGCTGTGGATCATAGTGAATACAGAATTTATTACACAGCAGGAGTAGGTTCCTGCATACCAGCAAGAATGCTACCTTCAGAGGGTCAGATACAATGTGGGATCCTCTCCATATTACCAATCTCTGCAGCTCTAGAGGGCTCCACTGTGTCCAGTCTGGGTTCCACGTTCAGGAAGAGGCCTCCTCCACTGGCATTGATGGCACAACCCAAGGGTCTCACCAGCACTGAGATCTGATACACTCCAACAGGTAGCAGGTCAGTCTGGCAGACCACATCTGTTTGGTTTGAGAAAATAACTTTGCAACTTGTTTTATTCACTGTAATCTGCAAGGCCTGGGAGTCACCCGAGAAATTAGATCCAGTAATATAAACCAGTAGGTCCATGTCACCATCTTAAAAAAGAAAAGAAATTAAAAGAACAAATCATCTCTCAGGGATCACTTCATTTCAGATAACTCTCCCTGACATCAAATGATCATTTTCTTTCATCGTCCCCTCTCATCTTCAGCTTCAAGGAGTTGCATGCTTACTCAAACACTGGACATTGGCATTTATCATTGTAAGTATACAGCCTCCATCTAAAATGGTCTCAAAAGTAGTAATGAGAGAAGACAAGTCAATAAAAATTAGGGGAAGTCAAAGTAAAGAATATTTCAAAACAAGAAACAAAGAAAATAAAACATTTTAAGTCATCAAAAATCCACTTGTCTCCATTTTCAATCATAACAATATCAGTTACATTGGCCAAAAAAATACACTTTCTGTTGCATCACTAAACATCCACTCCATAAACGGATGCACCTCCTATTCACCCATCACCAGCACACGGCCGCTGACAAATCATTCTGTGCCTAAAGTTCATGACCATCTCAATGCCCAATCACAAATCTTACCAAGGGAATACCACACAGAGTGGACCCGGGGAGTTGATTCTTCAAAATACTGGAAAGAACAGGAACCTGAGCAATGAGCTGGTATGTCATTCACTTGCACAACTACCTGAAAAAAGGCAAAAGAATGAAACCCAAATGTATGCATTTTATGTACTCAGTAGTATTCATACCAGTAAAGTACTTGTGAAATTTGTCCCAATTAAAATATGTTCATGATTCACTTATTTTCTTTCTTCTATTTCCCAGTAATAAACCCTAAATTGTAATGAATGGCTCAAAATATGTCAGACTCTTAAACTGATGGCAAACATGCTGAAACCTCACATTTCTACAATTAAATGTGCTACATCTTGAATAAATATCCTCTCTGTCATATAAAACTAAATTTAATAAAATTCAAACTGCACAAGGACTTTTTATTACTTTCTATTTTTAACTTGGTAGATATTTCCTGTGAAAAGCCCTTTCTTTGCTGGTAAATGCCAGAAAAGTAGGCACCTTCCTTCCACCATTACCACACGGTTATATAACTAAAAACTGGAGTATTTGGACACTTGGTTTGGGGTCTTTTTTTTTGTCCTAGAATAGGGCCCCAAGAAGAGACTACAGATGACCCTTGAACAACATGGGTAAATGTATTTTTTATAAATACTATAAATATATTTTCTCTTATTTGAATATTTTCTTTTTTCTAACTGCTTTATTGTATACAGTATGAAATACATATAACTTACGAAATATGTTGTTAATTCACTGTTTATGTAATTGGCTACTAGTAGTTACGATCTGTGGCAGTCAAAAGTTACATACAGACTTTTTACTATGAGGGTGTCAGTGCCCCTAACCCCTGATTGTTCAAGAGTCAGCTTGTACAATCTTGTACATGTCTTTCCCTTGTACTGGAGCTAATGTTAATCTAATAGAATCCTACAATACTTGGAGATGATAAAAGATATGCTCATTGGACTCTCTACAAAGGAAATATGAATAAAAGTACATACACTGTATTTTATGTTAATGTTTTCTTATGGAGGAAAAGGGTATTGGGATAGCATAAAGGCATAATTGATAAAGAACACTTTGATTTTATCTGTTTTATTTTATCCATAAAGACAAAAAATACTAAATATATCAACATGTTGATGATTATTAATCCTCAGTTTAGATACCCTGGTTTTGGTTATATTATTCTTTATAGTTTGGTATTTTAAATTTTTCTCAAATTAAAAGCAGATGACTTATAACAGGATTATGGGCAGATGGGAAAGAAAAAAAGACATTTTAAAAAGAAAAGGAGTTGACTTAGCTCATTTACTTTTCAATATCACTGTGTGGAGGTATAAACCATATGTACTTACAGAGGTTCTCTATTTTTTATACCATAATAATAGCATCAATAATTATAATAACAGGCCGAAACTGGTTTGGCTCAATGGATAGAGCGTCGGCTTGGGGACTGAAAGGTCCTGGGTTCGATTCCGGTCAAGGGCATGTACCTTGGTTGCGGGCATACCCCCAGAAGGGGGTGTGCAAGAGGCAGCTGATCGATGACTCTCTCTCATCAATGTTTCTAACTCTCTATCTCTCTCCCTTCCTCTCTGTACAAAATCAATAAAATATATTTAAAAATATAAAAATTAAAAATAATTATAATAACAGGATGTTGTGTTTACAAAGCATTTAAATTTTCAGAGTACTTTCCATACCCTGTGGAAGTAGAGAGAGGATAGCCATAACTGTCTCTGTGTTATGGGTTATAAAACTTATCCTTGGGATTGGTCCACAGTACACATTAAGGAGGGGCTGAGACAGATATAAAACTAGTACTTGCATTTGGGGTGGCCCATCTACTCTCACCTGAGGGTGCTGGTTGGCAGTAACCAACATGTCTCCAAATACAGGAGCAAGAAAAACTCCACCATCATATAACACACGAATGGTTGCAGTAGGGTTCACTCCAGTTAGATTTTCATCAGAGACCTAAGATGATCACATTTCTGGTGAATTCTGTCATGCAATAGCAGTCTAGTCTTGTTTTAAACAAATAATAAAAGGTCTTTTCACATTCTGTTTAAGATAATCTGATAGCTAGACAGTGAAAATGGAGTGACTGGAGATTGAAAACTAGAAACCTGACATAAGTAATGACCAATGAAAGCCCCAGTAGGTTAGAAGGATATTTATTTGCAAATGGAGTTCTACAAAAATTATTTCTCTAAGTCTTGAAATACTTTTGTTTCTATGTGCTTTTCTATTTTGTATGTTTGCAATCCAAAATATTACAATGAAATGTAAGGAAACAAGTGCTATGAGATGACTACTGTCCTTCCTCTATCTCCACCCAGATATTTTGTTTAAAAACCAGATGACCCATACCACCATATAACAGGGATCATATTCCATCTCAGATTTCATGTTATAATAACCAAATGCTAGATGATCATTAGATTATTTTTAAAAACCTAAATATGCAAGAGCATCTGGTTTTGTCATTACCCAAAGACAGCAAATCCTTTTCGAAAGTTCCTTCTGCTGTGCCATCTGCCTCCCTCATAATCTAAGTCAATCACATCTGCTTAAATTATCCAATAACAGATGCAGAATTGGTGTAAGGTGGACACTGACCAACAATGTCTCTACCCACACTGAGTTAGGAAAGGAGACCTTGGTTCAAATTGCTTTATCAGAGATATGATTCACAAATGTGTCTTGAAAACTTTCAGAAAGAAAGATAATTGAGCCCCTTTGTTTGAATATTCCAATAAAATTAATAATTCATGACAGTTTTCATTTATATTATTCTGTTATTTTTCTTTACAAAATTGTGCCAGGGCACAAACCCCATAGCACCAAAAGGGATACCATACATACCCTGATGAAATTGGGCAAATCCCCAACCTGGGTGGACCAGGAGAGGGTCCATACATGTTCATAGCAAGACTTCAGATCCTCCGTCACAGTGAAGTCACTGACATTGAGGTACCTGGATGTGAAGTCATCAGCATTCTTCTGTAAGAGCTTACGAAGGTGACTAGCTGAAATATGTACAGGAACATCTGTGGAGAAGGGTTGTGATATACAAAATACAAGACATAAATTACTCTCCCTCATAGAGTCTCATCATGATGATAACAGAGAATAAGTGTCAAGATACTTCTAAATATTCAGGAGACTCTGATGTTCAAAATAAAGCTTCAAGAGAAGCCCCAGCCCCGTTAAGGTAGATATGAACAGATGCTCACTTTTTATATCATGGTACCTTTTGTCAGTATCACATCTCAGTGCAAGCAGAGAGCACAGTCACATTTGACAAAACTATCTCAGCTGTCAGCTCAAAATATAGACTTCAGACATCCTAGTAATGCCTGAAAGTCTAGTTAAATGTTGAGTTTTCCCGGGGGGAAAAATGTAGCTGGCTCTGTGAACAGAGAAAAGTTGGCCACCTTTCACAGGGGATGGGAGAGGCACACAGCAGCTGACATCCATAAAAACATAGCCAGCCCAGCTGAGGAATGCTGACATTTAACTTTGGTTTCTCTGTTAGAATTTCCTTTAAGCCCAACCACCTGCTTCCCCATTCCACATCACCATAACACTGGGTACTTTAGTCCTACTTGGGTTTGAACTGTTTCATGTTTTACCAAAAGTTTCCATTTCATTAGCTACTTCAACAGCTCTGGAGGTGGGTCATTGGGTACCCTAATGCCTCCATTAGAGATGAAAACTAAGAAGATTCAGAAGCTTGTCAACCAAGTGAGGAAGGTTTCGATTAAAAACCAGGTTGCCTTCTACCTACTCAAGAGTCTTCCTCTTAAAACCCACATTGCCTTGGAGTGTTAATAAAATACCACTTTATTTCAAAAATGCAAACAAAATTCTTATCCTTTAAAAAAAAAAAAAACTATTCTACATTTGCATAACTTGGGCCATCACCATTTCAAAAGGCCAGGTGAAGGCTGGCTTCCCCTGTTGTTCTGCAGGCAGTGATGTGAGAAGCATCCACAATAGAAGGTGGTGGCAGGAAGAGTCTGTCTATGCATGGGCTGCAAGTGTCTCATTGTTGATAAGGGAAACAGCACAGTGATGGACTTCACAGAAGCAGGGTACTCTTGGCACTGATTCACCCACTTATCAGACTCCAGTAGCGATAGAGTCCAATAGCCTAAGGACCTCAACTTTTCCTGAGTTGCCCAATTAGAGTGAAAATACCACTCCATTCTTCCCACTCAAGAAGATTTATTGCAAGCCCAGCATCTTTCTGCCTGGGAGGGCAGAATTTGTTGGACCATGCACCAATTTTTATACGGCCACTCTTGAGTTCTCTTGAGCCTCCTTTCTGATTCCCTATTTTATACAAATTAAATAACAAATTATAATCATTTATAACCCTGATCCTTTGTGAAATGTATATGTTATTGAAGATTTAGAAACTACTCTCACCGCATCTGAAAGCTCCTTCTACCTTTGTTATGACCACTACTATCCTCAATAGCATATGGCATCATCGTAGAGTTTAATTCAGAAGACCCCTGGCTACCATGGATCTTGGCCTAAAACACCAGAGAGAAGAGGGCTGACCTGAGATCAAAGACTCAATTCACACCTGGACCCTGCCTTCAACTATTTGTATGGTTTTGGGGCAAACCTCGGTGCAGTGGGCTGAATGGCGGCCCTCCAAAAGATAGGTCATGCTGGCCAGTGTGGCTAAATGGTTAGAGCAGCAGCCTGCACACTGAAGGCTTGCAGGTTCAATTCTCAATCAAGGGCACTACCTAGGTTGCAGGTTCGATCCCTGGTCCAGTCACATAGATGTCTGTCTGTCTGTCTGTCTGTCTGTCTCTCTCTCTCTTCCTCCCCA
Organism: Pipistrellus kuhlii; assembly: GCF_014108245.1. NCBI lineage: Eukaryota > Metazoa > Chordata > Mammalia > Chiroptera > Vespertilionidae > Pipistrellus > Pipistrellus kuhlii. The sequence goes on along the minus strand of NW_023425551.1, from coordinate 67,058,717 downwards.
CAAAACCCTCCCCTACCTTCCATTCTCTCTACAAATCAAAGTAAAAAAAAAAAAAATCCTTGGGTAAGGATTTTAAAAAAAGATATGTCAATTTCCTAATCCCCAGAACCTATTAACCTGTTAACCGGGAAGTTCCCTTTTTAATCACGCCACGTATAAAGGGTGCATACTCTTTCACTAGGACATGTCAGTACATCACGCCCGGTGGACGTAATTTCATATTATTATTATTTTTATTTATACTTAATTAAAATAAATGAAATATATTTTTTTGTTTATTTATATATAAAGCACAAAAGAAAATACAAAATTACAAACAAATAGAAAAGAATACCAACAAAAAAAATGGAAACATCGAATTAAAAAATTATAAATTTTACAAACAATTATAAAGATTACAAAAAATATATACTGTCCGTTTCAGGGCGCAACATATATTTCAAAGACGTATTCATATATCCTCCTTGTTCCAGATATTGTTTACATTTGACGTATTTATAAGTCCCGCTCGGTTAACAGGTTAATATTACATTATGTACAGCATAAGGTGGGGCTAAGTCAAAGCCTGAGAAGAGTTTACCTTGGATTGTCAGGGTGGGCCCTGGATCACATATATCCTTATGAGAAAGGCAGGGGGAGTTCTAAGACAGAAGAGGAAGAGACAATGAGACCATGGAGGCAGCGGGTGGAGCCTTAGCCAAGGGCAGCCATCAGATGCTGGAAAAGGCAGGAAATGGACTCTCCCCATGAGTCTTCAGAAAAAGTGTGGCCCAGCCAACAATTTGATTTTGGACTTCTGGCCTCAATTGTGAGAGAATGAATGTCTGTTGTTTTAAGCCACGAAGTTGTGGTCATCTGTTATGACAGCCCCAAGAAGCTAATCCACTGTTTCCACATCTATAAAACTAAAAGTTTGGGGTTATATTAGCAACAATATGTTATTGTTATTGTCTAAGTCTTCTTTTAGTAAGATCATTTTCAGACCCTGGAAAATAAACAAAATATCATTCAGACTGTCCCCCTGCCTGACAATCTCACAGGATGTTGCCTGTCTACGAATGCCCCTAAAACTGTAAATGAGAAAAGCTGCACCATCCCCCCATTTGCCCCTTTACCAGGAATCACTGTATTAGAAAGGTGGATGTGAAAGTGTCCTCCTAAAGGTGGACTTGTTCTCTGGAGTCTCTGCGTTGCCACCTGGACCATCCCAGATCCTTCTTCTGCTCCTTCAGTGGGCACAGCGCTGTGGCATATCAAACATGGAGCATTAACCAGAGTAACCTTCCAGAATGCTGCTCCAGGCAGAACATAGGTCCTTCTCAAAGACCAGCTAGTCTCCCACGGTTCCAGACCACCCTGAGTTCAGGCTCCCAAATATCCAGTGCCCCTCTCCTATCACAGTAGAAAAAGTGTGCTGTAATTTTAGGATTTTTTTAAGAATGCCCATCCTTCCCTTTCACTGGGCACCAGTGGGAGGACACTGGCCTTCACAGCTCTGGTCCCCAGCACAGAGTAGAGGGAGAATGTGGTATTCTCAACCACACTGACATAGTTAAATGCACAGGCAGGGACAGAAACTTCCCCGTTCGGTGTCTGCAGCTGAAACACGGGCTCCAGCTGGCTAAGTTCTTCTCTAACACCTGCACACAAACACACTGACTGCCTGATGCTGCTCTTAATACCATAAATGGGCCTACTAAATTGTGACACACCATGATGAGGAATACCGTTCACCCATTAAAAACTTTATTTTAGAGGAATGTTTAATGAAATAAGGAAAATTTTAAGTTATACCATTAGGTTGAAAAGAGCATGTTACAAATAGAGTATGTTATTTTTGGCCATACTAAAAGGTTTAAAAGCATATATATATATATATATATATATATATATATATATATATATACTGCTTGGGGAAATAGGCAACCAGAATATGGATCCAATAGGTTAATTAAAATTATGTCTGAGCAGAGTGATTTTTATCTTCTCCTAAGTGTTTTTCTATATTTTCCCAATTTTCAACAATAAATGTATCTAATTTCTGTCAAAAACAGTATTCAGTTTTACATACTGACATGGGTAACACAACCAGACAGAAACAGTAAGACAAAGTGACACTATGGGCGTTGGAAGATGAATCTAGGAGAGGCCAGACTGAAGGCTGCCTGTCTTGCTTAGACTGAAAGCTGCCAGGACTGAAGGGACTTGAGGAAAAACCAGTAGGGAAGGGTGTGAGGACCACTCTTAAGAGTGGACCTGTTCAGCCGGGACCGGTTTGGCTCAATGGATAGAGCGTCGGCTTGGGGACTGAAGGCCCCGGGTTCGATTCCGGTTGTGGGCATGTACCTTGGTTGTGGGCATATCCCCGGTGGGGGATGTGCAGGAGGCAGCTGATCGATGACTCTCTCTCATTGATGTTTCTAGCTCTCTCCCTTCCTCTCTGTACAAAAATCAATAAAATATATTTTTAAAAAAAACAAAACCTAAATTAGTCCTATCGGTTCAGAATTATTAATAGCTTCAACATTTGGGGCACAGGACTGCAGCTTGAGGGTTGGGGCAGCTCCGTCCCCACCACCAAAGAGCTTGCACTCTTTCATTCTATTGATGGATTTCACTTCTTTCCTGACCAGAGGACCAGGTCAAGGAAATCGGAGTGCAAAGTCAAGCTCTCTGCACCTGCCATTAATACGCTGTCTTAAGCATGGTGTAAGTGTGAGAACTAATTTTGGAACAAATTAGAAAGAGATGGGGGTGTGGGGTGAATTGGTAAATTGTAAAGGCTGAGCTTCTCAATTCTTCCTGTCCTACTTGGGTTTTGGAATCTGCATGGTTTTATTAACCAACCAGTCACTCCAATAAATTCAATAAAATAAATAAATAAATAAATAAATAAATAAATAAATAAATAAATAAAACAAAAAGAAAAGATTGAATTAGAGCCTACACATGCTCTGGGAGCTTAGAGGAAGAGCCTGCTCTTTAGTTATTGCTTTGTGAATTTGACTAAGAAGTTTGACTAAAGAAAAGCAATGCTTACGGGGCTCTAGTGCCATCTGGTGGTGAGTTCTTAGAAATAGCTGTGTTTGTTTCTTGAGACCCATTTAGCCTCAAATAATTCTAAGATTAATATGTGAGAAATGAAAAGAGGGGTGTGAACAGAAAATGGAGGCAATGTGAGCCTCTGAAGAGCATAAACATACAACTACTTTTAAACAAATTCTCTTGGAACTAGTTCTTGAAGTGTAGTCCCCCCGGACCAGTAAAATCGGCATTGTGTGGGAACCCACTGAGAATGCAAATTCTCAGATCCTGCCCGATACCCAGGGAATTAAAGATGGTGGGGTTAGGGCTCAGTGACTTATGTTTTAACAAGACCTCCAGGTGTCTGCATTCTTAAGAATGAGAAGCAATGCTTTAAGCAATAAGGTGGGTGATTTTTCCTAATAAAAGTCCCACCTTTGTGTCCTATAGGACCAACTGACAATTCTAAGGAGTGACCGGTGAACAAAGACAACTTCTTACCTTGCAGTGATAAGTGGGAGCTCTGAGCTACACCATGCCAACCAGGAGGTTACATGGTAGACTGGAGGGGATCCCACCACAGAGAGTGATTCCACCAGATTCCCACCTGGGCGAGCTGTTCCAGACTCAGCCTGAGAAACTGGAGAGCAACAATCCAATTAATACCAAGTAACTCAAGGTGGAAGGCCAGCTGTGAGGAAAGTCCCCGCTGGAGATGCTGAGTTATAATACTTAGATCTCAGCACACACTCAAAGCTGGGACTCCCGCTCTTTGCTGGATGCAGAGCACAGTGAGAGGAGGCAGGAGTTTAGTACCAACAACAACAACAACAAAAAATGCAAGGTCATGGTGTAAGGAGACAAAGTCTGATTTCACTGCAAATTTTAAGGAGACATAAGCCAGACAAACATCACTCCCTGTGTCACAGGAGGACCCTCACACGGATAATCAACCACAGTGTGGATGGCCATCTTTCCCTCCTTTCTTTTCCCTAGCAACTCCAGGAATGCCCAGCAGATCCTCCTTAGGAAGATCAAACACATGAGGCACGTACTGGGGGCACCTACTATAATATTTATCCACAGTGTAGGGTCAGCACATGAGCAGGAAAAGTGCACACTTTGAGACAGACCACTGTTTAAACCCTGATTTTCCAGTTCTCTTAGATTACCATTTGACTAATCAAACTAATTTAAGACATTTTCTCATTTGTAAAATGGGAATTGTGACATATACCAAACTGCACAGCAGGGAGAGTTTAGTGAGATGGCAGATTTAAATGGTCAGCACAATGTAATTTAATATTCTCCTCCCTTCCTACTAGGTGCTGTATAAAAGATAGCTTCTTCCCCAGGACAGTACAATGAGACAGGAAACAGTTAAGGCAGTAAGCTTGCATACTCAATACTTAGCACAGCACCAGGCACAGAGTAGTAGGTGCTCAATAAATGTTGATTCATTCAGCTGGGTATGGAGTCATTGAAGTTTTGGCTTTGGTATCAATGATCTCAGGGTTCCAGGGTTGCCCACATCCCAGCTATGGATTTGGAGCAAGATACTCAGCCCCTCTTAGCTTCTGTCATAAATCAGAACTTTAGTCCCTTAATATGGCCAGATATTGCTGTGTTCTTCAGCACTTCATATGACAGATAGTAACTGATAGATCAAGAAATCCTTCTGGACTTCTTATAAACAGTAATAATATGTTAATAGTAATAATAATTGCTCATGTTTATTGAGCATTTACTATGGTCAGGACCTGTGATGAGTGTTTTCCATTACACTTCAGTTAATCTTTGCAGTTAATCCAATGAGGCAGAAATCTCACTATGACTATTTTATGGATGAGGAAACCAAGACTTCTCAGCAAGGAAGGAGTAAAATTGGGGCATCAGCACAATTACCAGAAGCAAGAGCAAGCATTGCAGGGAATAGGAAAAAAAGAGGAACTAGCAAGAGAAATATAGGACCAAGGGCACACAATACCATCCCCATCTTCTCTCTAGGAAAAGGCAGGCAAGACGGAGAATCACCTATGCTCTCTTCATTAAAATAACAGCAGCCCCTAATAGAAAAGTTTAAGGTCAACCTTCAATAGACAGGACCATGGAAGAGAGTGGATTTGATGTTCACCTGTTAGGTTTGTGTCTGCAATAATAATTTCATCCACATAGAACAGGCCCGTCTCCTGAGCCTGAGGGAAGAGGTCAATTTGATGAACCAGCACCGGGGAGTTTGCCAGAGACCTCTGGAGACGCTCGGAGCCATGCAGGCAAGTCTTCCAGAGGTCAGTGCAGGTGAATCGCCAGCTGGAAAACAAGTGCACAGCGGAAATGGGCCTGTGCCTGCACATCCACAATCCCCTCCCGTTAGAGCCCTCATTCTCTAACCTGGGGGCCTGAGGACTGTGTAGCCAGGAGAGGGACCCTGTGAACCCCCAGCACCCAAACAGGCCTGTGTGCCTTGGGTACAACATCCAAGACAGGCTGTTAAACTGAACTTGTGCTCTCACATTAGCAAATCACATTTTAAGGCAATCATTCATTTCTGACATGAAGTCTTTTTCAAATTCTATATAATAAAAGCCTAATATGCTCATTATCCGGTAGACTTGTCAAATAATCAAAGCATAATATGCTAATGATATTCTAAGGACACTCAACCGTTCACTATGATATGCACCAGAGGGCAGACTCTCTGACCGATAGGTAGGTCAGCTTGCTGCTGGCTTCTGGCCAATTAGGAATGATCGAGACTGAATGAGACAGGCTGGACACACCCTTGAACCCTCCTTCAAACCCTCCCTGGCTGGCCAACCTCCTGCATCTCTCTCCAGCCTGATTATGCACCAGTGGGTCCCTTGGCCTGGCCTGTGCCCTCTCAAAATCCAGGATCCCTCGGGGGATGTCAGAGAGCCGGTTTTGGCCCAATCCCACAGGCCAGGCCAAATTGGTGCACCAAGCCTCTAGTTATAAGTGTGTGTCTCAGGCAGATAGTATGTTAGGCTTTAATGAGAAGGAAGATTAATACTCCTGGACATTACAGTACTATTTAGGTTTAAAACCACTTATAAAACCCATAAGAGATTTTTGGAAAGAGCACTGAGTCAAGGCACCGAGATGCTTGAATTTTATTCCAGAATCTTGTTCACTCGCCAAATTTTGGTGAATCATCAAATGGGGTGAGTCAACACCCCATTTTTCTCATCGGTAATGTCCAGGAATATTTTCTAAAGCCTCTTCCAAATACTATGTTCTGTGACTCTATGAGAAATGTCAGACTCCTTCTAGGAAGATTATATTCCTCACCACTAACTGTTTTTACATCAAACTTCTCGAGGCTCCATTTTTTCCCCATCTGTGTTCAGAGCCCTGTTAGCTCGTACCTGAGGCACTGTCCCCGAGAGAGCTAATCAGCCAGTTGGCAGAATTCCCACACCTCCCCACAGATTATTTACCTTTCGGGACTAGTTCCCACGAGTCTCCAGTCACAGGTGATGTTCTTAATGATGTTTTGAAGATCGATTGTGAAAGACACGGTCACCTTCATGGTCTTATTCATGTGGCCTTTGTATGCAGTGCACAGCTGTGGACACCAGATAAGTGCTTCAGCTCTATCAGTGCAGGAAGCAGCCATTCAAACAATGTGAGGTGAGGAAAGCCCAGTTCTCTAGGACACTGCGTCACACTGTGAGGGAGTTAGCTCGGTTCCTGCCCTCCCGGACCTTACCCATCTAGCAGGAGAGTAAATTGTTATTTTCCGAAAGAGAGTTAGTAAGTGCACTGTGTTTGGCAATGACAATTTTAGAGGATCTCAATTAGAAAACCCCTATTCTGACCCGGTTACCTGTGCAACCTTGAACAAATCACTTAACCTCTCTGAGCTGCAATTCCTTGACTCTTAACTCCCCAGCATCCTTGGTTTCTAACTCTGAGTTAAGTAAAATTATTTGGCTCAAAAAGTAAAATTATTTGGCTCAAAAAGTCTTTAGAGCAGAATTTTTTTTTTTACTTCAGCACTATCGACATTTTGGATTGGATTTTTATTTTTCCTGTGAGGAGTCTATTCTATGCAATGTACATATTAAACAACATCCCTGGGATCTACCCAGTGAATGCCAGTAGTACTGACCCAGTTGTGGCAAACAAAAATGTCTTCATAAATTGTCAAATCTCTGCCTAGGGAAGGGGGCAAAATTATGCCCATTGGGAGCTTCTGCTGTATGCGAAAGGCTGAGACATGGATGGTGCTCCAACCTGAACTATTCAGTCCTGTTCCCACTGCCGTTCAACTAAGCCAGGACCAAACCACTGCCATGGGCTCAGCTTCCCCAGCAAGGCTCACCCTGGTTCCAATGGGGCAAATGGGCTTCATCTGAAGAACTGCAGAGCCATTGACACAAAGAAGTTAAGAGGGATTCAAGAAATGGGTCAGTCAGCCCTGGCTTGTTTGACTCAGTGGCTAGAGCATTGGCCTTCAGCCTGAAGGGTCCTGGGTTTGATTCCAGCCAAGGGCACATGCCTGGATTGGGGGATCAATCCCCTTCGCCCACCTTGCCCAGGAAGGGGGCGCGTAAGAGACAACCAATCAATGATTCTCTCTCATCACTGATGTTTCTATCTCTCTATCACTCCCCCTTCTTCTCTAAAATCAATTATATATATATATATATATATATATATATATATATATATATATTTTTAAATAATATTTAAATAAATAAATAAAAAGAAATGGGTCAGACAATGGATCAATAATAATAATAACTATAATAAAAAAAAACAATAGCTAGCCTCAGCTGAGTCCTAACCATGCACAGGTACTTTAGTGGAATACCTTATTTAATCTTCACCCAAATCCTGAGAGATAGACATTATTACCCATTTTTCAGATGTGTATACTAAAGTAAGATGTTGAGGGCACACAGGGAGTAGAGAGTCAGAATTCAAAACCAGAAAGTCTGATTATAGATCTGCACTGATACCTAAAGAGCAAAGAAAATAAAGAGGGCCGTGGGGGCAAAAATAGAAAACTAAAGCAAAAATCAATAAATAATACAAGAATAAACTTTCTGTTTGGCATACTCACAACTGTAGACCGACTTTTTACCCACCCCTGTACAAAGCATATAAAAATCCCCATAGGTTTCCCACAGATACAAAGGCATTTCTATTAACAAGTAGCTAATGGGGGGCTGGAGGCATCTGTTCACACCTGAAATGGCATTTAAGAAACCGAGAAGCTCAGCCAGAAACATGTTAGGCAAATCACAGGAAACACAGCAATCACTCGTTTGACCTTCTGTTTCTTCATCTCAACCCCCGAGAGGAAGACCAATCCCGCCCTGGCATGAGGACTGCTCTGTACCTGTGGGTACTGATCCAGCCGGTAGCCCTGCTGGGTGGCAGGGGGTGTGAGGACAAGGTGTTGAGGCCGACAGAGGCTGAACCTTCCACAGAAGGGCTCTGTCCCACTGGTGAGGTCCCCATCAAAGCTGGAACCTTCTGGGCCTGAATGCAATTCAAATAAAATGAAAATACAGGGTAGATGTTTAAAAGACAGAGCTTCCCAACATGTGTGCAGAACATGAACTATCAGTCCCCAGGATATTGACACCCCCAGCCCTCGGGTGAGCTGGGCAGGGCTTAGGGTGCCTTACAGCCCTCCATTTGCAGGCTCCAGCTATGAAAAATCCATTCTGTCACCCCTAGAGCATCGGGAATATACATAGTCCCCCCCTTACCATGATTTCACTTCCACCATTTCAGTTACCAGCAGTCAACCGTGGTCCAAAAATATTAAATGGAAAATTCCAGAAACAAACAACTCCTGGGTTTTTATTGCATGCCACTTTGAATAGCGTGATAAAAATCTCACACACTCCCTAGCTTAGATGCTTCCCACTGATAGTCACTCAGTAGCTCTCTGGGTTCTCAGATCCCAGTGCTTGTGTTAAAGTAACCCTCTTTTACTTAATAATGGCCCCAAAGAGCAAGAGTAGTGATGCTGGTCATTCCGATATGCCAAAAAGAAGCTGGAAAGTGCTGTTAAGCAAAGTATCAATATAGTCAATAGTCGCCTAATGTTCTGTCATAATGCATACATTATTCACCTCCCTTCATCTCATCACCTAGGTCCTAGGCATTTTATCATCTTGCATCATTACAAAAAGAATAAGGGTGAATACAGTATAATAAGATATTTTGAGAGAGAGAGAGAGAGACACACGCCACATTCCCATAACTTTCATTATAGTATTTTGTTATAATTGTCCTATTTTATTATTAGTTATGGTTGTTAATCTTTCCCTTGCTGAATTTATAAATAAATTTCATCAGAGGTATGTATGTATAGGAAAAAACATGGTATATCCAAGGTTTCATGTACTCACTGGGGTTTGGATAAAGGAGGACTACCATTTCCAGGTATACCATGACATGAAAAATTGTTGAGAAGTAAAAAGATAAGGAGTGTCTATTGAAACTTAATTCACCTTAGTATTTTTTAAATATACCCTCTCGAGATCAACCAAAGGACTTGTATGCATGCATATAAGCAAAACCAATGGATGAAAAATTCTGGGGAGGGAGGGCATGTATGGGAATGGGGAGGAGAGTAATGGTAAGATATGTACACATATAATACCTTAATAAAAAAAATAGAAAAAAATAATAATAATGTAATAATATAGCAATATCCTTGGCCTCTACCTACAGGATATTGTGTCATATGGGGACTAGACTTAGCAGTGTGATTACTTCATAAGTTATATGAATGTCTAATAACTGTGCTGTACACCTGAAACTAATATAATATTGTATGCCAACTATAATTGGAAAATAAGATTTAAAAATATCATAAAAAATAATTCTAAAACCCTATTTCTGTCTGTTCCTCCATGTGGGCACACAGTAGTCAGTCAATAAATTATCTTTTTTATGGATCTTGAAAATAAATAAATAAATAAATAAATAAATAAATAAATAAATAAATAAAATATACCCTCTCATTTTTATAATTTGTTAAGACTATTGTTTTATGTAATAATTCCTTTACTCAAGATGCAATTTAAATTAAATAAGATTTGTACTGTCTTGCAGCTTCCCACCTATATCTTTTGCAAGTCTTTTCCCACTGTGATCCTTAACTCTAACTCCCCGGCACCTTGGCTTCTAATCGGACAGCTCAGGAGGACACCACACCAAGCAGCTCCCTCCCAAGAAAGTGGCCACTCCTTTGGCCACTCAGTGTCCAAACCCAGTTTCCATATCTTCCTTGACTCTATTTGCACATTGGAGAGGAAATGAACATTGTTCCCATTTTACAAGAGAGAAAGAGAGAGAGGGAGGGAGACAGGGGGGGTAGGGGGAGGAAGGAGAGGTAGATAGAGTGAGAGAGAGAGAAGGGGAGACAGAGAATGATGGAGAAGAGGGTCAGAATTTGTCAAGCCAGGGACAGCACCTTGTTCAAATCCAACTCGGAGTAGGATGTTAGCCGAAAAGGGTTCCAGCTGGCATTTGACTGCAAGTAACTCTTCAATGGCTGTTTGAATCTGTAGAAAGGAAAAGCTACCAGGAGTTTATACCGTGGATGTAAAGACCACCCCTGGCTCCCCCACCTCTCCGTATTTGAAGGAGGTTCCCACCTGATGGGCTGTGGCATTTGCAGGGAGAGGCTGGCTAGAGACATTGTCCCAAGAAAGGAAGAAGTTCCCACTTCCAGACACAGTTAGCATCTAAAAAGTCAAGAGTGACAGGACTTAATTACATGTGCTAATCAAGCCATAGAGGTCATTGAAGAACATACTTCTTGGCTTGCTATTTTCTTATTAAAATTTCCATTTTTAAGCTATCATCTAGAAATATCTGGAGAACACAAGTGTTATCTCCTAATGAAAAAACTTGCCTTGGAATAATGTTCATGTCTGTCTCCCTATTTATCTTTGTTACTCCCTCCCCGCCACACACATGGCCCCTGAATAGCCCACTTTCCTCTCTTCTCCCCACTCTCTCCCTCCCAGGGGCCTGGCAGGCAGAAGCAGCCACATGGCATTGTCACACTCTCAGAGACTTGTTCCTGGCTTCCAATACATTCCCTGCCAGGCACCTTACACTTTCATTATGGAGTAAGACCTATCACCTTATGTCACTTGTTATTTTTAACTTCTTATATCACTTGTGATTTTCTTTTTTATTTTCCTTGTGGCTATTTATATACGTGTGTGTATATGGGTGTTTTTTTAGACTAGAGTGTAAGCTTAAAAAGCAGAGTCCATAGTGACTCATCCTGTACACCAAAAAGTAAACAAAAATACACCAAAATTATACAACAAAAGTATAGAGCACAACTGAGAGACCCAAATGCCTTGACCTTTACAAAGTAGACTTAGAAAACAGAGTCAATAGGGAAATAGGACCTGAATCAGTCAAAAGGCTATGAAATCTTGGGTGTACTAATATATGCTTTAGCGTGCACATGTGGGTGTGGATGTTCAGAGGACCCCCCTCTCCTCTCTAAGGAGCAAGTTTCCAAAAGAATTATTTATCTGGACCTTAAATTCCTGAAGCTAAGTCCATGAATAAAGTCATCTCAATTACAAGACTTTGCATTTTTTTAAATGTCCCCACGACCCTATTGGATACATATCCTTTTTCTTTGGCAGCAGAGTGATAATTACAACTCAAATTTTCTGCTCCCGGACAGTGATCCTTCCACTAGGCAACATTACATCCCTTCCGGAATTCAAGCCCTGAGCATAAGTCCAAGTGACTGAGAAGACAGACCTGGATCTCCGGAAGTCTCAGAGTGCGGATTCGGATCTGATGCTTCTCCCGCAGGTAAGTGCTGACCACATCGGGATTCAGCCAAGTGTTGTGGATCTGGACACCAATTCTCATGCCCCGGCTGGGGGCTCTCCCACTCTGCTCTGCCTCCAGGTAGTACCTGGCTCCCCCGAGCAGCTCCAACTTGGGGGACTTCCGTTGCCAGGTGCCGTCATCATTCTCATTCCGCTCCCAGGAGTCAAACCAGTCAGCAGTGCCCACCCTGATGGAGGCCACCTTCACCTGTGCCCCAATAAACATGTCACAATCGGCACTGTGGAGCTTCTGAGTTTTTCCTTCTCCAACAGCAAGTGTCTGCACAGCTATTAACAAGGACCTGAGGACTGGTCTGCCTTTTCCAGCCAGTTAGCCAAGTCACAGTGAGGTTTGTGGCTGTATATGCTTCTGCTCCCCTTCTTCCCCCTCTTTTTCTCAATTGAATAGTATTGAGGAGAGGCTGCATGGGCCACCTTTAGAGCAGCAACAGCCAGCCTGAGACCCTGGGTTTACATGATGCTGCAGATAAAGCAACACCAAGCCCTTCAAGAAATGTAGAAGGAGCGATCACAGCAAAATCTGTAATGTTTCTCTAGCCAACTAGCAATTAATATGCTTCATTTAATGGAAGCATATTAATAACTTGAAAAGAGATCTTTTGGTTCTTTATCAATAGCAAGTAGTGAGTTTGGCTGTTTGTTAAAATCACCTTTTCTACCCTTCAAAACTGATGGGGAAATTCCTACAGAAGACTGATTATATCTCTACCCAAAATTAGGGGGCAAGGCACAAACTTTGGAGTCAGACAAATATGGCTCTTATTATCCCAAGTGGCTCTCAACTGACCATATAACACTTCTAAATCCCAATTTTCTTATCTGAAAAATAGAAATAAATATACATAGCTCACAGAAATGCTGTGAAAATTAGAGACAAGGTATATTAAAAAATGTAGCATAATGTCCAGCCTATAGTAACTGCTCAATAAACAGTAGGTGCCAACATATTCAACCAAACTTTTTTCAACAATTTAAAGCATGTCAATTATATCTCAATTTAAAAAAATTTTAATGAACCCCTCCCCCATCAAAAAGAATCTATATTTGCCTAATGGTGTGTTACAACTATTTGTAGAACATAAGAGTTTTAGTTTTAGATTTTTTTATTTTTTTAAATTTTTTTTTAATGAGTGGAGGACTGGGGACAAGGAAAAAGAAAATGAGAAAGTAAATACCTTGGTCCTGGGATCCTCTGACCGACTGAAATGCAGGGAAGCTTGGCTATCTGCCTGGATCCAGAAAGTGTAATTATTTGTTTCTGGGGCCACAAAGAACCCACTGAGTCGTGCTCTGTAATACAGAGGAACACAGGGTTATACGAAAGCAACCAAGGCCCAAATCACTGACCCAGCAAGTGGTTCTGCTGTACTTTGTTCTTCTTTATGGAAATGAGGAAGAAACACTTGACTTTTGTACCACGGGATTGGCCTGCATACCCTGGAAACAGCTGTGCACCAACTAGTTTCAATATCTCAACCCATCCTTTCACATCAGCCACAGCTCCCCTGCCATCCCGTCCTCTTTGGGAAAGTGGAAGCCCCAGCATCAGGCAGTCTGGAGGCTTCGCTGAGAATCTACCTCACACAGCAGTGCAGGGTCTAGTCCCTGGTAGGAGCTCAATCAATAGTAAACATCATTCTTATTATTAGAAACAAGGGTAGATCACTGTTCAGAAATTGCACTGACTTGATCTGGAACCCTTGTTCCTTGTCTCCATCTCTAACACATTCATTCATCACAAGTGATATTAGATCACCCCTCTGGCTGAAGTCACACATTAGCCACCTTACATTCAGTCTGTGCAGCCGTCCGTGTATGGGGATAATCATACATTAGCTAGAATGTTTCCTCCCAAATAATTTTGACTTCAAGACTACACTGCATATCTTTATGAGGAGTAAAGTGATAGACCTGAAATGGCCCAAAATGATAGATATCCAGAGGGACTTCTCTCCATTTCCTCTCCCTCATGTAGACATTAACTTCCTAGAAACAGGTGTTTATGTGGGATTTGACATGCAGGTGTGTCCTTTTAAAAATCATATTCCCATGGAGAAAGAAGGACATGTGCCCTAATGTGGCTTAGGTGAACTTAGGGATAAATTATAGGGCCTTGAAGTCAAAAAAAATTTGAACTTGGTTCTGCCATTTGATTATTGTGCAATATTAGAAAAGCCACTTTATCTACTGGAGACCACAGTTCCTCATTTGCAAACTAGCTCTGAAATACTTCCTCAGTTGTTGAGTCTCATGAAGTCATTGATCCTAGAAGGCCTGGGGCAGGCAATAACTCAGTATGTATCAAGTGAACTGAATAGGAAAATCAGGACACACACTTGGATACACTGAGGAATTTCAGTGCATGCCGTCTTGCCTTGCTCTGTGGCTGTACCTGTGCGTGACAAGGGTGGTCACTCCATAATGATGATGACCTTGTTCTAGACCTTCTAACGCTCACAGTACTGAATCTAGGTGGTCAGTAAATTGTTTTCAATTGTTTGGGGGTTTACTAATAAGGTAATATTTCACACACAAAAACAAAAGCATTCGCTCTGAGTTTATCAGATGCCCTAACACCTGCAGAGTCTTTTTTTCCCAATTAAAAAGACTACTGTCCACAGAGAAGAGTCAATTGAACATGTTAGCAATTTCAAGTTAAAATACATCCAATTGCAAGCAATGTTACAATCCTATTAATAAAAGTCTATGTAGTCATGATACCCTCACGCCATGATGCCCTCATGCTGCAACGAGCAATCACCAGAAGGCTGCATGTGCAGCAGGTGCACTCAGGTGGGCAGAGTTGTGTGCACGCATGGGTGGGCAGGGGCTTGATGCTGCATAAGCGGAGCAAAGGTGGGTCCCAAGACTCTGCATGGTGAGGCCTGGGGGTCCCACAGCTCCGCATGGCACAGAGGCAGGACCTCTGGCTCCAGCCTACTTCTTTGGGGCAATCCATGGAGAAGACCCAAATAGGTAGGCGGGGCCTACCCTCTTTGGGGTGATCGATCACAGGGCTCCCGCACTGTAAAAGGGCACAGGCCAGGCTGGAGGTGGGTGTCCCCTCAGCCCAGCCTGCATCCTCTCCAATCCAGGACCCCTCGGGGGATGTCCAACTTCCGGTTTAGGCCCGACATTCCTCTCACAATCCTGGACCTGCTCACCTGCCTGCCTGCCTGGTCATCCCTAATTATCCTCCCTCCCCCCCTTACCCCCCCCCCCACCGCCAGCCTAGTCACCCTTAACTGCCCCCTGCTGCTAGCCAGGTCACCCACAACTGCCCCCCTCTGCCAGCCTGGTTGCCCTCAACTGCACCCCACCTCCACCCCCTGCAGACGTGGTCACCCCCAACTGCCCCTCTTTGCTGGCCTGGTCACCCCTAACTTCCCACACCCTGCAGGCCTGGTTGCCCCTCACGGCCCCACCACCAGCCTGGTCACCCCACGCAGCCTGCTCTTCAGTCATTTGGTTGTCCCTTACTAACACCCCTGCCGAAACTGGTTTGGCTCAGTGGTAGAGCGTTGGTCTGCCAACTGAAAGGTCCCAGGTTCAATTCCGGTCAAGGGCATGTACATTGGTTGTGGGCACATCCCCAGTAGGGGGTGTGCAAGAGGCAGTTGGTCGATGTTTCTCTCTCATTGACGTTTCTAGCTCTCTATCTCTCTCCCTTCCTCTCTGTAAAAAAAATCAATAAAACATATTTTTTTAAAAAACAACAACAAAAAACCCCTGCTGGCTTGGTAGCCCCACACAGCCTGCTTGTTCAGCCATTTGGTCATCCCTCACTGACCACCCTGCCAGCCTGATCACCCCACACAGCCTGCTTATTCAGTCATTTGGTCGTCCCTCAGTAACCCCACTGCCGGCCTAGTCATAGGCAGTCATCTTGTGAGGGTGTGAGGGTTAATTTACATATTACCTCTTTATTATATAGGATCAGAACTACATTAAGAAACAGTATGTCTAAGAAATTCTCATTTTTTATACTTTTAAGCCCACTTTGGAGAACTAGAAATTTTGGCACTAGCCTTGCAGGGGTTAAAAAGGCTCAAAATCATATAATCACATTGCAGTCACCACTACTGAAAACAATGTCTCACAGGGCCCCAGTCTTCGCTCCCTCATATGACCAATGGGCAAATGCTGCCATCTTTCTTCAGCATCATCTGAATGTGAGTTTCATGTCTTATCCACGTACCCACAGTAAATTTTACCCTGCTCTCATTTAAGTCTCTGAGACTACTCAACTCAATATGCCAATTAATAGTCATCTCCAAATCAAATTGTAAACTAAATTGTATTAAGTATGAAATTTATCTATTGTTCAAAATTTAGCATACAAGTGCCCAACCTGCATGGCTCAGTGGTTGAGCGTCAACCTATGAACCAGGAAGTCATAGTTCAATTCCTAGTCAGGGCACATGCCCAGGTTGTGGGCTTGATCCCTGGTGTGGGGCGTGCAGGAGGCAGTTGATCAATGATTCTCTCTCATCATTGATGTTTCTATCTCTCTCCCTCTCCCTTCCTCTCTGAAATCAATAAAAATATATTTTTTAAAATTTTGCATGCACCTATAAAAAACCTGTGGTACACTAGTATGACCAACACCAATAAATAACAATGATCAAACTCTGTTGTGAAATTGATGGACATTATAAATTTTATCCTGGAAACCTGATAGCTTACTTATCTGTCTTCTAAAGATGCTTTTCCTACAACATACCTGAAAGGTTGCCCTTCCTTTGACCAAAATCCAAATGGAGAACTGGCGTTAGGGACAATCTGCCGCCTGTACCCAGGGGTGGTTTCAGTTAGGTCCAAGCCCTCAGCAGCATCTCCAACTTCAAAAAGAAGCCCCCGGTTGCCTGGAAGACAGGTGTACTTCATAAACACCAGAGAGCATTCCTCCCCAAAATGAGGAACTACTTTACTTCAGACAGCAGAGTAAAGATGATCCAATTACTAACTGAAGGGTGAGTCAACTGAGACCCAGCTGGGAAGGGCATGGAAGAGGTTCTATAGGTAATACTAATGTCCTGCAAAGCAGTAAATACTGGTTTGGGTGGGATTTAGCCTCTTGGGAAAAGAGGATGGATAAGGAATGGTAAGGGAAATATTTTTAGAGGACCAGAGAAGAGTAAGGAGTCTTTTTTAATAAGTGTTTGGAAAAGAGGCCCAAGACTTGATTGTTAAAGAGTGGATTCAGTATGTTTTAATGTCTAATCCAGCTGAGGAGTTGTATTTCCTAAGATCCTTTTATTCCTCAGAAAAATGGCAATCCTTACATTTTTTCACATGTCATGGCCTCAGTTTGTAAATCTGCACATAGAACAAATCATGTGACATGCAGCTAATAAGTGAGATTTTCAATGATGTTGTACTCATTAATTTCTATTTTATTTTAGGCGAACCCTGAGACCAAAGGCCACGTGTAATATATATTGGATACAAACTTGGATTGAGGGTAAAGGCTCTGGAATCACATATTTGTGGGTTCAGATGCCAGCTCTGCCACTTATTAAATGAGTAGCTTTAAGCAAACTGCTTGATGCCTTCATTTTCTCGTGCATGGGGCCAATAATAAATAGAGATAATACAGAAAAGCTAGTGAAGCTTGAGTTATATGTCAATTATATCTTAATAAAGCTTGGGGAAAAACTGGGTAAATTTGACCATTCTGGCCAAAAAAAAAAACTAAGACTGCTTGAACTATATACTCAAGGAGTCTAAAATATACTAAGTACTCATTAAAGGACGGTGATATAATTATTATTTTAAACTACTACTATTAGTCATCATTAATCCTTAAAAAGGGAAATGAAAAGGAATAAGTAGAAAAATAAGAGCATATTTTGATATATTACTTGAGGTTTCTCAAACTCAGCACTTAGGGCTGGATAACTGGGTGTAGGCTATCCTGTGTATTGAAGAACTTTAGTGGCACCTTTGGACTCCAGCCACTAGAGGCCAGTAGCACCACGACCCCCTTCCAGTTATAACTGCCAGGTGTTGTCAAATGTCCCCTGTGGGCCATTTAGAACCATTGTGTTACATAATAATCTGCTCTGCTTCCATAGAAGAAACTTCCAAGCATCTTCATAAAGGGCACTGTTAATCCTCAAGAACAGCTGCATTCAGAAAATTATCTTACATTACCCAAGTAACTAATGCAGGAACCCCTCAAAGAGGGGACAGTTCTCCATTTTTGACAAAGGGAACATTCTCTCCAGCACCTGCTTCAATGGTTTCCTTGGATGGGAGCTTTCCTTGAGTAAAAACGGCAGATCTGGGACCTGGAGAAGGCCCCAGCCAAAGCTTTGCATGCATTTTCACACCCAAATGGCCTTTCTTTAGAAAGGTTTCTCCACCCTCTGCCTTTTAAGTGCTAAGATCCTGGAAGTGAGTTTAACCATGAAGTCAGCCCATGCAGGGCAAGTGAGCAATACAGGCGTGCAGCTTGCCATTCCGGGCTATGTAAGTCACCAGCTGCCCCCATCCCTAGCTACACTTGAGCCTCCAGTCCTAATGCTTCCCAGAAAAGTGCCCCAGTTGTGTGCTTTCCATTTGTAGCCATGAGGTGGGAGCTTTAAATAGAGAAGGACAGGTGGGACCTGGCCTTCTCCATTTCTGTCACTTCAACCATAATCTGGTGGCAATGGCACAGCACAGCCCTAGTTTTAAAGTAGCAGACAGGTGCCTCAAAGAAGAACCACTATTTAAGTGCACCCCACTGTGCCCCACTCTCTGGCCTTTCCTGATGTTGCTGTCATGAGCACGCTCTAATGCACCGGGATAACAATGACTTGATTACAGTATGCTTCCAGGGTCATGGTTTCCACTGAACCCCACTGGCCGTCGATCTGGCTGGGGCCAGGAGTGCAATGCTGATGAGCATCTGAATAAAGCTAAGAGCCACTCTGAGAGGAAAGCCCTGACAGTGGTATCGTGAACCCCGAGCTCATTGAGCTAACCAGTCAAAAGACAGAACGCCAACCCTTTCATTTCTATTTCCAAGCCCATCACTGACCAGCCCTGCTGGCCTCCTTACCTGCCTGAGGAGCAGTGAGCCTCGCACCTTCTCCTGGGGCCCTAGTGGTGCACGCAATCCTCCTGGGAGACACGTGTCTAACATCACATGGGATGCCTGGGGAGAATTTTTTAAATTAGTGATAGGTGTGGGCATAGATATGGATAGAGAGAGAGAGATAGATACATAGAATTTGATGGCAAGACAACAGGACCACACTGAAGTGGCCAGACTCCTAGTCTAAGGCACAGGGCTGAATGCAAATAGCTTAGCAAAACTCGTCACCCCCCACTGAGGGAGGCCAGGAAAGGAGAGTGCAGGGCAGTAGGGCATAGGGCAGCTTATAAAATCCAAAAGAAAGCAAGACAATGCCATCCACAAAGGTGTACTGAACGCCTCAGCTGAAATATTTTAGCAAGAGGAAAAGAAAAAGAAAAAAGGTAAGCTTCCAAATAGGGACCAGGATGAGCGTGGGGAGGTATGTGTGATGTGAGAGTGTTAGGGCATTTTCCTGCATCTTGGTGTCACCACCTAAAGGAGCATCCACCTGGCATAAGTAAAGGTTCTAGATAGGTTCCACAAAGGGGCTCGCCATAGGACATTCTGGAAGAATCTGCAGAGTAATCGCCTGTCCATTCCAGCCTGTCCACACAGAGGATCTTTAAATCTTTTCCAGTAATAATCACTTTAAAATTCAGATAATAAAAAGGACTCTCACATAACAAGTAGGGAGAAGGGGAGGGGTTGCCTATTAGTAGGCGCAGACCTTTGTGATGAGGCAGCTATACTTTTGCCCCTCCCCCCCTTCACTCCCAAGATGGGGACACCAGAGGGAATTGCCCATGAATGTGAGTGTGTCTGAGGACATCCTATTCCTGTTGCTTGTAGCAGAGCTGCAGAACCACGACCCCACCTGATCTCAAGCAAACACAGGTAAAACATGAGAGCGGGGTGGCACGATGAGTCAGAAGAGACAAAGATTGCTTCTCCCCAACCCTCTCCATGCCCTAAGAGTCACATAATCTCCTACAGCATTTACACTGTGAACTATTTTCACTTACTTACCTGCAATGGTAACCTGGGCAGGGGTATCAAAGAAATCTCCTGTAATTGTGATGTCTGTTTTTCCCCCAAGGCTCCCAGTTTCTGGAAAGACAGACAGTATTTCTGCAAAAGAAAAAGAAAAAGTAATCTTGCAAATATAGACCAGGATGTGACCAAGATAATAATAGAATAACAGAAACTATCAATAATTTGTCTTACCATAACTTTCTAAGACTAAGAAACAGTTGAAACATTTTCTAGTAATAATCATTTTAAAATGCAGATAATAAAAAGGACTCTCACATAATATGCATGATGACATATTATATAGGATCAATATTTTAAAGGAAAGGGAAATGTAGTCACTCAGGATGTAAGCAAAAGTACCTACATACCATGATGCCTTCTTAGGAAATCTGTCTCCCAACCTCAAAGACTACCAACCTCGCCCTAACTGATTTGGCTCAGTGGATGGAGCATCTGCCTGCAGACTAAAGGGTTCCAGGTTCGATTCTGGTCAAAGGAATGTGCCTTGGTTGTGGGCATATCCCCAGTAGGGAGTGTGCAGGAGGCAGCTGATTGATGTTTCTCTCTCATCAATGTTTCTTACTCTCTATCCCTCTCCCTTCCTTTCTGTAAAAAAAATCAATAAAATATTAAAAAAAAAAAAAAAAAAGACCACCAACCTCATCACAGAACAGGAGTGATACTTTATGGAGGAATCACCTTTGGATGCACCATGCAATGCCTCAGTTTACCCGTGAGTCTGAATTTGCTCTAAGCAAAGGAATGGATCACACAGTCTTCAGTACCCTTGCACTCCTCCCCTTACTGCATGTCCCATACTTTCCCACCCCCCGCCACACTTACCACCTCACACCCATTTTCATGCTGCCTTCTGATTGCTTCAAAACCCTACAGGATGATATCACATATCCCTAGGAGTTTCCGTTTCCCTGATCTTTTCCTCTTCTATGATCAAACTTGGACAGTTCTAAATTTTATTCCCTCAAGGGAAAAGAGGAACCATGATCTATGATAAATTGAAAGTACCACTTCCAAATATGAATTTTATCAGGGCATCTCCTAGATAACACTTTGGTCCATGAGACAACGCAGAGGAGATATATGGAGGCAAAAATGGATCTCCACACTCAAGTATCAAAATTCAACACTAATAATAACCTTCTTTTTTCATCTACTATGTTATAATTATTTTCAGCATTCACAGAGCACATATGATGCAGAACAAGGAATATAAAGATGAATACAAAATAGTCCTCATCCCCAAGGAGATCAAAAGAATAAGGAAGGGCAGGTACACAAAAGTATAATTATTATATCTTAGGCTAGTGAAATTAGAGAGAGAATAGGAAAGTGCCCAGATACAAGTAAAAGTTGCTGGAAGGAGGAGGTCAGAGCTTGTACCATCCTCTGCAGAGTATGAGAAGCCTTTAGAGGAGGATGGTAAGCAGGGGAGAGGCATCAGATGTGTGAATGGTGGTGGCTATGTAGAGCATGGACCAGCAGGGACAAATGGCAGTCAGAGCCCCTTAGAAATTATTGCAGCATGCCAGGCAATGAAATCCTGAATTAAGGTAATGGTTGTAGAGACAGAGTGGATATGTCATATTTAAGAAATATATGCCAGATAAAATTGGTAGAAATAGGTGAGTGAATTGATATGGAGATGAAGGGAGAGAATCCCAAACTCATCAACAATTTATGGAATTAGAAGGACAAATTCCATTCTGCCCACTTTATAGATGTTTGTTAGGGGTTCAGAAATGCTAAATGACTTAACCAAACTGAACTAGTAATTTAATGCCAGCGCTAGAGGAGTTCAGCCTTGGGCTCTTTGCATAACAGCCTGCTCTGCTATGAAGAAGTTCTGGCCTGAGAGTCCACATCCCAAGAAGATATTGGTGCTAGAAATATGAAATAGTTGTGTGATCAGAGATATCTGCCAGCCTATCTGACAGTCAAGGCTCAATATTGATGGGCAGACTCACAAAGAAGCTTGGGTGGGTGGCAAGGAATCCTTCCCACAGTATATTAATTACATGCATAAGATTTAGAATTAGACCTGTACTTTCTAGCACTTCATAAGAACTTTGGAAGGAGGGCCCAAGGTTCAGTGAGGTGTGAGGGAAGAAGGTGAGGAGTATAGGGTGAAGGGACTAGTACCTGAGTGTGTCTGGAACAGGAAAAGGTCCTGTTTAGCACTGATCAGCCATGCATTCTTATGAACCATTGACCTTTAAAAAGACAAAATCATGTTTTAGAATAATACAGCATCTGAAATGACTTTTTTTAAAATATATATTTTATTGATTTTTTACAGAGAGGAAGGGAGAGAGATAGAGAGCTAGAAATGTCGATGAGAGAGAAACATCGACCAGCTGCCTCTTGCACACCCCCTACCAGGGATGTGCCCGCAACCAACGTACATGCCCCTGACCAGAATCGAACCTGGGACCCTTCAGTCCGCAGACCGACGCTCTACCACTGAGCCAAACCAGTTTCGGCAGAAATGACTTTTTTTTATTGGCTGTCTAAAAGGAAGATTATGAACTAATCTCCAATAATCTTTAGAACTATTTAAATATCAGCTCTTTTTTATGATTATTCTCAATTTCACATAGTATCGAGAGCATGAAATGAAGAATGTGAAAGGGCTTGATATGAAGCTGGCCTATAGCAGATATTCAATGGATATTAGTTTTATTCCTTCCTCACTGTGTAAGAGAGAGAGAGAGAGGGAGGGAGGGAGGGAGGGAGGGAGGGAGGGAGGGAGGGAGAGGAGAGAGAGAGAGAGAGAGAGAGAGAGAGAGAGAGAGAGAGAGAGAGAGAGAGAATGCCCATACTTTGGACTGTGTAGCTGAGGGTAACATGTCACTGTCATCACAATGAAATCAATATTTTTTAGACAATGCATTTTTTAATGAAAATACCTGCCAAATTAAACAGTGACAGAACATGAAATAAGTCATACAAAAAGAAATTTAAAATTCTAATTTCATATCTCTATGAAATTTATACCTTTCCCATTATGAAATTTCTGGAATGGCACAATGTATTTAATAAAATTATGTACTATCTTAAATTTACAGAGCTGTGAGAGTACTCATGAGGTAATTCCCAAAATTCTAATCATCATCACATTAAAATGTTTACATTATTTCAAGGTGAGTGCATAGGAATCAATTTTACCTACCCAAATAAAAGAGATCAAGTAGGTACACATAATTTTATCATTCTATTCTGTTCCATGTATGTTTGAAATATTTTTATACAAGGTTAAAGAAAGGAAGCAAGATAATAGAGAGATAATACAAGTGAAGATAAATTTGGTTCCTCCCAGTTACTTACTTTCCTTTGTTAAATACTGAGAAACTAACATTCTGGGAACCTGTAGCAAACAAATAAAAACAGACATTAATACAGGAATCTGCATGAATCACCTGGTCCAGGCCATTGCTACCATTACCCCCAAGGACTCCAGATATCATCAAGCCATGACCCAAACTTGTAATTTCCTCAATTGTGCCCAAAATAAGCACCTCGCATCTCTGCTCCATCAGCAATGTCAACATCCACCAATAAAAGGAGAAGTGTATTAGAGGATGGCAGGTAAGAGCTCAGGCATAAAGTTAGACCAACTGAGAAACCCTACTCCACTGATTACTAGCTTCAATTTTATCACCTTTAAAGTGAAAATAATCCCACCAATATCATAAGTTTATTGTGAGGATGATATTAGTTTATATTAAAACTGCTTTATATAGGGTTTTTGTTTTATTTTTATTGTTTTAAGAGAGGAAGGGAGGGGGAGAGAGTGATAGAAACATCAATGATGATAGAAAATCATTGATTGACTGGCCCCTGGGATCAAGTTGGCAATTGGGCGTATGTCCTGACCAGGAATCGAATCATGACCTCCTAGTCCATAGGTCGATGATCAACCACTGAGCCACACCAGTCAGGCATGAAATATAGTGGCAACCAACCATACTTTGGTAAAAACTGCTGTTTGAATTTTAACCCTTCTAGTTTGGCTCTTGCACCTGATTAAATGTGTGTGTGTGTGTGGGGGGGGGGGGGGGGGGCAGGTAAGCTATTTACCTTAGCTTTCAGGTGGAGACTTGGAGGCTAAGGCAATTTTCCCTTGCCTGGGACCAGGAGCACAGGAGAGTAATTCCCACTGACTCAGTAACCTTCAGAGATAGAAACTGTAGATAACCTCTGAGCTCTGCTTCTGTGTTATAGGCTATTGCAAGATAGGGCCATATTTCAATGTCCAGCAGGATGTGACTAGCAACGACCCTGCTGAGCTGACCCCAGTCTTTAGAATGTTGTCTTTAAGATTTAGAATTTAGAACAAAGGAAAATTCCTATGGTTTGAACCTTTAAAAGGGACTTCCTACTCCTGAAACGGTGCAGTCGTGTGGAGACCACCTGCGTGTGGTGCTCTTGCGTCTGTTCTGGCCAGATATTTCAATAAATCCTTGCCTGCTTTTTTTAATTAATCATCAGCCTCCAGTGGTCTTATTTTAAACCCAGGTTTGGACCCCACAACATATAGGGGGGATAGTAGGGAATTCTCAACAATGGTAGTTACTATTATCATCCTCAAGAGAACCAATGCTTGGGAGAATCCAAAGATGGCTGCACAGGTAAACACCTAGCCACAGCAGCACACAACAATTTCAATAAAATACAACTAAAACATAAAATGGACATTACTCAGAACTACAGGAAAGTCGACTGACTGGAAACTCTACAACAAGAAGCAAGAAGAAAACCAGAAGGAAGAGCGGAGGAGCTGTAAAAGCCTAAGGTACGGAGACACACGGTGCGCACGGAGAGGACGGAGCAGGAGAGGAAGGAGGCTGAGTGCCTAGCAGAAAGGAGATAAAAGCTCCGACTGTGCTGGGCCCCAGTTCCGACTGCTCTGAACCCCAGTTCTAGGCCAGACCCCAAGGACCCAGGCTCAAACAGAGGGAGCTGGGCTGTAAGGCGGAACCCTGGGGGAGCGGTGAAAGGAGGTCCCGGAGGCATGCACATTGGGCGCAGAGAAGGGACGGTTGGCTGTGCCGAGTGATTGCCCTGGCATGAAGGAGACAGGGGCTCCAGACTGCTCTGAATGCCACCTCCAACTCCACTTCCAACTGAACTGAACCCCAGTTCCGGGCTCATTGGGGGAGAGCCTAGACTGTTTGGTAGCAGGCGAAAATCGAGGACACCTTTCTCTAAGAGGCGCTTGCAACGAGTACTGAAGGACCCTGAGACTCAGGAGTGGCATAGGGCAGGGCTGACAGAAGCCAACGCTGTAGGCTCCACCCTGAAACCCCGCCCCATCAGGGAAGCTGCGAAAATGCTAAGACGAAACAGATCACAAACGAAAGAAAAAGCAACTGGATATACAGTTCAAATCTACGCTTATAAGGTTTTTCAAGAATTTCCTAGAAAAGATGGATAAGACCTATGAGGATATGAAAAGGGATCAACTAGAATTAATAAGGAATCAACAAGAAATGATAAGGGATCAACAGGAAATAAAGAATACATTGTCTGAAATAAAAAATATTATACAGAGTCCTAAAAACAGAATGGAAGATTGCAAGAATCAAGTCAAAGATTTGGAACATAAAGAGCCAGAAAACACTCCTCCGCAGAAGCAAGAAGGCAAGAGAATCCAGAAAGTTGAAGATAATGTAAGAAAACTCTGGGACAACTTTAAGAGAACCAACATCAGAATTATGGGGGTCCCAGAAGATGAGAGAGAGCAAGATATCGAAAACATACTAAAAGAAATAGTGACAGAAAACTTTCCCCACCTGGTGAAAGAATTAGACTTACAAGTCCAGGAAGTGCACAGAACTCCAAACAAAAGGAATCCAAAGAGAACCACACCAAGACAAATCATAATTAAAATTCCAAGAGCAAAAGACAAAGAGAGAATATTAAAAGCAGCAAGAGCAAAGCAGGTAGTTACCTATAAAGGAGCACCTATACGATTGTCAGCTCAACAGAAACCATGCAGGCTAGACGGGAATGGCAAGAAATATTCAAGGTGATGAATAGTAAGAACCTACAGCCAAAAATAATCTACCCAGCAAAGCTATCACTCAGAATCAAAGGTCAGATAAAGAGCTTCACTAATAAAAAAAAAAAAGCTAAAGGAGTTCATCACCACCAAACCAGAATTATATGAATTGCTGAAGGCGGTTCTTTCGGAAGAGAAAGTAAATAAAGATAAAAATTATGAACAACAAATACGTAACTATCAACAAGTGAATCTAAAAACCAAGGAAATTAAAAAAAAATCTGATGAACAATATTAACTGTTGAATATAATAGAATCAGAGGTATGGAAGGGGAGTGAACTGATGATTCTTGGGGAAAAGGGGAGAGGGAGATGTGGGAAGAGACTGAACATAAACTGTGCACCTATGGATGAGGACAATGGGGGGTGGGGAAAGGGCAGAGGGTGGGGTGGGAACCTGGTGGAGGAGAGCAATGGGGGGGAGGAACATTTGTAATAATATGAACAATAAAAATTTATTTTAAAAAAAATGAAAGAAAATGTATACGTAATCAACTTAAAAAAATAAAAGTGCACAATCTTAATATATTTTATCAAATATTTAAATTAAATGTTAAAATTAAAGTATTTAATGTTTTTGGGGAAAAAAATAAAAGAAAAAGGAAAAGAAAACCAATGCATATAACAGTTTTTTTCCACATATAGGGAAAGAAATGAATAAGACTTTAAAGCTGATACTTCACAAACATACCAATATAGTTGCCTTCCACACGGCACTGCAGAGTGCCAAGACCATGGTCTTCCAGAAGAGGGTAGCTAGGAAAAGAACCAAACACTTCAGGTGACAATTCCCAAACAAATCAGTTCAGAAGTTCTAACTCTTTAGTCATAAAAGTAAAGCAACAATAATAATAATAATATCAAATTAGCCAGAGAAACTTGGTAGATACTAAAAGCATAACAAGGTCATTGGGACAGATGCTTAGGACACTACTAACTAGGGTTGCCATCAATCAGAAACAGTGTGAGAGACATTTTACTTACTCTTACCCTCCATTCAGTCCTGTCTTTTCAAAATCTGTTTTATGACAAGGACAGCAAAATTCTTATTTTAAAAAAATCTATTAGCAGCAATGAACTTAAAAAAGGACAGACAAACTTAAGACACAAAGAAGAAACTAAATTATAAAAATTGGCTCTACTAAATGCTAGTCCTAAAAAGCTAAGCCATAGAGTATAATTCTTGTGATGACCTCAAAGGGAGATTAATCCACTTAATATAGACTCTAGAGTAAAGTGAAAATCCAGCAAAAATGTTGGTTATCTGGACTACAAGTATGTAGACACACATTTTAAAAATTGTCATTGAAATAAATAAATATATCTAGTAGTTGTTTATTTCTTCAGCTAGTCATTATAGTATAGTGATAAAGAGCATGAACTCTGGAGACTGGTTAGTCAGCCAGAGTTCAAATCCTACCTTTGCCACTTCCTCCTTGTAAGACATTGGGCAAGTTACTTAACCTCTCTGTGCCTCAGTTTCTTTAGCTATAAAGTGAGACTAATAACTATGTGTACTCACAAGGATACTGAGTGGCTTAAAGGTAAAGCATTGGGGCAGGGCGTGGCCTACAGTAAGCACTTAGGAAAAAGTAGCTATTGTTATCAAGAAAGGTTTCAGAATCACTTCAATTTGCATTTTTAATTAACTACTGTGCCTTTTTCAGAGTCTAAAGACAAAGCGTTCAACAATTATGGTAATTTGTATTTAAAAATAGCTGTTTGTGTGTATGCATGCACATGTGTTCCACCCAGGTGGAAGAACCTAAAAGCATATATACTAGCAAAAAAAACACTTACAGGCTTCCAGTCTGCCTATTTAGGAGAGAGCAAGAAGTGACCCAGTAGTCTCTTTGAGCTTCCAAGATCAATGGGCTGGATTTAAAAAAGGGGGGGAGGGGAGGAGAGAGACAAAAGACAATAATGTGCAATGCTTCCAACAAACATTCCAGGCAAAACTCAGACAAAACATTGTTATGAACATCCTCCTCTGGATTTATGGACTATCACTGCAGGTGGGTGAAGTCTGTCCCGTGAGGACATGTTGAACCAAATTCTCAGCCTGAGGGTAGGGGTGCACAACATTGTTTCATGGTTCATCCTCTCACACTGTAGAGGGAGCATTTCTTCTCTCCCGAAAGATCTTCATCATCCCCACATTGGCTGTAGTGGGTCTACACAAAGCTATAGAGGAGTTTATGCTTTTGTTCCCCCTTTCAGAGATTGTTTCCCAGACCAAGGCTAAAATGGAACCAAGTAGTGAATAAGGTATATTGGCAATGGTGTGCTTTGGGCTTCTATCTTCCACAGGAAAAAATGATTTCCTTTCAAAACAAGTGACCATTGTTGAATGCCAGAAATGTAGATCTTGAGAGTACTTGAGTCCTGTTCTCTTCAATTAGGGAAGAATCAAAGAGAGGAAACGGAACAGAGGAGGATGGCCCACCCTGTCCAGGGATGAAGGAAAAATTAGACACAGTATACAGAATCTACTCAGCCTAGCATATAGTAAGATTATGTGCCTTCTACTTTGTAAACTCCCACTGTAATTGCTTCATAATTTAAAGAACCACCTTCAGCACTCCCCTCTTATTCTCTTTTTTCCGGTATAGATTATTTTGTACTATCACATTTCATCTTTTTAAAACTTGCAATAGAAAAAGTCATGTTGACATTCTAATCACTCCCAGAAAACATTAAAGACTCAATGGCTTGCAGTACCTTCTTTCATATTTCCTCTGATCACATTAATAGATAGCAACCAAGCAAGGAA
Source organism: Pipistrellus kuhlii (assembly GCF_014108245.1). NCBI lineage: Eukaryota > Metazoa > Chordata > Mammalia > Chiroptera > Vespertilionidae > Pipistrellus > Pipistrellus kuhlii. Next base: position 67,029,861 of record NW_023425551.1, on the reverse strand, counting down.
GTTAATGGTCTTTTGGATTCACATATCATTTTATAAAGAATTTAGTTCATCCTTAGGAACAAAAAGGGGAAGGGGAAGAAAGCAAAAATATCCACAGATGCAATTACAGTATAATTCACACTGAGCCCAGAGTGACTAGTTGTCAGTAAATAAATGGACAAACTTAATCGACCAGTCGCAATTACATTAACCAAGTTTGCTGAAGCCCAGCTCACCAGGGACCATAAACTGCAAAGAGGGAAAATAGTAATTCTGTGCCAACTGCTTACAATTTATTGCTATCAGGGACGCCTGTCCCAGGAAGCAATATAGCATATTTGTAACTAGTCGTATATCAAAACAAGCACATGCTTACCTATCAATGTACTCAGCATTAAAATCAAAGGTTTCCAATTGTCCAGTGATAATCCAGCCATGCACATGTATTAGTCGTCCTGTTTAGTAGAGAAGATTTTTTAAAAATTGAATATACTTAGCTCAAAATCTAACTGAATAACATAAACTGTTTCTTTTTATACATCTACTCAATATGGCCAAGTTGGTCATGATTCAGAATATTTACTTCTTTATAAACTATACAACAGGAAAGGATCATTATCCTTTGATTGATATTACTGATTAGAAAGGCTAAAATAACCACTGATTGCAATTACAGTTTAATGGTCTATGATATTGCACAGAAGGAATAGTGGGCTTTCCTCACAGTCCCATTGAGGCACAGTGGTCCCTCCTTTGGAAAAACTGTTGTTTGAACTTCTCTGTTGTTCTTAGACAGTGTCTCATTCCGTAGGTCAACTCTGTTGTTTTTAGACTGTAAAATAACTTTGGTTTTTGCTTGAATAGAAAATATAAACTTAACTGTCTGACCTTGCAAGCTAACCATCTAAAGGGGCTAATACACTATATTAACTCACATATTCTGCCAAGAGTTTGTCATCCAAGGTTACTGGTGTCTATGTAGATATGATATGTACTCAAAGTTAACAAGTTGTCTTGTTAACTTTGAAATTGCAGGTGTTTGATTAGATATAATATGTATTCAAAGTTACAAGCTGTCTTACACAAAGAACTAGAAGGATATAAAAAAGGAAATACTCTCTCCTGTGTTTGTTCAGAATTTGACAGAGGTAATCTGCTCTGAACCTGAGCACTAAAAAAGATGACTCCTAACTAATTGGCTCATTAGGCATCTTGTCCAGCTCGCTGATTTGTGATATATGGAACCATGAAGCATGAAGCTTTTAAGAGGTGCAGCCAGTTTCTGTACCCAGCTCCTTTCTACGTGCTTGCCTGTGTGTAGGCCATCCACCCAATGTGGGACTGAAGAACAGTATGCCTTGAATTGCTCCAAGCTTCATGAGACTTTCTCTGGACACTTGCTAATATGAACTCCTGTGTTATAAGGAGGCTCTTATCACCTGGATGGGTACTCAGGGATATTAAACTTTTTTTCCATATCTCAGAGTACAAAATACTCTTGACCCAAATGGACAAGAACTAAAAGGAAAGGACATGAGATAGCAGCAGAATTATGGGCAATCGCATGTCTTGTTCATTTCATTAATATGCTCATGTTCAAAGGTAGGGTAATTTGGGGGTCCACAAATAGTTGGTGTGTGCCTTGCCAGCTGAAACCTGGGTGACTTCTGCTGGGTTTCTTCTATGTAACTTGCAGGGCTTCCCATTGGGTATTAAGTTTTTTCTTAATACCCCCCTCTGGTGAGTTCATAAGATGAATAAGTTGCAGGCATCAGTGATTTCCTTTCAGCAAGGCACACTTCAGTACGACCCCTAGCCCTCTGCTTATAGGAGTAGGGGAAGAAATCTAAAGTAACCCCTTCTCAGAAAGAGCTTGGGGGCCCTACATGAGCTGATCACTTCCATAGTTGAAAAACAGCTAAACTCAGTACTGTGGAACTGCATAAGGCAACTTTTAAGCAAATACATCACAGCAAGGTTATGATGTTAAATAAAGATCACCATGCAACCCCCAACCTGGAAGAATGTGCCTTTCAAAGAATTACAGAATTTAACCATTTATGCTGTCATCTTTCATCATCACCTACAATGTTTGGACATAAGAGCCGTGTTGGTTTAGGAGGTAAAACTTCTAAAATAGAAAAGAGAAGGGCACCTATGGGGTTTATGAGGTCACTGAATTCAGAGGACTTTGAGTCTTTTCATGGCCACAGGTATGGCCATGAAAGAACATTACCAAGAAATTGTCACCTTCACAGTAGATGACTATATTAAAACAATGAGAACCTTCCAGGAAGTATTACCGCCACTTCACAGGTGAATGTATAGAAAGAGAGGAAACCTAATGACTTAGGCAAACGTCAGAGAGTTGGCAAAAGCCTATTGTCTGAAGGTATCTGCTATTGCCAACAATTAGCAAAATAATTCTCCTTCATTTTAGAAGGACTCAGTTATTGATGTCCTGACTTTGGTGGACATGATTTCTAGCTTTAATGAACATTATTTTAGAAACTACTAACAGGTTGTAGAAATTAAGAATTCTTGTGAGTTTCTGTTTTGTTTCTAATTAGAGAGAGAAAGACCAACCGAATCAGACAAATGGCTAAGCCAGATTGTGAGGCTGGAGGAGTCTGCGTCACAGTGAACAACTGTTAACCACACATAGAAATTCAACTGCTCATAAAACATTGTCTCTCCTGAGCCCATCACCTCCCCTATTTCCCTGGCTGCTACTCTGGGCAGTCTTCCCAAATGAAATGAGAGTAATCGTGTGGAAAGTGATTTCAAAGATGCAGCTGGGTGGATCCTGCCCAGAGGGACCACTCCAGGCAGGTCAGTCACCAATTGTTCCCCAGAAGGTGGAGGAGACAGTGTGTGGAAGTCAAACTCAGTGGGAGAAATGGGCTGACAGATCTGGGTACCAGCTGACATCCATTTCACACTTCTAAGAGCTGGCTCCTTCCTCATGCCTCACCCTAACAAGGCTTCTTCTGCCATCTAAACAGGACTTTCTAAACTCAGAGCATCAGGAATCCAAATGTCTGCATGTGACTTTCAGAGACCACATCTCTTTTTAATAAAACATTATCATGTGGTGATTATTCAGACAAATGGAAATAAACAGATCTGTGAATAAACTGCATTAATAAGGTAAAGCTGAAAGTATGTCTATATATACACACACAGATGTACAAACTCAGATGCTCATTTTGACATTCTTGAGCATTCAAGCCATTCAAAACAACCAGTTAGTTTATGCATTTAGACAAAACCACATATAAAAATTTGGCAACTTGTATTCCCATCTGGAAACCCTGAACAAATTTAAAAAAAACAAAACTAAAATATATGTAAGAATTTGCCAAGAATCAAACAAAAAATTATATGTAATCCTAGCTATGTATACGACTTCGGTTGAAAGCAGGTTTAGCAGTTCCTGAATCTCTTGGTTGCAATCACTTCTTTAATGTTAATCCCCAGCTTTCTTGCCTTCTCTCCTAGCCTCTTGGCCTCTGCATATCTGTGAGCTAACTCATGCACAAACCCCCAGGATAAGGATTAAGGTTAATGATCTTCATGTGGCATCCAACATTGCTCAACACAGGACAAAATGTTGGGCATATGGGCCCATTCTGATTTCTGACTATCTAGGTTCCAATCTCAGCTGTATACTTATTAGCATGATGACTTTAGGCAAGTGACTTAACCGCTTGCTATCTATTTCCTCATTTGAAAACTGGAAATAATAGTTCCTACATCATCAGGTTCTTATGATGATATAATAATGTAATATATGCCAAAAGCTTGAACAGAATCCAGTTCACAGTGCGTTTCAATAAAGCTTTGCTATTATGTGGCTAGTTATAAAGTCACAGCAATGAAAATTTCTATTTCCTCCATTCTTGCAGCACCTGGTTTGATTTTGTTGCCTCTCTTTCCGTGTTTGGATTCCTTTCATTACCAGTGAACTAATGGAGCAAAAGTGCCCAGAGGTGGAAACAAACCAAGTTAAAAATAAATCGGAGACTGACACTTATTTTCAAAACAGCATCACAGAAGAAGCCGGAATTTCCCATTTAGGGAGACCACCCACCTATGTAAAGGAATTTGCAATAGGCCTTGGCAAAGGGATTCATAAGTATTCCTATTTTAATAGGAGATGTCTTACCTGGAACTCCACTTGGTGGACTCACTTGGTAAACAATGGGTGTCTGTGTCCTGGAAAGCTGTTCAGAAAAAGTTATCACAAGTGAGGGTTTCATCAGAATCTCACTACAAACACAGGAAGAACAAGTCATTTCTCACAGAGCATCCAGCTAAGGTAGTAAATAGCATATTTCCTCAAACCACCTTAAATCTAGCTCTTTTTATCTTTATTATGTTTCTGTAAAGCAGGAGTGGTGGATATCATTACAGTTCTTCCATGGATGAGGTAAAGGAATTCAACAAAAGTCATATAAGAGTGCACCTTTGTACCATGTGGCCCAAACTTTGGCAAGCATATTTCTACCTGCCAGACTCAGGAGCACGTTCTACCAGAAGGAAAGGTAGGCAGACCACACTTTAAAATTCCAACCTTTTAACTCCATTATTATAATTTGGTATCTTGGAGTCTGGAAAGGTTTCTTGTTTTTCTACTCAATAATTTGTTTATTTAGCCGGGACCGGTTTGGCTCAATGGATAGAGCGTTGGCTTGGGGACTGAAGGGTCCCGGGTTCGATTCCGGTCAAGGGCATGTACCTTGGTTGCAGGCATATCCCCAGTAGGGGGTGTGCAAGAGGCAGCTGGTCGATGACTCTCTCTCATCAATGTTTCTAACTCTATCTCTCTCCCTTCCTCTCTGTATAAAATTAATAAAAAAAATATATTTAAAAAAATTTGTTTATTTAAATGGAAAGCATTACAATTTAAACTGTTATCATCCAGCATTATGGTAGGAAATTAGCAAACTACGAAAAATTGGAAGTTGGAGATGCACACAAGCAAGGTAGTTATTGGGAAAATGGAAGGTATCTGTTGGGAGGAAAATGATTCAAATGATTAAAGGAATGGGAAGCAACATTACTCCTCAGGGAGGGAAAAGCACGGATGGAGAGGTGGGAGCCTGTGAAAGCCTGATATCTGGCAATGCCTCCAAAGCACTTCATCTGCTTACCATAAACTTTACAAGTAAGGTTCAATGCCTGGCTCAGTCACTGTAGTATTCCTGTGCAGACTGCTAGGTAGAAGACATTCAAATTTTTGTGAGTGAATGGAGAGGCCCCCATCTGAGATGATGAATATACTGGCAGAGAAAATGAGACAATTCCAGGAATTCTATCTTGCCTATAGGCATGTGACTTGGTCCCAGATCAGTTTGTTTCAGAGTCAGGGAAGTGTTAAGAAGTAAAGCATTAAGAATGGACTGGCCAGGCCAAGGTGTGAAGATGAACTAAGGACTCTCCCAGAAAGAGACCAGTTCTCCCAAACTCCTCCATCTGCCTTAATCACTCCCCACAATCTGCACTGCTTCCATTTGCAAAACAAAGACAGCAAATTGTTTTGCTTGGAGTGCTTCCAGCACCCCAGGAGTCCACTTTCCCAAGGAGAGTGCTACCAAAGAATAACTCCCTCGTTAATCAACAGCCCTAATCAGACATCAAGAATCAACAGGCATTTACACAAAGCTGATGAAGGCTTGGCAAGTGCAATTTTAGATATTGATCCACACAGCTGTGCCGTTTGCCACCAAGACTAATTTTCTCCCTTTCTAAAAGAAAGGGTTAGAAAATAGTTCCCACAAAATATGTAGAGTCAGGGGTCAAAATAAGAATGCAGTGACCTCACCAGTTGGGAGCTGGTTCCATTTACCAAAGATAAAGATTAATGTAATTCCACATACACCTGCCAACCACATAATCTCCATCACTACCTCCCTACCTCTTCCTGCACCCTGGCCTTCATCTCCCACCGGTTTTCCCTTCAAACCATTGTCACTTCCGTTGGAACTTTATCATAGGAGCTTCATGAAGTAGATACATGATCATTGTTCCTCATGATGTTAGAAACCAAGGCAAATGGAACAACCAAGTCCAAATGAACTAAGGAAACATACCTTTTGATTTCAAACTTGAGATATTAAAATCTACCACTTAGACTGTAAGTCTCCCACCAGAAGTTGGGGGAAAAGAGGGATGGGTAGAGCAATTCCTTCATCACCCCCTCTCAATTCCTCAGACATGGCAGGGCAACCTCCAAAAAGGCTTCACCTGTGATTCTCTCTGAGCTGACACAACATAACATGGTACATTTCTAAGAGAAACAAACCTCTGGTTGCCCACCAAGCTAGAGACATGACAACGTGAAAAATTAATGAGCTTCCAAATCCAGCTTACCACATGCTGATCCTTGAGACTGCTAAATCAGATCATCAGCGAGGTGGGGAACAGGGGAGGGAGAGGAAAAGCAGGGGATTAGAATGAAAAAGCCACAGCCACCAGCTGCTTGATAAACCTGTGAGTTGTTGAACTTGTCAGTGCCTGCAGCAGGCTCTTTGGAGTGGACCGGCGAGATAGAATTAATTTTTAATACTCACTGTTCCCCCAGTCCCAATCCCAAAATACAAAGACCCCCGTGGTTTATTTAGCTCTCATTAACTACATCCCCCGGTGATTTTTCATCAGCACGCCAAGCTGGTTGGACCACTGAAGGACTTGTTTTCTTCAATGTGCAATTTTAGGCACCGTTTCTCTTCTTTCCCCTTTTGCTTGTTTCCAAGCTTTAATAAGCAGGAAAACTATCTGGTGTGAAAGGGCATCAAAACCCAAGCAGCATGGTGACTGAGGAGCATGCTCTGCCATCTCTTTTCTGTTAGAGTCACCAAGACAGTCTAGAGGTGGTGGTGCGGGTCTTAATAAGAGGGAATGCTTTTTTCCTTCCTGTGCCTATGTGCAGAAGCAAAATTCTGGAAAAGAAGATTCTCTTGGAGTGAGAAACAAGTTGGTAAATGTGAATTGACAGCAAACTCCAAAATTGAAAAGTGAATTGCCTATATCAGTGTGGATTATATATATTAGAAGAGAATTTAGAGGATGAAGTCTTGCTCTAAAGGAGCACTGAGTAATGACTAAATTGTACTTTCATAAACAGAGGCTCCCAATGAGGAGGATATGTCAAAGGAACACTGCCAAACCTCTGCCTTTTTTGAGAAGTCTGGGACCTAAACTTTCAGAGTCTATTTTGGTGTAAAACTAATCTGAAATGGACAGTACACTGATCCAAACAGAATATGAAGCCCCAGTGTGCATATTGAGTCTCTAAAATAAGTCAAGTATTACCTTATAAACTCTTCCTCTCTCTATCTGCTTCCTCCCTTATTCCCTGCCTCCTTATTTGTTTCCTTTTAGCTCTGAGCTTGAAGGAGAAACTTTCACTCTAGGCATTGAAAGAGTATGGAAATCAACCATGAAGTAGAGAAGAAGGTATCGATAGAATTTAGATTCCTAAGTCCCTTTACCATGCTGAGACACAAAGTGCACAATGGAATGATGATGATGCACACTGGTGATCTGTGTGGCTCCTCTGTGCTTCAGTTTAGGCAAGGATCAGAGTCAGATGCAGGTTCAAATCCTAGTTCTGCCATTTAATACCTGGGCAAATTTTTTATGACATGGGCAAACTATTTAATCTCCCTAAGCCTCAGGTTGTCCATTTATAAAAACAGGATAATAAATAGCTATCCCAAAAAATTGTTGTGATAATTAAATTAACATGCATAAAGATATACAGCGCTCAGTACTTACCTTTCATTAGTATAGTCTCAGAAACCTCATAACCATCATCCACTCTTCCTCTTACCCTGACAAAGCAGACTCCCTGCCTCATTTATAACTTGCTTGTCAAAAGCACAAGCACACCCTCAGACCAGGCACACTTTTCTCCATCCTTAGAACCCACCTTGAAAGAATGGCTGTCTGGTAGTCCTGCAGTTGGGCTGCCTACCACCTGTCCCCCGGAGTGCACTTCCAGGTGGTACATGCCCTCAGGTACTTGGGACAGCAGAGACCTGAGGACAGACAGTGGAGATCTTTGTGAATCAAACACTGTGAAAGTCAAAACTAGCAGCCCCACCTGATCACTTCAAATCTCCTCCCTGACCCTGTGCAGCAGAGCTAACTAAGGATTTCTGTATTCTATTTTTGACCTATATCCACTAACCCACTAGACTCTAAAAATTGAATTCTTCCACAAAACAAGTTATTATTTTTAAATTAAAAGTAAGTAAATTTTTTTAAAAAGTCCTGAAAATGTTCAAGAGACATTGCTAGTTTCCATTTTTTTAATAAATGACAGTTCCAATTAGATGAAGAGATTTATGTATGTGAACATAGCAAGTTGAGGACAAAGTGGGACTTGAATCCTAGGCTCTTTATGATAAAAGGCACTGATTTTACTTTCTGCCCAAAAAAATGATCTATAATAATAAAAGAGTAATATGCTAATTGGACCAGATGTCCTTTCAGACAAGCTTCTGGACAAAGCCAAGGCTATGAGGGAAGCCTAGGTCCCGGGTACCAGAGGGAAGCCAGTGCTGTCAGTCGAGAAAGGAAGCCTACTCTTGCACAAAGCTTGGGCATCAGGCCTCTAGTTCACTTCATAATTATCTAAGCTGCCCATAAACACTTCACACCTCCATCAGGAGAATCCCAGCCCAGCTGGCATGACTCAGTGGTTGCAAAATGACCTATGAACCAGGAGGTCATGGTTTGATTCCCAGTCAGAGCACATGCCTGGGTTGCGAGCTTTATCCCCAGTGTAGAGTGTGCAGGAGGCAACCAATCAATGATTCTCTCTCGTCATTGATATTTCTACTTCTCTCTCCTTCTCCTTCCTCTCTGAAATCAATAAAAATCTTTTTAAAAATAGAGAGAATCCCAGACCTTCTCTCTTATTTTCATGGATATCATAGCAATTTCTCTGCCTCTTTGAGGCTGCCACTTATGTTGATTTGCATAAGGGGAAATATGATGAATAAGAAGCTAGATTTATGAAATGCCACCCTTGCAAACCTTCTCATCAAAAATCTTTTAGTATGACCTTAAATATTTAAATCTGCACTGTCCAATCAATGTGTTGGTCAGTAGGCACAAGTCTTTATTGAGCACTTAAAATGTGGCTAATCCCAAATAAGATGTGCCCTATGTAAAGTACACATTAGATTTTTTAAGATTTAATATGCAAAAAAATGAATATACAGTATCTCATTGATAATTTATATATGACAATATTTTGGATATGTTGAGTTATTGAATTATTTTTACTTGTTTCTTTTGACTTTTTTATATGAAGTTTTAAATTATATTTGTGTCTTATGTTACATTTTGATTAGGCAGTTATTTAGATGTTATAATGCCTGTTTTGTGAAAGCAGATAAGTCTTTTCTTGATAATAAGTGTGACAGTATTTCATTCATCATACAATATGTTTTTTACACTTGAATGTTAATTGAACATGATAGTAATCTTCCAATGAATGAGTACATTGAAAAAAGCTAGCACTTCCTTTTCTCTAAAAAGATAGTATAAAATGAATGGTCCATTATTTATATATTAGGATTGCGGAGATTAATTAAACAAGTGAATCTTCTGAGCTTCTACTTATTTCATAGAAAGTTCTTGCAGGAATACACATGCTCAAATAAATAATATCATAAAACCTCTGGGAAATATAAAGCCCAGTGTTAAAACCAATAGTAGTGCTATAAGAAATTTCAGTTCAGCAGACATCTATTGAGCATCTTCAACTTGTAAGGTATTGTGCTAAGCACCATAAGTATCCCAAAGTGGGGTTAAACACATCCCCTGTCCTCAAAGAAGTTGATTCCATAAGGATGAATCTGACAAGTGGGCAACTGACATCAGTGTCAGAGAAACACAGGGCTGAGAAAATGGCCACTAGGGTGACACATGCTATGCTTTTGTGTAAATTATAAAAATATTCCCCTTCACAAATGGAATTACACTCATACACATATCTTATGGATAGATTACTAAGAGATGCTCCTTTCTCAAAGCTGTTGCAACCACAGCCTGGATTTCAGCCCTTAATTGTCCCCTTTTCAATGAAAGGAAAGATTACACTCAATTGGATGTTCTGGGAAGAGGTGGCATTTGGAGTATGGCTGATTAGGATTTCAATAAGGAGAGATGGAAGAGGAGGAAGGAAATGACCATGTTTTTTTCTCTCTACCAATGACCCACTTTTATGAAGCATCTCTAAGACATGAGAAGAGAATTAACTAGTGTAAACTTCATAGGTCAACACAAACTTGAGTAAAACAATAGATTATCTGGAATGCTATACAAATCATATCAAACTCAGCAAACACACTAAGAGGATTAAAGCAATTTTCCTTTCCAGATGGTTTTGGGTTTATACACAGTCATTACAATTATGCCTATTTCAAAAGATGAATTCTTTAGATGGCAAAATGGAACCACTTATTGAAATATTACCAGTAATAGCTATAGAGCTTCTTGCAAAAAAAATATTTTTTAAAATAACTGGAAACCCAATCTAGCCCCTTCTTATGAATATCTCAAAATTCTCCGCCATATTCTCACACTCCTTTAAGCCCTGATAGGGACCTTTTAAGAACATTTTAAAAGACCGTAGCAAATAACTGCAGCCGCAGCAGGAGTGGCTCTAATTTGCCACCAAAATACCACTGAAATAAGCAAAGCACTTGTCCTGTCTGATCCTATTTCAGGGGAATTATACCTCGTCTTGCACATCACCACCGGCAAATCCAAGAAGACAGGAGACACATCACAGGGGATGCTGGGCATTGCAGGCACAGCCACATTCACCAGGTGTATTTCCAGCTGAGAGCCATTGGTGGGATAAAGGAGACTGGACTCCAAATCTAAGCATAAGGAAAAGAGGAATCTCAGGCTGAGCAGAGTCCTAACCCACACAGGAGAATATAAAAACATGGCCACATGGGGGCAATGTGAGACACTGAGTTTGCCTAAGGGTTAAATCAATGTTCCTCATTCCAAAGGCATTTTTGACCCCTATGTAAATGAGTGTTCATTTACAAATTTATGTTAAAAGTTTTATCTCTTCAAGTCGATCCATCTAAACCAGAAAAAATATTTCAACCCTCAAAAAGCTCTCTACTGAGGAAGGGATAGATACACTAAGCCATGGTTAGAAACTCCTGTGTATTGAATTACCTAAAAGAAAGATAACCAAGATTCTGGGGAGACACATTGCCAAGTGCTATGTCAATTGCTTCCATACTTCACTGAGGGTCCCTAGAGTCCCATCTCACAGGTGGGATAAGAAAGTGGACATGGGCTGGTATGGTTCCGTGGTTGAGCGTCAACCTATGAACCAGGAGATCATGGTCCCATTCCCAGGCAAGGCACATGCTCAGGTTGTGGGCTCGATCCCCAGCAGGAGCTGTGCAGAAGGCAACAGATCAATGATGTTTCTAACTCTTTCTCCCTTCCCTCTCTTCTCTGAAATCACTAAAAATATTAAATAAAAAAATAAAAGAAAGTGGACACAGCTTATAATGAGCTCTGCTTCTGTGACATTAACGTGAGCATCTGGAAACAGAGACTGGTCAGTTGGACCGTCTCCCTTCAGGCCCTCTTTTACACCTGTCCTTAGTCAAGGGAAAAAACCATATTCATATTCTTTAGAATTCTTTAGGTTAATAATTAAGAAACTTGTATTTGGTAAGACACAAACCTACCATCAAAAACGACTGTGATCCACGTTCCCCCTGCAATGCTACCTTCTTCAGGTTCAATGTGGAAACTCAGGCAAGGCACTATAAATAAGTGAGAAAAACACTGCTTTTGAAGGTCAAATTCAATCCACCAGCTTCCCCAGTGTTATGAAGCAAAATTAAACATTCATCAGAATCTCCAAAAGGATTGGCAAAGCAGAGATTGCTGGACCCCATCCTAGATTTTCTGATTCAGTATGTTTGGAATAGGGCCAAAATTTTACATTGCTGACCAGGTACTGTTGGTCTAGAAACCACACCTTCAGAACTCCCATTTAAAGGAAAGTTTTAACTGATTCTCTCATCTTAGGCAACCAAAAGCCCAGTGTTCATCAGAACAATCCTGAATTTCTGCTTCCTCTGGAAAGAGCCTCAAGGTCACATTAGTACCTAATTCAATCCATAATAGCTCTTATCTCTCTTTCTCACTCTTTAAAAAGGCAGATGTATTTAATTATAAAGTCACCACTTATTTCCTGTGTTTCCACTTCCCAGAAAGAGGAGAAACGTCTAGACGCTGTCCTAATTTGAATCCTCCTGCTCAGTACACCACCCTCTGCTTTCCCCCTAGATTTGAATACATGATCCGAATGACTCTCCAAGTAAAAATTCTCTAGATTTTGCCTTCCCTATACAGAAAAGGACTGAAGCATGCATCACTGCTGGAATTTCCTTAAAATAAGAAAAGCACTATACGCTTCACATGCTAGGCTAGATTGGGTTCTCCCACCGAAACCTTTGGCTGAACATGACCTTATTAATCCCCCATCTTTGAAAATGCTCCTGAACATGCTGTAGCCAAGTAAAGCCAATTCAAGGAAATGAATAAAAAGGTCACCAGGAAAAGTGTTATCTGCAGAACAATTCAATTTCTGTCAGAAACATTAAATGATAATCTAGGTCACCCTAACTCTGGCTAGCCTAGGGCTTCCATGTACAGGTTTACAGGTGGTACACTGTACAACCAAGGGTGATGGAATCATTCACGTCTAAATAGTTATTCATCGCAGCCCCAGCAAGACCAGTCCATGCTTACACTTCCAAGATGCATTAGATAGTTCTACCTAAAGAAAACCAAAAACAAATGCCATAAAATGACACAGAGGATAATCAGATTCACAGAGACAGAGACATAATTTGAAAAAAGGAGATTTTAATACAAGTAGTCATTAATCACTAAGACAAGATAAGCCACTCCCTTTGGGAAGATAAAACAATAAAACCTAAAAAGAATTACATCATATGACCCAAAAAGCAATTATAAAAGGAAAATTTAAGTTATAATTAAAAGCTCTAGACTATAAAAGCAACCTCCACTGGTCATTAAAAATTGATGTATATATTCATAACTATTTAATATATAACCTCAATTACTAGGCAGAAAAAAATTATTATTAAGCAGAGAAAATTTAAACCCAGAGCAAATACTTTAACACTCTCCCCCCTCCCCTACTCCAAATAATATCTAAGTATCCTTAAACTAGTTCTGAAGGTAACCTGTCATGTTCTATCTATTAATTCCTTCAAAACACATCCTACTTACCTGCCAAAAGTAGCATTTCAATACTTCTCAGAGAGATCAGCCAAGCAATCATCTCATCCACTTAAGTCAATCCTCTCAAAGTTACTCAGACACAGAAAAGCATTTTCAGTTTGGATTGGAGCAGCATAGCTCTTGCATTCTATAAAAAATAAAATAAAAAATTACTATTTCACCGAAACTGGTTTGGCTCAGTGGATAGAGCGTTGGCCTTCTGACTGAAAGGTCCCAGGTTTGATTCCTGTCAAGGGCATGTACCTTGATTTCCGGCACATCCTAGTAGGGGGTATGCAGGAGGCAGCTGATCGATGTCTCTCTCTCATTGATGTTTCTAACTCTATCCTTCTACCTTCTTCTCTGTAAAAAAAATCAATAAAATATATTTTTTAATTTATTATTTATTTATTTATTTTTGCTTAAAAACTGTTATTGTGCTATGTTAAACATTGGAAATTAAAGAAATGATACCAATAAAACCAGAAAATACTCAAAGGGAGTATTTTGAAACTGTGGTGGAAAAGCCAATCTATGAATTTTATATAAAATCATCACAATTTCACTCATCCCTTATCCCACCAACTTATTGTATGCATGTCTGAGTTGGATAAATAATAACATCTCTGATTAGCCAATTATTATACAAAAGCTTAATTTTGAAAAATAAATAAATTCTAGATATCTATTACATCTAGATGTAAATAAATACTAGTTAATGGTGGTTTGGGAAAAGGGTTTTTTTGTTTGTTTGTCAGTCTTCTAGGAAAATATGAACCCTAAAAAGTGAAGACCTTAGCAAAGTAAATGTTAAGTGTTGGTAATGGGTTGAAAAACAGTACCAACGGGAATTGAGGGAAAATTGTTATCCTCACAGTAGAAGAGTAAGAGAGGAAAGAAACAGAGAAAGGAAAAGCTGGATCCTCCAAACTGGATCCCATCTCTCTACCCCATTCCACCATGCCCACTATGCCAGGCCTACCCTCTTTAAACACTGTCTTCATTGGCTATTCTTCTGTTTTGGGGATGAAAAGGGGCTAACCTGACTAACTTAGGGAAGGCCTGTGTGATGGCCTTGCAAATGTATAAATCTAAAGTAACCACAAAGGACGGCCTGAAATTACTACTAAAACCTTTTCATTCAAAAGCAGTTTATAGTGGGTAGTCATATCCTAAGTCAATATCTTCTCCAACAAAGATCAAACTTCTATCTTTACCAAGCCTATCTTCCTTTTGTATCCCTGTGAAATGTCAGGGTAACTTGTAACTTCCCTTTTTCCAGACCCCTCAGGGCACAGCCTAATGTGTCTGGGCCAGGACCTCAAATTCCTTCAATGTTATTGTTATCATGTTAATTGTTGACTGTTAACTATAAGAAGAAAAAAAAGTCCCCTTATTTCAACGTCTGTGCATATGTGCTTTATGTTTTTTATTATTTATTTACCACAAGTAAAGGTCAGGAATTATCTTTCTTTTAATTTTTTTTACTGTTTCACTTCACTGCTGCTGTGTATGTGCTCCATGTGAGTGACCTAGGTGCCTAGGCTGGTGGGTTCGACTTAGAGCAAAAATCGTGTTACATCGCACCGTAAGAATGGATATCACTGACTGTACCCACATAAAGAAAAGAATTATGTGCCTAGCATATTATTTTTTTTATCTAATCTCAGAGGTTCCCCCCTCTGTTCCTGTTTCCCTTCGCTTTCTTCCACCTCCTGAATCTATCACCAATAGATTTCAAGTAACCCAGTTACATCTCTTCCTTTGACTGTAATGTATAAAACAAGGTAAAAACTTCAGAGCACTATCCCAGTACCTTTGGATTCTGCCTCACCACAACATCCTCCCCTCCATGCCCCTCACTTCCCCAGGGATTCTGCATCTTAACATCTCAATCAGGTTTTGTCACAGAGTTCAGATCTTAACTCAAGGCAGCACATGTCCCCCTAGCTTTGCAAAACAGCATGCTGAGCTCCCCAACTCCTTATCCTGCTCACACACTTTGTCTGCTAGCCCCAATGTGGACTAGCTGCAAGTCCTTTTCTAACCTCAGCTCTTCTTCCTACTTTCTAACTTGAGTTTCAGCCTCTAGTTGGGCATCAGTGCCCAACAATACATTCCAAGGTCAGCAGAAATTGAAAAGCCTCAGACTGCCAGATCCAAAAGGTGGTCAGCCTGCAGTCACATCCTCCCCAACACCCAGTCATTCCAGCTCTCAGCGCTCTTTCCTCCCTGAACCTCTAGCTTGTACCTGTGCAGCCTGGAACAGATGGTGCAGTGCCATACATATAAGCCTCTTCTTGTAGCCTGTCCATTCCTCAGTGAGGATTCTAGTTCCACAACCCTCTTAGTGCAAAGGCCTAAGTGCACAGCACTCAGTCAGTTCTAACTGGTGAATATAAATAATAGCCTGGGTTCACCTACTCTGAAATAACTTACACATACATGGGATGGGCAGAACTCACAAAGCCCGGCTGAAAAGCCATATGCCTTAGATAACACCCTGATGCCTGCTCTGGGAAGGCTGCTGAGCGACTCCCTGGCATCTCCGAGTCATAGGGCACAAATATAATATTATGAAAAATGCCGGCTCTAAAACTTTCGTAAAGTTTAAAAAATTAACAGAATTAAATGCATATACATGTTACTAAAGATACATTTAACTTTAATTTTTTTAAATTGTTTTTTATTGATTTTTTTTTTTTTTACAGAGAGGAAGAGAGAGGGATAGAGAGTTAGAAACATCAATAAGAGAGAGTCATCGATCAGCTGCCTCCTGCACACCCCCCACTGGGGATGTGCTCGCAACCAAGGTACATGTCCTTAACCGGAATCGAACCTGGGACCTTTCAGTCTGCAGGCCTACGTTCTATCCACTGAGCCAAACCGGTTTCCGGTTTAACTTTAATTTTTAAGAAAACACCGAGACTAGCAAAATTAGTTACACCATTTCAGAAACTATAAAAACCACAATAAATGCCCAGAAGACATATTTGAAAGAAGAAAAAAAAAACACCTTAGAATTAACTTATAGATATGTCCTGATTAAGATAGTCCAATACTATATAAAATAATCTATATTTAATTCAAATCCACAAACATTTATTATATGCCTAATATACACAGCTCTTAACACAGTGTATATTATATGCCTAATATACACTGTGTTAAGAGCTGGGAAAACTGAGACAAATAAAACTGATTTTAAAAAAACAAACAAAACAAAACAAAACAAAACAGCTGTTCCTTTAAATTGCAATAGTCCCTAAATGTTTACATCTATTTGGAATGGAATTCATTTTTAAAACATTGAATTTTAAGAAAGGCCCCTCCTGAATAGAGGAAGGTACCCAGTAGTATTTGCTACTTAGTTCCAAACCATGGGCTCTAACTTGCTTGTTCCACCCAACAGAATATCCCCAAAATAGGAGTCTATTTTCAATCTGGCTATGCAAATCTAGCATATAATTTCAGCAATTACTCCCAAGCTTAGAACAATGGAAGTAGATATTCACACACTGGTTTTCTTAAAGCCTTATGTTCAGATTTGCATCTTTTCCTCTTGAATAGAGCAAATCAATAATGAATGTGATTTTTCTTAATACAGTTAATCCACAAGTTCTTCCTAAGGATAAATTCAGCCTCCACTTATTTCTTTTAACCAGGAAATTTGCAACCCGAGGACAGCTGTGTGCATTTGGTCTAATCCCTCTTTGTTCTCTCTTTTCTCCATTTTCTTCATCCTCTTTTCCTCCCTCCCTTATAGTCTTTCTTTTGGAACTTTGAGAAATGGAGCTGCAAGGTTGCTACTACAAGATGCCCATTTCCTTCTGTTCCCCGTGACATTGGCAAGAGACGCAATACACAGAAGACAGAGAGCACAGACAATTTGATCAAACAGTACCTTTTTCTGTTTCTTTCTCGTTGTGACTCAAGGGAGAAATTACCTTTCTTCTCCAAATGATCTGATTCCTCTCTGCCAAGAAATGGTGGCCTTGTTATCTGGTTAGAGCCCAGCCCGCAGCTACCTTGAAGGTAACTCACTCACGTTGGACTGTAACTCACCTAACTTGTTTGTCCTGGCCAAACGTGCGCCAAAGTAAAAGTTCAGAGCCAACTCTAGGGCAAGTTTAATGATTAACACAAACTATTTAGGATTTTTCCTTGGATTTTTTTTTAACTAATGACCAAAGAAAGGGTGTCTTGCATTTTTCTCCACTTACTGCATGTGCCACAGACAAGAATTTTAAGTAAAAGACCAGTAAGACAAACAGGCATTCAATGATTGAAAAAATTTGCCAGTAAACCAGTGACCAAACCCAGGACCCAGGAAAAAGGACCACTAGAGGACTGACCCCCATTCAAGAGCAGGCTCTAGCTTCTCATCAGGAGGAATGACCTGTAAGTAACCTGCTATGGGCTGACGTTCTCATAACAGGGGTGTGAGTATAAAGTAACAGAAAAGGGAAATGACTTGTTCAAAATTTTGCTAAGAAAGAACCAACTAGCCTTCTTTGTTGTTTTACTTTCCTCTGACTCCGGTCCTTGCTTTCTTAACCAAGAGGAAGTCCTTGACTTTTAATAGAACCCAGACCATAGATCTTAGTTATTGATTTGACTGTCTCTTGATAAAGAATCTGAGAAGCAGAGAGCCTAAGAAGTCAACAGCACCTTCTTACATGGACCGGCTGATATTTCTGTCTCTGTTCCACCACCCATTTTAATTTACATCACCAGCTTCTGATCATGTCAAACCATGCCCAGCAGTTCCTGGCCAGAAGAATATCTCATCTCATTTCCTTTGGGAGAGGAGCCTTTCTGAAAGAATTTGATGTCCCTGAGTCTCTACCACAAAGGACCATAAGTAGACCTGGGAAGCATTCCCAGCAAGGCCAGATTTAATCTATGGAAATACAGCACAACCCTAATAAGAGCAGTGGAACAACCCTGTAGAAAGTATGGGAGTTGACACTGAATCTGCTGTATATCACAGCTTGGCAACCAATGACAAGCAGAATAATTTTCGTAGCTGCAGCCAGTAGAGTAGAGAGAGGGTGCCTGGCCAGGTTGAGCAGGTGGGATGTCAATCACACTGCCACCCTGCCAACCAACTGAAGCAATTCCCACTCTAGATCCTTCCAATGCAGGTCAACAAGCATCAGTTGAGCCATATTTGTGTGCCTTGAATATGAGTAATGGAAAAGAAGGGATAGACCATGTTTGGGATTTCAGAAGTATTTGCAAATTTTTTGTAATGGAAATTATATTCATGAATTACTTAGATGATTTAATATTATTTTTTTAAAGAATATAACACAGTTTCTGTCCTCAAAGTGCTTGCAGTCTGGCAGGGAGTCAACCTTACTCATCTCAGCTTCTCACAAAGGTCCCTTTCCATATAGCACACTCTCTTGCTATCTCCCTCTCTTGCTCTCTCTACAAGTTCTTTGCTCCTTCATGACTACAGGGAATAGCTCCTGTTGCTGCTAACTTGCATGTACTGTACCATCCCTTATTGGCCCCTGGGTGGTACAGGTAAAATAACGTACAAAACCCATGTGCTTGGGAGCAACAATGAACTACAGCTAGTTCCCCATTTGGATGAGCAGACCTGATTGGTTACTCTAGCATTATATAGTCTAGGGGCATATGGTGCTCTATGCCTCAATGATCCCGAAGACATCATTTAATTGCAACATTCAGCATAGCTGGGTTCACACTAACACAGAGAGTCATAAGAAAACAGTGAAATCAAGCTCATATTTAACTGTAAGGTAACCAACTGTTCTAGTCTCCCCTGACTAGGAGCTTTCCCAGGACATAGGACTTTCAGTGCTAAAACAGGACAAGTTCCAGGTAAACCAGAATAATACCACCCTACATCTAAGAAAACAGGGAAATGTGTATAATGCACCTTAGATAGATCTCATTCCAGAAAGTTTAAACATTTTATAAAACACATTGGCACTCCAAGGCGGTAGACTTCAGTTGCTCATAAAATTCACGTACGTGGAATAATGATTCCTGCCATGTCAGATTAAATAGATGTTGCAATGTCCAATGTCTTCCAGACCACAAAAACACTCTTATCTTCGAATTTGGAGCAACTGTAAAAGATATAGGCAAAACAGCATAAGTCAGTTTTTGAGTTACAATACAGCTCCTTCTCCCAGGGTTCAGCAGAATTTAAAATAAATCACACCAGCAACAACACAAAAGCAATCCATTTTTTCTACTTTGATACCACTTTATTATCTGAGTCCAGGAAACCAGCTGAGATTTCACATTTAGTTTTAAAATTATGGGAAACATTGAAGTCCTACATTTCCACAGCCTGATAGAATGCTTGCTTGAGCCACAGAATGTTGTGATCCTATCAAGTTCCGTATCTTAGAAGAAATTGTTTTAAAAATGATATTTGCCCCTTCTCTGGCAAACATTGCATAGCTAATAAAACAGCAGATATGAGGAACATTCAGGAAATGAAAATGAGGGGACTCCGAAACTATAGAAATAAGATTGCCTTCAGAGTTAAACAATGAAAACAACAACTAACGGATCAAATTACTCAGTAAGACTTAAAGCTACAAATATGTAGAAAGAAAATCATTCAGATGGCCTATTTGTGAAGATGCATAGTGGGCCAGTTTTCTAGAAATGATCACAAATTTTCCATCAATTACCTCATTGAAAGGAGGGTCTGTGTCTCCCTAATTCTGAAGCTGGGCTTGGACTCACTTAAAATTAACAGGTGTCAGAAATGATGCTGCCTGATAGCTAAGGTTAAGTCAGGAAATATAATGCAGTTTCATCAGGTGTGCTGTGACCCACCCTGTAAGAGGCCCGACTACCTTGGGGCCACCATGCTATGAGGAAGCCTTCAGTCAATACTCCTGATGGTAGTCCTGGAGTTTGCTCCTCCAGCCCAGACATTAGAGCCATGAGTAAATGGGCCTTCACACCATTCCAGCTCCCCAGGCATTCAGTCACCACCACCTGCCTTTCCATCTTCCCACTGAGACCTTAAACATCATGTTTCAAAGACCAATCTTCCCTATAATAAAATAGCTAGGATCTCAGCCGAGACCAGTTTGGCTCAATGGATAGAACCTCGGCTTGGGGACTGGAGGGTCCCGGGTTCGATTCCGGTCAAGGGCATGTACCTTGGTTGCGGGCATATCCCCAGTGGGTGGTGTGCAAGAGGCAGCTGATCGATGACTCTCTCTCATCGATGTTTCTAACTCTCTATCTGTCTCCCTTCCTCTCTGTACAAAATCAATAAAATATATTTTTAAAAAAAATAGCTAGGATCTCATGTCACTGATGTTAGGATGGTTTGTGATTAAGCAAGTGTAACTGGACTCTATCCTGAAAGCTTAGAAACAGGAGACCCCTGGGACAAACCCTTGTGTGATCTTCTAAGGCTTAGAATCTAAGCTCTCAACTAAGAACCACCTTGCACTTCTGTTACCGAATTGTTAGTTCCTGTCCATCCCCAGATCTCTAAGTGACTATCCTATTGAAAGCTTCCCTCTTAGACCAGATGTGGTTCCCCCACTATATACATGTTTTAGATATTTATTTCTCCATTGTAGCACTTAAACCAATTGTGCTTAAACAGTGATTATTGATGCAGTATTGAACTCTATATGGGTCATTACTGATGTAGTTAAATGGATTTATATTTCTCTAATCATTGCCTTCAACCGTGCTCATCAAATCTTTTTTTTTTTTTTTTTTTTTTTTTTTGTATGTCAGGAAAATCTCATAACTTGCAGCTTACTTCTAGTGGCTAAAACAAATCCAGTCCCTATGAAATGTTAAAAAGATATGTAGTTGAATTAACAGTATGATATCAATGTCAATTTCCTGGTTTTATAAGGCATTGTGGATATGCGACATTAGGGAAAATAGTTCTGCTTGGCCCTATATTTTGTTATTGCTTGACACAATTAGTATCACCTTGAGAAATGAAGGATTTCTCCATATCATTCTAGGTTAGATGTTGATATACTAATTTGGATCCCCAAATAATTTGAACAACATAAGTTCATTGTCAAGTGGAAAGAGAGTATGGGTAGATTCAAAATAGGCAAAATTCTGTTCGCTATAGAATAATTTCCAAACTTTTAATATTTAGAAAACAAACAAGCAAATAAGCCTTAATCAGGTAAGACACTCAGTAGATTATTTTAGGTTAAAACAAGTCAAACTTCAGAGAAAGTAGAATCTATGCCATGGTAACATGTTTCCAACCCAGAGTTGAAAGCAGAGTTCGCAGAGTTCTTAGTCTCAATATCCTGGCTTTCAGACAGTCTCTCAGAAGGATATATATATATATATATATATATATATATATATATATATATATATTTTTTTTTTTTTTTTTTTAAGGAATCTGGAATTAAAAATCAGCAAACACAGATTAAAATCTATGACTTGCTAACCTTACAGTCTTGGTCGAGTTTGAGTGTGCCCTCTTCAAGACACAGATAAGTGGTACCCGTGACAGCTGGAGACTAAGGCCCATCACCTCCACCTTGAGCAGCTCTATCACTTTATCTCAGGGTAAAGTTCTAATATTATTTTCTATGTACATCTAGAAGTAAAAAACAAAAACAAAAACGGAAAGCACTGCATAACTTCTCTACAGTCCTAGTTCCCCATCTATGAAATGGAAATTCTTATGAGTACTCCATCTCCAGGGGGCAGTCATGAGGATGAGTTGAGATAACCAAACACAGTAGAGTCAAGAATAAGCCCCAGTAAGTGTAGTTATCACTAGTTTTACCACCAGGGGTGGGGAGGGATGTCCAAGAGACACTGATGGTCAGGGAAAGTCTGAATTGATGTGGGCTCCTGGGCTCTTATCCAAATTCTCATTTCTTACTTCTTTCTTCTTGTTAAAGAGAAGCAAGAAAGAGTCTGTTGAGTGTGACACAGCTTTGATTATTTTCTCTGGGGCCTTCGTGTATTTTCTACATGAAGTTGGAAGTGGAAGGACTGAGGAGAGGTTAGGGGGAAAAGTATTGTCCTACACTCTCTGTGTTCTTGTAAGTGCCCTTCATCTCAGAACTTCGGTGGCACTGGGCATGACTTATTTATAGACAACAACTGCTGCAGGACTTCAAAGGGGCACACAGCCAAGCCAGAGACATCGAGGGAACACTTTGAAGGGCTATGTTCTCAAATGCAGAATGGAAAGGATGGTACACAACAGCTTCTGGGATCTAGCTCCCAAACACGCCAAGAATGCCCAATTGTCGCCAGTGCAGTAGACGACCAAAGCCCTCTACAAGTGGGCTTTATTTGACTTTCTACCACTATCTGACAAACTCCCATATTTGCCAGGCTTTTAAACACCATGAGTTCCAGAAAATACACTTAATTCTCACCTTAAATTCTTTAAAGAGAGAAAAATAGAGAAAGGGGGGGGGGGGGAGAAAAGGAAGGGCAGTTGAAGGCAATCAACCCTACAGGGGAGGGCAGTTAAGGGTGACCAGGCTGGCAGAGGAGGGAAGTTGAGGGCAAATGGGCTGGCAGGGAAGCAGTTAGACATCAATCAGGCTGGCATGGGAGTGGTTAGGGGGCAATCAGGGTGGCAGACAGAAGCAGTTATGGGCAATCTGGAAGGCAGGCAGGCGAACAGTTGGGAGCCAGCAGTTCTGGATTCTGAGAGGGATGTCCGACTGCCTGGTGGGATCAGGCCTAAATGAGCAGTCAGATATCCCTCGAGGGGTCCAAGATTGGAGAGGATGCAGGCTGGGCTGTGGGACAACCCCCATCCCCTGCCCCTGTACACAAATTTCATGCACCAGGCCTCTAGTAATATTACCTTTTTTGTAACTTTAAAAGGTTTTATTTTGTAGAAACTGCCAAGGTCAACAGTATGGAGTTTCCTCAAAAAATTAAATATGGATCTGCCATTTGACACAGTGATCCACTTTTGGGAATATATCCTAAGAAACCCAAAGTGCCAATCAGAAAGAATGCACCCTTATGTTCATAGCAGCACATTTTACAGTAGCTAAGATCTGGAAACACTCCAGTGCCCCTCAGTAGATGAATGGATAAAAAATCTGTGGTATATTTATACCATGGAATTCACATGACCACACTCATATGTGGAATCTAAGTAATAAATCAACTGATGGACAGAGTGGATCCATAGACATGGAAGCATGGAAGAGAGTGCAAAATCTCTTCCCTCAGAGGGAAGGCAGAGAAGGGTAGGTGGGTGGGAAGTAGTCAACCAAAGACCTTGAATGCATATATGCATAACCCATGGATACAGACAATAGGTGCTGAAGGCCTGGGGCAGGGAGAGAGGGGATGGTAGAGGGCTGGAGGGGGTCTATGGGGGAAAAAGAAAGACATATGTAATACTTTCAACAATAAAAAATTATTTAAGAAGAAAGGGAGGAAAGGAGGGAAAAGGGAAAGAGGGAGGGAAAAGGGAGGGAGGGAGGGAGGAAGGAGGGAGGAAGGGAGGAAGAAAGGGACTGCCAAGGTCATCTCTCAAGTTTAGGATAATTGCACAAAAAATTTAGGATCTAACTGTACCCACTAGGGGGCAATATTGATTCGTTGAAGATAAACACAGAACCAGACTGCTGTAAGCAAATACTAATTAAGAGAAGATAGCCACACAAAATGTAAAATCGAAGGCACCTCAGTGCCCAACCTGGCCCAAACTACCTCCCCACCAATCAACTTTGCAGAGTAGCATTAGATCAACTTCTTTCCTTTGAATGGATTTTAAAAGGTATGTTCTGTGCAACTCAATAATTTAGAAAGACACCCACCCTCTGAGATTCCTTGCTTCCATGTCTCTGGATCCACTTTGTCCAGGAAAAAACAAGTTCTGTAGCCACACGAAATTCAAAAATGCTAAGAGCTATTCCCTTCCTTGGAGACTTACAAAACACACTGGTTTATTCAAGTCTCTGAAAAGCCCTATAGAAAAGAACCCTATTTAAGTTTGTTGAAGTATTTTCCCAAACACTTCAACAGATCCATCATTTTGATTGGAACTAGCATTTCTGAACATTCTTTGGGAAACTCTGTTGTAACGCTGTGATTTTTAGTAAGAAATATACATTTAGCCAAAACCAACTTGGCTCAGTGGATAGAGTGTCAGCCTGCCGACCAAAAGGTCCTGGGTTCAATTCCAGTCAAGAGCATGTACCTTGGTTGCGGGCACATCCCCAATAGGGAGTGTGCAAGAGGCAGCTGCTCGATGATTCTCTCTCATTGATGTTTCTAACTATCCCTCTCTCTTCCTCTCTGTAAAAAATCAATTATATATATATATATATATATATATACACACACACACACACACACACACACACACACACATTTAATCTTTGTCCTATTTCTGGCATTGAACTCTGAAAATCCTTGAAATTTCCTAAGTGATAAGAGCAATAAAGGTGAATTTTGATATTCATAATAATAACCCTATTTCAATTATACTTGAGTTTATATTAATAGGTTAACTTTTGTTAACTAAGGATGGGTGCTGGTTTCCAGGAAAACCAACCACATGATTTGAAGGTTGAAACTTTCAACCCCACCCACCCAGAGAAGAGAGAGGGGCTGAAAGTTGAGTTCAATCACAATAGCCAATAATTTCATCCGTTGTGCCTATGAAGTTAAATATCCATAAAAACCCAAAAGTAGGGGTTTAGAAAATTTTTGAGTTGTTGGAGATTTGGAGGAGAGTGAAATGAAGAGCATGGAAGCTCTGCCTGCTTCCCATATGCCTTGCCCTATGCTTCTCTTTCATTTAGCTTTTCCTGAGTCATGTCCTTTTATAACAAACTAGTGACCTGGTGCATGGATTCGTGCACATTGAAAATAAATTAATTAGAAGAAATATTTTAATATCGCTATTCGCCCTTTCTCTATAATAGAAGTGTCAACCAAATTCTCAATCCACAATAAGAGATGGAAACACATGTGTGTGATTGGCACCAGTGAGAGCTCTATATGTATCACACATGCTTGAGTCAACTTAGCCTTTTATATATATATAGAATAAACTTGCTTAATTAGACTTGCTTTCTGATTTAAACTTTTCCCAGCCCAGTGAAGCACCCCAACTTCTCTTTCAGGTAATTTTCAGCAACATAGCAGTAAATATAAACATGAACTAGACTGTTATTATAGATCATACAGAGAGAAAGGGTAAAATATTTAACTGCAGCAGTGTTTGATTACATTCTGCTCAGTGAGAAAACCTGAAGTCATTTTCAAGGTCCACCATTGTTTCTTTTCAGTCGGGTCAAGTTTCTAAACTTCCTAAATCTCTGTTTTCTGGCTAATGAAAAGAAAATAGGATCCTACTGAGTCTCCTATTTACCTACTCCAGGATTTCTGTGAGGATCAAATGAGATGAGGCACGGGAAAATGCTTCACAGACACTTAAAGTGTAAAATGTTTGCACCTGGCTATAAAGCAAGTTGCATTCCTGGGCTGAAGAAACTGCAAGGAGGCTAGTTTCTAGGGAGAGAAAGCCAGGCATTGCTATGTGACATCATTATCCAACGCCCGCATCCACTGTTTCTAGGCTGGGCTGGGATGTGAGCAGCATTTTGTGCCACAGGTCTCCCAGTGATTTGGTTGGCTCTCAATCTGGGGTTGGGGTAGGGCCTGTGTCCCACTTGGGGGAAGCCGACTATGGCTTTGTTGGCTCAAGGAAATGGCCAGTGCATATCATGGCAGCTCCTATATTGAACATGTGCCCCCTGGTGGTCAGTGCATGCCATAGCGATAGATTGGACAACTGGAGGGACACAGCATATAAGACTTTTACATATATAGATTGGTAATCTAATAAAATTTCTCTCTGAGTTCTGTGAGCCACTCTAGCTAATTAATTGAACCTCTGAGGAGGAGGTCACGGGAATCTATAGCTTATCAGAAGTACTGGTAACCACCTAGACTTGTGATTGGCACCTGCAGTTGGGGAAGTCTTGTGGGACTGAGCCCTAAACTTTGTGGGATCTGACACTATTTCTGGATAGTGTCAGAATTTAGTTACATTGTAGGATAGCCCGCAGGTATAGCAGAATCGCTTAATATGTGAAGAGGCCACACACCTGGTGTCAAAGTGAAGTAGGACTGTAGTATTGAGACTAAAGGTGTTTTTTTGTTTGTGTTGTTGTATGTGTGTGTGTTTTGTTTTTTTTTTTGGGGGGGGGGGGTGTTGTCACATCTGTTTTTGAAAGTTGAATGCAAAAAAACAAAACAAAAACCCAATATGTTACCTGAAAGGAGCAACATAGTCCATAAACACCGTTTGGGACTTTAGAAATTGATTTTTGAAATAGTTCAGTACACTGTAATTATTTCCAGAGAAGCGAGCTACCAGGGCCATGAAATTTACCCTTCTGACTGCTAGTGTTGCCCTAGTGTTACTTTTTATTCACCTAAGAACTTGTGAGATGGACTTGGAGCAGAAAGATTTGATCTTAAAAGGTCTGGCACGTAGGACCAATGGAAGAGCTAAGGGACACTCTGAGAAGTAAGCAAGGGCACCATTGTTCCTTACAAATAGGACTTTTCTTATGGAACTCTGAACTGGGGGAATCCCACATGCTTCAACATGCTTCTATAAAGAGGTGATCAAATCAAGGTGTGTGTGTCTCCACTCCAATGTGTGTTTTCATTGGTCCTTCTCAGTCACATGAGTCAAACTGAGGCATGTTAGGAAAGTCATGACCACCACATAGCCCATTAGCAGGATCCATTTCCTAAGGATATGGGGCATCAGAATGAAGAGGGTTAGGACTGGAAGAGGAACCGTGTGTAGCTAGGTAGGTCAATATGGGGGAGGAGTGGGAGGGAAAGGGAGCCGGGGAAAGGGTGGTGGGGTTTGCAAAGAATCTTTAGAAGCAGAGTAGTGACATCTCCATGTCCTTGCTGATTTCCTGAGCTGGCCCACTGCACCTTAACTTTACCTTAAATGGGTCTCATTCTCTACCAGAGGCATTTGACAATGGAAAACTCTGAGGCACATTGTATGTAAGTTTTCTTGCCTCCTTTTACAAACCTAAAGTCTCTGTTTACACCATGTCCATGTTTTAAGCATATGTCCTTTCCCCTAAGGACAATGAGAGTTAATTCTAGTAGTTAAATGTTTGGGGAGATAGCAGACTGTGATGAAACTAAGGCCTCTCACCTCATACCCAGCTAAACCCCAAAGGATGGAGTCAGGTAAGGTTGGCCCCCTTTAATAGAGAGCAAGGCCCAGCACAAATCAACCTCTTAGATTTGCTCTTATTACCCCAAAGTCTCTCTAACAATATGTGCATGCAGGTGAAATATGAATAAAATGAGTTATAATTAGTGACTGAATACCTCAAAGATACAAAATAGCACTCAAGGGGAATGTGTGGAAATGGAGAGAAACCATCTCACTTGGTTGGTTTACCTTGGTTGGCTTCACAGAGTGAGGAAGAAAGAAGAGCTGTAGGTGTGGAATATTTATATCATTCCCAGAGTTTGTTGCCTGTGTGTTTTATTGTTAAACTCTAGTGGCTGCCTCATTGAATCCCTAGACATCCCCTTAGTCACCAAATTAATGCACCTTTTCCCTCCTCCACAGGGATGGGATCTAAGAAAGTCATTTGAGGGGAGTGACTGTAACAGGGTAATTGAAGACCTGCACCTCCCACTTTCTCTCTCTTCCTCCAACTCTCTTGGCCCACATTTGATCTAGAAAAGTCTGCCAGCAAGGGCTCTTCTCCCAGGGTCTTTCAAAAGATATGCAGATTAAAAAAAAAGATATGTAGATAGGTGTCTTTAGCTGAGACTCTTCTGATAAAAGGCCTCCTTCTCCTCCATCCCACTGTCTCTGTGACCCCCTTGGAGCCTGGCCCTCTGCTCTGTATACCTCATTCGGAGGCGGGGAAGCTAATGTAGAGGAAATAGAAGGTCCTGCTTTGGTTCCTGCTTCAGCATGAACATAGACAAGTGTCTCAGTCTCTGTCTTTCAGATTCTTCCTGTGCCAGATTTAGAAAGTAATTTCTGTTTTTTTTGAAGATTAGATGAGAGAGTAATTGTAAATATACTTTGTAAACTGTAAAGTGCCCTCAAACGTTGGTGTTATTTCAATATTTTACTAAGATGTATTCATGCATAACATGTGATTTAAAAGAATAGAGATGGATGGTGCCAGGGATGAGGTATGAATGATATGTTTCAATTAAATGACAATAAGAGAAAATGAGTCTACAGTAATATTATTATGTGTTTGGTACATTTTAATAAACTACTAAATTTAAATAGTTTTCATTACTGAAATTATGAAATAATTATTTTTTTTATACTTATGGAATATTTGTTACACTTCATAATTTAAATTTAAACATATTCCATATGTGTTTAATTGGATTGGAAACTAAATTGAAATGAGAAAGTTATAATAAAAAGGGAAATTAAAATGAAATAAAACAAATAACTTCTTAAAGTGTAAGTTATTTTGATAATTTGGATCCATAAAAGTTGAAGTGAAAGCTGACCGCTCTTCACCCCACCCCCACCCCTTCAGAAGACTTCTGTCCCTTCTCACCTTCCCCCTCTTCTTCCAGTGCCTCCTGACTCATCACCTCTCTATGGAGCCTTTCTACCCCCTATTGCACACTTGACAGCCATCCCACGAATTCTCAAGGGCAACAGGAGATTCCTGAAATGTGATCCCAGCTGGCTGTCCCAGGGACAGTTGTTCACAGTGGAAAAATCTCCCAGTGGTATTCAGCCTGATTGGCAGCCTCTGCTGAGGAAGGGGAAATCTGCAAGGGATTTGGTGGCATGTGGCCTCTTGCCCCACCTGCTCCCACTTCTCCCAAAGGGAGGCAGCTGCGTGTCCTGAGAGCATGACACCTCCTGCCCAAAGGTTAAAAGGCCTGAATGTACTCCCAGGTGCTTTGCAGTCAAAAGCTGCCTGCAGAAGCTGAACAGAAGACCCCAGCACAAGCAAGATATTCATTCATGACCAACAGCTGCTACGAGGAAACCTGAGTGGACGGAACAAGAGTGAATCATGCTAAGGCTAAACCCAACCAAATTTGAATGTAAAACAAAATTGAACAGGAGAGTCTATTGAACCAGTTTTAAAAGTGGAGAAAAGGGAAAAAAAAACAACCCTGTATTTCTCACTTATACCTTTCTACACTGAACTATATAATAAATATATTTTAAAAATATATATTAAATAAAGAGGAAAAAACAAGCCCAAAATAACTGTATGACTTCTTACAACTATTAAGAATAAACTAAGATAGAAAATTATCAAACTATTTATGAAACAATACCAACATCTTTGTTCAATTTAAGGTACTTCTATGAACTCTCTCTTTTTTTTTTTTAATTGATTTTAGACACACATACACACAGAGATTTGTTGTCCTATTCATTCATGGATTCAATGGTTGATTCTGGTATGTTCTGACCAGGGATTGAACTCACAACCTTGGTATTGGGAGGATGTTCTAACCAACTGAGCAACCTAGCCAGGGCCTCTTCATTTCTTGAGATACCTTTCCCCCAGATCTCATGTAACACTGAATGGGCATGGTCTGAGTACAGGTCCAAAAGCTTCAGGAAAAAACTGCTCCTTTCTGAAGCTGGCTTAAGTGATTGCCACCATCCCCTCTATACCTTCTTCACAGCCAGGTAGGTTCTTGGGGAAGACTCAGGGGTGAGAGGCAGAAGGGAAACCTGAAAACAGAACTGAGTCAAAAGACAGAGTTGCAATAATGCTCAAAATAACCCTGATGGGAGGGCTGCATGTCGGACTCAATAGAAAGTTAAGGTTCCAGGTGGAGAGTTTGAGTACTCTGACACCCGATATAGGAGTGATTTAGCAAATGAGTCTTCCCAGAGAGAAAAACCTTAAAAATGTTCGATGAATTTTGGCCCCACATGTGCAACCTAATACCTTTCATCACTTCTGTGGCCTTGTGTACTATCTATGTGTTGATGACTTTAATCTTTTAAGTTCCTGACCTGAATATCCAACAAGCCAACACAGTATTTCAACTATTTCTCAGACACTCGAAACTCAGCAAGTTCGAAGACTTTGAAACCTTCATCTTCTACCTGAAATCTCTTCCTCGTCCAGTGTTTTCTGTCCCTGGAAATAGAAAACCATTCGTACAGGTATGCATACTAGAAACCTCAGATTTGTTCTTGACACAGCTTAGCTTCCCATTTCTAATCAATCGCCACATTTTATACATCCAGCCTCTTAACTGTCTCAAATCCACCCCCTTTCTCCATCCCCACTGCCACATCCCTAATCAAGGATACCACCCTCTCTCCCAAACTATCAGAAGATCTTCCTGTGGTTATTGCTATTCAATTGCCACACCTACTCTCTGAATCCATTTGTCCCAAGTCTCCAAAGCAATCCTTTTTCTGTGGGAAACTGACTGACACTTTTCTCCTTAAACTCATCCAATGGCTTCCCTAAAGTTCAGAATATGTAATGGGACCCACCAGGTTCTCCCTAACTTTTCTTTTATTTGATAAAGGTTTATTGAAAACCACTGTGTGCCAGGCACTATTCAAGCACTGAAATATAATAGTGGCTGAGGGTAGAGGGAGGGATAGGTAAAAAACCCTACCCTCATGGAACCTACAGTCTAGATGAAGAAAGGGAAATTAAATAAGAAAGTTAAGTAAAATACATGACAGTTTAGATTGTGCTAAGTGCCAAGGAAAAATAAAGGAAGGAAGAAAATGTAAGGGTGGGGACTAAGATTTGTGATAAAGAAGTGAAGAAAGTTCTCAGATGAAAACATGAAAGCATGAAGGACAAGCCCACAGATAGTCAGGTGAGAGAGTCCCAGGCAGAGGGACAGGAAGTGCAAAGTCCTACGAGAGGCTTGGCATGTTCAATGTATACTGAGCCGGCTAGTGTGGCCAGAGTGGAGAGAAAGATGAACTGAGAGAGGTGGTGCTCTGGCACAGGAAGGTGTAGCAGATTGTATAGGATCTTGTAGGTCATCAAAATTACAAAATCTTAAGATGGGAAGAGGTGAAGTGTCATTAGCAGAGGATTGACTTGTGAGCAATCACTATATGCCATTGTAAGCATGGGGGACTGAGCATTAACTGAGGCAGTTAAAATCTGTGAAGCTTATATCATTGTAGAGGAAGATAGGCAATATACAGTGAATAATAAATGAAAAAGAGTATTACAGATAGTGAAAAACACTAATAAAATAAAAAATTATGTATTGGGATAATAAGGTTGTCTCGCCTCTTTGTATAGTCAAGGGAAGCCATTCTGAAGCAGTGAAGGGTCAGCAGAGACCAAATGTTCAGAGGGAGATAGGCGTGTGAATATCCGGGGACAGAGGATTCCACACAAGGGAGCAGCAAGTGCAGAGAGCCTAAAGTGGGCATGAGCAGAGATGTCTAATGAAGAGGAGGCGGTCACTGTGGTGGAGAATGCAGCATTGGTGAAAGTGACAACAGCTGACATGAGAGAAGCTGACAGGGTTCACATAATTTATGGAGGGAGATCACAGTAGATTTTAGATTTTATTTTAAATATTATAAAATGAAACTCTATTAGAGGGTCTACAACCATAAAATAAAATAAAATAAATAAAATAAATAAAATAAAATAAAATAAAATAACATGATTTGTGTTTTTATGGCCAATTAAGTACAATCTGATCAAAGGGAAGCAATAGTGGTCATGACCCACCCAAGAAATATTGGTGTCTTAGAACAAGATGGTGATGGACTGGAGGAGACAGATAGGGGACATATTTGGGAAGAGTTGCTGAAAGACTGAATGTGCAGAGTGAAGAAAACAAGCAATCAAAGATGATATATGGGCTGAAACCGGTTTGGCTCAGTGGATAGAGCGTCATCCACAGATTGAAAGGTCCCAGGTTTGATTCTGGTCAGGGACATGTACATTGGTTGCGGGCTTCTAGTTCTCTATCCCTCTTCCTTCCTCTCCGTGGAAAATCAATAAAATATATATATATATATATTTTTAAAAAGATGATATATGGGAAGGGAAGGAAAGGGAAGAGGAGGGGTGGGGAGAGGGAGAGAGGAAGTAAAGGAAAAAGGGAGAGAAGTGGGGGAGGGGCACAAGGAATTATATAAGATGTAAGCTTGCTGCCTTTATCATAGTTCTATTGAATAGTGTGAGTTTTTGCATGTCTTTTTTTTTCCTTTAAAACTCTTCTGTAACAGGAAGTAAACTAAAGCACTGTTAAATTAAAATTTATTAATAACCCACCTCTTCTCCACACACACACACACACACACACACACACACACACACACACTATCCACACGAAACAGAATTTATGTATGGTAAATGGCCCTCTCCTGGAGATAGGCAGAAAACCCCCATTTGACTGGTCAAGATTTTTATTTGTAATCTGCAAGGGACGTAAAGACAAACTCACGGGATTTCTTTCCCTCACATGTAAAAAGACATGTATGATGCTATAAAGACCAGCTAGATGCCAAGCCCCTAAAAGAAGGGATGCTTTGTTACTGACCTCACAACGGGGAGAGTCTACAATGACCACATAAGAAGGAAAGTCAGGCCAGTGATAGAACCACCCA
This sequence comes from Pipistrellus kuhlii, assembly GCF_014108245.1. Lineage (NCBI taxonomy): Eukaryota > Metazoa > Chordata > Mammalia > Chiroptera > Vespertilionidae > Pipistrellus > Pipistrellus kuhlii. The sequence goes on along the minus strand of NW_023425551.1, from coordinate 66,996,956 downwards.
CCAGGGTGCTGGAGCTTGCCTGCCCACCCTGACTAAGGGAGTCTAAAAGGAAATATAGCCCATGGATTTTTGTCTGCAGGAAGAACCTGGAATCCTGCAACTCAGAGCTGGATAAAGAAACCAAAGAGAAATCTATCCTGACGGTAGCTGCTCCTGTTTCACTCCCTCCCCCTGGAAAGCCACTGGGCCTGCTTCTATGAGCAATTTATGGCTCATGCAGCTGCTCTGACAACAGGTTTGGGGCTTCTATGGTTTCAGCCATCAGCTCAGCCCCGTGCTGCCTTAGGAGTGTGCTACCAGCCACTCTCATCATAGGGCAACAGATGTTCTGCGTGTAGGGAGGGGTGAAACTAATGGTTCTCTCCTTGCCAGCCAACCAGGCTGGAGACTCAACTTTGACTTTCTGCTGGTCTGGTCAGAAATAAGCTAGGAAATGGACTTACACCACTCAGTAGCATATATATAGTGCTCCTCATATTTTTGTTTATACTGTAACAGAGATATATGGAAGAAGAAGAGAGGACCAGCCAACTTCTTTGCCTTATAGTAAAGCAAAGATGTTACTGATTCCTAAATATTCAACTTCAATCAAGTTCTCTGTGTGTGTGTGTCATGATTCAAACCATTTATCAAGCGCCCTATTGGATATCATCACAACATGTTGAAACTCAACCTATAATCTACCCTCACAACCCCCCACCTCCACCAAGTGGGCACCTTCCTAACTCATCCCTCCCCTCCAATGTCTCCACAGTTAGCCAACTCTATAAAGTCCTCTCCACATTCCCTCAAACCCAGTCACCTCCCACCTTCTCAGGCACCATCACCTTTTGCCTGAATTACCTTCTCTGTCTCCTAACAGGTCACTTCCTTAAGCCTTGTCTCCTTTCAACACTTCTCACCCTACAGGCAGTGTGGTCTTTTTAAAGCACAGGTAAGATCTGGGTTCCCCCAGCTCCAACCCTTTGACAGCTCCCCAGAGCCCTCCTGTTGAAGACCACTTTTTCCCCAAAGTAGAGTGTTTGCATTCCCCATTAGGACTTTGCCTGCACTTTCTGTCTGGAACTTTCATTTTCCCGTTCTCTTCTCTGTAACTGGCTAATTCCTACCTATCTTTTAGTTCTCGGCTTAGATATCACTTCCCTGTCCCTCTGAAGCCAAACATCCTTCCTATGTTCACCCTTAGTATTCTCCACTTCCACTGTCTCTGTACTTATATGACTCTTATAATCTCCTATTTACATGTCTAAAACCCAACAACCAGCACAGAGCAAAATGGACACAATATTTCTTAGATGAATAAGTGAATTAACTGGTCTACTTATTGTCTAAAACCAGAGAGTCAGCAAAACGTGCTCATCCATTCTGTCTACCACCCTTCTGGTCAAAGCTCAGCAAAAACAAAAAAGAGTACAAAAATATAGCAATACCATAGCACCTGGAAACAACTTCATAAAGCCCCAGAGTGGCCTGGTATCTGCTCCCTGTGCTCCGTGCTCTTAATCCCACAGGGTCTCCCCTTCTCATGGCTTCCTGATGTTGTAGTACCTTTGTTTGTCCTCATCCTGACCTCCTCTCTGTAAATAGATCCTTCATTAAATCCTTCTTCACAGGAATCTTTGAGTAAGCCATTGTTTTGTGCTGGGACCTGAACTAATATAAAAACCCTTTCCTGTTTTTACATTGTAATCTTCACTATCTTATTGATTTGCAAATTCTTTTTTATATATATTGGATATTTTATATCTTTGCTGTTATGTTACAAATATTTTATCCCAATCTGCAATTTTTTAAGTTTATATTTGTATTTCTCTGTCATACAATTATTTTTTCTTCTAGGTTTAGCTTAATGGTTACAGCACTAAACCTAAACACATCCTAATTATTTCCAGATTTTATTAGAAAACTTCTTTATATACCATTCTAAATTCTTTTTCTATAGACAGGTTAGATTTCTCCTGAAGTTAATATAACCTTGATTACATCATAAATAGCATCTATTTTCCCTATAAACCTTTAGAAATGCAATACATGGTGAAAGCACACAAAGGGGGGCACTCAGACTTCACTTGCGGATCATTTATGTACCCTGTAGCAAATATCCTGATAGACTGTAAATTGAAATTTCATCCCCTTTTCTTCATCTTAAAACTATACAGGTAGCTCCCCTATGGAAGGGGTACATGTAGGGATCTGGGTAGCTAAAACAGGAGGCAAGAAATCTATCAGTTAGAAAAAGGGGTAGAGTCAGCTTTTAGTTGATTTTTACTGGGGAAAAGGCTAAGATCAAATGCAAGAGAGACATAGCCTGGGGAGGGAGAAGGGGTACAGAAACAGTGCACTGGGGAAGCAACCACTGTATTGAGGCGCCCCTGTGCCCAGAAGTCTTAGCAGACTGTCCATCCCATCATAAGAGGTGAACCATGCATTTAGTAAACTCTGTTCTAATCAGCTAGGATACACCCATTAACAAGATGAGGACTTTATATTTTAGTCATCATCTTTTCTATGCACAAAACTCTTGCCTATCCACTCTCCAGGTATTGCCTATGTGGAAACATGACTATACAGGTAAAAGTCCTCCAATAGCTACTCCTGTGTCTACCTGTGGGATACTCATGGATCAACCTGTTATAAGCCCCAAACATTTATAATCCCTAAGGGGACCACCTCTAGACATCTAGCAGAGCAGAGAAGGGGAGATGCCCATGAAGGGTCTGCTAGGGAACCCCAAAATAGGGGTGAAAGGGGGTGAACACTCCTCTTACATGCTCTTTCATTCTTATCAAATAATTAAAAATAAAATACTGTTTATTTCAGTGGAGTCCTCCATCACCTCCGCTCCTCCAGATCACAGACTGAATGTCAAACATTTACTTGTTTCTCTTCTCTTGTTGCTCACATTTAATCAAAATTCCAAAACATTCTTCCAGTGTAGTTAGAGCTGGTTAATGATTGCCTTATCACAAAGAAAGCTGAAAGGACAGTCCTTCTCAGAAAGCACTCAAACTGTCTCCTCCACGGAATGCCCAGCTATCTTATCTGTCCTGTAGACCCACCTCATGGCCAACCTTGTGGCCAGTTTCAGTTTAAAGAGCTCAAAATAAGCACATTGGTATCCAGAGTCCACTAATCTCAGTGCTCCTCACCTTGCTCTAAAATTCTAGGCCCTTCATCACACTTTTCCCCCAACCTAAATGCTAATAATATTCTCCTGTGAGGAGCTTAACTGCCATCTCACCAAATATTATTTGAGATAACTCTGCTCATGTGAGATTTCCAAGGGAGTTTTGACACAAAGGCTTTCAGTACTGTGGGGGATTTCTTTCTGTTCAACAGGTTTTTGTCTGAAACATTAACTAGGCAACTTGCCAGCCTTGGGCTTGGAGGGCAGGGCTAAGTGGGGAACAGGTGGGAGTGCTGGTTTCTGTGGGTGGAGAGAGGCTAGGCAGTGTGCACTCATCCTTCTCCTGTCACCACTGTGAGGACCACCTTCTCATTCTCCTTCAAATGATTCCCCGGAGGCCTGGGGCCCTGTCTCTACCAGCCCATCAAAGGGCTCGAACAGGAGATTCCAGTTTTTGGTTTGGAAAAAAAGGAAGATATACTTCAACCAGAATCATACAGAAATAACCTAGCCTTTTGTGGAAAGGGGGAGGGTGCAGGGGGTGATAATTCAGAGGCAACTGACTGGGAAGAAAAAAAGGGTATCACTGGTTGATGCTCAAAAAAAGCACTGAGATTTTTATTTTTTTTAATTTCTTTTTATTGATTTCAGGGAGGAAGGGAGAGGGAGAGAGAAAGAGAGAAATATCAATGATGAGAGAGAATCATTGATCGGCTGCTCCTGTACACCCCCCAATGGGGATCAAGTCCAGAACCTGGCATGTGCCCCTTGACTGGAATCAAAACCAGTACCCTTCAGTCCTTAGGCTGACGCTCTATCCAATGAGCCAAACCAGCCAGAGTGAGAACTAAGCTTTTTATATGTAACCTGAGTTTGCACTGGACCCTCTCCTACATTGGAATGTGGTGACAAATGAAGTGTCATTAACCCAAATGTCATGGCACTTGCCCTTATCTAAGTGCTCAGTGGGAGTTTAGCTTCCTACAATTCTCTCTCAAATATGTCAAAATTGCCAAGACTCCTCAGAGTAGTTTTTATTTATTCACAAAGAAATGCACCAGCCACCAGGGGCCTCTGCTAGGTATGACTGACACTCCCCTGGTGCTGCAGGCCAAAAGGTTGATGTCACACTACTGGGAGTGCCATATACAGTACTACACCCCCCCCCCCCTCTGACTGAACTGTTCTCCAAATTTAATTTGTATCCATCTTACATACTAGTACATTAAATATTAATAAAATGCACATATACATAGAAACATGGCTCATTTACACTTGCTTGATAAGGCTCCCAGATGGAATTAGTGATATATGAAATTATCACTCCATTACTAAAAAAGTATAATTCAAAACAATGGAATCCAATCTGATGTTTTGAATAGATTTTTTTTGTTGTGAGTGAACTACGAAAAGGCATGCAAAAACTTTCCTACTTTTATAAATGGGAAAGTAATTTTCAAAAGTTCCTACTGTGTGTGTGTGTGTGTGTGTGTGTGTGTGTGTGTGTGTGTGTATTGAATGGGCTTTGGTTGGGGAGAGTGAATAAGATTGTCTGCCTGTGGAGCTGCTGCAATGCCTTGGCACAGGAGGGGCTTCTTTGCTCAGTTTTAGACCTTAATGAAACCCTGTTTTATTCATGAATAGGCCTGAGTTGCCAAAAGATTAAGTTTGAATTGGCATAGAACATTGGATGATGTCTTTAAGATGGCAAATGCTACAAACTTAGGGGCACTAGATTCCATCTTCATGCTGTATTTGAGATAATACCCATTTGAGATGTTTGAGGTAACACCCATTTATTAGTATTACCAATACTGGACCAACTGCCACAATTAAGTCATTCATTGGGCCATGGTAATGCCTGCTTGATATTCTCCCCCAAAATTAAAAACATAAATAGGGCAGGTTCTGTGAAGGATCTGGGATTTTTATCCTACTTGGAACCTAGTATAATAGTCAGTTAAGGTTTCATGGATGCAGACATGAAACTCATGGGCCAGAGATTATGACCTTTGTTACTCTTGGTGCAGCAAAAAGCTTGAGCATGGTACTGCTTTGCATTGGTTTCCTATGTCCTCCAACCCCCCCAGGGACAATGAAAGTAAATGTATAAACATATAGGTACCATATACACTGTGGCTTTGTTTCACACTGAGCTTGGGGGCTTCAACATTCAGCAAATAAAAGAAAGCCTGGCCTTTGTCTAGGAAGAGAGGCTACTGTATTTTCCGGCATATAAGACAACTTTTGAAACGAAAAAAAGTCAAGCGAAAATTGGCCATAGTCAGAGAGGCGGTCTATTAAAAAAAGAACTGGTGTTGTCTCCGAAGTGGGGGGTAGTCTTATACAGCGAATATAGGCCTAAACCTATGTTTTAACTGTGAAATTAGGGGGTCGTCTTATACACTGGAAAATATGGTACTTCATCTCAAGGATGCTTACTGCTCTGAGAAATGACCCAGATAAAAAGCAGCAAGAGCCTTGCATTGTGGGCATAGTCAGCAAGAATGTGCGAGACATTCAGGGCCCAGGGTGGTTACCTCTCCCAACAAAATACTCTCATAACTGGGTAATAGGTTCTTCTGCAAGTCATGTAGTCCCCATTTCTTAGCTTTCAACAAATCTGAAGAGGAATCTCATCAAGTTGTTTAATTGAGGATGACAAATACTTTCTTCACTGAGGCCATGAAATTTGAGAGTCACAGATCATTAACAATAATTTTGATAATAGATTACTATATAATTTCTAGCATAAAATTCAGATGTGGGGAAAAGAATTTGAGAAATTGCCATCATAAAATTCTTTCCATGCCCATCTTACTTATGTGAACAAATGCTCTCAGTGGTCATATCTATAAATGGAAAAAAGAAGATAGTTGATGCCAAACCACCACCCGAACAATCAGTAATATACATCCACGCATGGATGAACTCATTCAAAAAATGTTAAAACCCTATCAGTCTCATAAGAGCTGTTTCCATTAAGTATTAATTTTTATATGTAGTAATTATTATTTGCAACATATTTATGCTATTTTGAGTAAATGTGTACTAAAAATAATTATAATGATAATCCAATTAAGAACTGTAATACTTAGCCCTGTAGTCACAAAAAATTAAAACAATTTTTATTTTTATTTTTAATTAGAACATTTTTATCTTTAATTTCTATCTTTGTACACTCATTTGTAGAAGAAAATCTGATAGGGCAATGAATAAACCTCTCAAACATAATGCACTCATTAGGATACAATTTTTTGTGCAAAATAAGAATGGCAGGTTCCAGGGGGGTGGGGGGGTGGGGAGAGAACATTATAAAATTCCAACTGTTTAGAAGAGCTTGTTTTTGTATTCCTTTAGTGAAAGATGATGAGTGTCAAGTTGCTATAGATTGGGCTTCACTAAATGTGTTTAGAAGGATAATAAAATATTTAAACTTAAAATGACAATTTATATAATATAGCAAAAATTTTCTTTCAAATAATTATAATTTAAAAATCCAATATATAAAAATTTAAATGTGTTAGGGAATATGTCCTTTTTCCAAAATTATGAGTAGTACACAGACAAAAGATAGGCTACATTTAAAAAAAATAATAACCTGAGCAGTGATCCTGCTGTAGGAGCACACTGACAAAAGATAGGCTACATTTAAAAAAAAATAATAACCTGAGCAGTGATCCTGCTGTAGGAGCACACTGACTACCTGGGGGCAGCTCCTGCATTGGGTGTCTGACCCCTGGTGGTCAGTGTGCATCACAGTGACCAGTCAAATGGTTGTTCAGTCATTCGGTCACTTATGCTTTTAGATATATAGATATGTATAACCATGGACACACAATAGTGTGGTGAAGGCCAGGTGAGGGGTGGAGACGGTCAATGGGCGGGGGGCAGCAAAAATAAAGGGGACATTTGTAATACTTCAACAATAAGGATAAATTAAAAAGAAAGAAAGGAAGGAAGGAAGGGAGGGAGGGAGGGAGGGAGGGAGGGAGGGAGGGAGGGAGGGAGGGAGGAAAAGAAAGAAAGAAAGAATAAGAAAAGGAGGAGAGGAAGAGAGAGAGAGAAAAAGAGGGAGGGAGGGAGGGACGGAGGGAGGGAGGGAGAAAAAGCCTTTTAAACACTACATCACTGTATTTGCAAACCAAGCTCCTGGGGCAACTTTTGTGTAGATTTAAGCACGCATTTAACCAAATGAATTTTCCATTGTTCCCACCTGTTTCTCAAATAGCTTCAACTGTTCTGCCTTTGACCTGCTTTGGCTCAATCCTACATGGAATCTGCCCTCTTAGAATACCCCACTCCAGGCTCCTCCACCAGAGAGCTGGCCTTGGCAGCAGCTGGGAAAACCTCCAGGGAACAGCTGGTGCCTAAGGCCCCACATTTCTGCCATCTCTGAGGGTCAAGAGTAGTTTCCTACAATAATGGTATTTAGTGGAGAGATTCATTAAAATAACATCTTACATTGACAGATAACTCTCACATTATCTCATTTGGTCCCACTTGGTCTTCAGAATGAACCTGGCAGACGGTGAACATAATGAATCGGGAGTCAAAGCCCTGGGCCTGGGTTCTGACCCTTGCTCTGATGCTCATCTCATAGATGACAGTGGATGTGGGCAAAACCCACCTTAATGCTCATGACTCCATTTCCTTGTTCTGAAATGAGAAGGCTAGAGTAGATGATCTCCTTTTAAAATTGACATTTTTGGACAAAGGGCTCAAGCAACCTTTCCCCCAGTTAACTCCATCCACTGCTGACTGAAATTCAAACTGGTCCGGTGCCTTTATCACACCATTTATTGTTTACCCACTCAGAAATGACTAAAATAAACTCAAAGCACCTTGGGTTCTGTCATAGCAAATAAGCTACTTCATTTAATCCTCACAACAAATCCTAAATTTGGGTATTATTACCTCTAGTTTCCAAATGAGGTAACTGAAATGAGAATCAGTGATTCCTGGCAATCATACAGCAGGTAGCAAAGTTTTACCTTCTAATTCTGCAGAAACCAAACCACCTTGGAAATGAAAAACACTACCTTCATGGCATCCAGCTTCACAATGATGACAACTGTCAATTGTTGAGTTGAAAAGCGTATAATCAACTGGGACACAGAATACTAATCTGACCTCTGATCCATGCAAGTCATAGGGCCATGAGTGCCTTTATGTCAATGTTTTAAGCACACTTGCAACTTGCTAATTCCTTAAGGGTAGACGGAGATGGTGTCTAAATTAAAACCTTCACCTCCCAGGGCCTCTGCCCTGTGTGTGCCCTGTACTTCCATGTTGATTTGTTTCTCCTCTGTTGGGTGGGTCTCTCCTTGACAACTGGGGGCCACATTTAGCCAAGCAGCTGCCCACTGGTGGCTAAAGCCTGTGATATGTAGTTCTGGCAGCATCTCAAAGGATTTATTATTATCATCCCATGATTTCATTATTATTATTATCATCCTTGTGAAATTGGGTAGCTGAGCCCACTACAAAGCATTAAGCCCTAGTTTAACATGAAACAGTCTGTTTTCTGCATTCCCTCTACAGTTGAGGGATCTCCTCGCCCCCAGTTTCTGCTCACTGTTGGAGGGCTCTAAGAGGTGGCCTACAGCCATGGATAAGTCAGCTTGAGTGCCCCCCCACACACACACACATACACACTGTCCTATCCCAGTGTTTCTTTGAGGAGGAGCAGGCTCTCAAGGGGCTCTTTACCAAATTGAAGGTGATTACAATGTGATCCAAACAGCACCAAGCCAGGGGGCAGGAGATGTAGGTTCTGCAACCAAGGATAAGCCTCTTTGCTATCTTGGACCTTGGTTTTCTCATATAGTAAGTGAGGCAACCAAGAGAGATTATTTTGAAGATTAATCTCAAGATGATTTTGCTCAGACAAGCTCTAATGTACCCTTTTCCTGGCTTCTGGAGATTCCCACAGGGAAGAACACCTTGTAGGAAAGATCTCGGAGAAAAACCCTGACTCCTCACTTCCACTCTACTTCACCCAAAACCAACCTGGTTTACACAAGACTTTACAGAAAACAAATGCAGCTCTTTAGCAGGGAAATCAGAATTCCTTATCTAAAATGTGTGTGTGTGTGGGGGGGGGAAGGAATTGATTAGGAGTCCTAAAACTTAGATTTCATCCCAGCTTACTTATAACTAGCCATGTAGCCCTCAGCAAGTACCCCCTGTACACCTGATAGCTCATCTCCCTAAATTAAATATTGATACCTCTTTGACTTACCCTACCTCAAACAATCTTTGAGGATAATAAGAAAATGTGGCTTAAAAATGTCAGGTATAACTCTATATATGGTAAGTTATTAAATTAAGATCACTTCCTTCCTTTGAACCTAGATAAATCTCAGAAAAACTGCAAGTTTGATAAAACATTATAAAATGCTTATCTTCCTATCAGTAGGATAGCTGGTAGGTTTAAATTTTATAGTCGAGTTTTAAAATATGTAATTTTAGAGAGAGAGAAAGGAAGAGGGATAGAGAGATAGAAACGTTGGTAAGAAAGAAACACAACGATTGCTAGCTTCCTACAGCCTTCCTACTGGGCCTGGAGCCCAAAACCCAGCCATGTGCCCTGACCAGGAGTCAAACTGGTAACTTCTTGGTTCATGGGTTGATGCTTAATCCAAACTGGCTAGGCTTGTTGTCAAGTTTTAGCAAGTCTCCTTCTAGTTTGATTTAACAAACATCTATTAGGAGTGTGCCTTATATTGTTCTGGATACAAAAGATATTAAAAGGAATTATAAACTTGACCTCTAGGTGTTTACAGTCTTGTGGTTACAAAGAAATTGTGATTTAATTTTAAAACAGTATAATGACATGTTAAAGTGTATGTAGACATATAACAAATGCTCAATCCACCCAAACTGGGGTCTGAGCCTTCAGCAGAGGGGTAGACTGGTGTTGGCCCAAGTCTGGGCAGGCTGCATGAAGGAGTTAGAACTGGAGACAGACTGTGAATGATTGGAACTAGCAGTTTTCTACATTTATAACAGCAGACCATCAATAATGAATGCCAGAATTAAATAAGAAAAAGAATTTTAATATTGATGATTAGAGAGAAATGCCTTATTCTTCTATATTCAGAAGCATCAAATTTCAGACCGTAATTTTTTGGGTGATAACTGTGAAAGAATACAAAGTCATATTTATTGGGATGTAGAAATCATAGCACTACATGGTTACATATAAATGTGTAATCTCAAGGAACTCTTTTTAAAAACTGAGATTTCTTGCTATTGAATATATTTTCTCAAAATGGCTGCTTTGTGTCCAAAGCCTTCCCCAGGTGACCCCTTCACAAAGCACTGAATCAGTCACAGGTTAATTACTGCTTCCTGAACATGCTCTGCACACTTCTGCTTCTGCCCCTTCGCTCAAGCCATCTCCCCTCTGGGCAAGCCCTTCCCTCCCTTCTCCAGGTGTGTGAGCCCCGCCTATCTTTAGGATCCAGCTGAAACCCAACGTCTTCCATGAAGCTTCTACTGTCTGGTCCACCACCTTATCAATCTGCTTCTGAATGCCAAAAGTGCTTATTTTCTGAACTATCAATTTTGCAATTTTTTTGTGATATGTATTTTCCTAGACTCGGGTTCTATCCCCAAAAGAACCTGTTTAAGTCTCTGAAGGCAGAGAACATAGTCACTTTTTATATTTCCAGTGCTTAATATGGCACATCACGGTATGGCAGGCTCTCACTGAATATACATTATTGAGCATCTATCTAGTTAAGTCCCAAACTTGCCATGTTTTCCATAACTTCACCACAACTACCCTCCCATTTGAAAAATGACCAAAATATGTTAGAGATAAGCTAAAAGGGTTGTATCTTAGGTAATACATAGTGAGATAACCTAAAAAAAAAAAAAAGTATCCTTGAAAAAAATTAATGTTTTTACTCTTTAAAATAATGCATGCATTATTACAGTATATTCCATAAACAGAAGCATTAATATAGATTTGCCTATCTGAAAAAGGATCGAGCAATGAGACAGCTGAAGAGGTGTAATCTAACAGCTTGCAGAGGCCCGTCACTGTGGTGATTGAGGTGGACAGAAGGCATAGACATGACCAAGGCCCTTAAAAGACACAAACAGGTGGGAGAGTGTGTTGGGGGTGGGCACCAGGCTACAGAGTACAAAAAGGAGGAAGCTCGCCTTCGAGAGCAGAGACAAGAGAAGGCAGAGAGCGAGACTGCCCGAGGAATGGGAGGGGAGGAGAGAGAAGAGGAGATCTGAAGCGAGGTCACATCTAGACAGGACACAGTAGGAAGTGAAGCTAGAACAAAGACAAGTGAGCGGCCAGGCCACAGCTAGGGAGAAATGATGGACTCTCAGGACAGGGGATGCACATAAAGGAGAGACAGAGGATTTTTCTGTGTGACCAGAGAATAGCGATTAAAAAGGTAAGAATGACAGGAAAGGGAGGAAAAGGGAATACTTAAGGGAACAAAACAAGTGCTAGTTCAATGCTTAGCAAATCACCCAGCAGTTAGGCTGAGCCAGAAAGAGAGCCATAGCCATACCCGAGAGGGAAGCATCAGAAAAAGGAGGCAGGCAATTTAAGTAACTAGCTACTGAGGCAAAAATGAAAAGAAAAGAAGATGGAAAAGGTGAGAAGCAGGAGAGGGAAAACCCTAAGGAGACTCTGGCCCAGAAACCTTTTTAACTTTCTGTAAAAATCTTCAAGGCCCCAAACTAGGCCAAGATTCTGACTGACATTTCTGAGCTCACCAGCTGCTGTTTCCTTGAGAGAATTCTGACAGGAAGGCATAGAAACGCAAGCCAACACTGGCAGCTCTGGAAAAAATAATCATACTAACACTCCGTGCTCTAAACACCTCAATGGAACTCACGCCTCCCGTGGAAGAAAGCGCTCAGAGGAGGAGGGACTTGCCCACAACTTTCCCCAGGTAAGCACTGAGCTGCTCCCCCATGCTGCTTTCCCCTCTAATTGTCCTCTGGCTCTTCCTGCCTTGCCCATCTGTCTGTCTTTCTTTGTGCATTTTTGGGGAAGCCCTGGGGGGAGGGGAGGAACCTGCTTCTGTCATCGGAAGCCAGTACTGTGGTATCTGTAGGAGCAGATGAAGCACCACATCCTGTGTTCTGGGTCTCACACAGGTCGGGAAGACGGCTAGAATCCAGAGGCAGCAGGCAGAGCTAGGAGAGGGGAAATAAATGGGAGAAATCACCCCTATCCACATTATCAGGAATGGCTTGTGGGCTAGTATTGACAATGGACTTGTTTCTGTGTGCTGGGGCTTGGGGCAAAGGCAGAGGGGAAGGGTGGATGTGGAAGACAGAGGGACAATAAAAGGCAGCTCCAGCTTTTGCATGGTCACCTAGGGAGGGGCTGGTCAGTTACCTAAAGAAGAGCGAGGGTTGGAGGAGGGATGGATGAGAATTTGACAGCATATGGCCTTGAACTTGGGACTTGTCCTTCTAGTGCTGTGGTAAGATATTTTGAATGCATGTTTAAATTTTCTTCAGAGCAACTCAAAGGAAATGATTATGAATATGAAATTTATCTCAAATATGCAATCATTGAATGGAGTGGTTCCTTCAGATAACCCCACAGACTTCCCCACTAAGACAAGGTGAAGTGTTATACCTTTAAAACAAACAAACAAACAAACAAACAAAACAGCAACTAAGTTCCCCTGCAATGTATTTCTTTGGAAAACTAGGACAAGAACCAGATTCTCTGACTTGTTCTCTGGACCTTAAGCAACTCTTAATTCTCACTCAATGTACTAGGTTCAGAAAAAAGAAAAGAAAAAAGTAAACTTTGGAGCTGAAGAGCTTTATCATTATTCCATATGTTTGTCATCTTACATTACATTATCAATACGATCCCTCTGCCAATAGAACATGAGGTCATGTGAGTCAGTGCACCCTCTGCTGGCCTATCTTTTCAAGAAAAACAATCACTTCATTTTATATCCTCTTTTCACCAAACCCCACTGAAGTCTTATGGGTAAGAACTGGAAGCCAAAGGGGGTGATTCCCTGTAGTGTAAACCCCTCAGGCTGAAGACTCTAAGAAACTCCACAGACGGGTTCCCCCTCTCTGCACCCTTGTAGGTGAGAGCTCCTACCACCACGCCCTTGAAGAGCCACCTTCTTGGCTTCTGTTTGGCTTTACTCCACCTCCTCGCCTCATGATTAGGAAGCTCACAGTGTGAGGGCCAGTTTCTTGCCCTTGAATGACTGTCAGAAACTAGCGCAGTGGTTCTCCAAGTGTAGTACCCCAGATAAGCCGCATTAGAACCACCTGGGAATCTGTTAGAACCAGGGGTCTGGCCTGACAATCTGTATTTTAGCAAGCCTACCAGGTGACTCCGATGTACTGAAGTGGAAAATTAGTATTTTTTTAAAAGGGCTTTTTCCTGAACCCACAGACCTCAGATCTCCTTACAGGTGTGACTGGTCTTCTGCAGCTTCTAAAGGAGATCTTTCCCCAAACCACAACCTCTCAGGGCCTTGTGTCCTTTACCTGTATAAAAAGAATATTTATATGCCAACTACTTGTTACAGCACTGAGAACTGTGCCTGTACATAGTAGGTGTGCTAAGCAAGCTGATGGTGGTAGTGGCATCTTTATCGACTGCACCCTTACTATGTAAAAGCGCTTTACAAGAGCAAGAGGTGGTGTGGGAAATCAAAAACGAAGCTGTCAGGACCCCAGCCCTTGTGAGAGGAGATGCATGCATTATGGGCACCCAAGAAATCAAGCAGCCGGGTGAGATGTGACTGTGCCTGTGTACAGGTACAAACAACAGGAGCTAAGAAGAGGAAGAGCTACAAGTGGGAGACAACTTGGTGGAGAAAGTGCCTTTTGAACTGATCCTTCAAGGGAATAATTATAACCAATGAAGATGGGGAAAAGGAAAAGAGCTTTCCAGGCGGAAGATGAGCTCAGGGAACACTGCAAAGATAAGACGTTAGCAGTCAGGGGTGGACAAGAGTGCTTGCTCCTTTTTCTGTTACTAATACATGAACTGTTCGTGTGTGGAGAGGGATCGCCCATTTGTCACCATGATTGCTAAAATTCCTCTTATAACCCAAATTAATCATTTCTCTTAGACTGTTGTAAAATGGGTCTTTCCCAGTATCGATTTCATTAATTGAACATTCAGATTTATCTGTCTTCCTTATTACTAGAGCAATGCTTTTCGAAGTCCTCTGCTCACTGGTAATGGAATATATGGAGAATGGTTGCACAAATGCAGATTCCTGGGGCCTGGCCCAGGTGGCTATTTCAGTATCTTTGAGAGCAAGTCAGAAAAATCTTCATTTTAACAAATTCCCTTCTGATTCTAATATTCATTCAAGTTTGAGAGCCACTCTCCTAGAGCTGTTGTTTCCCCAAAATTTGCTGAGCATAGATGGAAGTCACGTGGGAGTGTTTGTTAAAAGTGTAGATTACCGGGCCAATCCCAGAGATTTCAGTTCCATGGCCCTGGAATGGGGTATATAGGAGAGGAGTTTTAATAAGTGCCTTTGTGGCACTAAGGATCGGGCAAGTTTGGGAAACGGAGTGTATTAGAGTGAATTGGGTTAGAGAAATGCTTCAGGTCATAGGTCAGCCATACTAGCTGTGTGAGTGGGTGAGTTTCTTAACCACTCTAGTTCTCCAAATTAGTTAACCTGCTGGAGACGGTTTCATCCATAATAAAAGGGACTTCACAGAATTGCTGGCAGTGTAAATAAGCATATAGCTTAGTACAATGTTGGCTCCATCTTCTTTCCCCTTCCTCCCTTGAAGTCCCAGCTCCAGCTCTCCAGCTCTGATGAGGGGCAGGCAAGAACATCAGGGATGACAAAATGCCACCAATACTCCCCTCTTCTGAGCAAGGTGGCAGGATGCTGCGGCAAGGGGGGGGGGGGGAAGACAGGCTCTTGGAGCTGCCTTGCTCTTGGCTACTCCTGGGGAGTTAAAATGGGACTCATGCCTATGATCGAATCAACATTCAGAACTGGCCAGTCCTCTAAAAATAGCAAGATGTTCTGGCTGAGCCTTGGGAAAATTAAGGTCCTCTCCCGATATACCACCCCAAGCTTGCCTTAAAAGGAGGGGCCGTTGCTTTATTTCCTATCTCCTCAGCCAGACAAGGGTAAGCCCCACATAATCTGGCTTGTATCTGTTGAGCCCCAGAATAGCCTGTTTCAGAGAACACCAGCGAGATAACAGTGCATAAGGTTACATATGCTCAGATTTGTTTAAAACAATAGATAATAGTTTCTTAAAATGTAATCAGAATTGCATACTTTTATGGGGATTAGGGCCCTGCTAGTGTCTGCAGGAGGAGTGGTCTACACCTCTGTGTCTACACCAAGTCTGACTGTGGGTCAGGAAAGGGACTAGGAGACCTAAATAGCCTATGATAGAAATTCAGAGAGCAAGATTCAGGTGATTTTCTACAAAAAGCTCTGGATTCCTCTTTTTACCCAGCAAAGGGCTGGCTGAGTAAGGTCAGGTCTGCCATCAGAAGCAAAGTCTAGTGGTCACAAAAGAGACAGTCTGAGTATCTCACCATATATTTTTTTTTATAAAGGCCCTGAAATTGAGACTGGGCCCCAGATATTCAAAATTTTTAATGATTCTTATCAGAAAGGATACTGATGAATCCTTTTCCTTAAGAAATCCTTTGCAAACATACTAAACTAGTAAAAATGGTTTTCTTAAAATGTATTTTTTTATACAATCTAAGCTTTTCCACATATTTTAGAACCACCCCTGAATAACAATTGTCATGTGAATGAAACTATAGATCAAATATAAGGACTTCCATGCAATGAGTAATTTCAGTTGCTGTATTAATATTAATCAATATTAAATATACATTAAATAACAGTAATAATAGTAGCAGAGACCATTTATTAGACTTTTAATACTGTGTTCACAGCAACATACATTAATCTATGACCTTAAAGCCTCCAACTGAGTAAACATTATTCTCACTTTATAGGTGAGGAAACAGGCTCAGGGAGGCTA
Source organism: Pipistrellus kuhlii (assembly GCF_014108245.1). Lineage (NCBI taxonomy): Eukaryota > Metazoa > Chordata > Mammalia > Chiroptera > Vespertilionidae > Pipistrellus > Pipistrellus kuhlii. The sequence continues at coordinate 66,980,815 of NW_023425551.1, read as the reverse complement.
AGTAGTCAGCTCAAGGTCACAAAGCTTGAATGCACAGATGCCCAAGCTGAGCTCTACCCCCCTATACCCTTCTGCTGCCAATAACCTTGAAGATGGTATTGTTGGCCTATAATTCAGACTTTTCCCTGTCTTAACCATCCTTGGTTTTCCCCTAATTAGAGAGGACCACTTTCTGAGGACCACTAATGGAAAATCACATTCTCATCTCTCTATGATATTGTGTCTGAGTCATTTATGTTCAAATCCTTCCCTGCTCAGTGAAAGAAATAGGAAAAGAATGGTGCTGACTTTTTATGCACGTGATTGTACCTTCACTGTTACTTCTGAATTCTTTTAAATGGTCCTTGCTTCTCAGGAATAAGGGAAAGGACAATTTATTAATTAAGAGTTTTGAAAAATTGTCTGACTACATGGCAAAGAGAGGGACAAATAAATCTTGTTTTCAATAACGTGTTGAATGACATTTTGTATTGCCATCGGCCTGTTCTCCTAAGAAACTCATGGTCCTCGCATGAGTGTTACCTCATTAATCTTCAACTCACCCTCTGGAAGGCAGCCTGGTTACACAACCACCACAGGAATGAGGAAAAGAAAGGTGGTGATCTTGCCAATACCACACAGCACACAAGTGGCCAGGTGACACCTCATACCTTCCCACTCTTCCTAGTAACACCATCTGCCCCATTCAGAAGATTTGGGTAGGTAAGAAACTAAATAAATAATCTGTAAAAAACTTACATCCAATGGCAATGAATGCCGTTGGTCTTATGCAAAGCTCAGAAAAACATGCCTTTATATTCCCCTTCCTAGAGTTTTCCCTTTCATTTATACCTGGTCTGAAATATTTGATGTCGCTGTAGTTGGGTGTTTGTTGTTGTTGTTGTTGTTGTTTTTGTGTGTGTGTCTGTGTGTGTGTGTATTTTTTTTCCGGCCTACTTCTCATTCCATTTTCTAATCTGTCCCCTGTATTTCCTTCCTGGCATCTTGAGTTAGATGACCAGAGAAAGGAGGAGACTCAAAGCAATCAAGCTATTATTAAAAGTTTTCCTTCCTTCCTTTTATTTTCTTTCTTTCTTTCTTTCTTTCTTTCTTTCTTTCTTTCTTTCTTTCTTTCTTTCCTTCCTTCCTTCCTTCCTTCCTTCCTTCCTTCCTTCCTTCCTTCCTTCCTTCCTCCCTTCCTTCCTTCCTCCCTTGCTTTTTTTTTTCCTTTCCTTCCTTTCTCCTTCCTTCCATCCTCCTCTCTCTCTCTTTCTCTCTCTCTCTCTCTCTCTTCCATTTTCCTTTCCCGAAGATTTTAAAGAAAACTTTTAAATGACCTTTTGAAGCAAACTTTTAAGTGACCTTTGACCATATGAGGTTGGATCTGACAGAAAGACAAAAACATTCACACACAAACGATGGGTGCAGTCTCCTGGAATGGTATCCACTGTCTTAGTTATCTTGTAGCACTTTTTTGTTTGTTTCTTTTGTATTCTTACATGAATTGATCACTTTCTGGAAGCTGGCTCTTTCTAGCTCTCTGGACCAAATAATTTGGGGGAGGGGATGTCTCTCTTGTCTAAGCAAACCCTCATTTCTGAAACTCACATGCCACTTTGGAGATCTTGTTCTGACAGATTTAACCAGCTAACCTTTACTCAGCAACTAAGTCCCCCGGTTCACTGGAAGAGATAAGACATTCTCACCTTCTCAGAGGCTCTGCCACATCTTCTCCTGGGCTCACCGCCTCCCTCCCCATCAGCCTTCACTTTTGATAGATCACAGCCCCCGGGTGTGGAGGAGGAAAAGCAGCCCCACAGCCTCACTGACCTGAGGCTTGCATTTGACAATCGGGAGGACTGCATTTTCACAGAAGCTGATTTAGCAATTGGATTAGATTAAATGAGCTACTAGATGATTCCAAAAGTCAGATTTGACTACAGTCCCAAGAACATTTCCCTAGTTTCCTGAGAAAAAGTGTGGTGTCTAAGCCATCACTACCTAGGGCACCCTTAGGGCACAGCTGCAGAGGAATAGATGTCAGGATAAATCCCACAGTGTTCTCTTCCCTTCCTTCCTTCCTTCTCAACTCTTAAACTCTACACCTTTCGCTAAGGGTTGATCCATCCCTCCAACCTGATTAGTTGTGGTGTTGTTGTTTTTTAAGAACTACTATTTACATATATGTAAGTAAACCTGTTCATTTCTATGACCTCATCTGTAAAACCAGGTAAAAATAACAGCTGCTTCACAGAGCAGTGGATGTAAGTAGCTTGAATATGCAAAGCACCAAAAGTGATCCCTGCCATAGACAGTAAGCTTGAAAACGTTCACTCTTCTTTTATTACTTTTATCATTAGATTTCATTAAGCCCTTGTCAGTGCTATGAGCCTCAAACCTTCTTTGGGGTGCAGTTCTGTTGTCACACTCCCTGTTCTGTGGCAGTGAATTAAAGGTCACGAAGCTGAAATCCCCACTGCCCTTTAGCTGGGGTGGCCTGTCCAGACCCCAGTGGCCCGACAGCTGCCAGCGTCCCTCACTCTTCCGTGGCTCTGGCTTAACAGCTTGCAGGGCAGGTGATGGGCTGGGGGAGCAGAATCTGAACAGCAAAATCCTTCCCACAATGAACAATCGCACTTGGAATGCTGCCCCGGCAGCTGCAGGCTTCCCCACGCGCGCAGCAGACATACAGTAGGAAGCCCAGGAGGGCTTGCATCTGTTTCTAAGCGGGATTTGTTCTCCATGCATACACAGAATATGTCTATTGAATTTCCTCTCTTTTTAAAAAAATGTTCCCTTCATGGGAATTCAAACATTAAAATCCTACTGAAATGTGTAGAGCAGCAGCTATTAAATTAATGAATAGTGATAACAGAGATTATAACTGCACTGAAATAAGCCGGTGAAACTTGGGCGCTGTTTATTTCTGAACAAAAAGCAGGGGGGAAATAGGGCCCCCAAAGCACTGCCATTCCTCCAAGACGGTTTGGGAGGTGGAGTGGTGGGGTCCTCGTGGTCTCACTCTCTAAGCACTTCTCAGCTGGAGGAGGAGAGAGGTGAGAGTGGCTCACAGCGGAGATGCCGGCTGCATCTGGAAGGTGGACAAAGCCTGGGCCAAAACTGCTTACTGAGGCCACATGCTTCTTTATATCCCCATACGATTACTTTGCTATGGAATGTAAGGAAGTGTGTGGTTTCGGCGAGCGCCTCTTCGCTGGTCCCATGGTCTAACCAGAGAACAGGTTTGACCCTCCTCCTCTCCAGGGCATTGTGGCACAGGCGTCTCCCTCACCAACGGAGAGAGAGCCTCCAAATCTGTCTGGCTGCTCTCCCATGGGCCCTTCTTTCGCTAGAGGTCCCATCTCGGCCCCAGAACCCTGCACGCAGCTGTGGTCCCAGCCTCACACCTCAGGCCTCCTGGGCAGGGAGAGACCCTATCGCCTAAAGGTGTTTCACAGAACCAGCCTGGCCCTCCAAGCTCCTTCCTCCAGTCATTTTGCTCCTGAAAAGAGATGTGTCCAATATTAACCAAACTGAACTGTGATTCTTTTAGATCCGTCCCTTTCCTTATCTTTAAGTCATATGTGGCCATGGCAGTTTGCACATTTCATAGGGCTCTCGCTGCAGTTAGAAAGGCAGCGACTCTGGGCCCAGGATGCCACAGCTTCTGGTCACTGAGTCAGGCCCCTGACCTGCTCTGCTATCTTCTTCACTTGGCCCTGTAGCCAAGCAGAATCTTGGAATGAGACCGTTAGGGGGAAAGATTGAGGTGCTAAATTGGGGATTCACTCATCTAATGGGCTAAGTCTCTCTCCCTCCTCCTCCCTGATCCCCCGTGTTCCCAGCCCCAACCTTAAAGGGCTGGACCCACACCAAGCAGGAGGTGGAGACAGTCTTAGGGAGAGAAGCTCTGAGCAGAAGGAGAAACTGCAGTCACCCATGGTTTAGGCCATCCCCTGCCCCAGCGTTTTGGAATGAGGGAGGAGGCTGCAGGGGTCTCCCTCCCTCATTAACCCCAGCTTCAGGCTGGCTTCCCACAGTCCACAGCATGGCTTCCCTGCTGCAGTGTAAGTGTGTGAGAGAAAGGCCCACACTAAATGTCCTAAATTCTTAAACAGAACCATGAAAGGAGACACCAGGTGTGATCCAAAGTGTACAGGAGGAGGCTATCGAAGAGAACTGAGACACAGCAAAAAGAGGACATGGGATGAGGAGGCAAGGGAAGGACAAAGGGAGGATGCACATGTTTATATTTATAGAGAGAGCAGACAGCAGATACATGCACAGTGGCTGGAGATGAAGGGTGCCTTTCCCTCAGAGGTGAAGGCATTCTGAGTACAATGAGCCAAACCCCTCACCAGGCTGTAGCAACACAGGTGACAGCACCCAGTTACCTCATCCAGACACCCACAGCTACCTATTGACCTTCAAGGACATGCTAACCTGTACTCTTTGAGGAATGAGGAGAACTTGAAAGAATGTGGGAGAATTTACTAGAGATGGAGCCATTATAAGACTGAATACACAAACTGGGAGCTTTACATCAGTGGTTCTTAACTGGAGGTGATTTTGTCCCCAGGGCATATATGGCTATGTCTGGGGACATTCCTAGTTGTAACAGCCAGTGGGTACTACTGGCATCTAATGGATATAGATCACAGATGCTGCTGCACATCCTACAATCTGCCAGGACAGCTCTCCTCAGCCAAGACTCCACTGACCCCAAGGTCAATGCACCAAGGCTGAGAAACCCTGCTTTAGGCGGCTGTGCTTTGAATGAATAAGGTTTTTGACATCAGCACATGGTGACTTATTATCTTTCAAAGAAAACTACTATCTTTGCTTTATGAACATTCTTGCCTAGAAACCAGGCAGCTGCCTCAAAATTCTGCTTCTTTCTGATGACAACTCTTCCCTTTTCTAAACCATAACTGCCCTAAAGAGAGTTTTCCCTTTCTTACCCTGGAGATTGTTTGCATGTCATTTGCTCAGAAATCAAGGGTGTACTGTGTGAGCACGGCAGGATGTGAGTAAAGAAGAAGAAAGAGATGATGAAGAGAAATGTCCTGATTGAAGAAATTAAGAGTCATGACGTTCTAACTGACGTGCTGGACCCACACACTCTTTCCATCCTGATTTCAGACTGGGTGGTTGACCTGCACCCCATGGCTGCCTACTCCCTTGTTCCCCAGGAGAACCTGAGGAAGGATGGCTGGGCTAGGGCAAAAGTTAGCCACAGGAAGAGCTGGACTGCCATCTTAAGACACCCCCTCTGCTCCCCCCCCCGTCATTGGTAGGAGAAGGAAGGTGAAGGTAAGATGCCTGGTGCTGAGCCAGCAGGAAGCATGCCAAGAAAGAGGAGACTCAGCATTAAAAAGAAGCCTCAACATCATCCTGCCAGGACATGCTTGAACCAAGCCACAGTGGGTGGGCCTGTGCTTTCCCACCGCCACCATCCCGTGTGCTTCCACCCAGCTGGTGTTTCTACGGTACCTTGTTGGGTTCTTTGATTTCTAGAATACCTTATTTATTCCAGACAGAGCACCTAAGCTGGGGTCTATCTGGAAGATGTCCTCCTGGTTGGTTATACTAGTTCTGCTTTGCCTGAAGTGGTTTCCAACTTCACAGGTGAAATGAACATACTGCGCTGATGGAAGGGATATACATGAATGAAAGGTTGGCGTTGGGAATGAAACCCTCGGCCTTAAAAACTGTCAGAATTGTGTCTAGGACTCCCCGACCCCTGAGAGTGTCCATTGTGCCCACTGGGGACTTAGTGTTGGCCACCTTTCCTTTGTTTTCACTAAGCCGTACAACAGATAGGCAAGGCAGCTGCCCTCCCCAACTACGCAGACGTAAAACAGGTTTAAAGATGTTACGTAACTTCCTAAGAGCAAAAGAGCCAGGAAGCAAGTGTTATTTGAACCCACATAAGCGTGACACCAAGACCACAGGCTTTCTACTCAATTACACTTTTCTTCATCAGGGAGGAAAAACAAAAGGACAGGTAACACCTATTCCGAGGGCAGTTCTGGCATCACTTAAAATATCCTTTCTTCCTTCCTTTCTCTTTCTGTACCTGTTCAAAAACATCATAAGATAGCCAGGCTGCCTTACTAGGGAGAGTCTCCTGCTTAATCATCTCCCTATCCCCTTGATCACACTCAGAAATAGGAAGACACAGTAGGTATCTCTCCAGTCCAGTGGTTCTCAAACTTTAGCTGTATCAGAATCACCTGAAGAACAGGTTATGTCTGGCTCCATCCCCAGATGTTGCTTTACTTTTGCAAGGTCACCCTGTAAGTTCTTTCACACTGGAATCCCGATTTATCCTTTAAAATCTACAAGAACCAAAGTTTTCCATGTCACATGTTTGTCAAACCAAACAACTTCAATGTTTATAGCCAAGAAAATTACTAAGTAAAATGTAGTGCATTCACATAGCAGAAAACTACAAAACAATAAAAATGAATAAACTGCAGCTGCCAATCACTGTAGGGGAAGCTTATAAATATCATTTGAAGTGAAAAATAACAAGTCACAAAAGAATACCTATGGTATGATGCCATTATATTAAAAAATGAACAAGATGTTATTCGGGAATATATGCATAAATGGTAAAAATTGTATTTTTAAAAGGAACTCAGAATAATAGTTACCTCTTAGGAGAAATTGAAGAACTAAATTGGTAAAAGCATTCAAAAGCCTCATAATATTGGTAAGGTTCTCTTTCTAAGTAGATGATTGTTTATGAATATTGGTTTATCATTATGTGTCACAACTTACATATGTATTACACATATTCTTCTATATATGTATCCTATTTGAATAAAAAACCATAATTTTTAATTTATTATAATAATTAAAATGTAAGGTATTTAAAGAATTTAAACCAAAATGTTACATTTATTTTGGAAGATGGGAGGAGAGAGAATTATGAGAAATTTTTGTATTTTCCAATTTCTATAACTTTTTAGTTCTTTACAATGTTTATATTTGAAAAAAGAATAAGGATCAAAGAAAGGAAATAAAACAAAGTCATGCAATTCAAAATAAAAATTATGTATGGTTTTCACCAATCCCGTGAGGGGATGTTTTGGGCAAAGAATCCACTGGGATCTGATTCATGCTAATGCTGGTTCTCTCTGTGTTGCAGGTGTGGACCAATGATACCAAGGAATCCTCACACTAGAGGTTGCCTGCAGCCACTCCCAATGGAGATGCCTCCTGCTCTGGCTGGTCAAACGGAACCAAGTCCGTCTTCCTGAGAGGTTTGGTCCCCTTCAACCAGCTACAGCAGGGCTGGCCATGCCCAGTCCTTGGAGGAACAGAAGAGATCCGCCTGTGGCTGAAATTACAGCCTAACGCTGCCCTTAAGAAAATGACTCTGATTTTATCATATACTCGTATGTTCTCAGGAAGAGAGGAAAAAGGAGCCCTTGGTTCTAAAGTCAGCAATATTTTCACACTTGACACACAGAGTTCTGTGACTTTACACCCAAAACTAGACCCACTCTCATGCTCCTGACACACACAGTCAGTAAAGATTCTGAGGAGGGAATTTTTGCCAGCTCTGGTCGAGCCAGGGTAATAGTGTGAGACCTCAGAGATAGGACTTCTGCTCACAAGGGGCTAACAGGCTATTTAAGTTAAGAAATTGGATGTATGAATACGGCACAATTAAATGGAACTGCAAGTCAGAGCATGGCTAGTTCCAAACATAATGCTTTTTACAGAGCGCATCATATATGCCTGGCACATTGTGTACCACCAAGGCTTTACTGACCCTTGCAGCCCAAGATATCTATTCACTAAGCAATATACATGGGACTCAGTTTCCTGGTCAGTAGAATGGTGATAACAATCATAGCACCTATCACATAGGATTTTGTGTAGACTGAAAGGACACATGTTAAGGAGTTAAGAAGTTAGGTTAATCCTGACCTATCCTTTCAATCTCTCTTTCAAAATGGTGTATCTTTGACAGTATACCAAGGAGTATGCCCAAAATTTAGCTAGTGCTCAATAACACTTGTTTGAATTCAGAGGTACGTGTTTTCACATGCTGGATTCTGACATAATGTGGTCTCATGATGCCCAGAGTCCACCAAGTCTACAGAGGGTGTGGCGCTCTCTGCACATGCTTTGGAGTCAGGGAGATCTGGGTTTGAATCCTGTCCTTCTCATTTATTAGCTCTGATATGTCTTCTCCAACTCTCAGTTCACATTGTATAAACTTAAGTTTCCTCTTCTGTAAAATAACAACAATGATACTTAAAGTTGATTTAGGTACTTAAAAAGATAATGCGTATACAGAGCTAACTATATAATCCCTCAATAAATGGTAGCTGTTGTTTTGCTATTGTATGTGGCCACAATTCAAGGCCAAGTTTGTGTTCATAGACACCAGAAAAGTGAAAGACAAAACAAACAAACAAAAACTAAACTAAAAATAAATAAAACCTCATTATAGGGTATTTTTATGCTCTAACTACTAATTCTACTATCCAGCAGCATGCATTCATACTTGTATGTGTTACTAGTATGTAATCCATTTTACTAAAAATAAATGCTTCAGTATCATCTTAAAGAAATATCCTGCCAAGAAAGCCCATTTGTGAGCAGTGCTGAAATGCTAGTCTTTAGTCATGTCCTCCTGAGCTGTGGAGCTTAGACACAGGCACTGGAGCCTGACTGTGTGGGATCCCAGCTCCCCAGACTCCAACCAGCTGTGCCACTTGGGCAACTTGCTTGACCTCTTTGGGCCTGAGTTTCCTGATATGTAGAATGAGGATATTAACAATAGTATCTACCTCACAGGTCTTTCATGAGAATGAAATGAAAATACATGTAAAGATCTAAAATAGGGGTGTCGAACTCAATCAGAGAAGGGGCCAAAATCTAAAATCCAGCCTAAATCGCGGGCCAAATGGTTTACTGAACAGTCATAAACTGTCATTGTGATGGAAACGCAGTGGAGTGCAGTGATGACAGCGCGGTGCGGGCCACATTGCAAGGCCTGGCGGGACGGATTTGGCCCGCGGGCCTTGTGTTTGACACATGTGATCTAAAACTAGGGCTGGGTACATAATATGCTTGTAAGACTTTTTATCTGTGACGATGGATCTGAGATGTTCTGGAAACTAAATTGGTGTTCAATAAAACCTATTTAATAAATGATCACCTTCTCTGTATTTTTATTCTAAACACAAACTATAGGATCAAATAATTCAGCCTATCTCCTTAAATACAGCACCTTGGTGCAAATCGGCAGTCAGGGGCAGGGTGCTGTCAGGGGCAGGGGGCTGGCCAGCTTCTCTCTGCCTCCCAGTTCCACAGTCTAACAAAGTTTCTCTGAGAGCTGGACATGTGCCTCTGGAGTAGAGGCAGGGTTGTCCTGAGGCACACCAACAGAGCTCCCAGGCAGGCACCAGGCTAAGCCACGTGAAAACCATTATGATGGTGTGGTTGAAAAGGCAGCCACATACTAAACCTGACAAGCTCAAGGAGGCCTACATGGTGGCCTTACAAACTCAGAGACCTAAAGTAACCATACAGGATGGTATGAAATTAAAGCTTTCTAACAAGAGCGGTTCATGGCAGGTAGTCATGTCCTAGGCCAGTATTTTTTCCCTAACTAAGGTCAATCTTTACCTTAAATGAGCCTGTTGTCTTTTTCACCTAAAATAACAGACCTAATTATGTAATCTTTGGAAGGTCAGAGTAAGCTCCTTCTCCAGATCCCTCAGGGCATAACCTTCACATAAGAGCAGGAGACTAGACCCCCTCATTGTACTTTTGTTCCCCCAATACCAACTCTAGGTGCTTGTTGTAAATGTTCATTGTGGACATCCTGTACCCACCAATGTAAATTAAGTATCTTTCCATTTTATTCTTTATCCAATCTCCCTAATCTATCACCAATGAATTTTATGTAAGTAACCCTCTTATATCTTCCTCTTTGATTCTGATGTATAAAATAAGTGGTAGAGGTGCCATTTTCTCAATCCATTGAGATTTTGCTTTACAGCAATTATCAATTTGGCTCAAATAAAGTCACAAAATTTTTTACAGGTTTGGATGTTCCTTACATTGACAATGGTCAAAAAATACATGTACTTTACAAGGAGGGCCATTTTCCATCTGGGAGAGCAGAGGTCACGTAGGTGAAGATTAGATGAATAGTGGCAGGTCTAGCAGACTAGAGAAAAACTCACCTTCCCATTTGGTATTTTATGGATAAAACACCTGATGAAACAGGATAGACCATACAAATCTAAGATTAAATAATGTTAAGAAAAAGGCAGCCCACACACAGCTTGACTTGACAGACACCAGCCACACCCACATAACTGGGTGGTTTGGGAAGCGACTCCATAACTGGGGCAGGTTCCAGGACTTGGGTAAACATTACCCTCCAAATTCCCCCACCCTTGCCCTTGACCACTCCATCTTTGAGGGCGACAGGATGAAAGCAGTTCTAGCCACAGTCTGCATCCAAATTTGAGATACCCTACTGGTCCCTCATACTCAAGTTTCCATATGAATTGCATAAAATCATGTCAACGTAAGAACCATTCAAACCTGTAGAGAATTTGTGTGAGTTTATTTGAGCCAAACTGATGACAACTGCCAGGAAGCAGAATCTCAACAGATTGAGAAAATGCTCCAGAGAATGGCAGTTTTGCAGCTTATTTTATACATTACAATCAAAGGAGGAGGTGTACCGGGGGTTATATGAAATCCATTGGTGATAGATTAGAGAGGTGGGAGAATCTGGGATTGGGTAAAAAATAAAACAAATACACATGTACTTATTTTACAGAGGTTTTTATAAGATAGTTAACAGTCAACAATTAACATGATAACAATGATGGGATTTGTGATCTCTGCTCTGCTGTGGGGGGTTGTGCCCTGGCTCAGGGACCTGGGGGCTGGGGGTGGGGAATTCCCTGAAATTCCTAAGGTATGGAATCCTAAATGCAAAAAAGGCAATAGACAAGCTCATTTCAGGTAAAGATTGTCCTTGGTCAAGAAAGATACCGAACTAGGACATGACTACCCATCGTGTCTCCCTTTTACCTAGAAAGTTTTCATTTCAGACCATCCTATGTGGTTACTTTTGGTCTCAGAGTTTGTAAGGCCATCATACAAGTGTCCCTTGAGCTTGTCAGGGTTAGTATGTTGCCCCTTTTTCATCCACAACTAGAAGTGGAGCAGATGCACCTCTGTTCCCACTAACCACTAAAAAGAAAGGCAGAACCTTTAAGAAAAAAGTTTAAAGGGTCCTGATATTTGTCCAAAAGTCCCACAAGACCCAAGTCTGCATTTTAGTAAGGAGTCAAGTTCAGTCAGAGACTTCTCTTGCTCATCCTGCCACAGTCCCTTTTCAGGGCAGAAATCTAGGTTAGGCCACCCAGCGGGGCATGTGGTTTTGCTACTGCTGCTCTGTCCCCTCATGTGTGTTCTTGTATAATCATCATTCTTGTGCCAGGAAGAGGCAGCACATGATGTCACAATGTCAAAACTGACAACTCTAGGTCACCTAAATGGATCCCACCCGCACATCGGGAAACACTATCAGCAAGAGGGAGAACATGATAACACAAAAGTGCTGATGGGGTTCTTCCTGGAGGCATTAATGGAAAATAGTGCTGGGCTATCTGTTTTGCAGAAATTCAGAAAAAGAAAAGAAAAGAAAATTCCATTAGACGAATTAACCTAAGATTTATACTAGAGGTCTGATGCACGAAATTTGTGCAAGCTGCTCAGTCCTTGCAGCTCAGGCTTCATCTGTAAGGTTGGCTGAAAGGACATCTGGAAGGTCATTTGGCTGTCTGGTCTAATTAGCATATTATACTTTTATTATTATAGATAATAATTCCAGTGCTGCCAGGACTGTTGGAAAACAGGCAGCTCACACACTGCTCCAGGGAGTGACTATTGATATATTCTCTGGAGCACAATTTATCAACACATATTCATTGGGGATGCTCTTATTTTCTCTGCCCTGAATCCTCCCTTTCTCTGTTAACAGCTTGGTCCTCTTTCCTGGGCCATTCTTCTTAAAAGTCTTTCTCCAATAGAAATTCTTCCTCCACTCCATTCATCAGGTTTGTACAAGAATCTTTCACGACCACACGGCGCTAGAGGATCTAAGCAATCCTAGTGAGCTTTTTGGTGGTTTATAGAACTCGGGGATTCATCTCCTCGGAGAGCTAAAATGGGAAGTTGTAAAACTCTACAACCAGTCGAAGTATTTCCCACTAATGTTCAATGTGAGAGAATAATGAACCAATTACATTAAAAGAAACCAGAGAGAGAAGAGGCTCAGAGAGTTAGAGGCATTAAGTCCTGGAATCCACTTATTCTCGGTGCCGTTTCTATATCCTGTCCCCTTTTTACCTAAAGCGCTTAACCCTGAAACGCTGGCACTTGGAAGCAAAGGGTCCTAAGTCCTATAGTATCAAATGTATACCCTTTGACTTAGGATTTTGTTTTAAAGATATAGTAACAAAAGCAAAATGTTATTACATGATCCATTTTTGTTTTAAATATATATCTATGCATATGTCAAGAAAATATGGAAGAATCTAGAAGGAAGGTCAATAGTAAATATTTCTGGATGGTGCATCTTGGGAAAAGTTCTCTGAATTTTCTAAATTTTGCCCATTGAGTATGTCTTAAAGCATTTTCCCACTTATCCAGGGTTTTGCTATCTGCAGTTTCAGTTACCCACCATCAACTATGGTCCAAAAATATTAAATAGAAAATGCCAGAATAAACAATTCATAAGTTTCAAATTGCACCAAGTAACATGATGTAATCTCTCACCCAGATCGTGAGTCATCCTTCTGTCCAGCATATTCATGCTGCATGCACTACTTACCCATTGGTCTTAGATATCAAATCAACAGTCCTTGTGTTCAAATAACCCATATTTTACTTAATAATGACCCCAAGGTGTAATTCAGATATGCAAAAGAGGAGCCATAAAATGCTTCCTTTAAGTAAAAAAGAACACATATATAGGAGAAAAAAACATATTATATGGGATATAGTACTATCCATGGTTTCAGGCATCCACTAGGGTTTTTGGAATGTATCCTCCTAGGCTGAGAGGAGACTGTACTTCTAAAACAAAAAAGAAGTAGCAGAGATTTAAAAAACATTTTCTTAAAGGTATACATGTACAAAGCTTCTATTTTTTAAGCTTTATTTTATTTTTTAGAATAGTTCATTGATTTTTAGAGAAAGAGAAAGGGAGGAGAGAGAAACATCAATGTGAGAGCACATTCATTTACCAGCTACCTCCTACACACCTCCCACCAGGGATGAGTGGGAAACCCAGGCATGTACCCTGACTGGGAATGGAACAGCAACGTTTTATGCAGGGATGATGTCCAATTGAACTACACTGGACAGGGAAATTTTTTAAGCTTTTAATTAAAAATCGCAGTCCTCTGTCCCATCCCCTATTTCCCCTCCCCAGTGGTATCCACATTTAAAACAATACAAATATTTAGGAGAGAACGTAGGCTATATATAATTGGACATGCAGTTTGGGGATTTATTGTGAGTGAGGACGTGTCATTCTTGCTCTAACCATGACCATTACTTAAGGTAAAAGCCTGATGGCTCTTTGAAAGGCAGGGCTGCATTCTGACACCAACTCCACCACCATGGAGGACTCTCCTTCCTTCCAACCCCCACCCCTGAATCTCTGCAAGCAGAGGGCGGGGCAGGGGTGTGTGTGTGTCACTGCAGAGGCCACTTTGTTCATTGCCCAGTGTGGACCCTGCTAACCATCCTCCGCCTCAAGGAGAGATGCTTCATACCCAGCCTAGACAGATCCTTGCTGCTGTCATCTCTCCTGTTTGCCCACATAAATCCCCTACTGCTATGTAAGCCAATGTCCTACTGAGTTTTACTCTAGTCTAAAGAAACCAGTAATAGCTCCATTTTCTTCCATCACGCACCCCCACCACCTCCAATTTGCCATTCTTTTTTCATAGGAGGCCAATAAGTGGATCTCACGTACTTATGGAATTTTCAACTTCAATATCAGGAATTCTTGGTCTCTTAAAGGAAAAACATTGTTATAAAACGATATTGTCCAAGTTAAAAAAGAAAAAGGTATTGTGATAGATTAAAAGTGCACTATGGAATCGCACTTATAAAATAAAGAAGCACATGTGTGGATACCCTAAACTCCCCGATATCCCACAGCTTGACTCAAAGGAACACATTCAAGTATTTACATTTTCTTTCCCACAAATTTAAATCCTTTCCTGGGCTTTTCTTTTCCTTAGCAAAAAACGCAAAGTGGTTTATTTTCTCATAATTCTAGAGGGGTTAGGGGATAGCAATATGACAGAAATAACTTTATGTATCCAAATGTTGCTGTTGAAAATGTCTTTACCTCTCACTTTCTCCCATGTTAGTCTAAGCACCTAACAGTTTTTGTTGCCACTTTGGCCAAGCTCTTTGACCTCAGTGATGTTTGGACATTTGCATCCATTTCATGATTCTTTAAAAACAAATCACTAAACGTTCAACCTTTTCTTAATACCAACTTACATGTACCACACTGCTTCTACAGAATACTTAGGTTACCCTATATAATAAAGAGGTAATATGCAAATTGTCTGAACAGACCGATCACCAGGAGGGCAGGGCAGCAAGCTATCAGCATCGCAGAGTACAGCAGCGGTGGGTGGGCAGCAAGCTGAGGCAAGCAGCAGTGAGCTACTCGCACATGGATGCGTGTGCAGAGCCACTAGTATATTTATAATATGCTTAAAATATTACAGATATCTTTGACCATGGAGCGAACCTGGTTTTGTATTTAGAATAGGATGCAGATTTACAGGCAAACTTTTACTTGAAGATCTCTTAAAGCTTTTTCTTTGGAGAGGGTCTGGGTTTAATTCAATAGAAGCAGTAAAGAAACAAAGAAAATAATTCACTATTAGTCTTAATGTCTGTAGCAAATTTTTTTACTATAAAAAATGCATTAATAATTATAGGCATGTTTATATCTCATTTTATTTTACACGAGAGGCCTGATGCATGAAATTCATGCAAGGGGCTTGGCTCTCAAAGCCCTGGTTTCATCCGGAAGGTCGTCCGTAAGGTTGTTCGGCTGTCTGGTCTAATTATCATATTGTGCTTTTATTATTATAGATTGGGTTGCCTCAATGATGCTACACTTGGGTTTCTTAGAAGATACACATTCTTTGGAAGTTTTGGCCCTGGGTGGTAGGTTTTTACCTCAAATATTGAAATCGGTGCCCATTCCTACCACAGAGCCTAGTGCATGGAAAATGTCCAGTAACCATTGAAGGAATATTGCTGTCCTTGCACTAAGGAACATGCTACATTGGAAACCACCCGACTTAATTCTTTTGTTTGGGCACTTCTGAATATTTATTGGCTTATAAAATTTTTTTCATTTACTGGTTTCTCATATTTGATAGATATAGAAACTCAGGCCAAGAAAATTACATTATTCCAATGTGTTATGGATATCAATCAAAGAGAATTAGACCCTATATTTTCCTGATGGCTCTGTCAGCTCTCCAAAAAGTCAATTTCCTGAAAGCAAATTCATTATTTGATCAATGCACCACACTTACAGTTTTGGGTGACCTACCTTCATAGCTGAATTTTAAGGAATCTTAAATGTTCTTGCCCCAACTCCTGCTGCAGCAGTTGGATGCTGAGAGGTGGTACAAGAGAGTGGTGGTGGTGGCTTATCCTATATAATAAAAGTGTAATATACTAATATACTAATCGACCGAATGGCAGAACAACTGGTAGCTATTATGTGTACTGACCATCAGGGGGAAGATGCTCAATGCAGGAGTGAGGGGTTCTGGATTGGGAGAGGGCGCAGGCCAGGCTGAGGGACACCAGGGACACCACCACCACCCCCTTCTCAGTGCATGACGTTGTGCACTGAACCTCTAGTTCACGATAAAAAGACTGTAAGGAAACCTTTACTTTCAAGAATATATTCATGATTATTCTTTCTTTGGATCATAGGATTCTCAATTTATTAAATATTATTATTAGTTCATTCAAAGCCTTTCTTTCTCTCCCTCTTTCATTTTATTCCTACTTCCTCTTCTCATCTTCCCTCACCTCATCCCAGGCAAGTATTAAAATGAGCTTAATGTGTATCTTTTGCTTGTATGTATTCTTGCATAATGGACAATATTTGTACACATGAGTTTTCAACTTAACCTAATGATACTGGGTAATAGATCTCATTCCTTTTCTTACCCAGTCGATCAGAACGCTCTTATAAAGGCCATCTAAGTTGTTATGAGCACACTTTGACCATTGTTTCTGACTCCGAAGTAGACACATTCCACATTTAAGCCTCTCTCCATGATGGATGCCAGATTACCGCCAACTCCGCCCTGCAACAATAAATATCAGGCCAAAAATATCCTTGTTAAAGCTCTTCTACAGACCTGCTGGGAATTTCTTGGGGCTCTATACCTAGGAGCGGAAATTCTGTCACCAGGTACAGTCTTATCTACTTTACCAAGATTTGCCAGATCCTACTTTAGCCTTCCCTTCTGCCAAAAGAACATGAGAGCTCCTAGATCCCATTCCAAACATTTTGCAAATCTTGTGGCAGCCATCTTGTGTTCACATGGGGGAATACCTCACTGTTGTTTTCATTAGCACATCTCTGATCACTATTAACTTTGAATATCTCTATTTTAGGCTTGCTAACCTTTCAATTTCTTTAGTTTATTGCTGAATGTATATTATAATACACTTCTATAATATATCATAAATATTAGTTGTTTAGACTTGCAATGCCTGTTTTATACTTTGTGGAGCACTTTGCTAATTTATTATCTATTTGTTACTGTTTCTGAGCTGTTCCTCACTGAACAGAAATTCCATACTTTTGATGTAATCGAATTCACACACCACCTCCTGCCTCTTTTTAGTTTATGCCTTGAAATTTTGTTTAAAAAGTACTTCCCCCTCCAAGGTTTCAAGGGTGGTAGCCTATATTTTCTTCTATTGACCCTCGAGCCTTCCTTTTAGCATTTAAATCTTTAATCTACCTGGAGTCTACCTCCAGGTAGAAATCCAATTTTATTTCTTTTTATAAAATGAGTCAGTCTTCTCTACACCATTTTCTAAATACTCCATCTTTTTTGTTTGACCTATGAAGCTATTTTTTCCCCTATGTTATTGGCTCTGTCTCTAAGCTCATTCATTTATTTTTCTGTTTTACATAATATTACACTAAACTAACATTGTTGTAGCATTCTGATAGGCTATTTTTTCACCCTTCAGCTTTATGAAGATACAGAGACCCAGTGCCCCAAATTCATGCCCAGGGTGGGGGCAGGAGGGATGTCCCTCAGCCCAGCTTGTACCCTCTCCAATCTGGAACCCAGGCCTAAACAGGCAGTCAGACATCCCTCTCACAATCCAGGACTGCTGGCCCCAAACTGCTCACTTGCCTGCTTCCTGATTGACCCTAACCGCTTCTGCCTAACAGCCTGATCACCCCTTAACCACTCCTCTGCCAGCCTGATTGCCCCTAACTGCCCTCCCCTGAAGGCCTGATCCCCCCACCCAACTGCCTTCCCCTGCAGGCCTGGCCCTCCAAACTGCTCTCCCCTGCAAGCCTGGGCCCCCCCCCCCCCAACTGCCCTTCCTTGTAGGCCTAGTCACCCCCAACTATCCTCCTCTTCCAGCTTAGTCACCCCTAACTGCCCTCCCCTGCAGGCTTGATCACCCCCAACTGCCCTGCCTTGCAGGCCTGGTCCTTCCCAACTGTCCTTCCCTGCTGGCCATCCTATGGCAGCCATCTTGTGTATCTTGTGTGTTGGCATGATGGTCAATTTGCATATTACTCTTTTATTAGATAGGATAATTGACATACAACACTGTGTAAGTTTAAGGTGTATAACATGATGATTTGATATATGTATACATTGTGAAATTATTATCACAATAAGATTAGTTACCACATCCATCACCTAACACTATGAACTTGGTTGTGTGTGGTGAGAACTTGGGTGTGTGTGTGGTGAGAACATTTTAAGATTCACTCTATTAGCAACTTTCAAGTATATGATATGGTATGTTAACTATAGTCATCACACTGTAAATTATATTCTCAGAACCTTATCATCTTATAACTGAAAAATCACACCATTTAACCAACATCACCCCATTCCCCCACCTCCACTGCCAGCAACCACCAATCTACTCTCAGTTTCTGTAAGTTCAGTCTGATAGGTCCTCATATCTAGTGAAGCAAGATACCTATCTTGACTTTTATGGTGACTTAATCAGCTGTTAATAATTATTCTCTCATTAATTTTTCACTGAATGTAATTGGTTCCTTAAAATGTTTAACTCAAGTGTAATTTCATTCAATTTATAGGCAAAATTTAATGCCTGGAGTATTGGGGGAGAGATTGAGAGAAAAAAGAAAAAAAAAGAATTCATGGACAAGAACAACAGTGGGGCGATTTTAGGGGGCAGAGTAGAGGTAGAAGAGGGTATAGGAAGGATAAATGGTGATGAGGGGGAGAAAATGTGATTAAAAAAAAAAAAGTTTAATGCCTGACTGCAGTGACCATCATTTCCCAACTTCCATGCACATATTTCAGATTACACTCTCTGTGTTTAAGAGCTCTAGAATCTTTGAGATTACATAGATCTCAAATACCTGATTTAGAATTTGATTTTGTAGTTTCATCATCTTAAAGATGAAGACACCTGTGTCACTATGTTGCTGTGAGGATTAAATGAACTTTGAACGAAATGAGAACCTCCAAAGCTGAGACATGGATGCATGGCAAGCCTCTGGGGCTCACTCACTTCCTAAGTGACTCACTTCCACACACCAGCCTCCACGAGAGCACAGATTCCTGTCTCAGCCAAATTACAAATGACTGCGTCATGGGCTTTTAGAGTCACTTACAGAGTCAAAACAGCAAATGCTAAAGGTTTACTGAAAGTGCTTGTGGGGGCAAGTAGGAGAGGCATAAATGATAAGCAGACACCTATCTCTATTGAGAGTCACGGGACCTGTGCTAGACACCCAACTAACGCTCTTCTCAGCTCTCACCTCCAGGAAGTCCTGGGCTTTTCCTGGTTTATTTGCCTTATTTGTCTTCCTTTCCCTGCAAGCTATGGAGGGAAGACTTGCTGGTTTAGTTCCACTACTGCAGTCACTTTGAAGCTTAGCAGCTCTGGCTGGGGGACTCAGTGACATTCCTGCAAATCACTGAAGGGGAAGGCATGGTGGCTCCCTGGGAGAGGGTGACATTCATAGACTCAGCCCCACTGGATGAGACTGTATCCTGGTAGGATGTGCAGAATTAAGGCAGGGGCCTCCCAGGGAGCAAAGGGAACACAACCGGCAGGAAGCAGGGAGTGATGAAGAGAAGCAAGAAGCAAAGAGAAGCAAATAATGTAAGGGAGAGAAATATCTGAATGTTTTTGTGGGTTTTTTAAAAATATATTTTATTGATTTTTTACAGAGTGGAAGGAAGAGAGATAGAGAGCTAAAAACATCGATGAGAGAGAGACATTGACCAGCTGCCTCCTATACACCCCCTACTGGGGATGTGCCCGCAACCAATGTACATGCCCTTGACTGGAATCGAACCCGGGACCCTTCAGTCCACAGGCCGACACTCTATCCACTGAGCCAAACCAGTTTCGGCAGAAGTATCTGAATGTTTTAGTGTTGACTCTTTTCATTGGATTTTCCTTTTCTAAATGTCTGCCTCTTCATATTTCTCCAAGTCAATTCCCCTAGAGACTGTTTCGAACGCCTTCTTTAGCAGCACCTCTGTGGGTTTGATAAAAACAGCACTACATTGGTGGAGTTTGAGAATTGGAGTTTGAAAAGGAGTCATCACCTCCTATTTAGAAACTTCCCAACATGCAGCAACTTACAACATGTAGCAACTAGTACAGAATTCAGGAATACAGGATTTGCTTTCATTATTTAAAATAAAATCCCTTCCTTTTCCCTCCACACGCTCTCCATCATTTTATTATTATTATTATTATTCTTTTGCACCTCCTTTCACACTCTCGTGTCCTCACACACATATGGGTGGTGATGAATAAGGCACATTGATATGCTTCAACACAGAGGGATGACGGTGCCATTTGCCAGTGGAAAGGCTGGGAGCCAAAGGGATGTCTGATAACACAAGAAGTTTATGTTTTAAAGGATTCCCTTTCTTTTCCCTTCTCTGGACTCTATTTCCCAACGCGCGCGCGCGCGCGCGCGTGTGTGTGTGTGTGTGTGTGTGTGTGTGTGTGTGTGTGTATAACACACACTGCCACAGGCCGGAGAGAGGTTTCCTTTGTTGCAGAGTGCAAGTGCTTTCTTTTGGCATGTGTCCCTTGCCACTGTGGAACATTCCAGCTTGGACAAGTCAAGGAGAACAGTTGGGTCACCGGCTAGCAAGCTCTACTGAGTGCCCTTGAAAGGGGTGGCCTGAAAAGCCAGTTGGTGGGTGGCTGTTTTTCTGGGATGGCATGCTTTCATTTCTCTGAGATGCTCACAGTTGCTGCCTGAGGAAGAGGATATGGAAGGCAGGAGATGGGAGGGGAGACAAAGGCTGTAAGGATTGTCACATATGCTGAACAGCTGGGCCCAGCAGTGACAAGGACATCTCTGTGAGCTTAGGCCACTGGGTGGAATTTCTCTGGCAAGTAGTCCTTCTCTGTATTGCCTTTAAAAGGAAAACGTGTGCAAATTCCTCTACAGGGTGCCACTATTCATTTCACTTGCTCTCCAAGGCCTACCAAACACATTGAGACCTCTACCTTAGGTACCTCCTGGGCCCTGGGCCTCAACCTAAGCTTTCAAGTGTGGAAACTGAAGAAATATTTTAAAAAGCCATTGTAGCTGGGACCAGTTTGGCTCAGTGGATAGAGCGTCGGCCTGTGAACTAAAAGGTCCCGGGTTCGATTCCGGTCAAGGGCATGCACCTTGGTTGCGGGCACATCCCCGGTAGCGGGTGTGCAAGAGGCAGCTGATCAATGATTCTCTCTCATCAATGTTTCTAACTCTCTATCCCTCTCTCTTCCTTTCTGTGAAAAATCAATAAAAAAAATTTAAAAAAAAAAGCCATTGTAGTATGGCTACTGCTATATTTCAATGAGAAGTAAAAAAGGATTCATGAACCTTTAGGTCTTTTTTAATAAAGAAAAGTTACCAAGTAACCTGCCCACATCACCTTCACTGCATCCCTTTTTTGCATGGGGTCAGAAGTCTGGAATTGGAGGAAATTAGAGGATGGGTGAGACTTGGGGTAGATGAAGGCGTAGAAAGGGGTGAGTATGGATATACATGCAGGGGTCCCCCAAAAAATGTATACACACTTTGACAGCTGATAGCTCAATGTTGAAAATTAAATAGATTTTAATAAACACTCACTTTATAATTATTCAAAGTGTGTGTATATATTTTTGGGGTACCCTATATTTCACAAAGCAAGGATAGAACCATTCACATAGGAGTGGAATTTTTATCGCTTCTCTCCTGAAGATCATAGGACCTCTTTCTCGGTGACTCTCCCTCCTACAACTGTCTAGGCATGTTCTCACCACCATGTATTCCTGAGAGACCCCAGAAGACTCCAGCCCTGTTGTTTCTAAATTTTCTTTTAGCTATTACATCATTCATAGAACCAAAACTTTAATGAGAAGAATGTCATGTAGAAAAGTGAAGGAGTGGCAGTGGTAGGAGTGAGGGTCCCCAACCCCTCTCTCACTAGCCCCAGGTATGTGAAACCACTAGCACATCACAAATTCCAGCTTGAAAACTAGTGATCCTGTCCAAGCTCAAGATCTCCCCCTCCTCCCCACCCCCGCTGCCCCCCTCATAGCAGGTGTCCAGCCCCACTCGGCTGTTCCACGCCTGTGTATGCAAATTAACCTGCCATCTTTGTTGGGTTAATTTTCATACTCACTCCTGATTGGCTGATGGGCATTGCGGAGGTATGGTCAATTTGAATCTTTCTCTTTTATTAGTGTAGATAGGCACAATAGAACTATAATTCACACCCAGTCTGGCCAGTGTGGCTTAGTGGACAAGTGTTGACTATGAACCAGGAGGTCATGGTTCAATTCCTGGTCAGGGTACATGCCCAGGTTTTCGGCTTGATCCCCAGTAGAGGGTGTGCAGGAGACATTTGATCAGTGATTCTCATCATTAATATTTCTATCTCTCTTTCCCTCGCTTTCCTCTCTGAAATCAATAAAAAGTATATTTTTTAAAATTTCACACCCACATCTCCCACTTCCAGAGTGTTCTCTCCGGGTGAGCATCTTAGCTTAAGTGTCCATTGTAACAGTGGTTAAGAGTGTGGGCACAGGAATTGGGTCTCTTGGATTATAGTTCCGGTTCTATCACTTATCAACAGTGTGATTTGGGTGAATTATTCCACCTGTAGGGGCCTCAATAAGAGAAATGATGATAATAATAATTTCTACCTCATAGAATCCTCATAAATATTAAACAAGATGTTCCAAGTAAAGCACTTGAAATAGGTTCTAATTTTTAATACATTTTCAATAAATATTGGTTATTATTATTATAACCTGAAGAAATATGGCCTAAGGTGTTTGTTTATAATAAATGCTAGCTTTATCAATAATCATTTAATTTGCTCATATGCTAGAGACAAACACAGTGAAAATAATCCACTTTGCTGGACATAAGAGGTAATTACTAAGCATACACTGAAGGTTTCTGCTCTTCTTCCAATCTGCCGCCAGATGGCAGCAGCAAATAACAGGAAACAGTTCAGATGAGGCATTTGAGTAATGAATGCTTCCTCTTGAAAGGAATAACATTAGCTAAGGGCCTTTGGATCACAGACTTTTACAAAGCCCTGTTAAGGAGTAGGCAATTTCCTTTCCTCTCTGGAATTTCTAAAATGTATGCTGACAAGAAGGGTTTAAACATAGAAGAACACACTCTTACACACGTAAATACTGAGTATTTTGAGAAAACAATGTTAATACTTTAAAATTATAGGATTACAATAAACCAAATGTTCACAAAAAATAAGCTATGCCCAAGCCAACAGAAGCAGTTGTTCACAAAATAAGATCCCAAGAATCTAAAAAAGAAGTGTTGATTCCAGTCCCAGTTCACTTTTTTTTTTTTTTTTTTTTTTTTTTCCATATAGGAAGGGAGAAGGATAGAGAAATAGAAACATCAGTGATGAGAGTCATTGATCGGCTGCCTCCTGCATGGCCACTACTAGAGATCAAGCCCTCAACCTGGGCAAGTGCCCTGACTGGGAATCAAATACCAATCTCCTGGTTCATAGGTCAATGCTCAACCACTGATCCACACTGGTCAGGCTTGGTTCACTTTTGAGTGAAGCACTGCAGAGACTGTGGCAGTCTGTGTAGGACAAATGGTTGTATGTGTCTGATTGAATCTGAAGAACTAATCTTGCTCAGTCCTTCCGGCCCAAATTTGGTAGAGAGTGAGACAGAAAGTGCCAGAGGGATTGCTTCAGAGCCGTGGTCGATAAACTGCAGCTCTTGAGCCACATGCGGCTCTTTGTCCCCTTGAGTGTGGCTCTTCCACAAAATATCACGATCTGAGTCTATTTTGAAGAAGTGGCATTAGAAGAAGTTTAAAAAATTTGACTCTCAAAAGAAATTTCAATCATTGTTCTGTTGCTATTTGGCTCTTTGACTAATGAGTTTGCTTCAGAGGATTAGTAAAAATTAGCCTCCTGAGTCCTTGGACCAGAAATGAGGAATTTTAATCTAACAGGCTCACGGTTCTGCTGGAGGAACCATTGATGGAGTGCCCACTCCAGATGGCCCACTGAGCGTGTGAGCTCAGAGTCAAACAAGTTAGGCTCAAATTCTGACTCTGCCATTTGCTATTTGGTCATCTTTATAGAATTTATTTCACCTCCTAAGCCTTACACTTTTGTTTTATGGAGTGAAAATAATAGCAGCTTCCTCAAAAACTTGTAATTGAGGGTACTGACCAGATGGCTCAGTTGGTTGGAGTGACACCCCATACAGCAAAAAGTTACGGGTTTGATTTTCAGTCAGGGCACATACTTAGTTTGTGGATTCCATCCCTGGTTGGAACCCATATGGGAGGCAATTAATCAATGTCTGTCTCTCTCTCTCTCTCTCTCTCTCTCTCTCTCTCTCTCTCTCTCTCTCTCTTTCTTTCTCTCCCAAATCAATGTAAAAACATATTCTTGGATGAGGATTTTAAAAAAAACAAAAAAAAACCCACATTATAATTCTGGATTACATGGACTTTAACTAGTGAGTGCTCAGTAAATGTTAGCTATTACTACCGTGTTTCCCCGAAAATAAGACCTACTTACAGGTTTCCTTCTGAGTGAAATATAAGGCATCCCCCCCCAAAAAAATAAGGCCCTCCCTAGGCTAAACATGAGAGATTTGGTCCACTGATTCTGAAAAAAATGGAGTCACAAGAAATTCACCAGGAAATTCAGGAATTGGATTGTTATGATGATGTTCCAGAAGATGATGACATGATTGTCATTGAATAAATGAGTAAATTCTTGATACTGTAGGACTCACAGTTTGTCTGGTTTGTGTTGACAACTACCGTACTACCATACCGTATACAGGTAATAAATTTTCTTTATTTTCATTTAACAATAAATGTGTACCGTATTCTTCTTCATGGAAAAATAAGACATCCCCTGAAAATAAGACTTAGTGCATCTTTGGGAGCAAAAATTAATATAAGACTCTGTCTTATTTTCAGGGAAACAAGGTAGTATGTGCCAAGCACATTTATAAGTACATGTATAAATGTATTTATTCCTCCCAATAATCTATATAAAGCCCTATTGCAATCCCCATTTTATAAAGAGATTAATTAGGTCACATGCTCAAGGTCATATATCTAATAGTGGCAAAGTCAGGATTTGGCTCCTGAAACTTGAGTTTCAAGGAATTAGTAGGCTCTATTGCTAGAAAGAAAAAACTACAGCAGAGTTTTCTCTAAAGTGTTATGGGCGAACTGCGAATGACGACCACCAGTCAGCCAAATTGGAATTTAGGAAGCCTTTATTATGAACTCGAGTCTGGGCTCCTGTCCCAACTGACACAGCAGCGAGCAACGAGAGCCCCGACCCACTCTAAGCATGCTATTTTTATCCCTGTCTTAGGGATGCCTGGCAGATTATGACTGGCTAAAAGTTTTAACAAAGAAACGTCAGTTATAAGTTATAGAAAAATTCCACTAGTACAGTAACATTTAAAGTTTATACAACACCTGGGGTGGGGGTTTATTTTCAGCTTAAGCAGTCTCTGTTTCACCTGGTTTGGTCTGTTTGTCCTGCCTTGCGGCTACTGGTAATAGGACATGCCTGCCTGGGGGTTGAGCCTTGCAAAAGAACTATTTTATGACTAAGTTATGCTACATTCTTTGTTGGGGGTCTGGTTGCTCGTTCCTTCCCTGGCCTGGAGTCCTGCCTCGACAGGGTGTTGCTACCCATCTGGAACTCTGCCTCCACCGGGTCTTGCCGGCCACAACAAAAGTAAGTTTGGGGAGACCTCAAAAAGACTCCCACAAACTAAACAATAAATCTTCAACCCATCAGACAGCGCTCAATAATCAATGTTAATGCCCTGAATTCTTCAGTTCTGAGAAGGAACCAGAGATTGCCCACAACTCCTGGGAGGTCTCCACATCAGACTAGCCCCAAAGGAAATGACAAGAGCCAGCTAGCACCTCTTCAGGAGAAACTGAATCTTTAAAAACAAAAAAAACAAAAAAAAAACCAACTTTTAATTACATGTGTGGTTCACATGATATCTCTATTTCACAATGCTGATCTAGGAGCCTGTGGGGTACAGAGTCATCATGTTATAGGGAAGAGTTTGATAATCTGTACCTCATTTACACTCCTTAGTGCTATGGCCTTGTGCTTTGAATGTGCGAGTTCCTTGAGCTTGAAATAGAACAAGACACAAAAAGTGGCTTACATCTTAACACCACTGATTAAAGCCAAGTGTTGCAATGACAACAGTGCTGACTAGGCACTCAGATGTCAGGAAGCTCATAAACTAGCCTTTGCCTTAACCAAATTCTCACCTGCATCCTCACTCTGGATGGGCTATCAGGGGTCCTCAAACTTTTTAAAGTGGGGGCCAGATCACGGTCCCTCAGAGAGCTGGAGGGCCGGACTATATGAACTACTAATTCCTACTGTAACACCTCGGCTGCGCTCACTGCCCAAAAAACCTGGCGGGCCGGATCAGACTCCTCTGCGGGCCACATGTGGCCCGCGGGCCGTAGTTTGAAGACCCCTGTAAGATGTTTCCTAAGATCAATTGACACTGTGGTGTCATGATTAAGTCAGGATAGTGGAATCCATTCTGCTTCCCATCAGAGAAAAGACAGTCCATGTCCACAGATTCAGCAAGGTGAGCCCTTGACGACAGAGAAGATTGTGGCAGTGTGGTAGGACCAGAATAGCACCTTCACCTGCGGGAAGGCCAAGGCCTGCAGCTCATCCACTTGGTTGCTCACATAACTCCCCCGCCACACACTTCCAATTATATGACCACGCACAGATATCTACCTGGCCCCCAGTCAAACACAACTAAAAAGATGATACTAATGTATTTAATGCACAGGAACATGATGCCAGTAGATGCTGGGGATAAGATGTTAGTAAAACTACAAAAATACCTGGATGGATGGATGGATGGATGGATGGATGGATGGATGGATGGATGTTTAATAAACTAAGACAACCAGTGGGCAATATATTTCTGCTGAGATTCAGCTTCCCAAAAACATAAAAGTATTTCTACAACCTCCCCCTGGATATATCACTCACCCTGCTGAAGTATCTCTTCTGGCAGCAAGCAAAAAGGCAGACGAGTAAGTTTCTCACCTCGGTTAACCACTTCCTTGATGGCTGTTTACATGTCTAGGAGATGCTGTGTTTAGTAACTCACACAGAATCCTGGCTCCCTGTCTCTCGCCTTCAGGTGTTATTTTTGCAGCAGATGTTACCAAAGAAAAATTTTAAAACTGCATAGGTTCAGCAGTATCCATATAAACTTATATAAAACATTTAACTACTTTTAAAAGTAACAGATAATGGGTTCATATCTAGTCTTTTCAGACAAAAAAAGTTAAAAAGATAATAAACAGGTACCATATATGCTCTGTGCAATGCTAAGAACTATAACTTAATAAGTTTAACTCTAGTGAAGACACAAAATATTGTATGTAAATATATGGATACATACAGGGTGTCCCAAAAGAATGTATACACACTTTAACAACTGATAGCTCAATTTAAAAAATGAAATGGAGCCGAAACCGGTTTGGCTCAGTGGTAGAGCGTCTGTCTGCGGACTGAGGGGTCCCGGATTCGATTCCAGTCAAGGGCATGTACCTTGGTTGCGGGCACATCCCCAGTGGGGGGCGTGCAGGAGGAAACCAATCGATGATTCTCTCTCATTGATGTTTCTAATTCTCTATCCCTCTCTCTTCCTCTCTGTAAAAAATCAATAAAATATATATTTTTACAAAATGAAATGGATTTTAATAAACACTGCTTTTATAATTATTCAAGGTATATGTATATATTTTTGGGAGATACCCTACATATACACATATTACACATATAAATTATATAATATACACAACATGTATATAAATTATATACATATACATATTTCAAATATGCCATAAACAAAATATAAATAATCATATAACCCAGGTTCAGGAAGAATAATAAATTTCAGAGAGCTAGAGGTATCCTTGTCAAGATATGAAGTACAGAGGAAAGAAATTATTTTGTTACCTACATATTTGTTTTTCTCTTAGAGTAGGAAATTTACCTAGAGTACACACACTGTTAAGAATGTCTCCCCAACCCACACTCTTGTTCTCTGAGAACAGGGCTAAATTAGCCACAAGGCTGGACCTTTAGCAGTCCAGTCCAAAGCTGATTAGTCATGCGACTCAAGTCAAAGCAATAGGCTCTCCTGAATCCATGGATTGGAACTAAGAAATGCTACCAATGGAATTGAGACTATGTGAACAGGGAGAGCCAGAAGCACAGACAAAAGGAATCCACAGAGATATAGCAATGGCATAGTTCAGGGAAGAGAGAGTTGGAGAGACTGAGGAAGCATATGCTTGACTCCTGTTTGTTGTTCACTTGTGTTCTAATATTCCTGAATTCCTGCTGTCATGCCTACCCTTGGTTTCCTTGAACCATCTTTATATCCTTATAATTAATTCTACATTTTTGCTTAAGCTAGCAAAAATGAGTTTCTATTACAAAGAACAATATAATCTTCAAGATTTCTTAGTAAAATATAGACAATACAAAAACCCTTATATGTCATATCATAAGGATATGTTTAACCCAATACCTAATTAATAAGATACTCATCATTACTGATTAATAGAGAATAATTTGAAATGAATTTGAAATGCATTAATAGAAAACTAAATAAATAAATTATGGCATATACAAATAAATTTTTAACAAATATTTAAAAATAATATGTATATAAGATAATTTTCAAAGTTAATGGCTTTTCAACTATTATTATCTTACACTTAGCATTAAATTCATGAGGTTTAACTCATACTGATCTAACATTTAAAACCCTGAATTCTGCAGTTTTTCTCCATAGCTAAAATGCATTATGACTGTAATGTCCTACTTCTTCAGATCAAACAGAAAACCAATCTGATTCATAGCTATGATATAATATTCCCCTAGATGCTTTTCATGCTTAAAGTCTACTTCTTTGAACCTCCCCTACTTTGTTTTAGAAAAAAAAGAAAAGGTTACCGATCCTCTAATTCAGCAAGGAAGTTGAGCGCTAAACCTATTACATCAATACTCAGTAAAAGAGTATAGACCCCTCTCTCTGTCCTTCCTTATTTTTGTGGAAATCTCCACTTCAAGCAGATCACAAAGTAACTACATGTTGGTTATGGCTTAGTCTAGACACAACCGCAGCAGTAGTCAAAGAAGGATTGTCAATAAAACAAAGATAATTGGCAATAAAACCAAATAAATGAAAGAGGTAATACCTTCAAATCTATATATATATAAGCTTAAGCAACCATTATGACCAGACGACCAGACAACCGACCAGTAGCTATGATACACACTGACCACCAAAGGGCAGATGCTCAATGCAGGAGCTGCCCCCTGGCGGTCAGGGTGCTCCCTCAGCCTCCTGTGGCCAGCCAACCTCCCAAAGTCCTTTCCCTCCCCACCCCCAGCCAACCAGCCCAATTGGGACTAGGTGAAATAGCCCCTATTGGCCCAATCACCAGCCCAGCCGAAGGACCCCACCTGTGTATGAATTCGTGTACCGGGCCTCTAGTGAATGAATAAAAGATAATTTGATAATTTTTAAGACTTCAAATTTTTGAAACTTCAAAAATATCCAAAAGTCAACTTTAGAAAGTTGGAAACTCAATTGCAAAATAAGTTTTTAAAATATTTTCAATATCAATGTTTGTCACAGTGAAAAGACCATAGACTTGAGAATCAGATACAGCTACAATCCATCTCAAGGCTATCACTAGTCAACTAAATGACCTTGGACAACTTACTGCAACCTGCCAAACCTTAGTTTTTCTTTTCTATAAATTTTGATAAAATTAACCTATAGAATTATTATAGAGATCAAACAAAATAAATGAATGGATAAATACAAACCAAGCAGAGCTCTATGACATTACAAAATGTATACCATTCACATTTGTTACCTACCATATGGTAGAACCTTTTTTATACCTTCATAGACCTTTCTGTTGTACATTTTTTGTTGTTGTTAATCCTCACCCGAGGATATTTTTCTAGTGATTTTTCAGAAAAAGTGTAAGGGAGAGGGAGAGACAGAGAGATAGAAACATCCATTTGCAAGAGATACAGTGATTGGTTGCCTCCTGCAAGCACCCTGACTGGCAGGACGGGAGATCAAACAACCAAGGTACATGCCCTTGACCAGAATCAAATCTGGGATCCTTAAATCTATAGGCCAATGCTCTATGCAATGAGCCAAACTGACTAGGGCCATTATAAATATTTTTGTTGATGTCTTTAATGTCTGTTGCCTTTGTAATAACACTAACTAGAATTATTAAAAAGCTTCATAGGTCTCTGTCAATTTTTTATTTTTTATTTACTTATTTTTTATTGATTAAGGTATTAACAAATGTGTCTTTATCCTCCCATTGTCAAGAAACAGAAACATTAATGATGAGAGAACACTGATCACCTGTCTCCTGCATGCCCCACACTGAGGATCGAGCCCACAATTTTGGCATGTGCCCTGACTGGGAATTGAACTGAGACCTGCTGGTTCATAGGTCAATGCTCAATCACTGAGCCATGCTGGCCGGGCTGTCAATTTATCTTAAGCATTATTTTTATTATTACTGTGTTTCCCCGAAAATAAGACATCCTCCGAAAATAAGACCTAGCGCATGGAAACATAAGGCATCCCCTGAAAATAAGACCTAGCGCAACTTAGGGAGAAAAAATTAATATAAGACACTGTCTCATTTTCGGGGAAACAGGGTATATTTGATTGTCATGCATCTGTGAATAGGTTACAGTACATTATATTTATTATCTTGTGAATGAGATAGCATATTTTCCTTAATAAAGCTATTGACATCATCACAATTTCTATTTATTCTTACCAAACAAAAATTAGTAGGGAAGTATTTTGAACCAAAATATTTACTTCTATGGACTATGGGAAAGTAAAAACCAGAAAATTGCAACTTATAAATGCCTGAATAAATATATCTTTTTAAATAATTTATCTCTTATAAAATTAAAATATTGAATATGCCCCATTACAATTAAACTTTTCATAGAACTATAACCATATGACAAGGTTTTTTCTCCTAACTCATTCTATTGGGTACTAAATTTTTATGTGCTTCTTTTTTTTTTAAACTCTTGAGTTGGAGCTGCTTCCTTCTGAGTCAAGCCAATATGAAAAACAGTATAACTTCCATTGTATTGAACTTATACAACCAAGTATATATAACTCTATCAATCTTTCTCTTCCTTTGTTTTCCTTTGCTTTTATGTCTTTTTTTTTTAATTATTAATTTCAGAGAAGAAGGGAGGAGAGAGAGCTAGAAACATCAACTATGAGAGAGAATCATTGATTGGCTGCCTCTTGCATGCCCCTCACTGGGGATTGAGCCCGCAACCTGGGCATGTGCCCTTGACCGGAATCAAACCTGGGATCCTTCAGTCCACAGGTCGATTCTTTAACCACTAAGCCAAACCAGCTAGGGCTGCTTTTATGTCTTGACATCACTGCTCTTCCATCAAATTCAGTCACTTTGCAAATTTAGAACTCTTCAATAATTCTGTTGAGCACCCAGCATTAGAATTTTCACTGCTATAGTAGCATGGCATAGAGAAGTCAAAGAGATCTTAAAAACTTGGAAAACAATAAAAATATTTAATCATAGGCAATTGGTTAAATAGTCTGATGTTCATCTATTTCTCAAGAAGTTAGGTAGCCAATCATACAGTGTGGGACAAACTCAGTTCAAACATACAGAGTGGGACAAAAATAGGTTTACAGTTGTGAGTATGCAAAACACAGTTTATTTTTGTATTATTATGTGGTGGGCTGTTTCTCTGTTTCCATGTCCATCACGGGAAACGACAGGTTCCTGGGTGGAGGAGCTGGGGATTAAGAAATTAGAGAAAGAAGAAAGAGGCATGGAGGCTGAAATAGATTCATCAAGCTGGGTGCTAGGTGGGCGCCATACTCTCTGATGGAGAGGCAGCAAGGCGGCCCTCCAAGCCACGCAGGTTTATTTATAGGGTCAAAGGAGCTTATTTGCATTCTTAACTAGACTCTAGCATTACTGGATTTACATATCTAGACCCACCCCTGCTGACACCTAAACAAAGGTACTCTGCCAGTGCCTCAGGCTCAGCTAACAATTTAAAGAATGTCCATGTGCCTTCTCAGGTGGTCCTCTACATTATTATTTATTAATTATTGTATTATTTTCAATATGAACAACTGTAAATCTATTTTTGCCTCACCCTGAATACAAAAACACACAAACAAAAAGCTTTTAAAAGGTAAAATGTTCATAAGGTTAAAAAAACAGGTTACAAAACACTATTATAATATGGTCCAATTTTATAAAATAAAATACTGCACCGGCCAGCTTTTCTCAGCGGTTGGAGCATCCCCCTGCAGACCGAAGGGTTGCGGATTCAATTCCTGGACAAAGGCACTTTCCTCAGTTGCAGGTTCCCCTACCCCAGTAGGGGTGCATGTGGGAGGTAATCAATGGATGTGACTCTCTCACGTCAATGTTTCTCCTTCTCTCCCTTGGTTCTCCCTCCCTTCCACTCGCTCTAGAAATCAGTGAAAAAAAATATCCTCAGGTGAGGATTTAAATAATAAATAAATAAATAAATAAATAAATACATACATAAAATATAGTTTTTTAATGTATTTTTAAGACCTAGAACACCATTTAAAAATAATCCCAATTTTGTAAAATAACAGCAGTATAATCCAAAAGCTTATTTCTAAGTACCAGTATTTTAATTAATTTTGCTCTTTTGCTTTTCTCACCTACCCCATACCCCATTATTTTGTATAACAAATGAGCAGCATATATTACTTCCATGGTATGGTAAACAGAAAAAAATGTATTTTTGTGTGTCTGTGCACATACATGTGAAATACATATAGACACATATATGAGTGGCAGTTCTGAGTTAAATTCAATACAATGGTAAACCTTGAAATACCTTCATTTTCAGTGTAATAATATATAAACTAAAAAAGGAAAAATTAGTAATTTGTAACTATTCTTTTAATAATCAATAATTTGGGACTACCCTTTCCACTAATCAGAATGTCTGTTTACTCTCTAGGTCACTGGATTATAGATTATCTAAGAATCTAAGAACCCTAGTTTATTGAGCAATTTGTTAAACATAGAAGAGGAATGAAGAGCCTGGATTACACTGGATCTCAGCTTCTTGAAAGCAGAGCCTTTTCTTGTATCTTCCATACCCCCAGAGCTTACCACAGTGCCTGGTACATAACAGGTGCTTAAAAAACCTTTGTTGAATGAATGGTTATTTCATCCAGGCCATGTGGAAGCCTGAAGTACCTAATCTCCTTACTTCTTCAGAGAGTAGACACAAAGTGAAAAATCACTAGTGTCCTCAGATCCTAGGTCTCTTCCAAAAAGAGCTGACAAACTCTGACAGGTTCTCATGCCCTGGAATACCCATAAAAGTTAATTTATCAACATTAAGTAAGGCACACAGCAGCTAAAGTAGAGCTGAGATCTGATTATGGGAATGTCTGATGCCAAAAATTTGTCCGTAATCAATATACTAAACAGGAGCCCTTATAAGGCCTTACTTCAAACTGTAGTGATAGGAAAAACTCCATCTCCTCTACTGGAATTAGTTAGCTTCTTCCTTTCCGATAACAAGAACTATATAACTGAGCATATCTATTTTTTTCTTTGGCTACCAGGAAGTTCAGAGACAAATGTTGACCTCAACTACAGCAACTATATTGGTCTTAACTTTTGCTTCTATGTTCTCTAAGCCTGATTCATATTTTTACATCTACTTTTGGTATAAATCATCTCAAATTTTAGAATAAAATCTTTATTTTGGAATAAGGAATATAGCATCATTATGTATTAATTTTGCTATATTTCTAATTCACAGAGCAGCCACCTAACCATAGCATCCATCTCTATATTGACTAGAGAAGAAAAACCAATTAGCAATTTGTTCCAGGTTCGTATGCTATTATTGCTCCTTTTAATTATGTTCTGTGGTTGTCTCTAGACTATATTAACTTCAAAATTGCTGAAAAGAAGATAAAGCTGATAACATGATAGCCCAAACTTAGTGTGTGGTTTGGTTTGCTTGTTTAATTTTAGACCTTACTTTTCAGTGACATCCGTTCAGACTTGAAACTTCAGTCATTTGTTGACCTTAATTCTGAGGGTATCAGATGAGGTCAGCATTATCAAAGAGAAGGCCACCAGTAAAACAAATTTGCATGTGCCTGCTAACGTATAGGTATAAAATTCTAAACTTATTTGTTTGAAAAAAATGGAAAGTTGTCTGACCCACTTTAAATCAGTGTTTCAGTAAAAGGCTAGTGAGAAACCCAACTAAGAAAGAGGCTTGGTTTCCATGAGGTTAGTAGTTATTACTCAAAGGAGAAATTGACATACTCATGTGATGGTAGATTTTAATGTAGGAATGGGGAAAACACTGATGGATTGTGGTTGTTTTATGAAAGATGACATGATGTTGTCAGGGGCAGAAATAGAATAGTCTAATACTGTTTCATAATAATAGTAGTAATAATGACATACAATCTTTTGATCAAATAAGTTTGACAATCTTCCCAGAGTTTGAAATTTAAGAAACTTTTTCTTGACCTAAAGTTGGCTTTTGATCAATCCAATAAGCCCTGGAATGCCTCAAGGATTTGTTTTCTCTCCTTATGAAGGAAAATTTTATACTTAAGATAATGAGAAACTCTGTCAAATAAAGAAATAACAACTATATTCTATTTATATATGCATATTATTAAAATAGATGTTCTGGAGATTACATAAAAATCTCTAGGAGCCTATAACTCTACTTGTTATTCTGGAATACTGTATTTTACAGAAAGGATTCCATGTCAATTACATTATAATCAAGTCCATAACCATGTCATTTTAAATGTCTTCTTGTTGTTTAGAGATAGTCACTGTTTTATTATAATGCATTTGCAAAAATGTTACATCTTCTGAGGGATCTATGGAAAGAACTCTGACTTATTTTATATCAGATATATCTGAGAATACATTTTCAGACCATTCCCTTCAAACTGGATGAACATTATTATAACTCTATAGAGTATCTGGATTTATAGAAGTACTGGCAAGAAAAATCAGGAGAAACAAAATTGACTATGGGGTGAATGAACTGAAAATATATAGTTTTTAAAAATTTTTGTTGAAAGTATCACTTATTTTTTATTTTTTTTGTAACATGAAAAATTTTCACTACTTTATTACATATTTATTATCAAATACACAGCATATTCAATACACATGTTCAATCTTTTTAGCACATTAATAAAGTTATTAGGATAATTAGTCCTCCATATACAATTCCTATGGGGATTCAAGGACAAAGAACTTATTTAGTAAACAAATGTACTAAAACATGGGTATAAAAAGTAGATTGTTAAAATAAGTTATACATATAGTTATGACTTCAAATTTTTGTGTTGTTTTTTTTTTCTTACATGTTTCACATAACAAGATATTAAAACTGACCCTTGTATTATTTTTTCTAGGACTGTAATAATAAAATACCATAAACTGGGTGGCTTAAACAATAATAATTTCCCTTTATAGTCTGAACTCTAAATCCAAGATTAAGATGGTAGGGTCAGTTGTTTTTCAACCTCTCTCCTTGACTTGTAGTCAGCTGCCTGCTCACTGTGACCTCACGAAGTATTTTCTCTATGTCATATATGTCTGTGTCCAAATTTCCTTTTCTTGTAAGGACATCCATCATACTGCATTAGGACCTTTCCATATGACCTCATTTTACCTTATTTCTTTAAATGTTCTGTCTTTAAATTCAGTCACATTTTGAGGTATTGAGAGTTAGGGCTTCAACTTTAAAATTTGGGGAAGACACAATTCAGTGTCAAGAAAACCCTCTCGGGAAGTAAGTGGAAAATTCATAAACAAGATAGTAAAGCTTTCCTTGATTAAACGTTCCCCTAATTTCTGATGCATAAAATAATTATATATAATTTTATGAGGTTTCCACTTTCTCTTTTTAAAGAAAATTTTATTTATTGTATGTGCCCTGATCTTGGCATATAAGAAAGATGCTCATTTAATAACCAACTGAGTTACAAGTCCAGGACTCCTCTCTTCTTTCTCTCTTTTTTAAAAAAAATATTTTTATTGATTTCAGAAAGGGCATATGCTTATTTTTAAACATTTTGTTTTCAAACATAATGAAACTTGTTTATTTTCTTTAAGCAATTTGGTAAATTATATCTTTTTCTCCCTACCTGATCAAAATTATATGTTTTTCTCCTACCTTATCCCTCCAGAATTTGGCAATTCTTAATGAGTAATGTAATGGCAACACATTTCTTCTCACAGTCGTGGCACCAGGCTGCAATGATAATCTTCACCATGGAGCCCTACTGACTAGATTGCTTTACCATTTTTGTTATACCAGTAATAGTAGGCTCCCTTAATGTGGAAGTGACCCAGCTAATTTGTAGCATGTTAAAGCCCTGAATGCCACTTCCAGGGATAAATCAAGACTTGAGCCAGGACAGGGAGGCACTTCTAGAGAATCATGCAGCAGTGGTTTATTTGCTATTGCAGCATGACTACAGAAGTGAGGAATTCAAAGGAATATACCACCCTAATCTTTCTGACAATTCTCAATTGTTAGAAAACAACATTCAACAAATTAAAGAAACCATCTCCAAGGTAATACAATGAGAAGGATTTTTTAGATTTTACTTATCCAAGTTGGCTACCCAGCCTGCCTAGGTTGCAGGAATTCTTTAATTTTTATCCTATTTATTTCTTTAAAAAATATATATTTCTATTGATTCCAGAGAGGAAGGGAGAGGGAAAGAGAGAAAGAAACATCAATGATGAGAGAGAATCATTGATTGGCTGCCTCTTGCATGCCCCCTGCTGGGGATCAAGCCTACAATCTGGGCATGTGCCATTGATTGGAATCAAACCTGGGACCCTTCAGTCCACAGGCTGATGCTCTATCTGCTGAGCCAAACCATTTAGGTCGTCCTATTTATTTTTTATAGTCTGATTGCTTGCTATTGTATTCAATGTATTCCTCTTTTTAGATCCTGCATTCACTGTATTCTATCCCTGTGAATTGCTTTCAAGGCAAAAGCAAATGCATTCTAGAAGAATGAGACTTTTCACTTAAAACTAATCTCATAGATCTAAGATGATAGAAATAACAATTGGGAATGCTAGAGGCAGAAATAGAGTAGTGGGAACTAGCTATAGTTATAAGAAATATTAATCGTGATTGTCCTGTTCTGATAGGAGAAAGCACATTTTAACCTGGCTGAGAGTTGTATTCCCTGGGACATGGGAGTTAACCTGAGAATGCAGCCCATTCTTCTTTTTTGAGAACTGCTTATCATCATATAAAGATTAACAACCTTGTTACAGAAACAACCTGGTCCCCGATGTGCCCACCCTGGGTGGCTGCATTGCCAGTAACCTGTAACCATTATACCTTGCCTACTTCTCCATGCCTATAATTCTTACTTTCCCATGTAATCTTTGTCCTTCTACCCAATATAGGCAGCTAGCTTATCAAGAAGATTTTCATAGATGACCAGCTCCTCTCCCATACTGCCAGAATTATTGGAATAAGCGCTCATATATCATTCAACACTGTCTCTGCTTAATTGGCTTTTTTTTTTTTTTAAGGGAGAAGTACAGTGGGTTATTTTTTTAAAATATATTTTATTGATTTCTTACAGAGAGGAAGAGAGGGATAGAGAGTTAGAAACATGGATGAGAGAGAATCATCAATCAGCTGCCTCTTGCACATGCCCTACTGGGGATGTGCCCGCAACCAAGGTACATGCCCTTGACCGGAATCAAACCTGGGACCTTTCAGTTGCAGGCCGACTCTCTATCCACTGAGCCAAACTCGTTTCAGCTGGCCATTGGCTTTAAGTTAATCACTGATGATGGTACAGTACCTCCCCCTGGGACAGGGAAGAGGGGGAAGGCTAGAAGGGGTCAATGGAAGGGAAAAGGCAATATATGCAATACTTCCAACAATATTTTTTTAAGTCTGTAGAATAAAAATAAAAATACAGATCAATCATAACAATACCTAAGCAAATACATATATATATATATATATATATATATATATATATATATGGATATAGATATAGATATATAGATATATAGATATAGATTATTTATTTATTCATGTTTTCATTTATCTTAGAGTGAAAGGAAGGGAGAGGAAGAGAGAGGTAAAAACATCGATGAGAGAGAAATATCTATCACCTGCCTTCTGCATGCCCCCTGCTGGGGATTGAGCCAGAAACTGGGGCCTGTACTCTGACTTGGAATTGAACCTGTGACCTCTTGGTCATGGGTTGATGCTCAACCATTGAGCCACACCAGGTAGGCTTCTTTTCTTTCTTTTTTTAAACAGCAATCTTTGACCACATTAAAACAAAAGATTCGATAATGCTCTCTCCCAAATACAAAAGAATTTTTTATCTTCTATCTCTTACATTATTCTCTACTGTAAATAGGAAGGAATATTGTTTGGTAAAATAATACTATCAAGAAGCCTTAAAAATCATTATTCTAATTATTCCTTGAAATGCATCATTGACTTCTAGGAATATTTCCCAGTCTGAATGGCTCATCCCTCCTCCACACTCAGCTCCCAACTGCCAATTTGTAGTTCCTCATTACTTGTGGATATCTGTTTCCAAAGTTTTCAGAGAAGGAAAATAGATAAACCTAAGGAAAATCACTAAGAAAAGCAATCACGCCTAACTTACTGCCTCTATTTGTTTTTTCTCTAAAAATTATAAATAGCAAAGATTACCTAGTGTCAAAACTAATTTATTTTTAATTTTGTATTTTTTTCTCAATTACAGTTCATAGTAATGTCGAAGGTGAGTGGAAGGCAGCCATTGGGAAGAGCAAAGGTGGCTATTAAAACAGTCCAAATGGATGATAGTGTAAGTTAGGGAATGGCAGTAGTCTGGATATAGGTAACAGATATGAGAGACACAGCAGCTTCTAAGATTGTTACCTTAACAAGGTAGAGGAGGGACAGGGGAGCTCATAGTGACTCCATGTCTTCAAGGATAGATAGTGATATCAACACTAGAACTAGGGGAATCATGAGAGGCTGCATTTTACTTTCTTTTCCATCAGAATCTGCTTTGTCATCAAAATCATCTACCATCACCCCTGAGATTCAGCTGCTCATGGCCTTCCTCATTGATAAGTCAAGACACAGTCTATCCAGTAAAGCAGAAGTCACTTTAGGCATTTGCAAAAGAGAAAATTTAATGCAAGGAACTGATTGAGATTGGCATCAACAAGAGGCTGCTACCATCCCAAGGCTGGAAACACAAAAGGAGTTAGCAGTGCTCTAGGACATAGTGAGGAAACCCCTTATATTCACCACCTTCCTTCTCTCCATTCCCACCCTCCTGCCCTCCAGCTGAACACACTAAAAGCCAGCTGGCCAGGGAGCCTGAGAAAGCAGCTTGAAGGGTCAGTTCTGTGAGACAGAGTAGATCAGGGCAAGGAGGAATGCATCTCAGGATGAACACACCCAAGATTTAGCCAACTTCTTATATACCCTAATTGTTGAGGTAGAACTGCTAGTCATAATCCCTACATTATATGAGATACTATCCTCATGAATAATACAAAATGCCAGCTGAGAGGACATGGGAGCCATGTTCACCTCACTGAGGAGAAGGGGCAAAGAGAAGATAATAAGTGGCCAGCCACATCTGTATCCACTCATCTTTATCATCCTTGAGCAGGTCGTCAGAGTTCCTAAGGAGGAACTATTCTTAAAGACCTAAAATCAAAGTTCATCTCACTAAAACAGTGGACAGAAAAGGAAGGAGAAAACCATATCCTTCTCTCTTAGTTGCTTATCTCTCCCATTCTTCGTCTTCCTTTTTATATTTGTCATTTTACTTCTATTCATTACCCTCTTGTGCTCTATCTCCATCACATTTCTCCAATCCCTTTCTACATTTCCAATTTCTTCCACTGCCTGTCTATATCTCCTCCCTCCACCTCCAACTCATTCCTCCTGAGGAACTGCATTAGTTAACAAGTTGCTTGTTAGACATATTTTTAATAGTAAGTCTCATGTCTCTTGAAGCTAGATATTAGTTCCTTAGCAGAATAAACATTCAACAAAGCAGGTGTCAATTCAATAAAATAATATATCCCATCATCATTAAACTATTTATTCCTTTTTTGTTTGTTTATATGGTGAGATTTTGAGTAGTTTCTAAAATGGCCTTTATAACATCAGTTGGGGAATATGATAAGGAAAAGAATTATCAAATGGGAAATCAAGGTGCATGACACCAAACAACTTGAACATTATGTCAAACTCGTATTTTCCCATAAGCCATTAAAATAAAGCATATCTCTTATAGCAGCTTCGTATATGCCATAAATGAATAATATCAGCTCATAAGTAGAGCACCTTTACTCAACTTCTGATGAGTAATACAATAGTTCCTTGAAGAAGGAAGAAAGGAAATAGACTTTAGAAACATAAATTTCTGTCCTTCCCAGTTTCCTTCATGCTATGAAACAGATACTATTCGCCATGAAGGAGAGGTTCTTTTCTGACCTCATTTGGTGATGGAACTGTTAACCAAAATAGTGTCACCCCGACACGCCAACGTAAGTGACCACAGAAGGATCAAAGTGCTATAAAAAGAGAGAAGATAGCGTACTACTTCATCCATCTCACAGCAGCTACAAGCTCATCCATCTCCAGCGAATCAAGAGAAACTACAATGGCTTCTGTGAAAACTTCCTCCATGGTGAGTCCTGCACTAACGTGCAATACTCTTATTGATTTGGACCAGATGATACTTCTGGACCTTGGGCATGAAATTCTGGATTCTGATTATAGAGATCATGTACAATAGGAAATGAAAGCTTTGGTAGATACTTGTCATTGTATATCATGTTAAAGAACTGGTACATATCAGTTTGAAAAATTAGATTAAAACTGAAAGATAGCTATATTGGGGCTAAATCATGCAAAGAAGTGTCACATAATTCTGTGCAGTAAGAAATAATGTTTATTGGAAATCGACTCTTCTGAGTACAAGTGGTTTAATATAATTCTCCCACAGCACTTTTCTTTAATCCAAAATTAAAGAAATTAAATCCTTAAGGATTTAATTAATTGTGGCAATAACTTTTCTTTCCATTATCCTATTATTATACTACAATCTTGGTTCACCAAACCCAAATATTATAATCAGATACAGTATAACTGTGGTTTAGAGTAAATGGTTTTTATATTCTTAAAATATCTCTTTTGAAATATAATTTGATTATAGAATTAATACATGTAAATTTAGAAAACTGTAAAATATATCTAAGAAAACATTCAGAGGATCCAGTTTTTGGCTGGATGTTTACCAATGATACTAACAGCATTTCTAACACAAATACTGATACCACCTGGATTTGCTATGGCCCTTTCTTAAGGGCACAATTGCTTTCACAAAGGGTTTCACAGAATGATAAGATAGAGCGCAATGGCACAGAAAGACATTTCCTCCTAGAAAATCAAGGTCAATATTATCCCAATGACCTGACTGTGATGCATGTACTGACAGTATGATGACTTGTAATTTTTACAAAAATTACTACCAGCCAATAAATAATGTGCCTTTCCTAAATCAAAAGATGAATGTTTAGAACTGGTAAAAACTCTGTGGTCTTAATATTATTTTAGTCATCTAGCCAGGTTTTTATTTAACTGATCTGAAAATTTACAATAGATTGTCCTAGAATATAGTATGTTCTCTCTGATTAGCAATACAATTGTTATCACAATTTGGTAACAAAAACCACTTATTAATCCAATTTCCCACCTCTCTCTCTCCTTTCCCATTCAGTTCCAGTCACTGCTACTGCTGCTGAGTCTGGTGGCTATAGTAAAGGCAGCAATAGTATTTCCACGAAATCCAGAATGCCCAAATACTGACAAGAACTTCCCTCAGAGTGTGAGGGTCAACCTAAACATCCTTAATCGAAATGAAAATGAAAAGTCTAGAAGACCATCAGATT
Source organism: Pipistrellus kuhlii (assembly GCF_014108245.1). NCBI lineage: Eukaryota > Metazoa > Chordata > Mammalia > Chiroptera > Vespertilionidae > Pipistrellus > Pipistrellus kuhlii. The sequence continues at coordinate 66,938,853 of NW_023425551.1, read as the reverse complement.
ACTACAACCGGTCCACCTCACCTTGGAATCTCCAGTACGTAAGGACCCTATATGAAATCTGTTTTCTTCTATATTTTATGCATCAAACTGCCAGTTAAATCACTTAGAGGGAAATTTTTACTCACTCATAATCATCAGTCACACCTGGAAGAGCCATTGTGCAAAACAATGGTTCTCAAACTTCATTCTGCAAACTTACTTGCTAGAGCACAAGACAACCCTACCCCCAATACCCATCCTATTAGATGTCTTTGTCATTGACACCAAAAACCCACCCCAATTTGTGATGGTCTACATTCTAATATTTATGACACTCCAAGTCTATTTTTTATTTACTCTTAGGGATTAATGCTTGAATTTTTTCTATACAAGGACCTCCATTGAGAAGATTTCTTGTAAATTACTAGTAATTAATGAGTATTTTTATGCATTTTGTCTTATCAGAACTTGGAATATGTGGCTTAAATCTCAGTGGAGAAAGAAGTATTATCTTGGGTATTGCCACCCTTTTTTAGGTTAGATAGCCTTGGTCTACATCCCAACAGATCTATATTTGGTGTGTATTTAGACCCCCATGAAGAATTAAATTTAGACCCCCATGAAGAATTAAATTTAGACCCCCATGAAGAATTAAATTTAAAAACATTTTTAGACCCCCATGAAGTACATCTAGTATTTAGACCCCCATGAGGAATTAAATTTAAAAACATATTCTGATAGTTTGGTTTTATGCAAATAAGCCTCAAATATGTGGCACCTAGAGATTTACCTGACTGTGGAGTTTTTTCTCCTCTTCCAATTACTAAGAATACTTCAAATACATCAATTAAAATTCAAAGCAGCCAGCTTGGTATGGCTTAGTTGTTGTGGGTGGGCCATGAACCAAGAGTTAATGAGTTTGATTCCTTGTCAGGGCACATGCAGGGGTTTCAAGCTCCATCCCCAGTAGGGGATGTTCAAGAGGCATTCAATTGATGTTTCTTTCTCATTAATGTTTTTATCTCTCTATTTCTCTTTCTTCCTCTCTCTCTAAAATAAATAAAACATACTTTTTAAATAAATTTTTAAAAAAACATCTCAAAGCAAATCATCAACTCAGCTGGAGGAGAGAGGAAATTAAGGTTTATATAGTGGCTAAAGCTTTTGTTTCTAGCACTTCTAATCAGCTTCTGGCTCTCTTCCAGGGATGTGTTGTCAGAAAAAAAATTTTGATGCATTCCATATTCAAACTTTATTAAGTCAGATTAACAAATATTTTATTCCTAGATGATTCTCTTGGTCTTTATCCATCTATCAAATGTATCTAAATAAAAACATCCTTAATGTCAATCAAACTTAAATCCTTCTATAGTCTGTCTACCTTATTCTGTTCATTCTTCAAAGTAAATGGGAAAAACTGATCATTGCCTTTTCTCCATATTTCATGTGCTTAAAAATCCAAGTTTTCCTGAAACTACTTCTTTTTCAGACTAATAGCCTTTAGAGAATTTGCAATAACTATAGTTTGTCACCCTCTGAATTTATCTTCCTTCAATTATTTGTCTTCCTGTTCGATATCCTTCCCGCTTTACCTGGAATTCACTTTCTTCCTGGCTTTTGTCTCTCCCTGTAGCCGCAATGAAGACCCTGAGAGATATCCCCGTGTGATCTGGGAGGCAAAGTGCCGCCACTTGTTCTGCGTCAATCCTGAAGGGGAGATCGACCACCACCTGAACTCTGTCTCCATCCAGCAGGAGATCCTGGTCTTGCGCAGGGAGCCTCGGCACTGCCCCCACTCCTTCCGGCTGGAGAAGATACTGGTGACTGTGGGCTGCACCTGTGTCACCCCCATTGTCCACCACGTGGCTTAAGATCCCAGCTCTCTGAATCTGTTAGGCTTTCTGGGGAGTAGACCTAGCCCCATTTCTGACCAATTCACTAGGGTTCTTAAATAAGTTCATTCAACTGAAATTTCATAGGTAACACTTTGGTTCAGAGATTGACTCTGAATCATCTTTCCCTCTCCCCAAGAAGGAAGGTTTAAACTAAGTACCATTTTGTTTCTTACTTGCTTTTCTATGGGCTTTAAGTTATTTATGTATTTAAGAGGCCCTGAGATAATTCTGATGGTATAAGATTCCATTTCAATGAGTTACAGGCCTAATTTTATTTTATTTTTTAAGAAGACAATATTCCAGACTTGGGAATTTTATTATTTAAAAGGTAAAACCTATATTTATATGAGCTATTTATGAAACTATTTATATGTGTTAAGTCTTTAGAGGAAGATAGTGTGATTGTTCTGCCTAGAAAAATCCTACATAGAAATAAATGTCAGGTGAAAATTTCTGATTTTGTACCACATATAGATAAAGGATTTTCTCCTCTTTGTTTCTTAGGAGTACATAACATGGCTGGGGGGAAAAATGACTATACCTAATTTCATATTTATTAATTTAATTTTTTAAACTGTTGAGGTTTCACAAAAGAGCCAGTCTAATTCTCTTCTCTGTTAAACCCTTATAATAAAAACAATTTATAATAATAAAGTTTGGAAAGAAAATGTGTTTTCTTATTCTTTCTCATTAAAAGTACTTTGGCCAGCCAATACCAGTTTGGCTCAGTGGATAGAGCATCGGTCTGCGGACTGAAAGGTCCCAGGTTCGATTCTGGTCAAGGGCATGTACATTGGTTGCAGGCACATCCCCAGTAGGGGATGTGCAAAAGGTAGCTGGTTGATGTTTCTCTCTCATCGATGTTTCTAGCTCTCTATCCCTCTCCCTTCCTCTCTGTAAAAAATCAATAAAATATATTAAATAATAATAATAATAAAAAATAAAAAATAAAAGAACTTTGGCCAGCTCAGCTCTTCTGTATTTGGAAAAGAATGCAAATTTGAGAGCAAAACAAAGTATGCCTTTGAGTAACAACACCCTGGACCCAAACAAGTCCAAGTTCTCAATTTTACATGCCCTCAAAACACTAAGGGACCAGCCTCTCCTAGTATTAACCAATGCTGTGAACACAAGCATTCCAAAATGAATTAAGCAAATAAAATGATGGCCCTGGGAAAATGGCATGCTCTTATTAAAAATCATACAGGAAAAAAGAAGAAACCCTCCCAAAAATGTGCCCTGAGATTTGACAGGAAGGGGAAAGTTCTGGGAGAAGACATAGTATTCAGACTAGAATAGTCAGTCTTTTCTCAAACTCAGGCTTCTTTTGTAGATAAATGCCAACCAGAGATCTAGAAACATTTTTCTCTTCCTCTGTCCCCATCTCTAGGATGACCCCTCCTTTTCTGGGCCTCTGTTCCAATGCATTCCAGGACACAAAGAAAAGCCATTGAGACAACATGAACTTGAAGTATGAGAAAACTTCAGCCCAAGTAAAATAAAAACTGAATCACATTCAATTCCAGACCAGTTTCAAGTTTCGAGTCAACCATTTTTTCCATGCTGTGGCCCAACATGCTACCTTGCCCTACTTCTCAGGCCCCTGGAAGTCCTCAGGCTGGTTCCACAGGCTCCCTGATTCTTTGAGCAACCACCTTCTGCACATGTTCATTCTCCTGTATGCTCCAGCCTCACTTAGAGGCCATGACTTTTCTCTGCTTCTTTTCCAATTCCAAACCCGGGGTCCACTTCTCCAGCCCCTCTATTTTCATTGACATTTGTGTGCTTTCATCTTGATTCTCATGATAATCTCCTGTCACCGTCTTTCAACAAGAGTTTCATAAGCAGTTTTTCACAGCCTCTATGCTTCAAAACCTCTCACTAAAATCCTTCCACTCAATTCCCAATTTTCCGTGAGTGGTGGTGGTAGTGGTGAAAATAAAAATTGGGTTTTGTTTTGAGATGGACAGTAAAAGAGGGTATATATATATATATATCCATAGTTCTGAATCATTACATCCCCCTAAATTGTATATGTGGAAATTCTGTGGTGGGAAGAGACAATTGCATTCCATGTCTTCCCTCCTTTTATATGCACTGCTTTTATTATCTTCATTTTCCCTAGTCAGCACCATTATCCACCAATTATATCTCTGAGGCATCCCTGACTCTTTCCTCTTTCTCTTCCTCACTCCTAACACCCACACATTCCCAAACTCATTAAATTTCACTCCCTGAAAGTCCTCAACTTAACCCCCTCCCTGTCCAAGTTTGGGACTTCATCTTTTCTCATTTCTTTCCTCGGTTACTGTGACAGCTTCCTGCCAAAATTAGATACGACAAAGTGCACCCTCTGTAATCTGGCCCTGTTCCTGCTCCAACTCTCTCTCATGCCACTTTCTCCTTGATGTTTACCCCAGGTCATAGTGAAGTCCTTATTGTGACCACCATACTGTTCTTCCCCTTAATGCCTGTGTCCTGTGGTCTCCTGGACTTTGTCTTCTCCCCTCCTGTTCCTCTATTCCGACTCCGTTGTGATGATCTGAATATTGTGTCGCCCCAAAATTCATATGTTGAGTCCTAAGCCCTAAAGTGATGAGATTAGCAAGTAGGGAGCATTGGGATGATTAGGTCATGAGGACAGAGCTCTCATGAGTGGTATTAGTAACAGAACCCCAGAGAGCTCCCTCATCCATTCTGCCAGGTGAAGAGACAATAAAAATATTTGAGTGGAAGAAAGCCCTTACTCAGTTGTGTTACACCTTCATATCAGACTTACAGCCTCCAGAACTGTGAAAAACAGATTTCTGTTGTTGATGAGCCATCCAGTATGTAGCATTTTGTTTTAGCAGCCCAAACAAACTGAGACAACTGCCCTCCCCACTGCTCTGCCCATGCTCTAAGACTCTACTTGGGTTTCATTTCTTCTAAAGATCCTTCCCAGACTCATCACTGCAGTGATCCCAGACTAGGTTCCTCTCTTCTGGCTCCAAGAGCACTGTGGTTATCCTTTATCTCTACTCTTACATGCTTTATATTGGCTTTATCTATTTAACCAGTTTTTGGTCCCTTGAGAGCCACGCCATCAGCACCTGACCTGGCACATAGCAGACACTCAATTCAAGTAAACTTTGTAACAATAGTCTATAGACAACTCCAAGTCAACAGAGAGAAAACGACTCACTAGCTCTTCTCCCAAACTAGCTTCTCCTGTTGCCTTTTTTATCTACTAAAATGATATCACCTACTCATCTGACAGAGAAACCTGAATTTCTCTGCCACTTATCCCCCTTGTCTAATCAGTGACAAACCCTTCATGAGTTTTCTTGTTTTCTCTCCCTCCTCCATCACTTCAAAGTTGCTATTAAAGCTGAATTTTATACTATGTTGTACACCTAAAACTAACATATTGAACATCAGATGTAATTGAAAAATAAATAAATAAAAGTAAATTTTAAAAATAAAGTTTCATTTAATATGATCCTAACTGGTCTCTAAGCCTTGCTTCCTATAAGTTATAATTCGTTCTCTCGCAAACTTCTGGGGGAGCCTAATCACAGTAGGTAATAAAGAACTGTTGCCACAGACAAAGCCCAAATAAACAAAAGTTTATTCCTGCTCAAGTTACTCTCCTACAGGGATCCTCAGGGAGATTTGTTCTACTTAGAACAATTCTGACAGAGATCAAGTTTGGTCTTCTTACAGCAGCACCATCGAGAATTGCACTATCTAATACAGGAGCCACTAACCACACATGGCTATTGAGCACTTGAAATGTGCTAGTCCCAAATGAGTTGTGTTATAAATATAAAATACATACTAATTTCAAAGATTATTTTATTGTTATTTTTTGGAGTAATTCTTTGCAAGAGCTCAATTATTAGTTGTGAGAGTTATCGTTTTAATGTATGGCTCACACAGACAGGGTGCTACCAATAGTACACTTAGCATGCATTTTACCTAGGTACAGAGCATGAACAATCTTATTAGAGACAGGCAGGATAGGATATAAGACAGTAGGGAAATTATGAAAAAATATTCTAAATATTTTGAGGAAGTTGGAGCAGTGAAACACTGAAATGCTTGTTTTTCATTCTGGCTCCTTAGTTCTGGTCATTTAGATATTTTCACCTTTAAAAAAAATGAGATATAATTGACATATACATTGTATTAGTTTTAGGCATATAACATGATTTGAAATATGCATCCTACATAATAAAAGCATACTATGCAAATCGACTGAATGGCTGAACAGTAGAATGAAAATCAGGATGACCATCTGGGACCACGCTATGACACCCACTGGTGCCGGGCCAGCCAAGGTGGGTGCGATGCGATTGGTCATGGGCCTGGCCATTGCCCCATGATCGCCCTGCAGAGGGAGGCCCAGGCCACCAACCCATGGGCTGCGACAGGTGGGCAGGACCTCCCTCTGAGAGAGAAGCCTGGGTCCTGGGTGCCAGCAGGAGGGAAGCCTGGGTCCCGGGTGCTGGCGGCCAAAAGGAAGGAAGGCCTACTCTTGCACTAATTTCATACATCGGGCCTCTAGTATATTATGAAATGAGCACTAAATTTCATTAACATTCATTACCACACATAGTTATAACTTTCTCTTCTTATGATGAGAACTTTTAAGATAGACTCTCTTAGCAACTTTCAAATATTCAATTGTTAACTATCATTGCCATGTGTACCTTGCATCCCAGGGCTTTTTATAGTGAAAGCTCGTTCTCAACCAAGTTGTTCCCCCCCAAAAAATGTCTCTGTTTTCAAACAAAAAATCAGTTCTTTACCTGACAACCCTTTCAGCATGACAAAAAGTGTCTCTGAGGCCACAAAGGAGAAAATGCAAGTCAGTTTACCACTAAACCTCGCATCATATACATCTCAGGAAATCCTGCTGTGAATATTTTCAGGTTTGGGGGGAGGGGTTATTTTTGTTGCTGATAAAATGAACAATTAGCACTATTTTAAAATATAAAGAGGCCATCAAGAGTGCTGATGTTGCTAAGGTGTGAAAGAAATGATGATCACAGACAATTGAAGAAGTAGAGAAAACTGTTGTTAATTTGGACGAATGGAAAGCAGTTAGCCAGGGAAAGCATTTTGGAAGCAATGACATTATGAAAAAGCAAAGATGCTGCATACTGACCTCCTGAAAGACTTCTCCTGAAATGAGTGCTGAAAGTGATTATTTTAAGACTAGTGGGAAGTGGTTCAAAAAATTTAAGAAAATAAATGTTTAAAGATTAAACCTCTCACAAAGCTCCACACCACATTAGGGACTTGGCCTATGCATCTTGTTTACCTGGAATTTCCTCTCCGTCTCCCCATTTCTCATGAGCCTTAAATGAGTGTAAATATCCATGGAGAGCAGTAACAAGCTCACTGGGTAACTCTGATGCATTCTGTCCGACAATCACAGAGACTTCTTGGAGAGGACTAACTTGAGATGTTCCCCTGGAATGCAGATGAAGAGTAGCAAAGAAATAAGTAGGTATAATAGTTAAGTATAAGCTGATAGTAGATATAAGCAATAGGGAGCAGAGATGAAATATGTGGAAGACAGAAAACTCAAATAAGAAATCTGAATATATTTAAGGGATACAATAAAGTTGTAATAGAAAAATAGATTCCTGGTTTGGGGAAATTATATTCGGTAAGTGAATGTGAAAACTACGTGATTCATGAAAATAAAAGAAATGATTTAAACAGAGGTAACAATATTATCCTTACTTTTCATACATGAGCATCATATAACTAGAAAACCCACGAGAATTATCTAAAATATTATTGGAATTTTTATAAGAGGACAGGAGAGTAGTTGAATTCAAGATAACATTTTAATTTTCCTGAACATCCAGCAATAATGAAATTGAAAATATAATGAAAAGGCTACAATTTAAAATAATATGTCACTGAATAATTCCAAAATTAACATGTAAAAATCTATATGAAAATGACAAAATAGCCAATAAAAAGAAGTTAAAATATTATTAAAATATCAACTATTTCTAGGGAGCTCATAGCATTAATGTAATTACAGTAATAATCTCAGCAAAAGGTTGTTTTTTTTCTTTTAACCCTGTCAACATTAATTTAAAATTTATCTAGAAGAACAAATGTGTAGGAAGGACTAAAATAATTTTGAAGAGAGTTGAGGGGAAGTTGTTTTGCTAGGTATTAAAATTTATTTGCAAATGGCCATAATTCAACAGTATGATACTTCCACAAGAATGAAAAATAAATGAAACATAACAGACTAACCTGTGACAGACATGTGTAAGCTTATGTGTATACATATATGTGCATGTATAAGAATTTTATAATAAAATTAATAAAAGTAGGGGGGGGAAAGACAAAGAAAGAATCTTAAAAGAACAAGAGAAAGGCAGTTAATTACCTAGAAAGGTAAAAATGTCAGCTGATTTCTCAATAGCAACTTTACAAGCCAAAAGGAACTGGCATGAAATATTCAAAGTAATGAAAAGTAAGGACCTAAAACCAACATTATTCTAACCAGCAAGGCTATCATTTAGAATTGAGGAAAGATAAAGAAAATGTTAAAAAGGAATTTATCACCACAAATCAATATTATAAGAAATTTTAAAAGGACTTCTTTAAGAAATATAAGGGGAGAAATAACTTAAGTATGAATAATAAAGTGGCAATAACTACTTACCTTTCAATAATCACCTTAAATATAAATGGATTCAACACTCCAATAAAAAGAAAATGGATAAGAAAGTAAGACTCGTACATATGCTGTACACAAGAGACCCACTTCAGATCTAAAGACACACACAGTCTGAAAGTCAGAGATGGAAAAATATATTTTACACAAATGGAGAAAAGGTGGGGTAGTAATACTTATATCAGACAAAAAAAAAAACTTCTAAAACAAAGGCTATAAGAGGCAAGAGACATTTCATAATGATAAAAGGATCAATCCAACAAGAAGATATAACCCTTGTAAACATTTATGGACCCAACATAGGGGCACCTAAATACTTAAAGCAAATATTGGTGGACCTAAAGGGAGAGACTGACAGTAATGCAGTCATAAAAGGAGATTTTAACACCTTATTGATATCAACGGATAGATCTTCCAGACAGAAAATCAGCAAGGAAACAGTAGCCTTAAATGATCCTTTAGACCAGATAAATTTAATTCATATTTTGGAACATTTCATTCTAAAGCAGTAGTATTATTGTTTCCAAGTATACAGAGAACCAGCATTATGTATAACCTGAGGCTTGGTGCACAAGATTCATGCACTTGGCTAAGTCCCTCAGCCTGGCCTGCGCCCTTTCGCAGTCCAGGAGCCCTCAGGGAGCGGGCCTATGCCATCAGTGGGACATCCTTAGCACTGCCATGGAGGTGGGAGAGGCTCCTGTTACCGCCACTGTGCTGGCCAGCCGTGAGCCTTGAGCCCAGCTTCTGACTGAGCAGCACTCCCCCTGTGGGAACCCACTGACAGCTCCTGTGTTGAGCATCTGCCACTGGTGGTCAGTGCACATCATAATGACCAGTCGTTCCGCTGTTCAGTTGATTTGGATATTACCCTTTTATTATATAGGATAGCCAAGATATGAAACAAACTATGCCATCAATGGACTTTGGGACAAAGATATATTAAATATAAACAATGGAATGTTACTTGGCCATAAAAAAGAATGAAATCTTATCATTTGGGACAACATGTATGGACCTAGAAGGTATTATGCTAAGTAAAATAGGTCAGAGAAAGACAGATAGCATATGATTTCGCTTAGATGTGGAATCCTAAGAACAAAATAAATGAACAAACAAAACAGAAATAGAATCATAGATAAAACAACTGATCACCAGATGGAGGGGGTGAGGGGATGCTGTGTGAACAAGGTAAAGGGATTAAGAAGTAAAAATTAGTAGTTACAAAATAGTCATGGCAATGTAAAGTAAAGCCAGGGAAAATAGTCAATAATATTATAATCACTATGTATATTGCTGGGTGGGAACTAGAACTATCAAGGGAATCACTTAATAAATTATATAAATGCTCAACCATTATGCTATACACCTGAAACTAATATTAAATAATATCAAATATCAATTGTAATTTAAAAATAAAAATAAAATAAAATAAAAAGACCAACTAAATACTAATTCAAAAGCAAAAGAAATAGGAAATTATCAGGAAAAAAAACACATGCAGAAACACTATTATTTAATATTGTCTGTCCAGCAATGAAACAAATGTTGGAGAAGAAAACACAAAATCCTTATTTGTAGAGAGTAAATTACATACCAAGAAAAAAATAATAACCAAATCAATACAAAACTCATCAGCTATAATAAGAATGTTCAGAAACTGGCTAGCTACATAAGAGATATTTTAAAAATAGATGTCTCATCTATTTATTGGCAATTAATCTAAAATAATTTTTAAAAAATTCTGAAGAAAAATAATTTCTGACACAAAACTTCAGTATGAAGGAAGAAAAAAAAAAAGCCATTACCAGATATGTAAGACCTCCAATAATATGCCTCCCATGCAACCTTCCTCAAGAAACTATTTAAAGATGTGCTCCATCAAGAAAGGAGAGTATACCAAGGCATGGGAAGATATGGAGTACAGAAAAGAAGGAGTTACATAGGAAAGACACATTCCTGGCAGGATGTGAAAGGAGATCCCAGGATGACAGCTGTGCACCAGGGTGAGAGGGTGCACTGGTCTAGTTTGGAGACATAGAGAGCTGACACATTGAAGATGGTTATCAGAAACATCTCCACTCCCACTGAGCTCTCTTTTAATACTGAGGGCAGATTCTTATTTGTATTTGGCCTCTCTTGGTTATGAGCTAATGAATTTTCTCATCTTCTTGCCCTGCTTCCTGAATTCATTTAAGAAACCTATTTCCCTGCCACCAGAGTGTCTGTTTTGATCTGCCTTTGAAAACTGGAAATTGGACATATCAGACTGAGTACCAAAAAATACAGAGCAGCTTGTTCACCATTTAAGGGTATGAATGTAAGTGTACACAATTATAGAGAAAATCAAGAGGAGGATGAACACTGAAGTCAGGATAGTGGTCCCTTCTAGAGGGGAGGGAGGAGCACCAGGCTTAGAGTCCTGGCAGTGTTTCACTTTTTAACTTGGTAGCCCAGATTGAGGTGTTCGGACTTTATTTGTTTTAATTTAATTTTTTAAATTGTATGCATACATTTTATTCATTCTTGTGCACATATGATAGATTTCTCAATTGAAAGTTTTAAAAAGAGCTGAAACTGGTTTGGCTCAGTGGTAGAGTGTCGGTCTGCGGACTGAAAGGTCCCAGGTTCGATTCCGGTCAAGGACATGTATGTTGGCTGCGGGCACATCCCCGGTAGGGGATGTGCAAGAGGCAGCTGGTCGATGTTTCTCTCTTATCGACGTTTTTAGCTCTCTATCTCTCTCCCTTCCTCTCTGTAAAAAATCAATAAAATAAAATATTATTTAAAAAAAGTTTTAAAAAGATACGGGGGGAAGGGGGCGAAACACGCACACACAAAAAGTGATAGATTTGCCTACAGAAAATTGTAAATCATCCACATGTTAAAACATTTAACCAAAAGGCAAACAACTGAGAAAATAGGTGTCACAAATTCTGCAAGAATCTAATACCTAGATTATTAACCTGAATATTAGACACAGTCCAACGTCCAGGCCTTTGCCCTTACTGTTCTGTCCACCTGCTACACTCTTCCACTGTAGACAGGCTCAGGAACTTTCCTCCCTTATCTGAGTCTTTGGGAAAGTGTCACCTTCTCAGTGAAGGCTTATCTGACCACCTGCCATTCCCTCTTCAACTTCCTTGATTTATTTCTCTCCCTGACATTCATCTCCTTCTCATATACTAAAATATTTCACTTGCTTATTCTGTTTTTGTCACTAGAACGAAAGCTTCTTGTGGATAGGAATTGGTCTGTGTTGTTCACTGCTCTATCTCCAGTGCCTAGAACAATGTCTGGCACCTTGTAGGTGCTCAATAGACATTTGTTGACTGAAGGAATATGAAAGGCTCATGCTAAATGATAAGACAAGCATTAAGAACATCTGCTCAAAGGGCAAAATATAGAAACTAACAACATAATAAGACATCAAAATGTCTTTGAAGCACATGCAAAAATATTTACTATACTCATTATAAAATAAATTCATATTAAATAATTACCTACATTTGACCTATCAAAATAGAAGTTGGCTTTTTTAACTATAATAGAAAGTGTTGGAAAGAATGTGCTAAATTGAGCAATTATTCACTGCTAATAAACATAAATGGGCACATTATTCTGACAATTTTATAATTTAATTCAAGAACCTTAAAAACATTCATACTCTTTGGCCTAGTAACTACATTTTCAGAAAGTTATCAGAGTCAAATAAGGCAAAAGTAAATAAATAAAATTCTGTGTACAAAACTATTATAGGTTATCATAAAATGTTATGAAACCTTTTTAAATGTTTAAAATGTAGTAGAAATACTTGGGTAAAATCAGATGAGGAAGATAAAACAATTAAACTATTTGAAATAAGGCATTTGCAAACAGGAAGAAAGTACATAAAAATAATAACAGGAATTACTTTGGGTCGTGGGAAGTGGATAATTTTAATGTTTTCTTTATAATTTTTGATTTTAAGTGGACATCTATTTCATTTTAAATGGGTTCCTTTATGATCTGAACATTGGCAGCTTTAAAAATAATGCTTGTTTGCAGTGTCAGATTAGGAGAGGGTTAGAGGAGCTGTTTCAAAAAGGTGAAGGGATTAAGAAGTATAAATTGGTTGTTACAGAATAGTCATGGGGTTATAGAGTACAGCATAGGAAATACAGTCAATAATATTATAAGAACTACACATGGTGACAGACGGGTACTAGATTAATCACTTCTTAAGTTATATAAATGTCTAATCACTGGGTTGTATACCTGAAACTAATATAATATTATATTATATCAACTGTAATTTAAAAATTAAAAATTATTGAAAAAAACAAACACAAAAAATGCTAGTTTGCGAATTTGAAAAAGTCATTTATATATATATTTTAAAATATATTTTTACTGATTTCAGAAAGGAAGGGAGAGGGAGAAAGAAACAGAAACATCAATGATGAGAGAGAATCATTGACTAACTGCCTCCTGCATGCCCCCCACTGGGGATCTGCCCACAACCCTGGCATGTGCCCTGACCTGGAATTGAACCATGCACTCCAGGCTCATAGGTCAACTCTCAACCACTGAACATCCTGACCAGGCCACTTACATTTTTAATGAAATATATAATGAATGGATAATATGAGATGAAATGACCATGGCTCTAAGAAAGAGTCAATATCTGAAAACATGGAACCTGATGCTAAAAGAAAAGTCCGTCCAGGCCACTGTGGTTAAGGCTTATTGCACCCCCTTGTGGCAGCATGTACAAGCAGAGAAACAGTAAGGTAAGAATCTACTCAGGCTGGGAAAAACTACAAAATCTAGCAAATAATTCACTAGAAAACAAAGCTTCATATTCAAATCATCAGAAGAAATATATCACCCACAAAAAGAAATACTGAAATAAATATGCTTTCATCCTTCTTATGTTGTATCAGTACCCTAGGATTAAAATCTGCAGCCATACGTTGTGTCTATACCAGTAAAGGAGCCATTCGTGATGAAGGCCTCAATTAGCCTACTTTGAGGCATAAATTATCCCAATGGACTATTTATCTTGATCAAGTCAGGTCGTCACTGGCACCTCTCCGTCAATGGTATCTCTGGTAAAAAAAAAATAAATAAATTCAACAGATGCCCTTTAGAGCCACGGCGCTGCCCCAGGTGCAGCCCACAGGGGAGAGGCCGAGGGAGGTTGGCTCCAGGGCATATCCGGCCGTCTCACCCAGTCCCACCCCACTGGCCAACTTCTAATTAATTTCCTTTCGATGTGCACGAAGCCGTGCACCGGGGCCCTAGTCAAATATAAAGAGCAAATCCCATGCCTCATCTTACAGAGTGATTTTTAATGGACAAGTGCAAATGATTGTATGTTGTTTTTACAGCATCTAAATTAAACCAAACATAGTATCTAAACAATGTAAATTTAAAATAGGATTTGTAGGGCACTTAATCTACTAAATTTACATAGACAAAGGCCCAGGCTGACAAGAGTAACATTGGCTGGTTTTTTTCTATTTCCCCTTCTAGTTCATGACCATCACAGTGGAGAGAACAGTGCCTTATTGATCTTTGAGTCCCCTGCTGACACAGTGCTATAGAACCTTATAAAGAGTGTTTTCAGAGACTCTCTGGAAAATTGAATCCACTTCACCAGCTCAATGTGTCAACCTGGTGAAACTGTGGATTTTCCCCAAAAGCCCTGAAAAGTGACATTTCAAAGAGAAGATTTCAGCAAAGTACAAAGATAGACCTTAGTGGCAGAGTTCCTTCCCAGTGCCCTGCAAACCCTACCACATAGAAAATGGTCTATTTTGCTAAGCTTGAGGCCCAGCCATAGCTGACTTCCTGGAAGAATCCCAAGTGAGGATGGCCACAAAGAGTGAAAGGCCCCAGGAGTGAAGGAGGCAGCTTTTCCTAAAAAAACAGCATGCCCACAAAGAAAAACAATTACCTGCTTAACTTTTTGCCTTATTGCCTTTAATATAGCAAATTCAAAGAATTTGATGAAGACAAAGGATTTCAAACACTCTTTACATCAAATAGGGCTGGCGTGCGATATTTACTTTTATGCATTTAACCTTGAACTGCAAGGAGTAAATAAAGGTCACTTTGAAGACTGAAAATGTAGGTCAGACATCTCGTTTAATTTCGTGGAAGGAGCACTCCACTGACACTGACTTCCTTCCCCTGAGGTTACTGTAAGAAGTTGCCTGTTTTGGTCCGATGATGAGAAGCCAGCTTTGGGTCCCACAGTGCTCTTCGTATGTCTCCCACACAGGGCACACCGCAGTCAAACTGAAACAGCATTCTTCTGCCTCCTATCAGACCCACCACAAGGGTGAGTCAGAGTATTTCCCAGCCCGCACTCCTGCTGTCACCAAAGATTTCTTCCACTGGGCTGGTCATCAGATAAAGTAAATTGTCCTGAAGAATTGAAAGGGAGCCTGAAAACTTTAGATCGAAATTACTGTTCTGTGGCAGGGACTAAAAATGAGCAGAGATTAGAAATGAGCAGATCATGCCTGATAATTCCTAGAGTGGATGCTCTTTCAGCCTGGGAGTACAATGCTCAGACTGATCCAATATCCAAGCTGATGAGTTACCCAGGCCAGATTTTCAAAAACAATCCGATACACAAAACATCTGGGTTGTTTTTTTTTTTGGTTTTTTTTTTCCCTAACACAGCTATAACAGACTACCACAAGTTGGTGACTTTAAACAGCATATGTGTATTCTCTTACAAGTTCACTGGGCCAAAGTCAAGGTGCAGGCAAGACTGTGCCCCCTCCAGAGGCTCAAGGGGGGAGAATGTGTCTTTGCTTTTCCAGCTCCTAGCGCTGCATTCCTTGCGTGGGGCTCCTTCCTCTATCTCCGGGGCAGATTACTCCAACCTCTGCTTTCAGTCCTCACATCATGCGGTTTTCTTCTGACATCAAAGCGTCCTCTGCCTCCCTCTTATAAAGACACGTGTGACTACATTTAGGGTCTATCATAATAATCCAGGATAATTTTCCCCTCCCACTATCCTTTGTTTAATCATATGTACAATGGTACTTTGCCATTTAAGGTAACACTCACAGGTTCCAGGAATTTGGACCTAAATATCCTTAAGGGTCATTATTCAGGCGACTACCCCACACAAGAAAGATTTTTAAAGAAGAAAACAGTCAGATAGACTCGACAGCACTCTAAAAACAATGGAATGTTATATTCTCTTGATTGCTGAGAAAACAATTTCTGAGATCGTTCTCGTGATGAACATCAGTTCATCGCCATTTTCTAGTAGTGCAGAGTGCTCATGAACGCAGAGCTTGGCCAAATAAGGGAAACCAGAGACTCAGCTCCGTTGGACTTCAGAATAATTACAAGGCATAAGATCATTTTCACTCAGAAAGCGTGCCCACTAATCTTTGAAACCTAATAGTAGAATTTTAAAATGTACATTTCCAAGAAGCAAGCATTTTTCTTGCCTTGCATTATATGTGTCTTAAAACTCCCCTTTTTTCTTTTTTTTTCCTGAGAAATGCACACAGTCGGGCCCTATAATTACATAAATATAGCGGTAGGCAAACGTAGGTTTACAGTTGTATGTGAATCAGTTTATTCTTGTATTATTTATTTATTATTGTATTATTATTATTAGACTACTTTTGCCCACCCTTGTATAAAGTGGAGTAACTTGGGAAGCTGCAATTCCTGGGGATTAGATTGCTTTGTAAGAGGTGATTTTAATGGTCATTTATACTGTAGGCAGAGTTGCATCTCTGCAGACTATGTCTTTATAGAAAAACTAGAGGCCTGGTGCACAATTTTGTGCATGGCTGGGATATGGCCAGCCCGTCCCAATGGGGGCCCATTGGGCCAGGCCATGGCCAGCCGGCTCCACCCCCAATTGGGGTGTTGGGGGCCAATCAGGTCTGAATCAGGCTGCTTGGCTGCCGCATTGCACGTCATTATCACTGGTCATTCTGGTTGTTCCACTGTTTTGGTCGCTGGGCATATATATATATATATATATATATATATATATATATATATATATGTGCTTTTCTAACTCTCAATATAGAGGCCTCTCAAAATATTAAACATAGAACTACCATATGATCCAGCAATTCCACTTCTAGGTATATCTGAAGGAAATGAAATTACTACCTAGAAGAAATATCTGTACACCCATGTTTATTGTGCATTATTTATAATAGCTGAAACATGGAAACACTTTAATTATTCACTGACAGATGAATAGATGTAGAAACTATGGTACATATATAATGGAATATTATTCATCCATAAGAAAAGAAGGAAACCTTGCCGCTAGTGACAACATGGATAAATTTTAAGGGCATTATACTAAAGTTCAAAAAACTTGAACTCATAAAAGCAGAGAACAGATTGGTGGATGCCAGGGTGAGGTATGGGGGGAAGGGGCAAAAAGTACAAACTTCCAGTGATAAAATAAGTAAACTGTGGGGATGTAATATGTCATGGTAACTATCCTATATAATAAAAAGATAATATGCAAACTGACCGTAAGGGCAGAACAACCAGGAATGACCAGTCACTATGATGCATATTGACCACCAGGGCAGACACTCAATGCAGGAACTGCCCCCTGGTGGTCAGTGTGCTCCTACAGGGGGAGCTCTGCTTAGCCAGAAGCCAGGCTCATGGCTGGTGAGTGCAGTGGTAGTGGTAGGAGCCTCTCCCACCTCCATGGCAGCGCTAAGGATGTCCAACTGATAGCTTAGGCCCACTCCCCATGGGCCTAAGCCATCAGTCAGACATCCCTTGAGGGCTCCAGGACTGCAAGAGGGCACAGGCTGGGCTGAGGGATCCATCCCCCCACCACCCGTGCAAGTGCATGAATTTCATGCACTGAGCCTCTAGTTGTTAATAATTCTAAACTGCATATTTGAAAGTAGCTAGGAGAGTTAGTCTTAAAAGTTCTCAACAGCCCTAGCCGGCATGGCTCAGTGGATAGAGCATGGGTCTGCGGACTGAAGGGTTTGACTCAGACCTACATGTTTGATTCTGGTCAAAAGCATATGCCTGGGTTGCTGGCTTGATCTCCATAGGGGGCATGCAGGAGACAGCCAATCAATGATTCTCTCTCATTATTGATGTTTCTAGTTCTCTCTCCTTCTCCTTTCCTCTCTGAAATCAATAAAAATATTTTTTAAAAAGTTCTCATCATAAAAAAAATATTTGTAGCTATGCATGGTGACAGATGGTAATTAAAATACTATGGTGAAAAAAATAAAAAAATAAAATACTATGGTGATCACTTTGCAATACATATAAACACCAAATCATTATGTTGTATACCTGAAACTAATACAGTGTTATATGTCAGTTATACCTCAATTTTTAAAAAAATCTACTAACCTCTAGTTATATAGCTAGATAAGTTCTGGGGAGCTAATGTTCAGCATGGTGACTACAGTTAATAACACCATGTTATATATTTGAAAGTTGCTAAGACAGTAAATTTTAAAAATTCTTATGACAATAAAAAAAACTGTCACTTTATGGGTGATGAGCATTAACTAAACTTATTGTGGTAGTCCCTTTGCAATACATACATATATCAAATCACTGTGTTGTACACTGTAAACCTATACAATTGTATGTTAATGACATCTCAATAAAACTTGAAAAAAGTAAAGCAACCATTTTATTTTTATCATAAAAAATAGGGAAAGGCTCAGCTGAGCAGTGCTCTCAAGGGCTCCCTTGAGTGGCCTGGCTTCGTGGGTGTACCGCCTGGGCAGTCTCGTAGGACCCTGTGCTTAAATGGGTCCCATGCTTGACATTCTTAATAATTTTTGACAAGGAATTACACACAGCCCCACAAATTATGTAGCCAATTTTGCTCTTGCAGTTGCATTCGGATAGAAATTAGTGCTACATTCAAACAAAGTCCCAAGTAGGCTGAATGTGCAGGATGTCTTCCTCAGTTGGCAGTCGACTGGGAGATGATTGAGAACTCCCAAGGAGAGCATCTATACATGGCCTTCCCAGCAGGGCAATTGGCTTCCCCTAGCATCCCAAGTGAACCAGGTAGAAGCTGCATAACCTTTTGTAACCTAGCCCTGAAAATCATAGAGCCTGACAGAAGGTAGCAGGCCTCCACCTGCAGGTGGCTAAATGGAGCAGGGATTGGTTATTCAAAACCAGAGAATTGCCCTGGCCAATTTGGCTCAGTGAATAGAGTGTCAGCCTGTGAACTAAAGGTCCCAGGTTCGAGTCTGGGCAAGGGCATGTACCTTGGTTGCAGGCTCTCCATGGCCCTGGGGACCCTGGTCAGGGCTCATGCAGGAGGCAACCAATCAATGTGTTTCTCTCACATAGATATTTCTCTCTGTCTTTCCCTCTCTCTTCCACTCTGAAAATCAATGAAAAAATATCCTCGGGTGAGGATTAAAAAACAACAAACAAAACACAGACCATCAACCAAGGTAGTGAGCAACCTTAGAAAAAAATGGAGGGAAATTAGGATGTCGCTCAGAGATTTCCAGAAACCTGTGGGTAACAGAGTCTGGTAAAGGACTGGACTTCTATACATATACACAAGGCAAGGTGAAGGCGGTTACAATCTGAGGTGTTTATGGAAACTGGTGAAGTCAGGGACCTATTGGTTACATTTCCAATGAGCTTTTCAAAAAACTTAAAATTACAATTGTAGGATTATGCAAATATCAAAATTAATGTTCTCTCTCTGACCACTTACAGAGTAACTGATCCTTAGAGAAGATTCCATGGATCAAAGATTCTAATCCAGGCAAGTGACTCCTGACCAATCTCTACAGAGAGGCAATGTGGCTTGGTGACAAAAGGCAGGTTTCTACCACCTAAATTAGCAGATCCTAAATCACAGAGATATATGACAACTGAATGACTGAATGCATGCAAGTCAGAAAACTGTCTATTGTGTTGTAACCATTAAACAAGTACTGGCTTTCATTACAAAGGGTTCCAGCTTTTAATAAAAATAATATAGCCGAGACCGGTTTGGCTCAATGGATAGAGTGTCGGCTTGGGGACTGAAGGGTCCCGGGTTTGATTCCGGTCAAGGGCATGTACCTTGGTTGCGGGCATATCCCCAGTAGGGGGTGTGCAAGAGGCAGCTGATCGATGACTCTCTCTCATTGATGTTTCTAACTCTCAATCTCTCTCCCTTCCTCTCTGTAAAAAAATCAATAAAATATATATATTTTTAAAAAAGAATAATACAGAATCCCTTGGTATTCACCTTCCGTACAGTAGGAGTAATTAAATAATTTCTTTCCCTCATAAACACATATGAGAAGAACTGCAATTCATCTAAACTCTTAAACCCAAATCATAATAGTAAGCAGATTTCAAAAGCTAAGCAACATAGATCCAAAAGATATGTTTTCTTTTATATTAAATTCCATTGTCTATGTGTTTAAAAAAAAAAACTAACCAGAAGTCTGGCATCCCATACACACATAGGGGACCAAGCCCACAACCCGGACACATGCCCTTGATCGGAATCGATCCTGAGACCCTTCAGTCCACAGGCTGAAGCTCTATCTTAACTAAGCCAAACCGGCTAGGGCCAAACTTTGCTTTCTTAATGGAATCTCACTTGAGGTTTGAGATGACCACAGAAGGAAATCAAGCATTTGACAAGTGGTCTGTGGGAAAGCTGGGGGGTTTTCCCTTAGATGTTGAAAAGCCAAGGAGTATGGAATCAGCAGATCCCTAGGACTCCAGGAAACTCTTGCCTGATGGACTAGTATTTTAAGATTTTCCTGTGAACACCGTGTCCCATCTGGTAATGCCAGTCACACTCAGATCCCACTCCAGCATTCAGCCCACGAAGCCCACCCAGAACTGGGCCTGCCAGGTCTGGTTTCTGTCATTCATGAGACTGTGGTTGTGGGAAACGGTTACACGGCTTCTGTTGTGGTCACCACTATAAATAAGTTTGGTCCTTGCCTGTAGGCCATGCAAAGGGCTGTGATGTTTCGCTATAGGCAGCATGTAAGGAAACTGCTGAGCTGAGCCAGGGAGTAGGAAGTCTTCAAGTTTTGTGTCAGCCACAACGCCAGAACAACTCATTAATCCATATTTGTCTAATGCATTGATTTATGTGACTGAAAATAAGAATTAGAAGGTGGAAGCATTTATCCATAGGCCCTGCTTGAGGTGGCATATGAAACTAGTAAGCCTAGTAACAACTGGACAGAACTTGGCATTGTTCTAATGCTTGACATTTATTATTTCTTTTAATCCACACCACAACCCTATGAGAGCAGTTGAGGAAACTAAGTACCTTGTCTAAGATAGACTATAGATATGAAAACACACAGATAGAGAAGTTTAACATGGAAAACAGCTGTGCATATATAGAGATAAACTCTTGTTTACCTTATACATGTAATTCATAATAAAGTAATCAAAACCTCTATAAGCATTACCTACTTTTTATAATTAAAGGTCCAAACATAAAGAAATAACTAAATAAATACTGGTTCATCAACTTGTAAGGATAGTATTAAGTCACTAAAAATTATTGTGAGCAGTATGTGGAAACACAGAATATTACATTAAATATAATGTTAAGTAAAAAGCGTTATCAAATACAGATTGCATGTTTGCTATGATTGTAGCCATTTAAAGCATCTATGAGGCAGATGAGCAGAAGAGAAAGAAAAATATAAAAAGTTATAGAATATTGTAATGGGATAGTGGATGACTTTCCTCTTTTATGATACACTGAACAATACACTCACCATATCGGGTGCTAATCTAAGCACCTTAGATACATTATCTTATTCTAGCCTATCAAAAACTCTGTGAAGTAGGAACTATTGTCCTCCGCATTTAACCATAGAGAAAAGGGAGGTTAGGTGTCTTGCTTGTGATCATTAGTAACTAGTGCAGTTAGTAAGTGTCAGAGCTGGCATTTTAACTGGGCACCTGGCTCCCTCAGCCACTTGCTTAGTGATCTCTGATACTGCTATGATGTTTGTACAATTTAAGAGAAGAGATAAACATTTTATAGGCAAGAACATCTTCATACTCAAATCTAAGTCACTTTTTTTTTTTTACCTTATTTTCAAACTATTTACTCTTCACTACTGAGCAAATTCTCAAAATCATGTCCACTAGTGAGCCAGTAGTAGGTCACAATTTTTAAAGCACACACTTGACAGAGCCCCTATTATAAAATTACAAGAACAAGTACCTGGTATTAGAAAATGGAATGTGTTTCTGGAAGAGTAGTGAGTGGTGGGTTTCCAGTGATCTTTGTAGATCAAAAGTTAATCCTGAGAACCTCCAGTGATTTAGGTAAGAAAGATCAAAAGTTAATCCTGAGAACCTCCAGTGACTTTAGATCATTCTTCATTTTCAGATAGGAAAATATTCCAGTGAAGAAATATCAGATACCTCTCCAACTCTGTGCAAATGTACTCATTAGATAATCAAGCAATAGGAGGTCTGCAGTCCAAGAGACCCAAATTTAAACCTTAAGGTTAATATTTATTAGCTCTTGTAACTTTGGGCAAATGATAAATTCTCATTTCCCTCATCTGTAATCCTACATAATAAAAGAGTAATATGCAAATTGACCACACCTCTGCTACACCCACAAGCCACTCTCACCAGCCAATCAGGAGTACATATGCAAATTAACCCAACCAAGCTGGCTGTGGCCATAGAATGAGCAGAAGGGTTGGGTTTCCCAAGCAATGGAGGAAGACAAACTTCCAGAACACCCTGGCCAGCCTAGGTTACAAAGTTTAAATTATAGAAGATAAATAAATCTCAAATACCAGGGCCTCAGCTTGGGTTGCCAGGGGGCGTGGCTGGCCAGCAAACCACCGCAGGCCCCTCACCCAGGCCACCCCACACCCCAAAGGGAACCCTCACCCTGATCCAGGACACCCTTTAGGGCAAACCAGCTAGCCCCCACCCATGCACCAGGCCTCTATCCTATCTAATAAAAGAGTAATATGCAAATTGACCATTTCTCCAACACACAAGATGGCTGCCCCCATGTGAACACAAGATGGCTGCCACAAGATGGCCAGTAGGGGAGGGCCGTTGGAAGGGATCAGGCCTGCAAGGGAGGGCAGTTGGGGGTGATCAATCCTGAAGGAGAGAGCAGTTAGGAGTGGCCAGGTCGACAAAGGAGGGAAGTTGGAAGCGACAGAGACTGCAGGGAAGGGCAGTTGGGGGGTACCCAGGTCTGCAGGGGAGAGCAATTGGGGGGACCAGGCCTGCAGGGGATGGCAGTTAGGGGCAAACAGGCTGGCAGGGGAACAGTTAGGCATCAATCAGACTGGCAGGGGAGTGGTTAGGGGGTGATCAGGTTGGCAGTCAGAAGCAGTTATGGTAAGGTGATCAGACATACCGCTTTTGGTGGGACAGTCCTGATTTTTAACAATTTGTCCCTTGTCCCGCAGCATTTTTAAAAAGTCCAAAAGATTTATAAGATTCTTTCCAAAAATCAGGACTTTTTTAAAGCACCGCAGGACACGGGACAAATTGTTAATAATCAGGACTGTCCTACCAAAAGCGGGACGTCTGGTCACCTTAAGATAGGGGCAATCAGGAAGGCAGGCAGGCAAGCAGTTGGGAGCCAGCAGTCCTGGATTGTGAGAGGGCTGTCGGACTGCCCGTTTAGGCCCAATCCTATCACATAAAAATAACACGGTGCCTGACACACATAGCCAACATTCAATGTATATGAGTGTTATTACTACTCTTATTACTACTCTTAACATTTCTATTATTTTTAACAACCCTCAATGGAATTGTTATTGAGTTTAGCTCCTTGGATCACATTAATACTCCAAGGTTCTGCTGCAAATGCAATTTAATTCTATTGCAAATATAAGAAGATGCAGAATTATAACTTAGTAAGTCATAATCTCCCTGATTATCAGATTCACAAATATAAGAAACATATGAAGGAAAGTCTTCCATACATAAAAGTTTCTTCCACTCCCTCACACTTAATCTCACTCCCTGCCTGAAGAAATTCTGTTTTTCTAGGTACTCTTTAAAAAAAAAAGAATGGTTTTTTATAAGTCTTTTTTTATATTGGACATGCATAAGCAAAGTTAAGAGCTCATCTTTTTCATAAGTTATCTTTTTTAAAATATATTTTATTAATTTTTTACAGAGATGAAGAGAGAAGGATAGAGAATTAAAAACATTGATGAGAGAGAATCATCGATCAGCTGCTTCTTGCACACCCTCCACCGAAACCAAGGTACATGCCCTTGAGGGGAATCGAACCTGGGACCTTTCAGTCTGCAGGCTGACGCTCTATCCGCTGAGCAAAACCGGTTTTGGTCAGAAGTTATCTTTTATCCAATGATTTTTCCTTGGCACCAAAAAGGTTGCCAAAAAAATATATCTCAGTGTTTGAGAAAACGTTTGTGTTCCTCTTTACCCCAAGGGGAATCCAACTGAACATGTACCACATCTGTGATTTATTGAATTTAAAATGATTTTCTTTCCATTTTTAGCAGTGAAATAGGCTATACTGTTTGGGGCCCTAGAGGGAATTTTTTTTTAAGTATTTTATTGATTTTTTTACATAGAGGAAGAGAGAGGGAAAGAGAGTTAGAAACATCGATGAGAGAGAATCATCAATCAGCTGCCTCTTGCACACCCCCTACTGGGAATGTGCACGCAACCAAAGTATACACCCTTGACCGGAATCGAACCTGGGACTCTTGAGTCCGCAGGCCGACGCTCTATCCACTGAGCCAAACCGATTTCGGCGGGGATTTTTTTTTTTTTTTTTTTAGTTTATGAAAACTAGTTTCCTTTACTCTTTTCAAATTAATTTAAAATGATTTAAGCAAAATATCTATATAATAATAACATATCGCCAATATATAGATCTTTAATTTAAGCTTTCTTAAATTCTAATAGTGCCCACCACCACCACCCCTTATCATGGGGGATGGGATACTGTCCAAGACCCGCAGTGGGTGCCTGACACTGTGGATAGTACCAAATCCTAGGTATACTATGTTGTTGTTTTTTCCCTTTACACACATACTTACAGTAAAGTTTAACATATAAATTAGGCACAGTAAGTCATTAACAACAAACGAATTTAAAAACAGAACACTTATAACAACATGCTCTAATAAAAGTTATGTGAATGCGATCCCTCTCAAAACACTGTATTATACTGTACTCACCTTCTCCCTTAAAGTAAGCACCTTGCAACTTCTCCTTGGCTTATCCGCATCGCCGGCACCACGACTCTTGCACTTTGGGGCCATTTATTAAGTAAAATAAGAGTTATTTGAACGCAAGGCCTTCGGTACCTTGATGTAGACCTAAGAACGCAGCCGGCTACCACGTGACTGCGGGGCCCAAGGGCCTGCGGGGCGCAGGGCGTCTGAGCTGGGAAACGCCCCGCAAAGGGGTGACGCACCTGTCGCGAGGCACCGCGCGAGATTTCATCACGCTCTTCAGTGGCGCGCAATTTAAAACTTACGTTTTCTCATGAAATTTTCCCTTTAATATTTTTGGACCGCAGTTAACACCAGGTAACTGAAAACATGAAAAGCAAACCCATATATAAGGGGGCTAGGGAGACTAGAGAATATCCATTTGCATGTAGAGAGTACATGGTGAGTGCAAATTTCATAATCATGAGAAACTATTATAGCTATAGTGTTTAAGCATAAAACTTGGTTGTGAGTTTCCTAGGGCCAAGCAAAATCGGACCCTTAAGTTCTGTACCTCTTGGGATAATGACTACCAGCCACAAAGTGGATGACATTTCTTGGGTTCTGTATTAAGTCTTTCACATTTTTATTTTGATTACGCACTACTCCTTTAAAATAGATACTAAGTCTCCCATTTACATACAAGGAAGTCGCGTTTCACCCAGAGAGACTAAATTACCTAAATTCATAAAACCATAAAATGGTAGAACCAGAGTTCAAAGCCAAGAGCTGTCTAAATATTAAATGCATTTTTGCAAGGGAGGTGGGGGGAGTATGGTTGGGGAAAGATTAACTAGGGAACTTATATGCATATATGCATAGCCTATGGACACAGACAATAGTGTTGTGAAGGCCTGGGAGGGGCCGGTGCAGGGTGGAAAGGGTCAATGGGAAAAAAACACACAAAAGGAATATCTGTAATACTTTCAACAATAGGTAAATTTAAAAATGCATTTTCTACCTCTCCTATTAGGAAAAAAAAAAAAAAAGCAAACCTATTTAATATCCATTTTTTTCACTGTAAATTACAATACAAGTGAAAATTCTCTCCTGAAGCATTGTAAATATGTGGAAAGAGAGGAGTAGGGTAGGGAGGAAGAGAAAGAATATGATTTTCCCCACAGCCAAGCCTTCATAAATAAGAACAGATATCAGAAGAGAAGGCTACATGCTTTCAAGTTTCCACATGGAAAGAAAAGTCCCTCTGTTCACACATTATGATGGTAGTATTTGAACCACTCAACTTAGACCATTTCTCCCTACAGACAAAGAAAGAAGCTGTTGAGCCGAAACCAGTTTGGCTCAATGGATAGAGCATCGGCTTGGAGACTGAAGGTTCCCAGGTTCGATTTCGGTCAAGGGCATGTACCTTGGTTGCCGGCATATCTCCAGTAGGCAGTGTGCAAGAGGCAGCTGATCGATGACTCTCTCTCATTAATGTTTCTAACTCTCTATCTCTCTCCCTTCCTTCCTCTCCGTACAAAATCAATAAAATATATATATATTTTTTTTAAAAGAAAGAAAGAAAGAAAGAAAGAAAGAAAGAAAGAAAGAAAGAAAGAAAGAAAGAAAGCTGTTGAGTTCCAGAAAACTGAACTGAATACAACTTGCTCATTCAGCCACAGCCAGGTCTTAAGTGGCTGCCAAAGAAGATAGATTCCCCATAAAGAAACTATTTGTAACCTACAGGAACAAGTGGGCACAGTATGCCGCCTTGTGAGGGAGAGGGTCTGCAATTTCCTGAATAACAGCCAGCCCTCAGCTCAAGCTGGGGAAGGAAGTCAGAACTCAGGGCCCCAGACTCTGGGGGAACCATGTACAATGCATCTGGACACGTGAGATGTGTAGGTACGCTGCACCAGCTCCCAGGGCCAGCCCTAAGCCCCATAAAGAAGGGGCTAAAATGGGTCTTTATTGAAAATAAAGTCATGCACTTGAAGTCAGTGAAATAACTACCCAAGTGACCTTGAGCAAGTCACCTAATTCCTCTGTACCTCAACTGCCAATGAGTAAGGTTAACCAGGTGATTGACAGGGGCCTATTCAGCTCTAACAATGTGCAATCATAGGAGAGAAGTTGTCTCCACTCTGATCTTCTAACTGGCCTTCAGGTTTTTAACTCCTTTTATATATCACCAAGAAAAGTACCTTATGAACTACAACTATGTTCTTATCACATTTCCTATAGCGCATACAATACCATCCACAAGTGGGCCGTTTGCCTCCTGACATGTTAATTCAATCATCATTACAAGAAATATTACATTTTAATAAATATTATTGATTTCAGAGAGGAAGGAGGAGGAAGAGAGAGAGATAGAAACATCAGTGATGAGAGAGAATCATTGATTGGCTGCTTCCTGCATGTCCTCCCCATTGGGGATTAAGCCTGAAACCGGGCATGTCCCCTAACCAGGAACCCAATCGTGACCTCCTGGTTCATAGGTCAACACTCAACCACTGAGCCACTCCGCTTGGGCAAGAAATATTTCTTATGTATCCCTCACTGTATTCCCATGTTCACGGTATCCCAGGCACATGGAATGACTTGCTGCTCCCCTAACACACCAAGCTTTTTGGGCTTCTTTGCTTTTGCTTGTACTCTTCCCTTTTCTAAAAATGCCCTTCCTCCATTTTTCTCTAAAGCAACTCATATTCATCTCACTGCAAATGTTATCTCCTTTCTGAAATCTCCCAGTGAACTATCATCCTCTATGTCTTCTCAACATGACTATAGTACTTAACACATTGTTTTGAAATTACACGTGTACATATGTAACAAGATAATATCTTGATGCATGCAAAGGTGTGATTTCTTTCCTCTGCAGTTTCCTTCATCTGTATACTTCTGCTACTCAAACAGGATCTGTTCATATGTACCATCCTCTGGGCAGGGCTATCCTTGCCAAAATGAACAGAGAAAGAAAGACACACACATAGTCTTGAGCATCTAAATGGATTTGGGAGATTCATGGCAAGCATGAAACTGACAGCTATGAGAGAAAATGCTTTTTAGATTTCAACAGCCTGACCATTTTAAGTATAAATATCAATGTTCATCCCATAAGCAAAAGATTCTGAAGCAAAGAGATGAAGTGCCAGCCTACCTACCAAGCTACTCCATACCCACTCTCACCAATAGATAAACGTTCTCCACACTAAAAAATTAAAAGTGGGGCCAGGCTCCTGCCACTTGCCCATCCTCAAGCTGAGTTGCAGGTGGAGGTGAGAAGTTATGCCCTACTGCCTCTCTGGGACCTGGAACTCAGCAGCAATGCAGATGTGCTCTGAGCCAGCGGTATGGTAACAGTAAAGAAGAAAATGTGGTGTGCCATTTCTGGGCAAGAGAAAGATAGGAGAACCTTCTGAATGTCATGGAGACCAGAATATGGAAACTCCTGTGTCCTCAGGAAGCATTAGAAGTAGATGAAAGACAGCCAGTGACCCCAAAAGAAGTCAGAACAAGGCAAATGCAAAGTGGCCACCATGGCCCTAATGACCAGGGGCTCTGTGGTTAGCCATTGCCAATACTGTGGCCCTTCCATATACATTCCTACTTTTCTTTGTATTGCTAGTGGGTAGCACAGTAGCCAATAAGTGCTCACTTTGTAAAATAATGTAGCTGGGAAGATGGATCTGTAAAGAGTTACCAGGGAACTTAGTAACTGCACCATTTTCTTTAATTCTCCATATATACCTCAAGAACCATTAGTAATAAAATAACTCTCCAACTCAAAGAGACAAAGAGTAGATTGCTGGTTGCCAGGAGCTGGGGAGGGGGAAAGTGGGGAGATGTTGGACTAAAGGTATCAATTACAAGGTGAATAAGTTCTGGAGGTGTGCTAATGTATAGCATAGTACTATATTGTAGATTTGAAATTTGCTAAGAGTTCATCTTTAATGTTCTTACTACAGTTAAAAAGGTAACTCTGATGAAATGGAGGTGTTAACTAACCTTATTGTGGTAATCATTTCATATCTATAATAATAAAAGCATAATATGCTAATTAGACCAGATGTCCTTCCAGATGACCTTCTGGATGAAGCTGGGGCTGTGAGGGAAGCCCAGGTCCCGGGATCCAGAGAGAAGCTGATGCCAACAGTTGGGAGAAGGAAGGCCTACTCTTGCATGAATTCGTGCATCGGACCTCTAGTACTAGTATATTTGTGTATCAAATCATCACATTGTACACTTCAAACTTATATCCTGTTATTTGTCCATTATATCTCCATAAAGCTGAAAAAAAAACTAATATCACCAAGTTTACACACACAAAATAATAATAATAAAATAATTCTAACACTAGTGCTCTGATGAAAAAAATAAAGAACAAATGACAGGTATATAGAATTTCAACATTTTTAGGGGCACAAGGTCATGAGTACAATGTACAATGAACACCAAAAGTATTTTTAAATCATTAATATTTTATTATATTAGTTCTTGATATATTAATTTTTCTCCTAAAATTTTATATAATCAATATATCATAAATACATGAACAATTTCCTTATAAATATAAATATTAGGCCAACCTCATCTATATCCTTACCCCCATCCTTTCCACCCACCCCAGCATGCACAACTCCTCCCACACTCTTATATTGTGGCTATATTTTCTGTGTGTGTTTTTTTCCCCCCACATGGAACAGAGGCCCATTTTATCAACAAAGCTCCCAGGGAATGGTGCCACATCCCAGCAACTGCATGGCTGGTCACCACACATGATTGTGTGATAGTCATCCCAGCACATGAACAGAGTAGACCAAGCGCTTCTTCATTCGCCACTCACACTCATTTTCAGGGGTTTGGGACATTGAAACATCTCAGGATAATATTAGGATTCTGAAGCACCCCCAGAAAGTTAACACTACCGGTATATCTAATACAAAGCTCTGGGGATTCCATGCAAACCACACTAAGAGAGAATCGGGGACCACTCAGGACTTGATGCAGGAGGAGGAGTGGCACTTCTACAGCTTCTTCAGCTAAGTTGAGGGGCAACTCTCAGGTCACGAACATGGCGGACGATGGGGGTGACGCAGGTGCAGCCAACAGTCACCATCTTCTTCTCCAGCCGGAAGGAGTGAGTGCATCCCTGGGGCTCCCTCCGGAGGACCAGGACCTCTTGCTGGATGGGAATGGAGTTCAGAGAGCTATCTTCCTTCCCCTCGGCATTGATGCAGCCCGAGTGCCTGCACTGGGCCTCTGCAATCTCGGAGGGGAACTGGTGAGGGTCCCTGGTGATGCTGCAGGAGAAGCAGGCAGATGTAGATGGTGAGACAGGGAGGGGACATGGACAAAGGATGTGAGCCCTGCAGCCCTGCACTCACTCACTCACAGGGAGGTGGTTCTGAGTAACTCCGGGCTGCAGCATAGGCCGTGGATCAGGCAGTCTGGATTCATACACAGCCCTCTGACAGATGCTTAACTCCCTAAGCCTCAATTTTCTCAGCTATGAAATGGGGATTCTCAAATCTCTCTCACACGGAATTGTTGAGAACATTCAGTGATCAAATGCATAGGAAATGGCACACTGTAAATGTTGGCATTCAACACATGTTAGATCTCCTAGTTTATTTTTCTTTACAGTGTTATTACAATAATTATTATTCATCCTTTGCTGAGAGACTAAAATCGCCAGTAGGTCTTCCTCTATACGGTCTACAAAGCCTGCTGCTTGGAAAAGAAAAACCAAAGTCCCTGAGGTTTGTAAACCCAGTGGCTTCTCTCAATTTTTTCCTCAACAGCCCCCTCAGCCAGGAGGATAAAGGCAGCCAAGCCAATGCAGCCAACTTGCCAGTTGTGTACACTCCCTCACTTGGAAACAAAACAAGCAGCCCAGAAGCACTTCACATTATCCCTGGAACTAGTTTTCCCAGTTATAATGGGAGAATATAGAGGAATGCTTGATATTGCAGGGCCCTGCACATCAGACAAAGTCACAAGACTGTCCTCTGCACATCCCGCCTCAGATCCCACTCCTCCACTGGGCTCTCTTCCCCACTCCTTGACAACCAGTGTCTAATCTGAGTGGATCTCTTGAAACTTGACCTTTTTTTGGTTCCCATTTATTCCTCTGCAGAGATCATTGTCTGGGCTGCTTTAAAGAGACCTCTCTTACAACACAGAAAGTGTGTAAAGTCTGATCTAGGCCCCATGAAGCAGAAAAGGGCAGAATCAATGAAAAGTTGGAAACAAAGTAGTAAGACTTTGGACCACCTCGTCCAAAACAGCAAGAAAAAAATGTGTGCTCCCAGGTAAAGAGGGATTTCTGTTTTCTTAAGAGAATATGTGAGGGCTTTTAGTTTTTCTAAATTTTCCACTTTCCTATTAGAATAAATTCTCATATAGTTCCAAAGCATATGAAGATCAGTCTCCTTGGCACTTACTTGTAATCCCAGGGGGAGCTGGAGCGGTTCTGGAAGTCATGTGAGATGGTAACAGCCTGGTTTTGACTGAAGATGCGAATGTCAAGCCTCACACTGTTATCCTCCAGAGGAGGACAAAGGGCAGTATCCTCTGCTTCGGGGGTTTTCTGAGCTGCCCCCTCCCTCAGGAGAGCGAGCCCCAACATCAACAGCAGCAGACACTTGACCTAGAAAATAGAGGAGGTTGCAGTTGGTTAGGGACTCTGATGTCACTTGCTGGCAAGAGACATCCATGCTTTCCTGAACTCAGCATTCCTGATTGTCTATGGCAGTGGTCGGCAAACCGTGGCCCCTGAGCCACATGCAGCTCTTTGGCCCCTTGAGTGTGGCTCTTCCACAAAATATTATGTGCAGGCACACATGTACAGCGTGATTGAAACTGCGTGGCCCATGCGCAGAAGTCGGTTTTCGACCTATGCAAGTCTATTTTGAAGAAGTGGTTCTAAAACTGAGCCACACTCAAAGGGCCAAAGAGCTGCATGTGGCTCTCGAGCCGTGGTTTGCCAACCACTGGTCTATAAGATCAGGACTTGTCTCTAAACCTCAGATCCTCACCTAGAAATGGGAGCAGTCATACATGACGACATCAGGGTACCAAACTGAGAACTAAATTTGGTAGCCTGGTGACTGTGCTCCCAGGTGTGAGACAGAGAGACAACAGGATCTGGAACTGGG
Source organism: Pipistrellus kuhlii (assembly GCF_014108245.1). NCBI lineage: Eukaryota > Metazoa > Chordata > Mammalia > Chiroptera > Vespertilionidae > Pipistrellus > Pipistrellus kuhlii. The sequence continues at coordinate 66,906,956 of NW_023425551.1, read as the reverse complement.
TGTAAATCTTGACCTGGTCTCCTCCTGAGCCTCTGGTTTCTCCTCTCCCCAACCAGACTATAATACTGGCATTATAACAGTATTACAAGATTAAATTAAATGTTCTATGTAAAGCTTCTGTACATCTAACAAAAACAGGCTTACTAAATGATAGCTCTAGTTTTTCTTCTCAAGATCCCATAAATCTTCCACAATATCCTTCCTCCCAGCCATTCCTTCATCTAGAATACATTGCCTACCTCGATCTTTCCAATTCCTATCCTTCCATCAAGACCCCACTCGGACATGGTCTCCTTCAGAAACTATCCCTAAAGTAGTTCAATTAGAAGTATGTTAATTATCCTTAAATCATGAAGCTTTTATCAATCTACCACTCAAGCAGCATTTCTTTACTGAATGAAAATGTACTGTTTGTGTTCATGTCAGATCTATGCCTGTTATACTGTATATTTCTGCAGGAGAATGTATCATGGAATGAGTGTTCCATAAATACTTTCTGGATGGACAAAGAGTGGGTCAATGAATGGATAAACAAGACAATACAGTTAAATTAACAATATAGTTAATTTCCCACAAGCAATGATCAAGAAAAACACTGTAGCAAAGTTCCAAGTATTCAGGATAATTGAAAGAAGCATGGACACTAGTGATGCCCAACAACAGATTATGGAAACTATTTCTCCTTTCTGTTTTTTTCTTCTGTATCATACTTACTGAATCATTTTTATATCTAATTGTCAAAACTTTAAAATAACCATTCCTTGAGGTTTTAGGAGTTAGCAAAAATTTCCATGCTTCTAATAAGTCATTATTATATTTGCTTATATTCTTTGAGTATTTTATAAAACATTATTATATCTCTTTAAACATTGGATTCTCACAACTTTCTTATGGGGTCGGTCAAGCTAGTATTAATTATCCTCATTAGATGGGTGAAGGAGTGTGTCTGAGAGGCAACAAATAGCTTGGTTGGGTTCACCAGCCTGTCAATGCCAGTCTGGGGACACAAACCTAGCTGTCAGAGGCCAGTGCTATTGTTATTGAAGATTCTTATTACATGTAGCCACTCGCCATATTCCATCTTAGCTTTGTCCCACCAGAGTAGCCAAGCAGTTTAAGCTCTGTGACAGCTGTGTCGGGTATTCGTGAGTGTTGTTAGTTACCTGGCCCTTTATCAGGAAATCAGATAACTGTCTGCAAATCCCTCCAGTTTGCTCCACAAAGCTGTGGTTCTGAAACTGTAGGTTTTAGTGGTTATGCAATTAAAAACGATGTCTGCAACACTTCTTCTTTAAGAGGTTCAAAATCTTGCATCTGAACCATTCAAGGAAAAGAATACTGTTCTTGGAGCCATTAAACCTAGATCCATGCCCCAGTTCTTGTGTGTATATTACTCAGTAGTGATGTTAAATCCCTTAACTTGAGCCATTATTCACGTGTATAATGGGAAAAGTAGTTCCCTACCTATGTCATTGGGTTGATGAGAGTCTCAGAAGTAAAAGCAATATTATTAATATTAACACTTATTTAATGCTTTCTCTATCTTTATTGATTAAAATGGCCAATTTAACTAAAAACTACACATACATGGGTACGCTATTTCAGAGTATAGCTTTAGTCATTTGTAATATCAATTAATCAAAAAAAAAAAATCCCACGAGGAAGATGCCATTATTATTGCCCTATACTGAAAAGAGAATAATAATGCACAAGTGGTGAAAAACTTACCCCAAATCCCACATTTAGTAAGTGGTGGAGCCAGGTCTGACTCCAGAGCCTATCCCCCAATGCTGCACTTTGTTGTGAGTTTAGACCCAGGGGAGGTAGATTTCCATCACACTAACATTTCTCTCTCCTCAAGAGGAATGAGAAGATACAAAAAAATAATCAGCCATCAGAGACATGGCAAATGTCCCTCCTCTAGAGCTGTCCAAAGTTCATCCCTGGTCATTCTACTTCCTCCATCCAGAGCACTCCTTCTCTACCTGTAGTCTTGGGGAGATCATTAAGCCTCTTGGGACACCAATTTCCTCGGTTTATAAAGATATATAGAATATATAAATGACAAAGGGCTGGCTAAATTCCTGCATGAAATTAGAATTTCAAGCCTGTTTACCTCTACTGTGGTGACTACAGGAAAGCTAATGTAGTTCATGACCAAGAGCCAAGCAAGCTAACGCCAATTACTCAAAAACCGTCAGGTGAAGAGCTAGCTTACACCCCATTATAACTTCTAGTTATTTTTTCTTTTTCACTACCAGATGTGGATCAGCATTAGAGTCGGCTCTGTTTTTAAAAGAAATAACACTATTTGAGCCTAATTCCTGAGAGATCTGCTTTTCTGAATTCCTAGGGAATGACTCTACCTAAACAAAAGTCGTTATTCTTACTCACCATGGCAGCGGGATGTCGGGTGGTCATTGTCGTTTTGCTCTGGTTGCCTGCTTCGTGCAGTAAGCTCTTTCTGTGCATGCCCTGTATGTGCCTGTGTGTGTTAATGAGAGTACCTGTCGATTTTATAGCAATCAGTGTCCTTGTTTTGATTGACCCGCTTACAGTCTTAAGATGTGGTTACCCCAGAGTGACTGACGAATTTGGGTTTGTTTGTTTTTTTCCTATTTCACTTCCTGAAAGTGAATCAAAAGGGGGTCCTCAAAAGGGATGACGAAAAAAGGACCAAACCTTCCTTTTCTTCTACCCTCATTTACCTCAAATCACAGCAAAATTTTTAACTAAGTTGCTACACAGACAAGCTAAGTTGCAAACTGCTGTCATAATCTTTTTATGGTCTTCCACTAATGGCTAAGGACTTTTGACATGCCTCATATGTTCTATTTTCCAGTCATGCAATATGAACCATGATTTAAGTAGGAGATAAGTCACCCTCAGAGGAGCCCTGGTATTAAATGGCAGACCTCTCTTGTGCTCCATTTTATGAATGGGAAAAATAAAACCAAAGAAATGACTGACATCAGAGAGAGATTCTGAAATTACACCCCAGCAGTTTTATGGTAACCTGAATTAATTCTATTTTAACCCTTACTGATACTTAATAAATAATCATTACTAATGCAACATATAAACGACCATTATCTTGGCTATCTCTGATTGAGGATGATTTTTTTTAAAAACCAAAACGTATTACTGTGGTGTATAATTTTAAATAACCTGTGGAAAGTTAATTTGTCTCAGTTAACTTCAGATTAACAAACATTTTTCTTTATTTATTTTTTTAATAAACTCACAGAGGAGCTACAGTTTATTTATTTATTTTGTTTTGTTTTATTTTGCAGTTCATTTTTTATTTGTTTATTTTATTGTTAATTCTCAACTGAGGACATTTTTCCATTGATTTTTAGAGAGAATGGAAGGGATGGGAAGAGGCAGAGAGAGAGAAACATGGATGTGAGAGAGACACATTGATTGGTTGCCTTCTGCATGAGCCCTGACCAGGCATGGGATCAAGGTACATGCCCTTGACTGGAACTGAACCTGGGTCCCTTCAGTTTGAGGGCCATTGGTCTATCCACTAAGCCAAAACTGGATAGGGCTCAACAAACATTTACTAAGCACATGCTATGTCAGGCATTATACCTTAGAAATATAGACATTTTTGAAATAACAGTAACTTACCAGTACTTTTTAAAAATATATATATTTTTTATTGATTTCTAAAGAGAGGAAGGAAGAGGGATAGAGATAGAAACATAGGTGAGAAAGAAACACCATTGATCAATCAGCTGCCTCCTGCACAACCCCCTTTAGGGATTGAACCCACAATCTAGGCATTTGCCTAGGAATCAAACCGGGACCTCCTTATTCATAGGCCAATGCTCAACCACTGAGCCACAACAGCCTGGCAACAGTAATATACTTTTTAAAAAATCTCCATTAATATTAGGTATAATTACATATGCTTTAAAAAAAAGAAAAAAGGCAGGTCACATTCTAGCAGGGCAGTTATTTTCATCTCTCACATGTTTGAAAAACTTTCCTCCATTTTCTTTAATCAAAGGAAATTGAAGAAGTCGCTCTTGGGTTCATTAGAAGACCCTCCAGATTTTATCAAAATTCTTCTGTGATCATAGGTTTTTCATCTGTATTTCTATTCTCCATACCTGTGGATTCTTCTCCGCCTTTCTCCTCTGAAACAATCAAAAGTTGAATTCTTATAAGAAGACTTCCTTGAATTACTCTCTCAGACATCATACCCATCCTCTTTATCTGTCTGCTCATACTTAGTTTATTTTGCACTCGCTTAAATGTTTTGGGATAAGCCTCTAGGGTCTTCATGGACTTGGGGTAAATTTAATTTCCCCCAATAATCTACTAGTCTCCTTCTCTAAACATACATCCCCAAATAGACAATCTAAATTAAAGCAATGTATTTTTATGCATATACAGATTCAAGACAGGGCCTCCTGGCTAACCCCTTCTAGCTAGACTGAAACCCTTAAGCCAATCTTATAATAGTCAAGACTTTACCAGATATTCAGTGAAGCTACCACCATGAAATCAAGAGGCATGTTTTCATGAACCATTTATGCTACCAAAGCAATATATGCAATAGACCCTTAAAGGCATACTAAATTGAGTGGTTTCTTCATAGCCATGCCTCAATGCATAGAAGACTACAACAGCCCTCTTGAAAGAAGTGCCTTACTTAATACAAGAGGATTTTCTGGATTGCTGGGGAGGAGTAAATGGCCTTTTGTGTCAGAAAGAAGTAACATTGATGTTTTACACCCAGTAGTCACAGTGTTTTTCCCCATCAAGGTAAAAATAACTAACTTATCAGCAAGTCAAACTAGTAACCTGCTTTCATTAAGTTTGAACTGAATCAACAGGTTCACATTATTATTTCATCTAACATTTATTGAGCACTTTTATAGTGTAAATTATGTGCTAATATTGGGGACACAACGAATATATGATGAACACAGAGCTGACTGTGATGGAAGGCTCACTAATTGGCCCTGTACCACCCAACTCAAGCTGTTACCAGCTTTAAGCATTTCCATAATTCAAGTGGAGCCATCATGCAACACAGTGACAGCTAGGACACTCCACACACAATTCAAGAGCCCACAGAAAGAGACTCTGGAGTTCCAACAATGAGTTACACACAGCCTTCCATGAGGTACGATATTATAGCTGGTCAAACATCCAAGTTAGCAAGATTTTTTAATGCCCAACTATATGCTTGTTGGTGCTATTATCAGTAATAGACTGTACTATCATAATTAGTTGAAACTCTTATGGAAAGAAACCAAACACACATATATTAACCAAGAACATAATGACATGAGATTGTTGGAGACATTTGTAGTTCAAGGTACATATTTAGATTTTTTTTTTTTACCTTATATTTCCTCATGAAAACAAAGCATTATTGAGTGTCTGTTACTATAGAGAACTTCTATCTTAGGTCACAGTGTTAAGAGCTCCTGATTTTGGTCCCATAAGCTCTTTTTGAAATGACCTATAAATTAGTATCTTTTTCTAATATGTATATACCTTAAAAAAAATTTATACTCAATCCAGTTGTCATGTCAGTTAGTCCTATATAAAACAGGGATAAAGATGATCATATGATTACCAGCTTATACCATCACTAGCAACCTAGAAAGATTAACTGGACAAAAGCCATCTGCAAGACTCCAGAGATCTAAGACAGCTATTGTATAATGCCACTGATTACCAATAGCAATTACAAAATCACATATAGCTTGTATTATATTTAAATAGAACAGTCTTGATTTAGGCAATGAAAATAAGAGTTAATAAAATGTTCCCAATAGACTGAACAATAAAGCAGAAAGAAACTTATAGTACAACGCATTCAGTTTTAAATATCCAAGCTTCAAAAGGTTTTAGGGTGTACCTGGGGCTAGGTGAAAAAGGTGAATGGATTAAGAAATACTAATTGGTACTTACAAGATACTAGTAGTCATGGAGATGTAAAGCACAGCATAGGTAATATAGTCAATAATATTGTGATAACTATATATGGTGCCATTTGGGTACTGGAATATCAGGGGGATCACTTTGTAAAATACATGAGTGTGTAATCACTAAGCTGCACACCTGAAACTAATAAAAAATCATATTGAAAGTAAACTATAATTGAAAAATACAATTTTTAAAAAGAATTTTTATGTTCACTTTTTTAAAAAAGATGAATCAAGATATGCTACCATAACCTAACAGTATATAAGTAGATACAAAAATTGAGGCCTAGAAGTGAGGTGCTACCATAGCAAAAGGCTAAAAGAGTGGCATTGTCAACAGAGGTCATGTGGCAGGCTGTGTATGACAATGATATTATAGGCTAGATAAATGATGACCCACACTATGCAGTGGCAAAACATTTGGTAAAATTATTGCCTGCAATAACTTAAGAGGCAAATATAGCACCTAGAAGTACAGAAATTCTGAAGGAAAAGACTGGAAAACAAAATGGTAGCTGTGTGTGTTGGATGCGATTGTCTGAATTTGGCAAGGTAATATAAGAAAGAGAAGATCTCAGCAAAGATTTGGCAAGTTTGCAAACAAAAAGGAGAGAATGAAGATAGTCCATAAATTCAGAGTTTGCAAGATTAAAACAACAATGATTTCTATCCCCCAAAAGTGAAAAGATAAATTAAAAAAATATAAAAAAAACTTTGAGGGAGAAATGCCCGGTAAAACATTTCAACTAAATACATTTCCTATGGGCAAAAATTATAATGAAGTAGCTGGTACATCCTTTTAATTGAATAAAAAGGCCCAGAATAAAAATTTTAAAAGAACGTTCTAGTAAACAACCATCAAGTAGAGAGAGAAAGACAGTTATGGGAATGAAAAGCAAGAAAAAGAGATATTCTGGGAATTATGCCACCATAAGAATCAATTTAGATGAGAAGTTTACTAATTTTTGAGAGAGCTCTTGAAATTAACCTTCAGTCCCCTTAGTTTCTTCGGACCAGGAACTAAGGCACCAAGGAAGGGCTGTTTGCTGATGCCATTTCAGACACGGCAAAGAGATTACTGGGGGGAAATTTCCTGCCAGGGGTTGGAGCCAGGGACCACAAAAAGTCCCCAGGAGTCGGGCACCTTCTGAAAAGCAGAATCTGGGTCTGATAAAAGAACATTCCATATGCCCTGGCTATGGCATCCTCCTAATCAACCAAGCAGGATTTCAAGTTGCCACAGATCAAACCTACTGTGCTAAACCATTCATTCCTTTTTCCAAATGGAAGTATTTATTGCTAGCTTCATGTTTTATTCTACACATTCAGACCTTATGTAATGAACTATGGTATACCATTTACAAACTGGAGATGCTGAGCTACACCTCTAATAGGATGGGACTTTGGGATGATCTTCCTTAGTGAGGAGTGTGAACCAAGTATTTGGTGAACCGAAGGGTGGACTGTGGTAGAAACAGTGATCACAAAAATCACTGTACTTCTCTACTTCCAGGAGCCTGGAGATGACACTTCTTTGTCTCCTCGCTATGGGACTTGCTTTGGCCAAAGAAATGAGTGGAAGTGAAGTGTTTCACTTCTAGGTAGAAAAATCTAATTTGTCATTCTCCGTGACTTCTCCTCCCCTGCCTCGGATTTATGGTAACATTGGGGGAAATGATGGCATCGTAAGAGAATCTGGATCCCTGAGTGGGTACAGTGAGCTGAGCCTCCCTGCTGACCTACATTGGACATGCAAGCACCATCGAGAATTAAGCGTTTGTTCTTGGAGACTATCGCAATTTGGAGATTGTTACTATGGCATATCCTAGTCTCAACTCACTGATAGAGACATTCAATGATTTTATAGGCTTTTCTGTTTATTTTTACTTTTGATCAGAGCTCTGACTCCTCATTAAAATACCCAGTTAAACAGTATTTGGTTTGAAGGATATTTATAAAGTATTAAATGCAAAAAAATAAAAATAAAAAAATAGACTGTCATTCACTATCTTATTCACTATCAAAAGCTATTTGTATATAATTTACTTTGACTCTGGTTGTTATCTCCAAATACTTTGAAAACACTTCTAATTTCCCTGAACACTTATTTATGACAGGGTCAGACCCTTCCGAATAAGAGTTAAGAACATTAAGTCAGAATGGCTTCAAAAGCTTTCATTCCCACCTTCAAGCCCCTTGCAACTCTTTTTTCTCCTCGAGCATAAGTAAGTATTCCTCCTCTACTTTTAGGCTATTCAAACCTTCCCAGTGAGGCTCCCTAGATGCATGGCATTTTTGGAAACTGAGGAACTGAGAGTCAAGTATCCCTAAAAGTGATTGGAATAAGCAAATGGGAGCCTGAACTCGCACAGCTGAGAGCCATACCTGTTCTCCCACTGGGGGTTCCCTGGCAAGGGCAGGGATGGAGGCAACAATAGGAATGTGGGGTTGTTTCCATGTCAAAATTCAGCTGCAGCCACTTTGGGTTGGCCTAACTGAGCTACCCACAGGCTAGCAGCAGGCAAGTCAAGGTTCCGTGCAGACCTTCACTTACTCAGCAGCCACGCTGATTTCCTGCATCAAGAAGGATGGAATTAGTCAACATTACTGGGTGCAGAAGCCTGGGGAAAGCCTGTGGGAGGGTCTGTCTGACACTGCTGAATTGCCTGGATTCCTCTTACCAAAATCTCTCTTGAGTTTGTTTCTACCTGGCCGCTCAGGAATTACTGATCAGCTACATTTGCTCCCGGCCTGTCTTCATACTGACAACCTGCCAAGCTCTAGGGTGGTGAACGGGGGTGGCCCGTCTAGCCCCAGAAAGATGACCTCACACTCCATTCTTGCCTCTAGATGAAATGACCAGTCCCTTGCACATTGGCCCAAATCTAATGTGTGGCCCCCAGTCCAGTTTATTAAAGAAAGTCACCATCCCAAACCTTTCACATAAACTTATGCTTCAGCACCTGCTCCACAAAATGCTTTGTATTTCTGAGCCCTCGCCCTCTCCAAACCAGTTCCTTTTCCCTGGAATGACCATTTCTGTTCTCTCTCCTCATTTAGGGTCCATCCACATGCCTGGCCTCTTCCTAGAAACACATCTCCTCTGACTGCATCTCTCGCTCCCTTGAACTCTCCGCTAACTCTCATGACACTTCACTTAGCGATGCCTTTTCTGCTGTCCACTTGAATGACTATTGGTGTGTGTGCGCTTGCCTTTTAAGTGTTCATGTGTTTATTGCTAACCTGCTCCCTGGATCTCAAACACTGCGTTTATGTTCCTACCACTCCTACATCCCCAGACAGTTATCCTACCCCACAGCTGATGCTCAGGGAATATTTATTCATTTAAGTTGATTTATTTGATATGGATACTTGTTCATTTCATCTTCCACCTGGTTTCGTGCTAATAAGAGGATCAGAGTATGCCACCACAACATACACCTCTTGGGCATAAGGACAGTGTTAAGCTCAAGGCAATGAGAAACAGCAGACTCGAGGAAGGCTGCCTCCCCCTTTCTGCCTAAAAGCAGGGCATACCTTTCCCTTTGTAAAGATAACAAATTTCCATTTGTAAAGATATCTCCCTCTCTGGCCTTAGAAAGGATGATAAGATTAATTACAGGCGAGGGGGAGCTCTTATCAATGGAGTGGGTACCAACTAAAGTCTGAATAACAAATCCTACAAAATAACCCTCAGCTTCTATTAGTTTCCCTCACAGATTTCCCTTTCTACACTATACTTCTGCTAGCAGTTCCAATCCCTCTCCTTCCTCTGTCTGGTCACTTCTGAGTGTCTGTGGGTGCATGTGGGGGTGGGGGAGGACCAGAGAAAGAGCATGGAGACTCCACTCTTCTAAGAAGTGGGTCACTTTCACTCCTTCAGGGGTCTGACTCAGTACGCTGAGGGAGCAAAGAGAGGTGCACCCCACTTATGCTGCCTCATCCCACTGCTCTCCGCCGCATCCGACCCCAGGGGAGATCACAGAGGTTGCTGGGAAATGCCTTCGAGGAAAAAATGACTACGAGAAGGTTCGTGGCAGCACAGACTCCCGCACTTACTTACGTGGGAGAGAAAGCTTCCTGTAGATTGCGCACATTTATGTCCATTACGCAGGTTTTGTGCTGAGCAAACTACCCAGAGGAGAATACCACCGCTGACTTTTTTATCCCTTGATACCTCTCACACCCTCCAGGTCCAAAGCACCCTGTCACCTGGCACCCACGTTAGCCATGAAGGCAGAGTAGACTTCTGTCACCTTTGCTCCATCATAGATTTCAGGAGCTGCACAGGTCATTAGAGATAACCTGGCGTGGCCCAGCCCTCTCAGCTGATGATGGGGTTTGAATGGCTTTCCCTTACCCTGGATGGGGCCTCTTGATTCCCTCTAGTCTCCATCTGCAGATAAGGGGGTCCCTCTCTCTAAGTCTTTCAGGTGTATATTTCTAACCAAGTGCTGCCAAGGGAAGAGAGTGATGATAATATCAATAGCCTTGTGTTGTAGATGAAGCCACACAGCTCACAAAACATTTTCATAGACATTATTGTATTTGATTCTCACAATAATCCCTTGAGAAAAAAGACAAGTCTCTCCATTTCACAGATGAAGAAATTGAGACTTAAAGAGTGCCTGGAAACTGTCCAAAGCCATACAATTATTAAACAGTGGAGCTGCCAAGCCCAGAAGAGAAGAAACAACTTCCCCCAGATGCAGGCTGGAGAGTATTTGAAACAAAGATGTGCAGGGGGTGGTGGAAAGGTGATGGTTGTCAGAGATCAGACTTACAGAGCAAGCAACAGGCTTTACATTGTCTGGACTGGAGTCAGGACAACTGGGTGACTCTGTTTTCTGAAGGTTGTGATTTTTGGCGAAAAGGGACCACATGCTAACCTGATGTTGTAGTGTAACCCCATCTTACAAAGGATACCTCAAAAAAAGTCAAATTATGGAGTCATTTATTACAAAGCCGGTGGCATACGAGGGAGCAAAAGCGCTCCGGACCTCGCAGCCTCGAACAGCTTACCACATCTGGCTTATTTATATTGGCAGAATATCACAAAGGTATCAATTATACCTTTGGGTCTAGAATAAAGAACCTGTCTTGTGCAAAGCTTTTACAGAGGCGAAATTGAGCAAATTAGTTACCGAAAGTATGTAAGAATCACTGAATCAACAGAAACACATTATCTGGGACCACCTGGGCAATTTAGAATAATTGTGCTGTCCAGATTCTGGGGTCACTGAGTCAACAGGAATGCACTATATGTAGCTACTGAGGCAATTTAGGATAATTTGATTCTGGGACCTGAGTCAACCAAAACTCAGTTATCTGTTTTAATTGAGACAATTTAGGATAATTGGACTGTCCTGGTTCCCAAAAGAATGTGCTTCAGTAACCAGTGAGATCACAATCAATGGGATATTCAAACCACCATCAATGGATTGGGATAGCATACATAAGTTCAGAAAATCAACACAACTTTCTATTGTTTTAGCAAACAAATAAGTACAGAACCCAAACAGCAGTTTCTACTGCCATACTTCACTGACTAGCTCAGGGAAGACCTGTGTGGCAGCCCTGCAAACTCAGAGACCTAAAAATAACTAGAAAGAATGGTCTGAAATTTAAGAAATTTTTAATTAAAAAGTAGCTTATGGTGGGTAGTCATACCTAGGCCAGTATCTTCCTTGACAAAGGTCAATCTTTACCTTAACTGAGCCTATTGTCTTTTTGCTTCTACAATAACATATCTTTGAAATATCAAAGTAATTATCCTTTCCCTAGACCCCTCAAACCATAGGCACTGCTCTGTGGACACCACAAATCTCCTCTTTGTTATTAATTGTAAAGTGTTTGATTGTAATGTATAAAGCAAGGTGTAAAAATGCCATTCTCTGACCCTAGTGGCTTGGCTCAGTGGATAGAGCATCAGCTTATGGACTGAAGGGTCCTGGGTTCAATTCTGGTCAAGGGTATATGCTCTGGTTGCAGGCTTGATTCCCAGTAGGGGGTGTGCAGAAAGCAGACAATCAGTGATTCCTCTCTCATCATTGAGGTTCCTCTCTCTCTCTCTCTCTCTCTCTCTCTCTCTCTCTCTCTCTCTCTCTCTCCTCGCCCCTCCCCTTCCTCTATGAAATCAATAAAAATATATTTTAAAAAAATAAAACTGCCATTCTCTGGAGCATTATTATCTCAATACATTGAGATTCTCCTTCCTGGCAATTGTCCACAGTTTGGCTCAAATAAAGTCACAAACATTCTTTACAGGTTTGAATGTTTCTTATGTTAACACAAGAAATGAAACCATGAAATCATGTTATTCTGAACCCTTTTTAGCTTCTAACATGATCTTATGCACATTTATCTGTGTATTAACAAGACAAAGAAAGACAAGATCTGGCCAGATGGTTTCAAAGACAACTCCACCAACGTGTCACCTCCAGTTCTCAAAGATTACAGGTGGTGGGAAGTTGCCTTTTCTGCACCTGCTGTGTTCACCATTGGAAGAATGTGTAAACAGCTTCCACAACTCTGCACGCACTAATGAAGGTATCATGTGAGAAGTATGCAGTATGAGATCTTACAAATAAACTTAAAATCTTAACCAGACTAACTTTGACAATTTTAAAAAGGAAGAGATGGGGATAGAGATTATATCAAGTGTTAGCAAGGATATAGGACAGAGAACATCCTTACATGTGCATGTGTGGATATAATTTTGGAATTTGGAAAAATATACCTAAAACTTGAATAATGTTCATATTTTTTGAACAAGTACACTTCTAGGAAATTATCCCAAGGAAGTAAATAAGCAGGTGCTAATCATATATACATAAATGCATCGGGAGAAAAACCAAGACATATTTTCTCTGGTAGTCAGATTATAGGTGTTTCTATTTGCTTCTTATGATTATTTTCTAGTGTTTCGCTAATGAAAAGATAATTTTTGTAATAAGAAAAAATTATATTTGAGGGTTTTTTTAAATTTTAAACAAGTTCCAAGAGGGTAGTTTCCTGGTAACTATGGTGCCCACCAAGCACTCCGTTTGTGGGATGATAACCCATCATTGCAAGTAAGTTTCTTGGCCTTTAGGGCAAATCGCTGAGATTACGCAGGGAGCATTACCCACTATGGGAGGTCTTTGATTTCACCTCTGCACACTCACTGGCAACCGCAGACCTTATCACCCAGGTTTACTCATCGATGGAGCTCTGACTACCTCCAGCTCCTAAAACAATCTCAGTACTTTGAAGTCAACGTAAAGGAAACAGCATCGTGTAGTGGTTAGAACTCGACAGTTAAGAATAAAGATAACCCTGAGTTTGAATCCAAATAACCCCGACTAGCTATGAAACGCGGGGCAAATTATCTTACCTAAGCCTATTTTCTCTTCTATAAAGTTGGGAAAATAAAACCTACCTCATAAAATTAGAGGGAAGATTTAATGAGATAATTTATAGGATGCTTAGGACTTAAAAAGATAGTTACTAGCCAAAACTGGTTTGGCTCAGTGGTAGAGCGTCGATCTGCGGACTGGAAAGGTCCCAGGTTCAATTCCGGTCAGGGGCATGTACATTGGTTGTGGGCACATCCCCGGTAGGGGGTGTGCAAGAGGCAGCTGGTCGATGTTTCTCTCTCATCGATGTTTCTAGCTCTCTATCTCTCTCCCTTCTTCTCTGTGAAAAATCAAAAAAATATATTTAAAAAAATAAAAATAAAAATAATTAAAAGATGGTTACTAGCAGCCACACCTGCTCACCCACCCAATCACCAGGTACATAGAATTGTTTCTGGGGGGCGGGTGTGTGTGTTAAAATATGCTTGCACATTTATACAGCATTTCTATGCTAGCTCTGACCTGTTTGCTTTTTTATTATCCATTAGAGGGGAGTGTGACATGTGAATGCTTGCATTTCTACTGCGGTATGGATTTTCAGAATTCTGACTTTAAGTTCAACACTTGGGAAACATTCTTAGCCCCTAGACACCTACAGACTATTGTTCATTAATCTCAGTCTCAAATGCCTAACCTATTACTTGGAGATACATGGCTGTATTGTGAAGTGTCCCTTTTAAAACTGGTTTAAAGTTCACCAGAAAGAAACAACAGTAGTTATGTCAGGGTGATAAGATTCTTTTGTTCTCCATTTTCCTAAATAGTCCATGTTGTTTTATTAAACATAGCAATACTTTAAAAGATAGAACCTATGCACATAGAAAATGCAACTTTAGGCTGTTTGAGGATATGCAGTGTTGGGCAAAAGTAGGTTTACAGTTGTGAGTACATGAAACATATCTTCTTGTATTGTTTATTAATTATTTTATTATTTTCCATACAAACAACTGTAAACTTACTTTGCCCACCCTGTATTATCCAGCTTTCTAATAGCTCTAATTCAGGGCTGCATCTACATAAATGACTAGAATAGAAACACATATAGTGCAGTGCAAGATGGCATGAGCTGACCTTCCTATGTCAAGGTTAAACATTGGCACTTAAAGGTAGGAAGGCTTAGATTGCTAAAAGAAGTACCTGCCAGGGGAATTATTATCAGGATGGTCAATCTCAGCAGAGGTTAATGACCTCCTGCAGGCTGCAGGAAAATACTCAGGATTTACTAGTAAAAATATTTGGGAAAAGAATTGAGCATCTTAATTCTCATTTTTGAGTAAAGACTGAGATTGAGCTAGGATTACATGCTGGTTAATAATGGAACAGGCAGAAACCAGTCCTCTTCATGGAGACAATGAATCTGAAAAAGAAAGTGAACCATGTTTAAATTTTAGCAAATTCAAGTGGAGTTTGACAAAAATTAATTTTGTCCTAACATTTTCTAGGAATTTTAATCTCTTGAGATAATTGAAAACATCCTGCAGTTCTATCTGCAGAATAGAGAAGTGCACACATCAGTGCCCTGAAAGATATTTAACGAGATGAAAACTCATTCTGACCTGACTCCAATTGGTGCCAGGACTAACGTGTCTGTGGGCAGGACAGACTCTGGGTGTCCAGTCATAGCATCACAGCAAGGACCTCAGAGATCATCTCATCCAACCACCTCCTTTTCCAGATAAATAAACCAAGCACTTCCTTCTAAGGAAGTGGCTCACCTTTATCTCCTTCCTCCAAGTTGTCTTAATGACGCTACCTCACAGAGCTGTTATGAGGATTAAGTGGCCCTGCCCACATTGGGCAGATTTCAGGCCTTGGGAGAAGGCTGCAGAACCCACTGCCAGAAGCACATGAGTCAGAGCCACACAGGACGTGAAGGGCAGAGAAGGGAACAGAGTTCAGCAACTCAATAAGGGAGAAACCATTTTAAACAAAGGATTATTCAAAAAACAAAACAAAACAAAACTACCAAAATGAATCATTTTGTTTTAGTGAAAATATCAGGTGGAATCTCGTAGGAAAGGTGGGCGGGAAGAGATCAACCAAAGAATTTATATGCATATATGCATAACCTATACACACAAACAATAGTGTGGGAAAGGCCTGGGGCAGGGGGCGGGCTGGAGGTCAATGCAGGGAGGGGGAGGGGGTTAATAGGGGTCTATGTAATTCTTTCAACAAGAAAGATTTAAAAAATAAATAAATAAATGCAAATCTGAAAATAGTTCCATGCCGGCAGGCACTTATCCACTTGCTCAGTTATGTTTCACAAGCACGCACAGGCAGTAATTACCTCATTTTACAGATGAAATAACAAGCAGCACAAAACTTAATGGAAGTTATTTGGTAACAGAGAAGAGACTCAATCCCAGTGACAATAACCAAATTGCCTTTTTTGAAATCTATCCATTCATATTGATACTTCATTTAACCAGGAGAGTTAGGGAATGAGGCAGTATGACTTTTCAAGGTACAATTTATTTCTCTAATCCCCACAGATCATTTTAACTATTTCAGATACAAAGCTAAATTAAAGGCTTCTCTTTTGGAAGGCAACAAGTAGTATTATATTGATATTTTCCCTGATGAATCCGTGGAGGGCACCGCCCTGCGGGTAAGCCTGGCCTGAGCTGCCGTTCAGGTTCTCTCAGCAGGAATCCAGAACTCTTGACAATGAATAAAAACCCATTCTTTTAGTGCTTACCAACTTCTTTTATGTTTTTAAGTTGGGAAATACAAAATTCTGGAGTCACTGAGAGTCCCTAAGAGCAAGTTATTTTAATATAACTAATATCTATGGTGGCTGCCAAAAACAGTCTGCTACCTTTTATTGTTTTGGTAGCTTGCCAAGAACTAAGCTCTGCAAGGTATGACAGTTATTACCAAAATGCAGGGTGCACCTAGTTCCTCTTCCACACTGTGCCTCATTTCCTCAGGAGGGAAGGAGAGCAAGAGTCCTATTGACAAAATGTTTGGCCTTTCTGGAACAGATCTGACAAGACACGAAAGCCCCTAGTTTTTGTGTATAGCAGCATCCCATCAATAGCTTCCACTCTTCTGATTCTCTCATGGCCCCTCAATTCCTATAGCTATTTTGTGTGCCCTCATTTCATATGTCAACTGCAAACCTACTTTTGCCACCCCTGTATAATTATACTTCCCGTTTTTAGAATGCCAACACGTTAGGCACACATCTTCTCAGCCTGTAGGACTCAAGAGAATGAAAGCCTACTTGTTTTCTAAATCCTCACCTGAGGATATTCTCCCATTGATTTTTAGAGACTAGGAGAGGGAAAGACAGAGAAATATGGATGTAAGAGAAACACAGATTGGTTGCCTCTTGCATGAGCCCCAACCAGAGCCCAGGCTGGGGAGGAGCCTGCAACCAAGGTATGTGTACCCTTGACCAGAATCAAACCCAGGCTCACTCTATTCACTGAGCCAAACCAGCTAGGGCAAAAAACTTACTTTTGCACCCAGCATATCACTCATTGCCAGAGCTCAAGGTCAAATCCCACACCTCCCCCCAACACACACACCCGTACCACTGCCTTTTCCCCTTTGGAACTCTAAACCACTCCCATCAGGACTGGGCATTCATGTCTTTGAAAATAAGTCACAAAGATGACATTGAACTCCCCAACAGTTTTGTCTTTCCTGCAGAGAATCTTTTGCTTCGTGGCTTCAGGGTGAGGGGCTCCTCCCAGCACAAAGGAAGAAAGAAGCCCCACACCAATCTCCCAGCTGAGAACCAGCAAAGCCTCTGTTCTTGCGAGCAGCTTCCAACCCATGGGACCTGGGCCCCACAGTAACGCATTTTATTTATTGAAGTACCCTTAAATATTCTTCAGAAGCCATTCAGACCCTATACTAGAAGAGAAGTACTGCCCTAGCCCCTCTACAAACTTCTGTGCAAAGACACTATCAAATCCCAAGGACTGTACACTCAGGTATAAGGTTTCACAAGAATCCTGTAAGAAAATCTCTATGGGCAAAACTGACATGATTTAGCGGTATCTAATATATCAGGTGTCATCTCATGAAGGGGATTTGATTCAAGCTCGGAAATGTCTGGTAGAGGGTCAGTTCTGCTCCTGGACTTTCACTTACTGGCCTCCTGTGGCCATTTATCTTTTTCAAATCAGCAGGGTTTAGTTTGCACAATTTTAACTGATAAAATGCTGGTGTCCCTGAAGAAAATTACCTAATGACTTAATCCCCAGTGAGTGCACAACAGCCTGCTGCCACCTTGTGGTGGCTTGGTGCACATGTGGGAGCAGCAAATCTCGTGGGGCAGAGCATTTAACAAAAACAAAAATAAATGTGCAACAGCACACAGTGTTAAGGCCATGTACACAGTACAAAATAGGTAAGTTTATTCAAAGTCTTGGGTATTTAGGCCAGAGGTTCATATTAGCTTAAACTGGTGCTTCTTCAAACAAAGCTTTCTTGGCCTTCACGCCTTGCTTCAGAGCATCTCCCCCAGTATAAAACAAAGCCCACCCTAGACCAAAGTGCTCGCAAGAAATAAAAGCCAACCAACAGAGAGGATAAACAAAAACCCGCTGTGCCCAAAGTACTCAGAAGTCTTATGTTATTCATAGCAAACAATAAGTGGCTTTGCTTTGGGATGGAAGTGGGGAATGTGATCCTGTCTTTGACAAGGAGAGCCACTCGTCTGGTCCTTTCCCACTTGACTCTTGCTTTACCACACAGCAGCTTTCATTCCAAAGCTTCCACCAAGTCCTGATTCAGCTTCAGCATGTGACCCTCAACTTCGGTTTAATTAAACACTGTAATTTAGAAAATAAAGGCAAAGACCAAGATAGGGGTAAGGGTGGGATGGGATGAGAATTTTCTTGGCAGAAGCCCCAAAGTTCAGACACAGGCCTCCTCAGATGAGGAAAATGATGCCTTCAGACACCATGACCTGGTTGTCATCCTGCATCTTGGTCAGCGCTGCCTGGATCTCCTCTGGAGAGAAGGGCTCCTCTTTGTCCTGGTTGATGGATTCTGTGAGGCGATTCATGCCCACCGACTGGGCATGAGCTTCCCGGAACACATCCAAGAGGGCCATCTTGAATGCTTTCAACCTGCCCCAAATAGGAAAAATGGGTGAAGGAGGAGTAAACAAACCCAAATGCTTTCATGCAAGATCTATGCTGGGAAAGCCTAAGGATTAGTACAATATAGCTGTCCTCCTCACACACAACACACAAACATGCACGTGCACACACGTGCACACACATACACACACACACACCTTTGATGACTGCTCCACACACAAGTTTCTCCCTTTCAAACTAAATTGTTATATTATAGAGCTTCTTGAAACCTTCAATTTAAACACACTGAGAAACAATAGCATTCCTATATAATAAAGCCTAATATGCAAATCAACTGGACAGCAGAAAGACCAGTTGCTATAATGTGCACTGACCACCAGAGGACAGAAGCTCAATGCAGGAGCTGCCCCCTGATAGTCAGTGTGCTCCCACAGGGGGAGTGCCGCTCAGCTAGAATCCGGGCTCATGGCTGATGAGCACAGAGGTGGTGGCAGAAGCTTCTCCCACCTCCAGGGAAGCACTAAGGAGCAGTGAGCTGGGCAATAAGGAGCAAGGAGTCCCGGATTGCAAGAGGGTGCAGGCAGGGCTGAGGGACGCCCCCATCCCCAATGCACAAATAAGAGACCTTTGAGGGTGTGGGAAATTGGCGTTCCCATACACTGCTGGTAGAAATGTAAACTGGGATGGCATCTTTGGGAGGTAATTTGGCAACATGCACTCAAATTTTTAAATACTAATACATGACCTTTGACCCAGGAAGTCCATTTCTAGAAATTAACATTACAGCTAGTTACACTTGTACAAGTGCACAGATAAATGAAGATGTTTTACTGTAAACAGCAGATTTATGGAACCTAAATGTCAACATTTTACACATCTATACTATGGAAACCCTGAAGTCATTAAAAAGAGATCTGTCTGAGCTGATTCAAAAGTGCTTTCAGATACAGTACAATTGTTTTCTCTCATGAGCAGAATTACAATTAATTTTAATGTTTTTTTCCTAAATACTTTTTAAAGTTTTCAAACTTCTTCAGTAAACATATTGTGTTGTGTGTGTGTTTAAGGAAAAAAAGAAAAAAGAAAAACTTAACCATGGAGTCTTTTACGTGCCCAGTAACCTGGGCCTCTGGTTTTAAGCTCCGTTGACAAGCAGCTTGTTTCATACCCTCTTCTCCATAAGTCCTTGCCTCAGCGGGACACTGGTATCACTTTCCTACTCACCTGGTTTCACTCAACTCCACCTCCTGGGATTCCTTGGTCTCCTGTGAGTCCACTGACTTTGGAGTTTGCACTATAGAGGATAAATGATGGCAGAGGGTGAGAGGACAAGGGAAAACATTTGCAGACACAGCAGAGAAGTGATCTCTGCTCCCTACCCTCACTGAGCCTGCTGAACACCATTTCCTAGGGTTATTCTGGGGCCAGGCAGGACAATTAGGATAAAGGGAACTCTCCAATGAACGAACAATATAAGCTTGTGTCAGGCAGGAGGCCCTCAATCCACATGATCTGGGATATTTACACCAGGTTGGCAAAGAGCACAGTTCATCAAAGAGGAAAGCAAACAACTGACCAGAGCTTATTTTCCAGTTTCACTGAGTTTCTGAGGCTCTTTTGGGACAAACCTCTTGAACACAGGGTCCCAAGCGGAACCAAATGGGAGTCCCCACAAAATGCAGTGCACAGAGGAACTAAAAATACTATCAATAGGGACAATCTCTTACCTTGAGGCATTTCCTTCTCTGTGTCACTGAAGTCATAGGGGTCGTATGCGTCCCCTTCCCCAGCATCTGAGTGGTGACGGGTCTTCCTCCTAAAAGACCCATAGCAGTTAAGAAAAGCTTTAGGGAGCCCTGCATGTATCTCTGACCATGAAGAAAAGGAACCAGAACCTTCTCCAATCAAAGTCAAACACCAGGGCCCTGGCCGGTGTTCTCAATGGTTAATGTCACCCCCACGTACCCAATGACCACAGGATCAATTCCCAATCAGGACAAATGCCCAGGTTGCAGGTTCAATCCTAGCCAGGACGAGTACAAGAGACAACTGGTTGATTTCTCACACCAACGTTTCTCTCTCTCTTCCTCTCTCTCTCTCTCCCTCAACTTCTCTCCCTCAACTTCTCTCTCTCCCTCTCTCTCTCTCTCTCTCTCTCTCTCTCTCTCTCTCTCTCTCTCTCTCTCTCTCTCTCTCTCTCATCAATGGGTGGAAAAAAATACACATAAGATCAAGTGAGGACTTAAAAAGCCCAGGCCTGTACAAACTGTTACTTTTTCTGCTTCCTAATGTTTTTTCCTTATCATCCACTCTCAAAAATTCAACCATAGGCCCAAGAGAAATAAATAATCTTGAGGGGAAAATTCTGAAACATATATTCAAAAACCTTCGAATGAGTTACTGCTCCTACTATTCAGCATTTCTTTAGCAGGCAAGAAGACAAAACATCACACTATAGACAGCGAGGGCACGCTCATTCTCTCCTTTGCCCCGGTTACCTTCACCCTCAAGGCGTGCCGGTCCAGGCACCCTTCCTCTGAAGAACCTGCTGTCTACTGACTTGATTCACCCTTCCCCTTCCCCCAGCCCTAAGTGAAGTCTTTTTTTCCATTTCTCTTGGCCCAACCTTACTTCTTCCTCTTCTGTTCTTGGTCCTCCTGGCTTCTCTCCTCTTCATCTTCTGCCTCTGATTCATCTTCATTTTGCTTCTTACGTTTCTTCTCCTTCTCCAGAACCTAGGACCAAGCCAAGTATGGACGGGCTGAAGCCAGGGAACTGAATAAAGAACTCTGAATAAGAGTCCTTTCTGCTCCACCAGCAGAAATGATGCCCATGGGTCTAAGGATTCATCTAGCCTCTCTTGTTCCCATGTTCCAGGACCAGGGGACAGGCTGCTACTCATCCTTAGAAATGCTGAGCGGTGTGTTCAATTCTTTTTACATAATAGGTATTAACAAGTGTTTACTAAATAAAGAAATGAATGAGAAAAAAGTCCAACCCATAATGGTTAAGTGGAAAGCAATTCATTTCTTTATAAATCAGGTGTTCAATTTAAATTTAAGACTATGCCCACCCTCAAAAGAGGAATAGCCAAGAAAAGTTTATCAGACCCACGACTAAACCCCAAAGAGCTACAGTTCGATTGAGGGGTGGAGGCAATGAGAAAAAGAGAGTCGAGGCTTCAAGTCTTGGTGTCTAAAATGACAGAGATGAAATGTCACAAGCAGAAATACGAGAAGCAAGACTGAGAGTTCATCTTCTGACAGTTTTTGAGGTGCCAATGGGAAACCTGTAGAGGTGCCAGGGGGAAAAGTATAGAAGAGGAAGATTACCAAGGTCAATCCTTTGGAATCACCTACCTTTTTAAGGGGCAAAGGAAGTAGAGAAGGTATAGCACATCAATGAGACCACAAGCCCTCTGGCTCTAGCATGGCTATTTTAAAACTGTCTAGCTGCTTCTCACATGCAGCTAGATTGGGCACCACTGGTGCTGCAGATCCCAGAGAAAGGACAGAGGCCAACTGAGCACTGGCAGACAGATGCTACTTTCTGCTGATGACCCAAACACTGCTGATGGCCAAGGAAGTCTGTGAAGCCCAAGCACCAATGGTTTCTTCAGAAGGATCTCTCAGCAAGCACCCGAGTCCTTACCTTTTTGAAGTAAGCATATTGGACCAACTCCACAGCTTCCTCTGCATCCTGCAGGTCCACAGTCTTGCTCATGCGGGCCTTGGCATGGGCCGTGGCCAACCGAATCAGGGTTTCCAGGGTCCGGGCTGTAACTGGGGAGGTCTGGGGGAGAAAATGAGAATTCCTTATCCAGAATTACACATATTCTTTAAGCATACCCATCATTCCCACCACACCGGTAAGGAAATGACACTACCAAAAAAGCTCTAGGAAGTCCAAGCAAAGGACTCAGAGCTCTGTATTTTCTACAACTACCATGTGAAATTCAGAAACATGAAAATTATCAAGGAAATATGTGTGGGAGAGTGCTGAGGGAGGGAGGAGTAGGTGAACAGGAAAGAAGAAAATTAGGCATCTTGCAGCTGGAAAGGTTTAAAAAAAAAGGCTTAGAAGGAGTACCAAAGTGAAGGGAGAGTCCCTTACTGCAGGCCTACAACACACCAAGAACTGTGCTTTTACATTCCTTGTGTCATTAATGCTCTTCATTACTAGGAAAAATTTTATAGATAAGAAAAATGGGACTCAAGTAACTTGTCCAAGGCCACGCTAATGAGGGGCGTGAAAGAGGACACATTTTTAAAAGTTGTGTGAAGTCACTAAGTCCAGAGAAGCAAAACTCTGACAAGTTCTTATCAAGCAGTTCTCACAGGAGAGGGTGCATGTGAAACCGGGGTGCCTTCACCTTTTTAAACTGTTATTGTCTGAACTGAGCCCCTGCTTAAGGAATCAGAATGCCTATGTTCCTTAGAACACAGGACTAGACACCTGTACTTTTAAGTTCCAAGTGATTCTGATGTGCCTTCCTCATTAACTATCCCTAACTTTATCCAACCTTTTCATTATTTTATGAATAATGAAACTGTGAGCAGAGAGGTAAAAGATCCAAAAATTAGCTGGAAACCTCAGGCCAGAACGAAGGGTTGTACTACCACACCTCCCGCTGTATGATGCACCAGTGAAGTATGTGGTCACTTCTACTTTCAAGTCTTCAAAATTATTATTTAAATCCAATCTGACATTCAAAAACAAATGTATTCATATTTATGTAAGTTGACCAAAATGATTTAGTCAATGATTTTAATGATTTAGAAAGCTACCAAAGTTTAGAGTTTATGTGCACCATTATAGCTCTGGTTGGTATATTATGTGCAGTGAGAGGCCTTTGACACACTTGAGTGTGTTCATATGTGAGGAATTTTAAAAGAAAATGTTTATTTAATTGAAGAAGACGGGTCATGTAAAATCTCAAAAACAACAACACTGAGACCCATGGCATCACAGGGAAGCAGGTTTAAGCTCAATAAGTAGAAGACTATCCTAACACTTCAATGCAGTGATATACTAGGCATATTATCCGGAGGGGGGGGTGGGGATGTCAATGAAGTTCCAGAAGGAATTCTAGACAGTGGAATTCCTGTCTTGGGTGAGGCTGAAATAGATGATCTGGATCACATGGAATCCAAGATTGCAGAAGGAGGGTTTTGGACTAGAGTTTCTGTGTGAAATCCTGTATGAACTAAAGTGCCCCAAAAGATTCAGATAAACTCATGGGTTGGTATGTAAGGTTTCTAGAAATAGCTTTGGAAAACCATCACAGTTGTCCAACTACAAGTCATCTGTCAAAGCATAGCTCAAATATCACACACTGGGAATCCTTTCCTGATATTCATAACCTTCTGGAATGTCTAAGGGAAAAGTTAATGCTTCTTCATCTGTCTCCAACAGTCTCACAAGTACCACACTGTGGTATCTATATATATAAAAAGCCAGCGACCAGAATACCATAATGACCAGAGTAGCTGGTTGCTCTGACACCCACTGCATCCAGTGAATAGGGTGGAGCTGGCCAGCCAACCTCCCTTGGCCCCTCCCCGCAGCCAGCCCTGCCCCTGAGCAGACTCTCCCATCCCGATTGGGCCACAGCCCCTACCCCAGGCCGACCTCACCCCTAATGGGCCCCCACCATCCCAATTGGCCTACAGCTCCCCCCCACCCCATGGCCCTACCCCTGATAACCTCCCCTACCCCAATAGGGAGTGGGGTTGGTCCATACCCACAGCCTCTCCCCATGGCTGGCCCAGCCTCCAATTGACCCCCCCACCCCAATCAGGGACAGGGCCTGCCAGCCAATTGCCTGCGGCACCTCCCCCCAGCCAGCATGGCCCTAATTGGGCCCCGATAGGGGCAGGCCAGCCAGCCAACCTGCACGGTTGCCTCCTCCCGATCCACTCTGCCTAGGGGCCAGCACAGCCCCCACCCATGCACAAATTCATGCACTGGGCCTCTAGTATATTTATAAATATGTATACATGATCTTTCTATCTGCCTTTCTGCCTCCCCAGCCCAAATCTGAGCCCTTATTTTTTTTTTTTAAATATATTTTATTGATTTTTCATAGAGAGGAAGAGTGAGGGATAGAGACTTAGAAACATCGATGAGAGAGAATCATCAATCAGCTGCCTTTTGCACACCCCTACTGGGGATGTGCCCACAACCAAGGAACATGCCCTTGACCGGAATGGAACCCGGGACCCTTCAGTCCGCAGGCTGATGCTCTATCCGATGAGCCAAACCTGTTTCGTGTTATTTTTAACACTGCCTGTAAGAATAGACTCAGTTCCCAGAAATGGTTCATGTTTGCTAATTAGACCACAGCTTCTGGAGGCCAGCATCATCTGAACTGATCGGGTACATATTATCTCAGGGGCTCTCATTTCATTTTCCTTTGTAAAAGGATATGATTAACACTGTGTCAAGACCAGAAGAAAAAGCTAAAGAATCACTATGTTAAACTGGCCTCAGATAGTAAGGACTCTTCCCAGCCACATGCTTAAGGGACTCCCAGAGCCCTCTTGCGCTTGGGACTCACCCTGGCGGTGTCGGAGCTCATGCTGTCCTGGCTGCGCAGGCGGGAGTACTCTTCTGCGATGTAGGTGGCCGACTCCTGTGTTAGGATGGGCTTGATGATTTTGGCCACGTGGATGTACTTCTTCATGAAAGCCGCATTCACCATCTTCTCCCTAGACCCACACACAGTGAACTCCTGCCCTGCCACACTCAGCACCTGCCTGAGATGGTGGCTCTGCCTCTCCCGGAGAAGTCAAGATCAAGTGGCAAAGCAGAGACAGCCTAGAACCCATTTATCATAAATCTCATATGGAGCATGCAAAGGCCCTTTCACATATTAAATAAAAATATTACCATTAATAATAATTAATATTAATAAATCTTATTAATAATTAGGTATTGTGAGTTAATAAGTTTAGGTATTATTTGCCCTATTTCATACATGGGAAAAGTATGGCATGGAGAAGCTTAAGTACACTCAAATTCCGTTTTCTGGCTCAAAATTAGGTTCTTAAGCCAACAGGTTTGAAGATGATATGTTTCCTTCTGCACCGTGGCCAAAAATAGAGGTATAAGAGCTCACATTTCATGCTTTGAGCATCTGGTCGCAAGTTTCCTTTATCCAAATCGACTTGCAAAGCCCCAGTGCGTGCCATCTCCTGACCCTTCACCATGAACTCAACATAAATAGCTACATGACAAAGCAATCCTTCACATGAGGATGACATCACACTATCAGTTAGGCATGTCATCAATCTTCTATTTTAGGAAAAGATCAGAAACTAAGCTTAATTACCCACAAACATTTACAAGGCAACTGGCCTGGAAAAGGGGAGTCTCTGTGGATCCAGAAGAAAACAGGTCCACATGGTCATGATTCCAGCATAATCCTGGCCTGGATAGCATAAATATATACCCATAACCTAATATGATACAATATTAGGTATACACATGTTCTAATATGACACCAATCTCAGGCTCCCTCAGGGACAGGTATGAGAAATGCTCACTTTTTCTTCTTATGCCCGTGCAGAAGGTTATCATGCTTCTCATAAATCTGAGTGTCCTGCTGGTCTTCTTGGCTAAAGTTGGGATCGTCTGTGGCCAACATTTCCACGGCACTACCCAAAGGCATAGCTAGAAAACCCAAGTTGAGAGAAAGGAGAGTTAGAAAGAGCTTAACCAAGGGAAACTGCACAGGGAGGAAGAAAAACACTCACAAAGCAAGGACCCCCAAGGAAACAGACATGCAGAAGCCAAAAATAAGGAAGGTGGAACCACCTGGCCCACAGAAGATGCTCAAAGGTGTTCCCAAGCCCAGAAATGAACAAAGGACACACTTCAGGATAACCTCCAGTGAGCAAGAAGGGGAAGTGGCCAGGCCAGGAACAGCATCTTCGACATCAACCCAGACACACCCATCACCTGGATTGTGCCTCAGATAATGAGATCAGTTTAAGTTCCCTTCCCTCCTTATTCTTCTCGTGGTCTCACCATCTCCATCCTGCTCCCCTGGTGTCCTGTAACGGTGCATCCTAAGGACATGGTCAGAGATCTCCCGATCCTGCTCAGGGTCCATCTGGTCCAGCATGATGAAGAGTAAGTCAAATCGGGATAGCAGTGAGTCCTGCAGCCCAATGTTCTCCATAGGCGTCTTGTACTGATCATACTGGGAACACAGGAGAAAAGGAAAGTGAAGGCAACAATCAATAGAAAGGACAAGGAGGCTGGTTTGATTCTGGGAGTGAGAATGAAAGCCTAGGCCTTAGAGAAAAAAGCCAGAAGCAGTAAAGTGGAAAATTTTAACACCATTAAAATACTAATTCATCTCTACCCACACCCCTTCCCTAACTGAAGCTAATGACCTGAGTGACTCCAGGCCCCACCTCCTAGCTGAGGTGCCTCCATCAGGCTGCATGTGGGTCTCAAAACCAGCCTCCTCCTCCCCAAGCTTTATTCTGTTCCTCTCATTCCCAAGGCAGGACAACCCTGAACACAAGCTGGCTAAATCAGAGGCACTTGGAAACTTTGGAGTCCCTTACTCAGAAAGAAATGAGTAAAATGAAAATTATCAAAATCTAAATTATGTTTTAAGAATCACAGTAGCCCGGCCAGCATGACTCAGTAGTTGAATGTCAACCTATGAATTAGGTCACGGTTCGATTCCCAGTCAGGGCACATGCCTAGATTGTGGGCTCCATCCCCAGTGTGGAGTGTGTAGGAGGCAGCCAATCAGTAATTCTCTCTCATTGATGTTTCTAGCTCTCCCTCTCCCTTCTTCTCTAAAATCAACTTTAAAAAAAAAAAAGAATCATAGTTTTTCCCTGGGAGTCAAGAATCCCAGTATTCTTTCTTATCTTTCATTTCAGAACCCACTAGGCTGATGCCAACCCTCCCACATACGCTTCAGAGGGCCTAACAATCTTGGGGATAAGATTAATAATCCTTCTGATTACCATGTTCACATTTCAGGACTTGCCATTTCCCCCTATAATTCAATTCTTCAGAATAATGTAAATACACATTAGCATTCATCTAAAAACCTATGATTTCAATGCACACTCTGAATTAAACCAACCATGTTTACCAAAAGCTCTAACTCAGAGATTTGGATTTAGAAACTCTAGGCTAGGAATCAGGCACCGGTATGTTCAAAAAACACCACCAAAACTGGTATTCCCACACACTGTGAGATACACTGCCAGAGCACAGCATAGGCTCTGGTTCAAATCCCGGTTTTGCCATTTTCTAGTTTGTGACTCTTGAGCAAGTTACTTAAACTTTTATGCCTCCATTCTCTCATCTGTAAAATGAGGATACTACCTACACCTCACAGGGGTTATTATGAGGATGAAAGGAATAGATAAATATAAAGCATTTATGAGTATTAATTAATAGTATTATTATGACACAATCTTTAAGGAAGGCAATTTGGCAATCTCTACCAAAATAAAATGCACTTAACTCAATCTAGTACTTCTATTGCTAGTTATTTATCGTACAAACATACTCCCAAATATATAACAAAACGCACATGAAGGGATTTTGTTGCAGCTTCATTCACAAAGAGATAGCAGCAAATGCCCATCAAATGGAGACCAGTTAAAAAAATTTACTGTACACCCATACAAAATGCTAGACTATTAAAAAAAAAAAAAAAAAAAAAAGGTAAACTCAGTAAACCCCAAACACAATAAATATAAGATTACATCTAAAACCCAACGATAATTTTTAACATGGAGATAGTGCACTGTTGGTACAAGTTTAATTTTTGTTTACTGAAAACACTTGGAAGCTGTTAGCGGCTATCTCTTGGGAAAGAAATAGAATTTCCATATTATACCTCTCTGTTCTGTATATAAATCCTCCTACCAGATGTACATAGTACTTTCATATTTTTATACACTATTTTTTTTAATATATTTCTTTATTGATTTTACAGAGGAAGGGAGAATGAGAGAAACATCAATGATGAGAATCATTGATCGGCTGCCTCCTGCATATCCCCCACTGGGGATCGAGCCCACAACCCAGGCATGTGCCCCTGGCCAGAATCGAACCTGGGACCCTTTAGTCTGCAGGCTGACACTCTATGCACTGAGCCAAGCTGGCTAGGGCCATAGTACTTTCATTTTAATGTCAATACAGGTTACCTGGGAGGTGAGACTGCAGGTCATTTTTGTTTTTGTCTTTGTATTTCTGGAAAGTTACTTTCCAGGGGATTCTGGTGTGTGTGAGTGGGTGGGGAACCATAGCCCTACACCAAGGACAGCAACAAGAGGGCCTAAAGATAAGCTTACTTTGGTCTTTGGCCTGTTGTTTCCCTGGGTTACCTAAACTAAACTTCTCAGTCCAGTTATTCAGCAAAACTGAATGAGGGTGAGGACAATGGTTAAGTGCCTGATTTTACTGACCCTGCCATAGACGGGGTTGGCTGCTGCCAAAACACTGCAGCGGGCATTCAGTCGAGCATGGATGCCAGCCTTAGCGATAGTGACTCGACCCTGCTCCATCACTTCGTGGATGGCCGTGCGGTCCATATCAGACATCTTGTCAAATTCATCAATGCAAACCACACCACGGTCAGCCAGGACCATAGCTCCTGCTTCCAGACGGCGTTCCCCTGGGAAGTAGGGAGACAAATATACATGTTATAATCCAGGTTGTAGGGGACAGAGGGAGAGATTTCAAACCCCCTCCTGGGACCCTCTCACTGTCACACATGAGAATATAGTGGCATGAGCACCTAGAGACTTAAGTTATCCTGGTGGATAATTTCTTGTCCCACTTTGATTCCTAAGCAGCAAGACTCCAACCAAATTCCTTTATAGATTCTTCTCTCTTCATCCTCATCCTCAAGTAATTTCCCAACTAGATCTGTTCTCTTTTCACTAATCTTCAAACCCCTTCCTCTAATTTAGGAAACAGAATAATCTTCATTTTCATTTCCCTTCCAATTTGCTTTCTCCTCAAAAACTCTTAAAATAGCCTTCCGGAAGACATTCTTGTCAACAGAAGGTCATTCAAACTTAAATAATTCACCCACTATTGTCAGACACTTAGTTCTCTACATGCTTGGTCTCAGTGCTAGATATGCCAAGGACCCTTACACCCTCTCTTACCTGTTTCCTGGTCTGTGGTGACAGCAGCCGTCAGACCCACTCCAGAGGAGCCCCGGCCAGTGGTAGGGATAGCCCGGGGTGCAGTGCAAAGCACGTACCGCAGCAGCTGAGACTTGGCAACCGATGGGTCTCCTGTAATTGGACAGGGGCAGTGGTGACTCTCCAAGAAAGTCTCCACATCCCCAAGTTCTGAGTTTTTAGAACAGCTCTTGACATAACAAATATACAGTAATAGGTTATTAACACTATTTCCTTCACTTTCCCTTTATCATTTGCAAAAACATATATTTTAGATACATAAACCAGGAAGCCTTTTATGGGACTGAAATATAACCAGGTATAGATTAAAGGATTCTCAATCACACTCCACCAGGGAAGATCAGGAGTCTAGAGCAAATCCCCAGCACCATACCTATAAGAAGAATATTGATGTCCCCACGGATGTGGCTGCCATTTTCCAGGTCACGCTCCACCCCTCCCAAGAGCAGGCAGAGGATTGCCTTCTTGACATAGTCATGCCCATGGATGCTGGGGGCCAATGACTTGGCCAGCTGGTCAAAGATATCCTACAGGGTGTGAAAGTCTAATGAGATTCCATGGGATTATGCTGAGCTCCCCTTTACAGTGTAGCCTATTCAAAATGCTTGAAGATATACACAAATATGAATACTGTTTCTAATAGTAAAATCATCCTAAGACAAATCTCATTGATCAGATCATTTTCAAAGTAGTTACAGAAGAAGCCTAGATTCCAAATCTTGCTTAGAGGTTTAATCTTTAAGAAAAAAAGTGATCTCTCATCAAAACTGAAATCTGCTTATCTTTATACTCTCCATTCATACTAATCATAAATGAACATAAATTTTAAGCCAGAAACTGTTCCCAGTTTCAAAACATTTTAGGTTCAATAAAAGTATGTATTGTGCTTCAGGAGTAACCTATGTCAGACATGCGTTATATTTTGTTCAATTTTAAATGTTAACGTTTTCTTTAAAAAGAAAAATGTTTTTTGAGAACTAAAACAAATAAAACCATTATTTAAAATTTAAATAGCAATGTACTACTAATGTCTTCAGTAAAGACTCATTGGTACACTGATATTCTAAATCCTATTCTTTATTTAAATTAGGTTCACTTAGCAGCCCAGCAGGTAACACAACAGAAAAATTAAAGAACAAACCACAAAAACTGTAGGTCATTGATTGTGTCAATATTAGAAACTAGCACCAAATACTTTAGAGGAAAAACCTCGACCTTCCTCCTGGTGCAGAACAAAGATGGCCATGCCCAAACACAACCGTACAATTCCATCCCCACCCTCCAAGCCCGAAGGACACCCAGACCTTGGAGCGAGTTTTGCTGAACTTCTTGATCTTGGCTATATCCTCAGCAGAGAATGAAGGCTGAATGTCCTTGCTCATTTGCTTCACATTGCAGGCAATCAGAACCGTCCTAGGACAAAGAAGAGAATTAAGAGAAAGCCTGCTATTTTCAATTCCTAACATCAGAGCCTTTTTCGGTTAATAATCTAGAATAGCAAATTGAAAAGAAAAAGAAGAAAGCAAGCTGTTCTGAATTAAATCATTGATTCTCTCTTCATCTATGACCTAAACATCTGGCAATGCCTCAACTCAGGAATGCCTCTCCTGCTAACCCAAAGTTTGAAGTAGAAGTGTATACAGGAAGGAGGTGAGGTGGGGATATGTGAGATACTCCCAGGTAAACCATGAGGCTATAATCATATTACCAGTAACTCCCACTTTTAGCACGAGATAGAATTGCCAGTTTTATATTATAGAAAACAGATATCCCATCTCCCAGGCAGGTAGTGTGCTCCACCTGCCTGTTATCACGCTCTGGAGAAAGAATATTACCAAATATGGAAGCTGCCAGCAGCATTCCAAGCACGTCGTGACTGACCCTTTACCTGAAGGTCCCAGAGGTGTAGCCTCCCTTCTTTCCGGGCAGGCAGCGGTAGGTCCCCACCACCTGGATCCTGTCACCAGGCTTCACTTTATCCACCAAGTCATTATCCAGAATGACATCCACAGAGCGAGGAAGCTGGCCAGCTGGGGCCTTCTCCGGCATTTCCTGGATGGTGATGGTTTGGTGGTCCTTGTAGACAGACAGGCCATATTCTGTCTCAAGGGGATTGTTCTCCTCATCCTGGAAGAGGCACACAGAAAAGCACAGTTATCTCAGCCCTGTCTTAGAAACACCACACTTATTTGTGGTGGGAAACAAAGATAATTTGATGACTTCATGAGATTTTTAACATCCAGAAGCAAAAAAAAGCCAAATATCTTCTCTAGCGTTTCCAACCTTATCTAATAACAAACCATCTAGATGGAAGAGGCAATCTCTAGTCTGAATGGACCACAGCTATATGACATCGAAATTAAGATCCTTCGCCTACTAAAGCTGAATACATACTTTCACCATGATGCAATACTTCCACTCCTATGTAATACCCAACAAAATCTCTGTACTACAAAGTTCACAGCAGCACTATTCCTGATGACCAAATTAGACAATATCCCAATGCCAGCAACAGAGTGATTAAATAAATGTGGTATATTCACACAAGTGAATTATACAATGAAATACACCTACACACATGGATAAATCTCACAAACAGAAGCCAACACAAGAGTATTTTTTAAGATAAAATATGAAACTAGGCAAAAATAATTTATACTGCTGTACATGAGGATAGACTACCAGGGCAGTGTGGGCCCTCAAGAGGGACTTTTGATTGCTGGTAAGATTTGATTTCCTGTTCTGGATGCAGATTTTATAGGTATTCATCAAGATGCATGCTGCTGTATATGTATATGTCTTTAGTAAAGACATTTTTAAATTTTTTTCTTACTTGCCATTTGAGTTTTCAAACAACACACTGAATGCTCACTATGTGCAAAACACTGTTCTATTATTTCGTGAAATTATCTCATGTAATCATCACAACTCAGTAAAGCAGGTATTTTTTACATTATATAACAGATTATTAAAATTGAGGCTGGGAGCAGTTAAATAAGTTCCCTAAGATCACACCATAAGTACTAGAGCCAGGATTCAAGGCAGACATAACTCCAAAACCCATGCTCTAAACACTACAGCAGACACACCTCCAGAGGTCTTGTCTGATGTATTTTACAGCTCAAGCAAAGAAGGTTGGCCACAGTAATTGGTACAAGAGTACTCCTTTAGTACTTCCTGCAGAAGAAATTCTAGAAAAGATTCTAGAGAGAACTTAGACAATGCAACTGGCCTAAAAGTAAAAAGACATAGGTCCCATCCTTAGAATTATCACTAACTAAGACATAAGCAAGTCACTTAATCTCTCCAAACTTCAGCATATCATCTGAGGTAGACTAAATGTCTCTAAAGTAAGTTGCAGTAATAATTCTAAGATACTCATTGTTGTTTTAGTTGTTTCTATAGTAAGACGAATAGTAAGATTCCTCTACCAGTTAATAATATTATAGACAAGAACCAGGTCTTATTTATATGTGTGTCCTCCACAGTGCCTAACAATTCTTTGGATACAGTTGCTCTCAATTAAAATTAAGGGTGGGGACAGCTCTTCTTCGATA
Source organism: Pipistrellus kuhlii (assembly GCF_014108245.1). Taxonomy (NCBI): domain Eukaryota; kingdom Metazoa; phylum Chordata; class Mammalia; order Chiroptera; family Vespertilionidae; genus Pipistrellus; species Pipistrellus kuhlii. Next base: position 66,873,790 of record NW_023425551.1, on the reverse strand, counting down.
GAATGAGTTCAGACATCAAATAATCAATAGTAATTATCTTCTTTTGTCTCATTAAGTAAGGCTTCACATCATTCTCAATTCAGATCAACTAAGAATAAAGCCATTGCTTAGGCCAACCTTCTCTCAAACCTATAGTAAAATGCCCGCAAAGAGCACATAGTAATGTTGTAGCATAGGTATTTTCCATGTCAGTCTATAAAACTAATCCTTCTTTCAACCCTTCCATAATTTTCTACAGTGAATATTTATTCTTATTAAAAAAAAAAAAAAGTGAACTTTCCATACTAAGCTCTGGCTAACAATCAATTTTTCCTTTGTATTATCCTCAGTTCTAACTTCCACCCTATTTTCTTTTATTACTTGCATTAAAAGACCTATTTGATTACAACCTCCAAAGAAGCTCAATCAATTCATTCCCCTCACCTTGGTGGGGTAGACAGAGCTGGAAGGAAAGGCCACCAGGGTGGTGAGATCAGAGTAATGTCGCTCTATGGTCTTCTTTGTAGCTGGACAGTAGTGGACACTGCGGACAACTTTGGGACGAACTAGAGAGCCTAGGAATGGAAAACATGCATATGAAGTCATCCAACTACTAGACACTGATAAAGGTGAGACCTAACCCAGGGAAGCCTATGATGACTCCAAATACTACTGACACATCTAGTTTAAACTATTTCAGTAATACGTGTCATTTCTATACAGAGCATCACCATACCCATGTAAATCTTTAACCAATCCCAAATGAGAAATAGTAGGAGTTCAGGGTTAGAAAGAGGAGATTGCCAAGAGCCAAGACTCCTTCTTTCTCAGCAGAATTCAGCCTACTGTGAGCACAGGTGGTCACTCAAGGTCCTCCTAATCACTCGGAGTTCCTCCAGCTTTCACCTGGACATTTAAATGCCCGACCTTTCTGATACCACAGGCTACCCAGGTCTACTCCACCTCTCCTGCTTTCCCAGGCCCCTTTGGTCTACTCCACCTCCATGCCCTCAGACCCTTACTTTAACACACTCACACTTAGTGACAATGCCCTCCACACAGACTACACAGCTGAGGAAGACGGAGGTAAGGGTCCGGGGAGAGACATGCTTGGAGCCAAAACTGCCCTCCAATCCTATGTAGAACTCCTCATACTGCTTGGCGTAGGTAGCATCAATGGAAGATACAAATTCCTTTAAGGCCCGCTGGAAGGCAACCAGCTCCTCAAAGGCATTGTTCAGGAGACTGCATGTGGAAAAAAGAAAGAATAATTAGGCAGAGAGCAGAATTGAAAAAAGCTGATCCTCAAACAAAAGTGGACATTCTTAAATGATGAAGGCCAAGGAGGAAAATCTGGCTCCTACTTTCTCCTCCCATCCTACAAGACTCAGGATATGCAAACACGGAAGGGGGTGCTCTTGAGAGGAAAATGCCTACCACCTACTTTTGGAAGAGGAAAAGATAGGAGCAGGGCCCTGGCCGGTGTGGCTCAGTTGGCTGGAGTGTACACCAAGAGGTTGTGGGTTCGATTCCAAGGTCAGTGCACAAACCTAAATTGCAGTTTGGATCCCTAGTCAGGGTGTGTATGGGAAGGCAACTGATCAATGTTTCTCTCTTCCTCCGCCCCCCCCCCCCCCTTTCTAAAATAAAAAAGCATGGACTCCAGTGAGGATTTAAAAAACAACAACATAGGAGCAGGTGAGGCAAAGAGAAAGAGGGCTTCAAGGTAAAAAAATATTTCATCCAGGTCCTCTCCTAGGAAGCCAGTTCCAAGGTGGGGAAGAGAGAAGGGAGCCATTCTCACCCAGAGCCAGGATATCCCCTTGGGAACTCTTGCCACTCCCCTTGGGAACTCTTGCCACTCACCGATTAGCCCTCTTCTCATTTTTTCTGCGCAGGTCATTCACGTTAACAATCAGCCGGTATTGGTTGTCACTGATCAGCTCCCGAACTTTGCTCTGATAAATTCCCTGGTCTTCCTGCAAAATAGCCACCACCATATAAAACAACAGCCACAATTCAAAAATATTTTTAAATAGAGACAACCAAGATAAATGTCCATCTCTGTGCAGCAGAGACGAACCCCAATCTCTCCCAGATCTTCACTCACTAGCCTCTGATTTCATCTTCACCCAAAGGAGACAGTGTGGAGTTATCACTTCCTCACTGTCCATGCTATTATTCCTATTAACAACAGCTTTCTGTATGCAGTCATTTCTCAACCTTGAAAGCACAATAAATACAAACCTTGTCAAAATGTAAATTAAACAGGCTTTTCATACTCATATTAAAATGGATTTTCATTTTAAAGTTACATACAGGATTAAAGTATTTTATGTCCAGATCATGTGAATAATAATATAGAAAGAGTTCTCATATCCGGACCTAAAAAAGTTGGGAGCCTTAGCTATTTGTTTATAGATCCAGCATCAGACACCCTTCAAGACGCTTTACCAACACTTTATAACTTTCCATCTTGGGTTGCACACGAAACCCTTTACCTGTATAACAACCACCTTTCCTTGGCATCTCACTTAGTATTGGAGGAAATAAAATACTGCCAAATTAGGAAATCTTCCTCCCGACAGGAAGTCACTCTCTAAGTCTGGGGACCTAAACGTGGGGATCACTACCTTACGGTAGCAATGCTTCCCCCGACCCAACCTCCCCAAATCAAGAGACCCGGTAGTAACTTCCAAAAGGTCCCAGTGGACTTTGCCATTTTGTTTGTCCCTGAAGGAAGCCTGTCAAATTTCGCGCGACCCAGACCCAGCCATCACTTGTACTTAGGAGAAAGGTACAGGACCGCTCGCTAAGGTTCACCCAGTGGAGAACCAACTGAGGACTGACTCCACCGCGAGAGCATTAGAAAGGATGAGTGGAAGGCTCCTGTGCCCGCCGGCTCGGCCGCGGCATTTGCATGCCTGGCGGGCCTCTCCCTCCCGGCCCCGGCGCTGCTCGGCGTGGCCTCCCTTGGCCCGTCCGCCTTCCCGGGGCTCCAAGCTCAAGAACCTCGCGACCCAAGCCTCACCTCGTCATCCAAAAAGTCCAGGTAGTCTCTCTGCGCCTCCCGCAGCTCCACATCGTCCAGTACCACGGTCCCAGCCATGCTAGTCAATTCCACCGGCGCCCCGCGTAGGCTCTAGGTTGACCCCGCCGTGGCGCGAAACTTCCGAACTTTTCCCGCCACCAAAAGTTACCATGAGGAAGGGGCGGAGTCTCTTGGAGGCTATGAACATTTTGATTGGCTAATTCCTCTTATCAGCCTAAATGCGATCCAATAGAGAGCGACGCCTCGCGGCGGCGGAAATGTATCATCCGAGGTTTATCCCGCCTTGTTCCACTGACGGGAAAACTGACCAATGGGGGCTAAAGGAATTGTGTCGGTCCTGGTCATTGGGCAGCCGAAGATTTGAAAGCGATGCATTCTGGGAATAGTAGTTTTCCCTCAGTTCCCGGATGTGTTTTTTGTTTGTTTGTTTGTTTCCAATTGGCTATACCCTCAGTCGCCTAAGGGGGAACAAACTGAGCCTGGCGGTTGGATTCAAACACTAAACATCATGGAATAGGGGTTTATAACGCAAGAAGGTGCAACATAAAAGCAAATGGTTTTTAAGTATATATTCAAATCAGGTGTGCTGGATATCTTAAGTAGCGTCCAGAAGAAATAAAGTGAATTTCGAGACTCTGGGATTAAGAATAAAATCATAGCATCTTTAGAAAAGTCATTTAATTCAGCGACAATTTTAAAAAGTCATTTAATTGCTATCTGAATACCGTTTCCTGAAGTACTCCATAAAAATATAAGGCGGCAGAGGAGTGGGAAGAATATGTATCCCGGAGCTCCAGAGATGGCCTCGTGTGTTAAACAAAATTTTGGACATAATTACTGCACCATCTTGCAAACGGGTAAGTTGAGGCTTTCTCGCCCTATAACATCACGGGATCTTTTAAAGTAACAGTTTATTGAAAGAAAACACAAGGAGAAACAAAAAAAGTGTGCTAAGTACCAATCAGAAATTAAATAAAAGAGATCAATTGCATTTCCAAGTTTTGTTTTTAGTCTTTTGCTGTTTATATTCTTCCATTTTATTTTTGAGGTATAGTTTATATACAGTAAATCTTAAGTGTACAATTCAATTAAATTTTATTATGCATACACCCAAGTAACCACCAGTGCATAATAAAGAACATTCTCATTGCCCCAGCATGTTTTTAATTTTATAGAACAGGAAACAGAAATACCAGATTGCCCAGTACTAGTCATCTGGTCATTCTATATCTGAAATTTTGGCCAAGCTACTTATTATCGGGTCTAGTAATAATTAATGTCGTTTTTAAACATTCGTTTAAAATCTTGCTTGGCGTTGACTTGTATTGACATAACCTTCAAACACGTGGTATCTACAGAACATGTGAAGTGCAATTAACAAGTTTTGCTTGAAAAAGTTTGTGTTTGGTTTGGTTTTTGTTGCAAAACTAGGGCTAAGAAGATGGCGGATGAAGAGCATATTCGGCACTGCATGCTTTACGAGTTCCAATTAGGAAGAAAAGCAAGTGAGGCTGCAAAAAAACATCTGTAGTGCTCTTGGTCAAGATGCAGTTAGTGCCAGAAAATGCCAGCGTTGGTCTGAGAAATTTCGCGAGGGACATTTTTCGTTAGATGACAAGAGTGGTCGAGGCCGTGTGTCCAATTTTGATCAAGAAGCTCTTCAAGCTCTTTTGGTGCAAAATCCTCAAATTACCCAACAAGAGCTTGCGACAACTTTAAATTGTTCACAAAAAACAATTTCCAATCAATTGCGTGCACTTGGCAAAGTCCAAAAGTTTGGAAAATGGGTTCCTCATGAGTTGACCGACAATAACCGTAATCAAAGAGTCACAATTTGCAGTTCGCTCCTCTCTCGTCAAAACCGTTTGCCGTTTTTAGAGCAAATTGTTACTGGAGATGAAGAATGGGTGCAGTATGTTAATTTGAAAAGGCGGCCTCAATGGTTGGACAAAAATGAGGCTCTGCAGCCCACGCCAAAACCTGACTTGCATGCAAAAAAAAGTGATGTTGTGTGTTTGGTGGAATTTTAAAGGAATTCTTCATTATGAACTTTTACCATCTACCCAAACCATTACAAGTGCAGTGTATAGTGCCCAATTGGAAAGGTTAGCCCAAGCTTTAAGAGAAAAAGAACCCGCGCTGATTAATCGGAAGGGCGTAATTCTTCACCACGATAACGCACGACCGCATACTGCAAGAATCACTGCTGAAAAACTGCGCCAGTTGGAATGGGAAGTTCTCCCTCAACCTGCATAATCTCCTGATATTGCCCCTTCCGATTACCATTTGTTTCGTTCTTTGCAAAACTTTCTTCTTGGAAAAAAATTTAATAATGAAGAATGCCTCAAAAATGCATTGACCGAATTTTTTGCATCAAAATCACAAGACTTTTACAACAGAGGGATTAAAATGCTTCCTGAGCATTGGGCACAAGTAGTAGAAAACAACGGCAACTATATTGTTGATTAAATTTTGTTGTATTGTTTAAATAAATTCGATTTTAAAAAGTATTAGAAAACGACATTAATTATTACTAGACCTAATAGCTTGTTTGAGGATCTCCAAGGCAGATGGTGCCCTTTCAGGTATTCTAAGTATAATCTGCCTAAACAACAAAAATGCCATCTATTTGTATGCATATATGTATTTTTAGTTATTATACAGTTTATAGTTTTGTATTATCCTAGTGGACAGATAAACTGATCCTTAGAGAAATAAGACCAGCTTCTCATGATTGCTTGCTTTTCTTTTAACAGGGAAATAAAATAAAATTCCAGAATGAGGATTCTGCATGCAATCTATAATAAAATCATAATATGCTAATTAGATCAGAGGACCTTCTGGACAAAACCGCAGCTGTGAGGGCCCAGCCCTTGTACCAATTTCCTGCATTGGGCCTCTAGTTATAACATAAGGGATAATTATAACTTAAGAGTGTCTTTATCACTTGATCATAATAATTGTCATATTGTGGATATATTGAAGGCAATACTAATAATATTCTCTGCTCTGGAAACCACTTGAAATTAACAGTGAAAGAACCAGGAAGCTTACTTCAAAGAAAACTCAAGTAAATTTGCAATAGAAAGTGGAGTGGGATAATGAAAACCACATTTGACTCTAACACACTTCTCTGGGCTTTAGTTTCCTCATATAAATATGAGAAAATTAAAATATTCCTAATAATCTATCCCATTCAAACATTCCATGAGCCTTTGGTAATTTTGAAAACTGTAATGACAATTCTATTTACAAAGTCCTTAATATCATCATCTTTAACCATTAAGGACATGAGGATATTTGGTTATTTATTTATTTATTTATTCTCATTTTTTAAATTAAGGTATTATATGTCAATCCCCCCCCCCCCACTCCCTTATATGCCCTCCCTCCCCAGAGTTTTGTGTCCATTGGTTATGCTTATATGCATGCATACAAGTCCTTCGGTTGATCTCTTATCTCCCCCATATCTCCCTATGATATTTGGTTATTTAAATGATGCTTCTCTCTTCTTTTCTTAGAGGCATGAGATGTTTGAGTACAGAAAGGATGTTTTCTTTGTTATCTCCTGCTCCTTCAAACTGAGGGGAGAATAATCAATCAGATTGTTACTTTTTAAGTAAAGTTAGAGGCATTTGTACATATCTCATACAAAGTCCAGCTGAGTTTAGCCAATGGCTCTTTTCCATTTCTTATTTATAATGAAGAAGCACATGTAATCCAATAAAATAGTGTATCTATGGTTTTCTTTTTTTGTTCACATTCTTGCTTTCCCCCTTTTCTCTCCCTAGGCCTTGACAGACCTAAGGCAATCTCTAAAGCTGAACAAACACTAGGGGGCTTTCTGGAAGGCAGAAGTTTGCAGGAAAAGCAATTGCAAAATGTATGTAATACTTCCACTTTTCTGTGTCCTTCAACAAAAAGTACCCAAAAGCACTATATAAGTTAAAAATATTTCATAAATATTATTTATGCTCACTATATATATATTTAATATCCTAAATAGCCCATGATTTCAGCACTCAGGAAAGCACCATAATCCATTATAGACCTTTGACATTCAAAGTCCACAAAAGCTTAGACTTCAAAAATTCTCTCTAGTGCCAGAGCAGGTTAAGGCATAACCTGTAGGTCCGGGCTTGCCCTTGCCATGCAGATCTGTTCTCTTCTGTGATGTGGACTAGTCAGAATCTTCTCTTGATGCTGTACTCTGGGGTCATGACCACCAAGACAAGCAGACTTCCTTTCTCTTTCTGGCTGTTCTTACTAGTTGTATGACTGGAAACAGCCTACTTAATCATTCTGTAATTCAGTTTTCTCACCTTTAAAGTGAAGATAGAAGTATTTAGTTCAAAGGATGGTTTGAGTATTCGGTGAGGTAATAATAGATATAAAATACTGAGAAAAGTTCCTGGCATTTAGTAAGCACTAAATAAATGGTAGTGGTGATGGTAGTATTAGTGACTGGAGAGGGGTCAAGAGATATTGGGGAGAAAAGAAAGAATCACCCTGGTGCATTACTGAACAACTCAGACAATCAAATTCAAGTCCTTCCCACTCCTTTTCAAAAGTTGATACTAGAACCAATCCAGGCACTTTTTTGAGAGACCTTGTTTGCTACAAATCCATCTAGCTAAAAGTATTATTCCTTTTAGGTTGTCTGGCTCCAAATCTGCCAGTGTTGAATATAATCAGAGGCATCTGATATATGTTTAATGGAAAGTGAAATGGTCTCTGGAGTTAGCTAGTGTGTCTTATATAGTCCCATAGCTTCTGCCCTGTCTTTTGCTTCCTAGAAGCTTTTGTGTTAGTTATGCTATAAAAGGTAGGAAAATCCAGAAGCCAGAGAGCATTGGTGACACTGATTTGTCTATGAAAATTGACAACACAGTTGGGCCTACCAAGAACTTGTGACTCATTGTCATTTGCCATAGTTAATTTCAGCAATCTAGGTTCTTAGCCACTGAAAATTCATCCCCATTCTAAATTTCACAACTTCACTGAGGCTCTGATTGAAGAACTCTGCTTCAGGGCAGAGAGCCACAGATTTGCAGGAGGAAATTTCTAAAACCATAATGAGTGAATATGAATGCAGTATATGAGATTTTCTAATAACTTCATTCTCTTAATCTGTCTAGATTTAAGGATGCATTTTAAAAAGTATAGTCCCTTAATTCTTTATATTGTGCCTATGTCATGAAATGAAAAGATTTAGCCATATCAATCAAGCATTAGTTGACCATCTGTACACCTAATTCTTCTGTCTTTGACCACAGACTCTAGATCAGTGCTGGCAATAGAAATAATACAAGTTGCTGAAACTGGTTTGGCTCAGTGGATAGAACATCAGCCTGTGGACTGAAAGGTCCCAGGTTCGATTCCGGTCAAGGGCGTGTAGCTTGGTTGCTGGCACATTCCCAGTAGGGGGTGTGCAGGAGGCTGCTGATTGATGTTTCTCTCTCATCAATGTTTCTAACTATCTCTCTCCCTTCTTCTCTGTAAAAATCAATAAAATATATTTTTAAAAGAAATAATAAAAGTCATTTATATAATTTTCTAGTATCTACATTTTAAAAAGTAAAACGAAACACATTAAATTTATTTAATAATATATTTTACTTTACCTAATATGTCCAAAATGTCATTTTTACATGTAATCAATATTTTATAAGTATTAATTAGTTACTTATTTGTACTAAGTCTTAAAAAATCTGTGTTTTTTATACTTACCCCATCTCAATTCAGATGAGCCACATTTCAGGTGTTCAGTCAGCATATGTGGCTAGTGGCTATCATATTATCATGATTTTAGAGTATAAAAATCTATCTTTTAAAGTAGCTACGATTTGACTTGAACAGTCATTTATTGAACATTATACATCAGATAGTATGTATGCACTTTATCATATAATTTTATTTACTCTTTATAATACCTTGCAATGTGGTTATTTTTAATCCTCATTTTACAGATGAGGAGACTAGAGTTTAAAGATTACAGAATCCTATACCAGTAAGGGACATAGGCAAGATTTGAACCCAGGTCTATATGGCCACATCCAATAGCATTTAAAAAACAAATGAACATAGCCAATTGTCATGACTCAGTGGTTGAGTGTTGACCTGTGAACCGGGTGGTCATGGTTTGATTCCTGGTCAGGGCATATGCCCAGGTTGCAGCAGCTCAAATTCCAATGTGGAGCATGTAAGAGGCAGCTGATCAATGATTCTCTCTCATCATTGACATTTCTCTCTCTCTCTCTCTCTCTCTCTCTCTCTCTCTCTCTCTCTCCCTTTCTCTCTGAAATCAATAAAAAGATATTTTAAAATAAAAACAATGAGCCTCACCAGTTTGGCTCAGTGGATAGAGCATCGGCCTGAGGACTGAAGGGTCCCAGGTTCAATTCTGGTCAAGGGCATGTGCCTTGGTTGCAGGCATATAGGTGGTGTGCAGGAGGCAGCTGATCAATGTTTCTCTCTCATTGATGTTTCTAACTCTCTATCTCTCTCCCTTCCTCTCTGTAAAAAATCAATAAAATATTTTTTAAAAATAAACAATGAATATACTTAAATATTAAGTGAACAGATATTTTATATTTTAAAATATTTGATTTTAAAAAACAGTTCGTTGTATCTTACCTTAATGCACTGTAGATTTTCTTACTCATTCTACTGTTTAAGGTGTAAAGAGACCTTTCTCTGAACATGATGAGTACCTTCTGCTGACTTATAGATGGGCTAGCATCTCTATGTGTCCTGTAACATTTTTTTATTCATTCATTTAATCAATTATGTGTGAGCTAGGTAAAAGAGAGTAAATTAGCTATTATTTATAATCAGTTTTTATTTACCTTATCCTTCAAATAAATGGCACAACATCATTGTGAAGTTTCAAAATATTTAAAATGCCTGTCTTTGTGCAACCAACATGGCTTTGCGATGCTGGTATTTACTCACACTATAAATTATACTGTGTGTATTTTATTTCAGTGTGTAGGGGGTGTAAAAGATCAAATGTCTACAGTCAAATATGGAAAATAAGGTGCAATACAAATAATCATGAAAAAAAGTAACGTATGATGTAAGCATGGTACAAAGTGCCACCTGCATTAAAAATTGCAGATGTAAACTTACACAGGAGTGGTGAGGTAAAGCTAAAAAAAAAAGTTGATGTGAGGATCAAAAAGTGGACAGTATTTTTCCAGGGAGGTGGAGCAGCCATGACACTGTAAGCAAAATGTAAAGGCAACGATGACCAAGTTCTAGGAAAACGAAAGTAGCTGGAATGATGGGTCAGCACAAGAGGTGATTGCAGGGTAGGACTGGAAGCATTGGGTGCATGTACCGTGCCTGACTGTAGAGGAGACCGAACAGCAGAGTGAGAAGACTGAGCTATATTTAGAAGGCAAAAGAGAGCCATGCATGACTTGTGAGCAAAAGAGAGACAATATCAAATTGTGCTTTAGGAAGATTAATCTGGCCAGAGAATGGGTTACTTAGAATGGCTTTCTTAAATTGGATTTTTTAAAAATGATGCTTGGAATGGGCATTCAAAGAAAAGACAAAAAGGAAATGTTGAGAGTAAGACATTTCAGAGAAAAATGGACAGATCTAAAAGCTATTTGAATGGAAGTAGGAATGAGGGAGAGAGGGGGATAAGAATTACATATTTGTATATAGAATAAATAGATGTGCCTCACACACAATGCCACAAGGGCTTACAAAACACATGTAGATGTTAATGATCTTTAAGATCTTAATTTCGAATGAATAGTTGTTTTTGCATATAAGACAACAGAAGAATAGAAATTTAAAAGATAACCCACTCTCTCAAAATACCAATAGTTAGGAGATTATAATTTTGACATTTAGTTCCAAAACTTTGTCCAGGACAATATGGAAAAGAAAGGAAAATTTTTATTTGCTGAACTTTAAAACAGAATATATATAAAATACCTCAATAAAGCAAAGTATATATATATATTATGTTAATCAAGTTTAGTCTAAAAATCTAAGCAAAAACAAATAAATCATAAAAGCATGATGGCTATATCTGGTCAGCTGTCAGTGTTGGAGGAGAGCCAGGTCTCTTTGAAGTAGACTGAATATTAATTTTAATTGGCTCTGTGCCATTTGACTAAGAAACTGGAGTTCCTGTCTACAGCACTCACAATTAGTTTGGTAGACCAGAAGACCAGGGTTTAGGAAGACGGAATTTCATTGCATTCTCTACCAATGGATATTTGACAAAATGGGAGTCGGATTTCAAAGATGCTTGGGATACAAAGCTCCAGAAATGGTTGCATTGATTACTTACTTGCCCTTTATAGGAATATACTGAGATCACCTCCTTCATCCCCCACTCCAGCTCATACCCACAGTCCACTTTAGCACCTTTCTACATCCCTATAGCTCAATTGTGGGAATCTTTAGATAAGAAGAAATACAAGCTATATTCTTCTTTCAGCACTCTAGTATGCTGTTGGTTTTAGAAAGTATAGAAAAACTGTTAACACTCTAACTTTGTATTTTAAGTGCTATAAAGATCAAAACAAAACTCTCTGACAAGCTGAGAGGTTTAATCTTTATCCATTCTCACTACTCTTTCACTGGATTCTTTGATAAGCATCCAAAAAATATCTCTGATCTGAAACAAAAACCAGATGGATATTTTTCCTGTCCTATGTTCATGCACGCGCGCGCGCACACACACACACACACACACACACACACACACACAGAAGGTGTTGGCTTACAGCCTCAGAGGTCTGGGGATGATGGCTTTGAAAATAACCATTCTTTATGCACTGCCATGCTTTAATGCCACCTTCATTAATTGGAATTGCAAAGTCAGCCAGCAATACTCATTAAAAAAAATTAATATGAGAGTGCATACTAGAATTTTAGTGCTGGAAGTCACCTCAGAGGCCAGTTCATAAAAAGCTCCACTTCATAGTCTAGACAACTGAAGCCCTGAACAATTCAGTTAGATTCCAACATTAATATACTTAATGCAAAAAAAGAGGTGTTTTTCTTTTTCTTTCTACACAAGATCCTGGAAAGAAAGGTAAATTTGAACAAATCAAACTTTTAGAATTGAAAAATACAGTTTTTGAGAGGATAAATTAATGAACTGATTAAAAGCAGAATAACATTTGAAAAGAGAATTAGTAAGATAGAAGATGGAACTGAAGAAAATGTCATATGCAGCAGAATGGGGAAAATGATAAATGTAAAAGAAGTTAAATGCAATGAATGACAGAATAAAAAGGTTCAAGTAAATATAATGGGAATTACAGATGGATAAAAATAAAGGGAAATAAAACAAATAATACCTAAGAATTTTTCAGAATTGATCAAAGACAAGAATCCTCAGATTAAAGAATCATAATGAAAAATCATAATGAACTCTGACCTTAATTACTTCCAAAAGACATGATCTCCAAATACAGCCACATTGAAGGTTAGGGCATTAACATTTAAGTTTAGAGGATATATAATTCAGTCCATAGCAGATTCCTGAAGAATGCATTTCGGGGAAAAGGAAATTAAATATATAAGTAAGGAAAAAACAATGGTGAGCAAAGAAATTGATAAACACAGAAGATAAATCTAAAGTGTTGACTCTAAAAGTCAATACTACTAATAATAACTAATTTGGAGGGAAGTAAAAACTAAATGGAAATAGCTAGCTTCACCTAATAATGCTTTCTACGATGATGGAAATTTTCTATATCTGCTCTGGTCAGGATAGTAGCCATTAGCCACATGTGGCTATTAAGCACTTAAAATGTAACCAATACAATGAATTTTTAATTTTATTTAACATTAATTAAATTTAAATAGCCACTTTGTGGCTAATGATGATCATATTAAAGAGCTCAGCTTTAGACAATAATAATGTGACAAATAGCTAAAGTAGATCAAATTTAAATATTGTAAAATCTTTGTTTATTCATAAGGAAAATGGATATTTTGAAGGCAGTTATTCATGTTTAAAATTTAAGGATAAAGACTAAAAAATTGAAGTAGAAAGTATCATTTCTAAAGTAGTAGATGGAAAAGAAAAGTCAAATACTGTCATACAAAAACAAAATACTGTGTAATCCATGTCTTACACAGAATATAGGAAAAGAGATGGAAAAAAAATCAAAGGAAAACATGATAAATAGAAAGCATAAGAAATATGACAGAAAGAAATAAGAAATACACTGGTTTATTCTTACAGTGGAATACAGAAATTGAATGTAGCCTCATATGTCTAGAGAATACTGAGTGCCTGGCTGGAGTGGCTCAGTGGTTGAGTGTCAACTTATGAACCAGGAGGTCATGGTTTGATTCCCAATCAAGGTACATGCCCTGGTTGCAGGTTCGATTCCCAGTGTGGGGCATTCAGGAGACAGCCAATCAATGATCAATGATTCCCTCTCATCATTGAAGTTTCTATCTTTCTCTCTCCCTTCCTCTCTGAAATCAATTTTATATATATATATATATATCCCACTTTTTCACTCAGTATTTTATATAGAGAGAAATAATACTGAGTGAAAAAGTGGGATAGCAAAAGACATGTACTTTTATATAACGTTTCAAAACGTGTTAATAAAGAGTAATTGTTTATTAATTTACTAGAGGCCTGGTGCACGAATTTGTGCACCAGTGAGGTCCCTCAGCCTGGCCTGCACCCTTTCGCAATCTGGGAATCCCTCAGGTGATGTCAGAGAGCCAGTTTTTGCCCGATCCTATAGGCCAAGCCAAGGGACTCCACTGGTGCACAAATTCATGCACCGGGCCTCTAGTAAATGAATAAATTATTATTATTAACACACAAAGTATCAACTCTAACAATATGTATTAAAATGAATGGTGCAACCCAACTTCAGGATAGTGGTTTCTTCTGGAGGAGCGTCAAAGGTAAAGGGAGATCTGTAGCTGAAAGTATTTTAAAAGATTTGAAGCAAACATGACAAAATGTTTACATAAAATTTAGATGGCAAGTTCTTGTGTTTCAAACTATATCTTCTGAAACTGATAAGAGTTTTAAACTATTATCTTTCATAAATAAAAATCTAAATTCAAAAGAAATACAGTACACCAAACATTTATATATTTTCATCTTTTTTCTGCATTGAACTATTTCTCTCTGACTAGTTTAGGTCATAGGACTTGAATTTGATTTCCTGTCACTTAGAAAACACCTGCCCACAAAATAATAATCTAACATAATAAATTCTCACAGCAGAGGACTAAGGAGCTGGACAGCCCAGTTCCGCTGGGAAGTTCTATTTCCTTAGGACAGGGGTCAACAACTCATTTTACTGTGTTCTGTTAATGGGTCAGTGAGTGGATTGGGGGCCATTGGCAGCTGTGGAAGAGGAAAAGGGAGAAGAGAGAGGGAGAGGAGAAAGTTTTGGTTCAGAGCTACCAATTGACTGCTCACTCCCAGCATATCCTTGTAGTAGAAAGCAGGATGGAATGACCTCATCTCTTTGCTTTGACATTTTTCTATTGCTCCTTTTATTGTATTGCAATTATTGTTTACATGTCTGTCTCCCCCACTGGACCATGTCTTGCTTAGCACAATGCCTGAAATAAAGCAAGCCCTAATGAATGAAGGTTGAATTATCGTTGAATACGCAGCTTCAGATCTTAAGTCATTTCTTCCTGGCATCTTATTTAAGCCACCCCCCCTCCCCACCTCCCCCAGCCTTTCTCCTTTGCTTTACCACCTTCTTGGATCCTTTTTCAGGCCCTCACAGTTTGAAATATTTAAGCCTTTTCTATCATTACCTCTAAGCTGGGACACTCAAACTAACCTCGGCTTCACAGAGTGCTGTGTCAACCTGACTCTTTTTACTTTGTGGGAACTCTGGCAGGGAGCTATTGTCAAGAGGATTCATGCCCTACCTCCCATGTTCCAGGCTGAAGTGTGGGGGCCCAGCCACCTTCTCACACCCAGTCCTGACCTTCCAAAGCCAGCCCCGGTCTGATAACAACCCTGTCTTTTCAAGAGAAACCACCAGGTGCTTACAGTTGTGGGTGGTACTATCTTAATGGAGATAGCAGTCTGCCCCCAAGATATTGTCTGTTATCTGTGCTGTGGGAAATGGTCTATTGATTTGGCTGCCATTGAAGGGATTTTCCAGCAAAGACATTTATGCAAATGGTCTGTTTGGATGACTGGTCCCACCTTGAGCCTGCTTGCTCATTGGACATCCAGCATGGGAGACCTGCTGGCCTTTTGGCAGTTAGCTGTTCTGGAACCTTACTGAGGTGAGGCAGGGAGTGTAAGTGAAGGTCAAACATTTGCACACTTGGTGAGACAGACACAAGTGGGCAAAGCCACATGTGGCTCACTTAGAAGAAGCCCGCCATTGCCTCAAGAGTGTATATGTATCTCTCCCTTTCACAGATTGGGGTGGCTGTGGCTGGCCAAGGAAACTAATAGCCAGTCTTGTTGGGTTCTGGGCAGGTCTGCAGTCTCTGGAGGGTCACCCCAGGAGGTTCAACTCTCTAGTTCTGCTCCTCCCTGCCATAGGCTCTAACCTGAGCAAAGCAGGACAGAGCACAAGGGCCTATGGCATTAGCGAGCTCTGCTCTCTTAGAACCTCCATAGCATCATCTGTTGTACCAGAACATCCGTGATAAGCTCCAGCAGCTAAAGGAACACCAAAGCCATGGCCACAGCAAGTTCCACAGCACTGGGGCTTCTCTGGGAGTCCTTTCCTCAATAACATTGTCTCTCACCTATTGCCATTCCAGCCGCTCTCTGCTGTAGACATAGAAACAGAATACAGGGTGCTCTATGTTAAGCTGGCCTACATGTGGTCTACCCTCACCCTCCCATCACCGACTGGGGTGCAAAGGAAGAAAAGGAACCCCAGTCTTACTGACCCACAGCCTCCAGACTGCTCCAGAGGGAAGACTGTGCACCAGGAATGAACTGTGGAACTATTATCTCCCATGCGACACAAAAGACTTGCCTGAACACTGTGTCAAGATACTTGATCAAACTTTAGTCTGGCTTCCTCCCGTATTAATCCCATGTCCCTAAAGATGACCCCAATCCCTGTGTCCCTAAAAGTGACCTCAGCCCCTGTGCTGAGTCTTTTCTTAAGAAACCACAATTCTGCCAAAAGCCACAAAATGTGCTTTGTAGCCAAACTATTTTCAGTAACTTTCCATCTCTCCCTAGCCGTATTTGTTCTCCCCTTTGCACTCCCCTAAGTCCCTGTTAGTTATCTCTAAATGGGCTAACTCCCTTTCACCCCTTATAAAATCTTTGTCTTAGTTGGTGTTGAGTTCACTTTATCTTGAATTTTCTCTTCCCTACTGCAGTGACCTGAGTAAAATCTGTCTTGCCAACCTAACAAGTATCCAATGCTATTTCTCTTTGATAGGACATGTCTGGAATGTGTACTGATGGCCTCAGCCCTCATACTCTCAGGCCAGAAACCAGTGGAACCATCCCAGGCACCAAAGAGGATCCATCTGGAGTCTACTGGGCTCTAGTGGAGATCTAAGCACCTGCTCACCATCACAGAGAAGCCTGCCATCAAGAGGTGCCTAAAGATACTTCACCACAATACTTCAGTCTATGAAGATGTGGCCAGGTGACTTCAGGAGCAGGGATGTGTCCGACATGCATATCAGTGTCAAACCAAGTTCAAGGCCCATGAGGTGGCCTGCAAGATTGCCCACATGGCCATCCCACACTCGGAGAGCCCCTCAAGGCTGCCCCTTCTACAAAGCAGTTCACAGGCAGCAGCAGCCCAGACCACCTCTGGGAGCCAAATCAGCTTTGTAATCTCAACTACCACCATTGGCTGACCCAGGGAAGGAAAAAAGGCAAGGAGCAAGAAGGTGGGTGAGCAGGATACTCTCCACAGGAGCAGCAGGAGGCACCAGAACTGGAAGTGGAGATAGAGATAGAGGATCATTTTAAGCTGGAAATAGAAGCACTAGAGCTGTCCAGGGGCCTCTGTCCTGAAAGCCCAGGTGGACAAGATAACTGGGATGGACATAAGTCAGGATGTCCAAGGGTTTGGGACAGGTAAGTGGCCCAATGTGTCTACCAAAGCCTTGATGCCACAGAACTGAGAGGAGAAGGAAATCATAAATTATAAAACCAAGGTTGGTTTCCCCTTAGGGTTGTTAGAAATTTAAGAAAGCTTGGTTTCATTACAGATGCTAGTATTGGAAGGGACAGCTGGAGACCATCTTTGGCCATTGCATTTTACAGATAAGAAAATGAATCCAGAAGAAAGTCATTTGCAGAAGATGACACTCCCAGTTAATGCAAGTGGACTTCTGCAAGTCCACTTCCTGGAGTCCCTCCACCATGCTTATTCTTTACCACTCAGCTAAAGGGAAAATTCTTATCAGCTACTCAGTTTGGTACCCCCTCCTCTAAGTAGCCATATGCTCAGCTTTAATTGTGTCATGTCTTACTGTTTTTTAACTATCGGTTTGCTCAGCTTTTTACCCAACTGAAATTCTTGAAAGCAAAGACTGTTGCCTTTTCACCTTCACATACCTAGTGCCTAGTACATAACAGGCACACAAAAAGGTTAGTGAATAACTGATCTCAAGGATATACGCACTATCCAGGAAGGAGAGGTTGGAAGATGACTTCTTGCCTTGAAGGATTCCTTCAGCATTACCTGTATATTTCTCCCAGTTGTTAAGTACTTACTCTGAGCTGGGGAAGCTGGAATCATTGACTGTCAGATGCAAGTGACTTCAGTACTCAAGAGAAGCAGGGTGGGCTGGGAAAGTAGAATGGAGAATGGGAAGCAGAAGTCATAAAGGAGAGATGATGCTAGGTCATTGGTTTTGAAAATGGAGAAAGGGACCCCAGCCAAGTAGTATCCAGAAGTTGCAAAAGGCAAGGAACAAAGTGTACCTTAGAGCCTTCAGAATGAACATAACTCTGCCCACATCTTGACATTAGCACATTGAAACTGATTTGAGACCTCCAAAACTTCAAGATAATAAATTTGTGTTGTTTTATGCCACTAATTTTTAAAAACATGTTTTTATTGGTTTGAGAGAAAGAAGAAGGGAGAGGAAGAGAGAAACATTAATGATGAGAGAGAATCATTGATCAGCTGCCTCCTGTACAACACCCCAACTGGGGATTGAGCCTGCAAACCAGGCATGTGCCCTGACCAGGAATCAAACTATGACTTCCTGTCGCCACTCAATCACTGAGCCACACCAGCTGGGCAAAGACACTAATTTTGTGGCAATTTGTTACAGTAGCAATAGGAAACTAATACAGATTATTAGTATTTGAACAAGATTAGTACAGAGAAGGACAGACGTGTATGTGTGCGTGTGTGTGTGTGTACAAGTGTAAATGTAGATGTTTATGAAAATGCATATGACTTTATGGGTGATAAAATCGGCACTCAAGAAATTTAAAATAGAACTAAGATGCTTAGATCTGCCACTATAAAATGCTTGGACTATAAAGCAGCCACACATCTGTAGTCAGTTTCTTACAGTCCTCTTTAACGATCCAGACAATTTGTTTCCCTTCTGTTGGGGGTGGCCAGACACTTTATACAAACATACAGCAAGCTTAGAATGTTAGAAACATTAACCTCAGTGCTTTATTCTCTGGATGGGAGAGGGAGGGTTAACATGGGAAGAAGAAAGAACGCCTGAAGAAATTCAGGTGAAAAAGCAGGATGGATAATCATCTTCCTCAGTTGGCTGGGCCTGGAATAACAGGTGCCAACTGATGGCTTGGCCAGAAACTCAGCTGCCTTTGTGCCTCCTGCTGCTCTGCAGGCTGGTTCTGCTCCATGCCTCAGCAAGGTTGGAAGCTCTGGTCCAAAAGCCTCACCTCAGTCGACACACAGGTAGTGGATCAAGCAGCAGCCAGTGGCCACCTCACAGATGCGCTTTGCCCAGCATAGTGCTTTGTCCTGGAGACACTGCCACTGGCCTCTCAACTGCCTGAAGGCCTGCCCAGTGGCACCCTCACAGTTGAGAGCCGCTAGTTGAAATGCAGCTCTTCAGGGGTGATGGGTTTGTGGAATGGGGCTGTCAGCCATTGATGGAGAGGGTATGTTCCCTCACCGATGAGGACAGGCCCCCTATTTTTTTTTTTTTTTTAATGGGGAAAGGGCATGCTTCTATCTCTCCTATTGCCAAGCTGACTTTCCTCTAATACATGTGGATTATGGCTGAATCCTGGGAAGCTGACAAACATTTAGATTGAGTGAAGGTCAGGACCAGCATGGCTTGAGGAATTACTGGAAAGTATAGACACCCATTTGGATAATTCTTTTTTTAACTTTTAGGGCTGGGCACCTCAGTGTGTGTGCCTCCAGGAGCCCCAGCACACTGGGAAGCCACATTTGGTCCAGAACCTCTTCATGACCCACTCTTTGTCAGGCTGCTTTTCCTGGAGGTACTGAAATTTGGCACAGATGGCATCCATACCTCACAGAAGGCACGCCTACCTCTAGATCTGCCTTCTCCAGTAGCTTGGCCACACAATGCAGAAGCACCAAGGAGGCCGGCTGATACAGTCCACTGGCCACTTTCTGAGGACCAAAGAGAACCAACTTCATGTGGGTGACTTTCCTTTGAAGTTGCATTGGGTGTTAGAGGTGCCATTAAGCAGAGTTGGGCAGATGTGTGGGTGTATATGCCTTTCCCAATGAAATTCTTATTTCCTAGGCAGGTGTGAGCACCAGGAAGCTCAGGGCTGAGTTAGCTAATGAGTATCATGCCTACCATTATAAATTGGCCAAGGATACAAATGTAATTACACCTGTGTAAACCACACATCAGCAACTTCTGTTCGTTTTCTTACAGATTCAGTCTACAGCAGCAGTCATGCCACATCCATTTATGGCTAGGGTTCAGGATCTGAAGAAGGGGCTGATGCACAAATGAAAACACTAGAAAGAAATATGAATTTAGAAGGCATAGGAGGCCAGGAGGAAACTTCCCTCTAGTTTAGAAGCTCTCTGAAACCCTGTACCTGTCAGCTTTTATTTAATTTTAGATACACATCTTGCCCTCAATTAAGCAGGGCAAACCGATAGGAGACAGCCCATCTCAAAGGTCAGTAGA
The DNA here is from genome assembly GCF_014108245.1 of Pipistrellus kuhlii. Classification (NCBI taxonomy): domain Eukaryota; kingdom Metazoa; phylum Chordata; class Mammalia; order Chiroptera; family Vespertilionidae; genus Pipistrellus; species Pipistrellus kuhlii. The sequence goes on along the minus strand of NW_023425551.1, from coordinate 66,853,668 downwards.
ATATCAGTAAAGATTTACTTTGAGGCTATTAGGTCAGGAAATTGCTTCAAGGCATCACTATCTCAACAGAATAACTGGTGCATGGTGTTAGCCCTGCTAATCACCTAAGGTCCATTGGCCTTCTGAGTTCCTTGTTGCACTTTCATAATAGTGTTGACAATGGATGGCTTCCCGCACAGCCACCAAGGTTTGGGACCTCACAGACCACCCGTGGTCCGCAGACCACTGGTTGGTGACTGTTGGTCTACAGTGTTTCCCAAACTTTTGACATATGTGTACCCCTTCTATAATTTTAGTAACGCTGAGTACCCCTCATACTCATGAGAACGTAGAATTAGGCGCAGCTAAGCAGGGTGCAGTGCATATCCCCACCAAACTCTGGTGCAACGCGTACCCCCACCAAACTCTTCCTGTACCCCTGGGAGTACGCTTACCACATTTTGGGAAACACTGGTAGTATGAGAGTCAGGATAAAATAGCTCAGAGCAAACAAGACTAAGTTCTTAGTGTGATATCAGTTTGCCTTCTTTTCTTCAAAGACTGACTTTCTCTCCTTAATCACTCCTTCTAGAGAACTATTAATTTCTCCTGGCTTTCTCTCCTCACCAAGCAAACACATTGGTGAAATTCTACTGGAAGTCCCCTCCCACACACTAAAATCATGGAATGCCCAGAGAAACCAAACTACTTCACCAGTCAGTTTTACTTGCCCTGATCATCTGGAAGCAAGTGAAGAGACGGTTAGTGTTTTGTTTTGTTGTTTTTGACAAAAGACAAGATCCTTTTCAATGTTGGCACCTGACTTTCAGTTTAAAAATTCACTCTGGATTTCAGCTTTTTTATTATGAAGAAGGACCTACTTTACAAGAGTGAAAAAAAAAAGGAACGATCAGTTGTTCCTTAGAGTTTTCAGAATGAACAACCATAAGGCAAAATAAATTTCATCATTAGCACTGGTTAGTTGTAGACCTCAGATTTCGACATGTCCAAGTCATTTAGAATGCCCTTGCAAGTTGCCTAATGCTAGAACTAAGAGGCTGCAAAGAACTTCACCACACACCACTGCGATGCCTTTCCTGACTTTTCCCCCTTAATTAAAATCTACTTCTACAATTGGGCCTCTCTTTCTTTAAGAGCTGGTGTCTATCCTAGGCAGGACTAGGAGAGTTCATATCTGGTTGCATAGATCTTGTAATCTTAGAAAAGTTACTATCCTAAGAGAATTCTGTGTCTCAAGTGTTCTCCTTGTTAAACAAATAAATTGCACTGAGCCTAAAGGTCCCTTGCTGACCTAACTTCCTGAGGTTAATTTAGATGCCAAATCCCATAAGATGTTAGCCAAGATAGCTGAAACTGCATCCCAGAGCTTATTTATAAGGTGGGCTTATAAATGTAATGTGGTAAACATTATGGACTCAACAATGCATTCCACCAATTCTCACTGAGTCATATGTGTTAGAAATTGTTACAGGCATGGAGGATAAAATGAGACAGCCATGAGACACACTGAATGCCATGTGGGTTATTAGATCAGGAGCTTGGAGAAAGGATATGTGGTATTTAGTCATTCCTCCCTAGGTAGCTGTTTATAACTGAAAAGTCTGTGCCTACCATTGGTAGCTGACTCTTGACTTAGGCAGGACTAAACACTTTGGCACTTTAATGATTTAGATGATTCCTTTCATGTAGTAATTAAATGTATTTTCTAAAACTCTATCTGGGTTGGAAAGAATTGGTTAGTTACTGTCACACATTGGGGCTTACTATAGCCTAATTATAAGAGTATATTCCCCCATCCATCTGTTTGGAAAAATCATCCTCTTACTAAACTATCCAGCATCTTCCACTTGGAAATGACAACTTAGCCAACACCCATTGATTAAGAGAAACCACAAGTGTCTCTTCTGCTTTCTTTGCCTTTTGACTTCCTTTGACAGAAGACATCTTCATGATTACTCTTGAGTAATATGTCCTCCAGCATATTAATGAATTCATTGCCTAGGGAGTCCGCTTCTTCCTTAGTTATTAACTCAAGTTACCATCTGAGATGTCAGGTCTTTTCACAAATCATTTAAAGTTTTTCTAAGTGGTCATAGTCTGGTCACCTTGGACCCCATGAGGAGAGATGGAGGTGAAGGGAGTTCCCAGCTTTTTTTCTCCCCATCCCATTGCCTACCTTCTGCTGCCAATGAGCCACTTTCTATGAAAAATGAGGGCTCCTAGCTAACACCATCCTCCAACACACATCTTTAAAAAATGAAGAGAGACCTGCTGGTGTTGCTCAGTGGTTGAGTGTGGACTCATGAACCAGGAGTTCACAGTTCAATTCCCAATCAGGGCACATGCCTGGGTTGTGGGCTTGATCCTAGTAGGTTGTGTGCAGGAGGCAGCCAATCAATGATTCTCTCTTATCAGTGATGTTTCTCTCTCTCTCTCTCTCTCTCTCTCTCTCTCTCTCTCTCTCTCTCTCTCTCTCTCTCTCTTTCTTCTTCTTCTTCTTCTTCTTCTTCTTCTTCTTCTTCTTCTTCTTCTTCTTCTCTCTGAAATCAGTATTTTAAAAATATTTTTTAAAAGGAAGAAAAACGTATAAAGACAGTTGAAGAACTTTATTTTTCTCATCTTATTTTCACTAACTGCTAGAATCCCTCCATTCTCCCAAAGGTTTGCTCTTCTCTCCTCCCTACCCACATTACCCTCTCCCCATAGTGTGTGAAGGAAAGGGTGTGTTTTAATAAACTTGAAAACTTATACTAGGGCCATGCAGAAGATGCAGATGAACCGTGACCTAAATGCCCAGCTTTCCTGACTGCCTGGTTCACCTTCCAGAAAGGCTTCTGTTCACTGAGTTTGAACTTGGGTTCGGGAGAGGAAGGGCAGGTGAGAACCAGCTGTTCACTGGTTATATGATCTGCAACACCCTTTCCTCCCTGGGGAACCCTAAGGTGGTGGTCCAGGAGGTGTCCACATCCAATTCATACCCACTCTGCAGCCCTGTCAGATAGAAATAAATTTTAAAAAAAAGTGAGAGAGAAAAATAAAAGCATTCAAACTAAAATAAAACCTAATAAAACCTATAAGTTCTGGCTTTCCACTTCCTCTCTCAAGAAAGAGCTCCCTGAGTGATTACAAACAAAATTCACAGAAGTGATCATCTTTAGTGCAAGAAGTTGGCCCTTACAGGACTTTGACTGACAGAGAAATAAATGCTTAAATTCAACCTGTAGTAGGATTACTCTGGCTTTATCAGCACAGTTCCAGTCCTGTGGCTTCTACAACAGCTGTATGGCTTCCAACGTCATTTCCTCCTCTGCAAGGAAGAGTGTACAAGGCTGGAAGGCTGTTTGCGCCTGAACATTGAACCTCCAGAGGCCAAGTTCATGGCCCCAGGGGCTGGGTCCTGCCTGCAGACTTGTTTTAATTTTTTAAATTAGTTGCTATCATTAAAATACTAGATTTCTTACAAAATTTGGATTTCCAGCTCTTTTGGAGGGGAAAGATAGTTTCCATAAACACTGAACCTATATTTTCACATATCAGCAAAAGACAGTTAATTAGACATGGTAAATAAAGTTCTTACCCAGCAAGATTCACACATTGCTTCCTGCCAGATCCCTGCAGGCATTTGTGTGAGGGCTTCTGCTCTATCACAGGTCTAACCACCTGGGGGCACCACTTTCCAGCAGGTAATCTTCATCTTCATTCTACTTCATAGGGATTCTTGGAGACCTTGATCTGCCTCTCCCAAGAATGAGAAAATGTTTTGGGAAACCAAGATGAAGCTTTCAATTGATATAAAACTCATACAAATTGATTAACAAGAAAAATAAATGAATCTGGCCACAGAAAATTATATTACTTCAGTATAAATAAGAAGGACCTAATAAGAGAATAGCAAAACACTTATGAAAGAATATAATTGTGATTAGCATTGGGGTCCTGTGCTTCTTCCTTTCCCTCTTCTCTAGTCCCATAACTCTTAATAGTTTGTTAAAAATAATAACAGCCATATTTATTGAATACTTACTGTACACAAGGCAACTCTATGAGGTTAGTAAAGTACTGTTCTTATCCCCATTTTATGGATGGGAAAGCTGAGAGAATAAAGTGGTTGAGTTACTTTGAGCTGGTAGAACTGGGATTTGGTCTGATTCCATATGGGGAGCTCTGGTGTCTGTACCTTGGAACACCTTGAGGTCAGGAAGGTGAATCTTCCCTTACATATCTCAAAAAAACTATTGAATTTTAGGAAGAAAAGGGGGGGGGGAGAATGGGAGGAAGTGAGGGAGGGGAGGAAAAACTGCTGGGGGGAGGTATAGGGTTATCTTCCAGAATAGGTGAAGCTGCCCTGTGTTTTTCTACTTCTGATTGATTACCTGGTGAATACCCACTCTTGTTTCCAGCCCTGATCTCAATGGTCTCTCCTCTATTTATCCCTTCTTGACTTAGATGTTAAGTGGCTGTCCGAGTTGCACCTAGTTCATGCCTCCGTTATGGTGCTTTTTGCATTTACTATAATTTTGCATGTCTGTCTCCCACATCAAGCTCTGAGTTCTTTGAAGATAGGGTCTCTTGGTGGCTGCCTGAACTTAAGATGGTCACAAATCTGTAAATCAGTGAATGGTCTTTTTTTTTTTTTTTTTTTTTTTTTTTTTTTTTTTTTAGCCTAATCACGTATTAACAAATACGTAATACCCTTCTATCCTTTCACTACCCAGCATCTGATTTTCGTATGGTTTGAAGTGAAATTCGGGAAACATACACAGTAGTAATGATGAAATCTCCCCCATCTTTCTCGTTCTGAACCCGCATGGTAAGAGAGAATAGGAAGGAAAAAAATAGGAAGAAGAATGACAAGACTAAGGGATATGCTACAACTTCTGCAGGCAACCTGTTTATTCATTCAACAATTAGTAAGCACCTACTGTGTGCTGGTGCTTTTCTCAGCAGAGGGATGCAGCAGTAAGCAAAACAGTCAAGATTTCTTTTCTCATAAAATGTATGTGGGGGAAAAGAAATAATAAACAAGTAAACATAAGTTTAACAAAATAATAAGAGCTATGAAAGAAATAAACCAGGAGCTGGGGTAGAATGAGCAGGGTGGGCACCCTAGGATGGGTGACCAGGACAGGTTTCCCTGTGGAGGTGACCTTTAAGCTAGACTTGAATAATGAGATGGGTCCAGACCTGAGTATCCAGAGAAGAGTTTTTAGGTGAAAGAACATCAAGCACAAAACACGATGCTCCTTTGTACTATTAGGGACTTTCTGAGTACCTTTTAAGAGTTAAGTGGTATACTATTTTTAATATGAGTGATATGGTCCCTGATGGTCAAGGCCTTTTATAATATGGCTATACATCTTACATACCTAAACTAATTACCTCTTCTATAATTTAGTAGTTCTTCCCTTTAATAGCACTGATGCCCTCTCCACATCCAATATTCATTCATGTCGCAGATGCTCATTTTGCTCTTCTCTCACCTGAAATATTTCCCCCTCCTTTGTCCTTCAAGGCTTAGTTAAACATTTATCTCCTACATTAAAAATGATTTTACAGTTGGAGCTGTTTAATACCTTGATGTGGCCTTGATGTGGAGGATGAATAGGCAATTCTTACATAGTTGATAAAACTGTATGGAATTTAATTCACACACAATGAGTACAAATAAAACTGAGGAAATCTGAACAAGATCAGTGGATTATATCAATATGGATATCCTGATTGTACCATTATACTATAGTTTTGCAAAATATAACAGTAGAGAAAGTTGGTCAAAGTGTACAGAGGATCTCTCTTTATTTTACTTCTTACAACTGTATGTAAATTCATAAATTGTCTTATTTTTAAAAAGTGAATAACCAAAAAATGATACTTTTATGGAAACAAAATTTAAAATTGTTTCTTAATTTGAAAAAATAAATTTTCTACTAGTTATGAATCCATCTGTCTATACACCCCCAGTCTACACATTTCTAACTTCCTCATTATAATGAACAAAATGCATCATCTAAATAAAAACATACCAGTCTTGTACCTTATCAAAAAGGAGAGTGAGGTTCATCTGGAATCATTTCTTCTCAGTGAATATTTGTTAGAACCTAGTAACTTTTATTTCCTTCGCTTTTTTTATGTTCACAAATTGCCCTTCAAGAACACTGTCCAAGACTGGTATCAACGGTTGGAGAATCAACTTTCGTCCCCTTTTCACAAATTGGAACAGTGTGTACCATCTACAGTCTTCTGGCATCTCTCCCTGGCTCCAAGGTCCCTGAAAAACTGCCAACAGTCTTCTCGTGTATAATTTCTATTGATGGCCCAGCCAGAATTTGTCCAAGCTGGGAGACACAAGCTCATTCAAAGCCTCGTGTTCTCTTCCCATCTTCCTCCTGGTATTTGTATGACCAACACGCAGCTCCACTGAAGTGGGAGCAGGGAAGCTGGTGTTCTGGGCTGGAAGCCGGGAAGTCCTGGATGCAAACCCAGATTCTGTCATTCTCTAGCAGTCTGACCTTGGACTACATTATCCAATTCTTTGGGCTTCAGTTTGCACATCTATAAAATTGGAACAATAACAGCTATGGTTATTATTATTTGGTTGTCAGAGTATAGTGAAGATTTAAGAAGATAATGTTTATAAGAATTCTGAGCAGGATGAATAGATCTGCTTCCTCATAGATAAATGGATTTACAGGAGTTGGAAGGTACTGGAGAAGTTACTGGGTTCCAGCCCCCACTTAGTGAGACCAGTACCCATGAAACAGTGCATTCAGTATTCAACAGTGTTTTTCCGTCACAAGTTACCGTCACCACTTCTGCTCCTGAGCAACAAACATACTTGTACCTCCCATGCTCCATCAAAACCTTTGAAAAGTCTTTTCTTTGTGCCAGCTACTTTAAACACGTTAAGTTTTACAACAACTGTATAACACGAGCATTTCTATCCGCATTTTACAGCTGTGGAAACTGAGGCTCACAGATATTAAGTAACATGTCCAAGGCTGGGATTCAGCCCAGAACTGTTTAAGAAGCTCCTGCTCTTACAGTACCTTTAAAAAAATAATTGTGCATATTTTTCTCAACCCTTGGTTCCATCCCTTGTTTCCTTTTAGGAGTATCCTTCTGCTATAGACATGAATTATGTTCCCTCAAAATTCATGGTTGAAGCCCTAAACACCAATACAACAGTATTTGGGGATTGGGCCTTTGGGAGTTACTTAGGATTAGATGAGGTCTTAATGGTGGGTGCCTCATGATGGGATGTGTGCCCTTCAAAGAAGATGTACCAGAGAGCTAGCATGTACATTCTCTCTCCTTCTCTCTCTCTCTCTCTCCTGTGCCCACAAAGAGGTCATGTGAACACATAGTGAGATGACAGCCACCTACAAGCCAAGAAAAGAGGCTTCAGAATGAAACCCACCTTGTAGACACCTTGATCTTGGACTTCTCAGTTTCCACAACTGTGAGAAGTAATGTCTGTTGTTTGAGGCACCCTGTCTCTAGCATCTTGTTCTGGCAGTCTGAACAGACTAAGACACTTTCTATCTATGCACTTTGTTTCCCAGTGTGGCCTTTTCGACTCTGGCCTCATTACTGAATTTACCTTTCAGCCTACTCAACTTCCCACCTTGCCATTGTCCATTGTCTCCTCCATGAGGTGGTTTAGATAGTTCTCTTCTTGTGCAGTGTCTCAGGCCAGGTAAATAGACCTATGTTTGTTTTTTAATGGTTTGACTTTCGCCTTCATAAAATCTGTCCATTGTGAGGTACTGCATACTTTAAAAAGACATAGTTACTTCTTCCCAAGACCCCTAGTGCTTCAAATTGACCTACTAATCTCTGCTTTGAGGTTCAAGTTAGGCCCAGACTAACAGGGCCTCTTACTTCCTCTGTTTCCTAGGAGCTGTAGTTGTTGGCCAGGCGAATCAACTAGATACACAGCATGTGAGCCTTCCTGCTCCTGTTGATGTCTCTCTTCCCTGACTCCTGTAGAATTTTGCTTGTTCTACTGTATGGTTCTATAAGGTCTAAAAGGGTGTTTCAGGGGTGAAAAAAATGGACTTAAAACAAACTTTATAAAATAAAAGTTAATGTTTGTATCTTTAAATGTTCATAAATTTAGCATTATGGAAAGCAATGAACTTCAACTCTATTCTGAGGTGATAACATACAATTAATGTTTGATGTAAACTCTAGGTTTATTTTTTCCTATCTTTGTTTGTTTTGTTTTGTTTTTAATAATTCTTTGTTGTTGAAAGAATATATTACATATATCCCCCTTTTATCCCACTGACCCCCTCCAGCTCACCCTAGGCTCATTTTTTAATCATGTGGGAGTAGTAGGGCATCTGAAAGTGAGAGTGCCAAGGATCTTCCAGGGTCTTCAGACAGCTTTGCTTGATTGTGCATTATTTCATATTTTATTCTAATTTCCTATGTCACTTGAGTTGTGTATCAACAAGTGGTCAAATCCTTCAACCTACTGGTGTATCTACTGTATGCTAAGTACTATATTCAGTACTCAGTACCATTTAAGACTAATATAAAAAAGATAAAATGATACACAAATGATAAAATTGGAAAAACCCCAGGCATGAGGCATTCAAGGTCTAGTTGGACTCATCTTTCCCAACTCTCCTTTGCCTCCCTGGTTTCTTTCAGTTCTTTCATTTCCTCATATTTACTGAGCTCCTTCCTTCCTACTGCAGGGCCTTTAAAGATGCTGTTCCTTATAATGTTCTTCTGCCATCTTATCCTGGCTGCCTAATTTATCTGAAAATTAGGACTATGTTTTGTGTTTTGGGCGCAAATATTGCTGTCATTTTTCTCATGCTGCCCGATACAGCATCATCTGAGCATTAATCACGGTAGAGGCTCTCAGTGCTGCTGGGTGAACAGATGGCAAGATTTCATTCCTTTTATGGCTGAACAATTTTCCATTGCAAATCTATACCACATTTTCTTTGTCCTGTCATCCGTCAGTGGACATGTAGGTTGTTACTATATCTTGGCTATTATAAATAATGTTGTAGTGAACATGGCATTTTTGAATTACCATGGAAATTTTTGTTTTTCTTTTTATAAATATACCCAGAAATGGAATTTCTGAATCATATGGTAGTTCTATTTTTAATTTTTTAGGACCCTCCATACTGGTGTCCATAGCTGCTGCACCAGTTTATAACCCTACCAACAGTGCACAGGGTTCCATTTTCTTCACATCCTCTCCAACACTTATAACTGCTTGTCTTTTTTATGACAGCCATTTCTATAGGTGTGAGGTGATATCTCATTGTGGTTTTGATTTGCATTTCCTTGATGATTACTGATATTGAGCATCTTTTCAGTACCTGTTGGCCATCTGTATGTCTTATTTAGAAAAATGTCACAGATCCTCTGCCCATTTTTAGATCAGATTGTTTGTTTTCTTGCTGTTAAATTGTATGCATTCTTTATGTATTTTGGATATTAACCCCCTATCAGATATATAATTCACAAATATTTTCTCCCATTCATAGGTTGCCTTTTTATTTTATTGGTAGTTCATTGAGTTTCTTAGTTTGATGTAGTCCCACTTGTTTATTTTAGTTTTTGTTGCCTTTGCTTTTAGTATCAAATAAAAAAAAAAAAAAAACATTTCCAAGATCTATGTCAAAGAGTTTTTTTCCATTTTTTTTCTAGGGGTTTTATTGTTTCAGATTTACATTCAAATCTTTATCTTGAATTAATTTTTGTATCTAATGTAATATAGTCGTCCAGTTTTATTCTTTGCATGTGGCCATCTAGTTTCCCCAACACCATTTAGTAAAAACATTGTTTCTTCCCCATGTATATTCTTGGCTCCTTTGTTGTATATTAATTGGCCATATACATGTGGGTTTATTTCTGGGCTCTCTATTCTGTTCCATTAATCTATGTATCTGTTTTCATGCTGATACCATGCTATTTTTTATTGTTGTAGCTCTATACAGAGTTTGAAATTAATTTTATAAGATGTATGAGATGGTGGATATGTGAGAAATAATGTGAAAACATAGGTATACATTTTTTTCAATACTCCAGAACAAAAAATAAAATGGCTTAGATATATAAAAATACATTGAAGTTCATTCATAAGTGAACTTCCCCATTTTTTTTATTGTGATTTGAACCTTTTCCTTGTCACTTTGTAGATAAATTCTACAAATATTTTGTTTCTTTTTACTTTGGTGGGTTTTGCCAAACAGAATTTTACTTATTTATTATTGAGTAAAATGTAAATAAAAATTATCATTTTAACCATTTGTAATTAAGTGTACAATTCAGTGATTAAGAACAGTCACTATATATCCACCATCCCAGAGCTGATGGCTCCAGCTTTGTTCTTCTTTTTCAAGATTGCTTTGGCTATTTGAGGTCTTTTGTAGTTCCATACAAATTAATTTCATTTTTAAATGTGAAATAATTTTCTTAGTAATATTAGCAAGAAAGGTATTTAGACCAGTTGTTTAACATAGCAAATGTAATTATCACTACTCACACTTGACTGATGTATGAAAGGTATATATCATTTCGGATTCTCAGTAGTAAGCAACAGAAGCCAACTCTGTCTGATTTAATCACAAAGGGGATTTCTTTTTTAAATATTGGGAAGGTCATAGAGCTCTCCAGGGCATGAAAACTGGGCTCAGAGGCCACATTGCAAAACTGATATCCCTGATGAAATTTAGTTTTGATAGCCTTCCAAGTGGAACCACCCAGGGGAAACAAAATGTCCTGGGTGATCTAAGGCACAATTTGGTGCCCTTGGCATGATCTTGAGGGATAAAAGCATACTCTGCTATAAAAATTGAAAATTATGGCCTTAAAGTCTAAATTAAGTGTACGTGATAGATGATGGCCACTTTTTAAAATTTAATTCAAGTGCAAACATATCCATTATCTCATAAATCTTACAAAATTGAATTCACAGGACAATGTAAAAAATGCATATATCCTATCAATTTTATTGCAAATACAGATCAGCATGCCCAATATTGAATAGCCATCTAATTTATTTGTGCATATTTAAGGCTCAAAAAGTTGCCCCCAAACTTTCAGTCATTGAAGCTGCTATTAAGAATTTAAGAGAGGTTAGAATGGATTACTGGCCACAGTTCAGGTGCAAGGCAGAGAGCCATCTTGGCATCCTGACTGAGAAGTTAGCAATTCAAAACAGCTCATTAATTCTTCCTCTGATCAGAAAAGAAAGCACCTTTGTCTTCTCTGCAGATGGTTGTTATGAATCACCAAGATGCCTTTACTTTGGCTGGTTTCAGAACTAGAAACAGGGTGAGAAATAGTCTTTAAATATCCATATCTAGGTTTTGGCCATGCACTTCAGGGCTAACTTGCCAGTTTCACAGGATATCTATGAGAAATGTGAACATCATTTGTGGTTTGGCTGTCATTTGCTTCTTGTAAAAGAGGAAATACCCACTCCTGTTTCTCATTCCACAATCTCACTACTTTTTTTTATACTTAAAACAGTAAACATTTATTAAACATAATATAATTTATTAGCTTACAAACGTGGTTTTTTTGTTGTTGTTGTTGTTGTTGTTGTTGTTGTTAATCCTCACCAGAGCATATTTTTTTCTTTGCTTTATAGAGAGAATGGAAAGGAGGGTGGGAGGGAATGGTAAGGAGAGGGAGAGAGAGAGAATATCAATGTGAAAGAAACACACTAACCAGGGTGCAGGGAGTTAACCTAAAACCCATATACAAACCCTTTATCAGGAATCGAACACTCCACCCTTTGGTGTGCAGGCCTATGCTCTACCCACTGAGAAACAACAGCCAAGACATCTTATAAACTTTTTTTTTTATCTCAGCTAACCTAATAGGTTTGTCAGGTGGTATCTCAATGTGATTTGAATTGCATATCTCTTTAAGAGTGAACTTGAATGTATTTTTATTTATCTAAGAGCCATTTTGTTTTTTATGTGAATTCTCTGTTCATTTCCCCATTTTTCTATTGTGCTTTGGGCCTTTTCTTTATTGCTGTGTAGATAAATTAATTCTTTGTTCTGATAGAAATTTCAAATATTTTGTTTCTCTTTACTTTGGTGGGTTTTGCCAAACAGAATTTTACTTATTTATTATGTCAAATTGTTATCATTTTAAACATTTGTAAGTGTACAATTCAGTAATTAAGAACAGTCACTATATTGGGCACCATTGCCACTATCTATTTCTAGGATAGGAATCCCAAACAGAAACTCTGTACCCATCCTATAATAAAGATGTAATATGCAAATTAACCCTCCTGCCCTCACAAGATGGCTGCCTACAACCAGGCTGGCAGAGGAGTTAGTGAGGGACGACCAAATGACTGAACAAGCAGGCTGTGTGGGGCAACCAGGCTGGCAAGGGGGGCTGGGGGGGCAGTTGGGGGCAACCAGGCCAGCGGGGGCTGGGGGACAGTTAGGAGTGACCAAGCCGGCAGAGGGGGAAAGTTAGGGGTGATCAGACAGGCAGGCACGTGAAAAATTAGGAACCAGCAGTCCAGGATTGTGAGAGGGATGGGCTTAAACTAACAGTTGGACATCCCCCAAGGGGTTCCGATTGGAGAGGGTGCAGGCTGAGCTGAATTTTGTGCACCGGGCCTCTAGTCTATATATATCGATATTAAAGGGTAATATGCTAAATGTCCCATTGTCTGACTGGTTGCTATGATGCATACTGACCAGCAGAGGGCAGATGCTCAACACAGGCGCTGCCAAGCTGCAATGACTTGGCAGCGGCAGTTCTGGGATCATGTGATGCATCCTGAAACCAAAGAGAAGGGAGCCTAATTCCTTACATAAGGCTATGCCATTCCATCTTCAGCCATGGGTTATGTTGTTGCTGGGGCATAATTGGCATTGGATCTGATTTACTGCACACTTGCATTTGCGTTTCACATTCGGTATGTCAGCAACTTTGCAGAGTGCCTTCTCACACTCTGGGACTCCTCAGGGGATGTCGGAGTACGGGTTTTGGCCCTATCCCTGCAGGCCAGGCCGAGGGACCCCACCTCCTGGAGGGGTTCCACTCTCTTTGCAAATGCTTTTCAAGCCACTGTGCCACTCCATGTGTGGCTTGCCAGGGAGGGATCTTGAGAGGTTGGCTCCAGGGTGTGTCTGGCCCGTCTTGTCCAGTACCATCCTGCCAGCCACCTTCTAATTAATTTCCTTTCAAAGTGCACGAATCCATGTACCAAGTCACTAGTTAAATAATAATTTTCCATTTCTCCCTCCCCCTAGGCCCTGGTACCTTCCATTTTACTCTCTGTCTCCATGAATTTGACTCTCTAGGTATCTCATTCAAATGGAATCAGACAGCAGTTGTCCTTTGTAACTGGCTTATTTTATTTAACACCATGTCTTCAGGATTCAGCCATGTTGTAGCATGTGTCAGAATTTCCTTCCTTTTTAAAGCTGAATAATATTCCATTGTATATATACAGCATTCATATATATATACATACATACATACAATGGAATATTATATATATATATATATATATATATATATATATATATATATATATATATACAATGGAATATTATATATATATATATATATATCATTTTGTTTATCCATTCATCAGAATTTTATTTTAATGTGGAAAAATCCATCTTTTTTTAAAAAAAAAAATGGGTTCTGATATGTCAAATTCAAAAAGAGTTTGGAGGCTTTGCTAAAAATAAATGGCAGAGAGAGACTTATTCAAGATCTTAGTGTTTATAAACTGGAAAAAGCTATGCAAAAACCAGGAAGTGTTCCGGAGAAAAGTTAAAGTTTCTTATAGCAAAAATTACATTCTTGAGAATTATCAGTCCTGCATTCTTAGGTTGGATTGGTCCAAGATGGTTATCAGTCAGATGTCATGCAGTCAGGATGATGGATGTCAGGTAGATGTATACGTGAGCCCTTCAGGCAAAAATCAGGTGACTGGATATGTGTGTATTTGGGAGCAATTAGAGGGTTATCTGGATATATATCCAGGCATTGACTCAGAATTGGAAAATTTTTAAAAGTTTAAGTTTCCAGGTGAGTTAGAATAGGAATAGAATCTCTTCTCATGACTCAACCTTCATAATGTTCATACTTTCAGCAGCGTGGTTAAAGTGACTCCATTATATATATTCGTGTCTCTCTTCTTTCTTCAGATACTTAACCCAAATAAGGGTATAAAGAATTCTCTAGTTTCTTCCACTATGTAGTTTAATTATTTAAAACTTTACATTCAAAGCTTTGATTCGGCTAAAATGTATTTTAGTTGAATATGTGAAGTTTGCCTCCAACAAAAGAAGAAAGAGCCTTTGACGATTGGGTTCCCCAAGAGACAGATCCTGAGACAGAAATTTGGGAGCAAGAAGTTTGCTGAGGAATACTCTCAGGAATCACACGTATAATGGAGTGAAGGAAGCAAAATTGAATAGAGGGAGAAGTCAAAGTAAAACGCAGTAGCAATAAAGCTTCAGCCAATTCCATGGGCTCTGAATTGAACTGGTTTTCAGAGTTGTCTTAACATGAGAAAAGATGGCCAGGCTTCCCTTTGGCTGAGAAGAACAATTCCTTGGGAGGAATTTAGCCAGGTTTCTTCAGTAAACAGCAGTCCCAGCAGCTGGGGGAATGAATCAGTGTCTTCATCCTGATATGCTGGCAAATAAGCTTCCATAGGACGGTAATTCAGTCATTTAGTCCCACTTTCAGTTCTATAACCATAGGAAACAGTTGTTTCAGATGCAGTGTTGCTTTAGGCTCAGTTCAAAGGTTATTTTGCCTAGTTTTAACATCCAAAGGTAAGATGTACAAAGGTTTCCTCTGGGATGGCAGCTCCAACTCCACTGTGAAGTGGGTCTGTTGATATTGTGTTTTACAACCCCAGGCCCCTGCTCACCTTTGCTGTTCATGCCTTGGATACTTTAGGACATGGAATCATAATAAGAATTGCAAGGGTTGTTCCAACATTGGTTTGGAAAGAGGGGAGACACCTGTGGAAAGCTTACTGGGCCCAGAGGTTTCTAGCATTATTATTCATAGGCTGAGACCTGCACAAAACACTCCTGAGCAAGTCATTCCATTGCTCTATCTGTGAAGTGGACCCAATGGTTTTGTACTCACCATCTCATTTGCTATAAAGTGTATTTCTTTTTCCAATGTGATCTTTTGTAGGATCCCTTGTGAGTGATTAAACTCTGTAAGCCCTTGAAAATGGTGCTCTTTGGGGCCCTGTAAACAGGAAAGGCAGACTCAGAGCTGGAATATTTATTGATTTCAGTCAACATAACAAGGCGAATTATTGCCCCTTCTAGGGTGGAAGGAGTTCAATGAAGTCAACTTGCCACAAATTGGCTGTTTGGCTTCCCTGAGTGGATGGTGCCATATTAGGGACATAGAGTTAGTCCCTATTGCCTGGCATTTTGGAAATTTGATAGCAGCAGTAGCTAGAGCAGTCTTGGTGAATGGGAGCCCATTCTTTTGAGCCCTTGCATAGCTTCCATCCCAGCCACCATGGCTCTTTCGTTGTGTGGCAACACTGAGGCACAACACAGCGGCTGGCTGACGTCAATTGGCTGAGTCATTCTGCCTGCCCAGTACTTAGTGTCTTCTGTGGATCAGTCAAGGGTTCTGGCTGAGAAAACTGACACAGATCTGGAAACTGAGCAAAGAACCAAGTTTTTTGGGGGCAGCTGCCATGGATCACTTTGGTTGAGTAGACTGAACAATGCTCTTATCGGTTGTCCATCTATATCACCCATAAGGTTGCTCTGTTTTTAACCATTTCCATAGCTTCCTGTGGGTCAGGCCCCTCTCCAACCTTGCCTCTCACTACAAATAATTGAACCCACTTTGCTTCTTTAATAGGAAAGCACTGCCACCTGACCTCTAACATTTCAGGCTATTATCATCTTCATTATTATCAAAGAGCCCAGTTCTGTAATGCCATCTCTTACCATGAGCTCTGAACTGTAAAGGACAGCCACCAGTGCATTTATCAGTGAATGAGTCCCTCTTACTAGGTCCTTTCTTGTTGCATTGGTAAAGGGAGTGTTTTCTGAGCCCTCTCAGGGAAAATAGTCTTCTGGTGGGGTTTGCAGCCTTATATAATAAACCCATTTATGCATGCCCTCTTCTATGAAGCACTTGCTTCTTTTTCCACCATCTGCAAAAGATTTCTGGCATTTACTCTTAACTGAATGTGGACATCACGTTCTGTGAGTGTCTAAGAGCCATCCTAGCAGTGTGTGCTGCGGTCCCAGCCATAACTTACTAATACTGTAGTCCCAGAGAATGCTCCCATATCAGTCAACAATTCCTTGGCCAAATTTATGTTTTACTTCCTCTTTATTCCTCAGAATCTAAGCCCATACATATTCTCTTAGCTCTGCTAGTAGAGTATTAGCCAGGAGCTGTGGCTCCTTCAGGGCACAGTTCCTTTTCCTCCTTTAGAAGACCTAATGTATCCCTGACTGGGTTTATTGAGACTTAACTGGTTGTGTTATGAGTTACAGTAGATTATAATGGGTCTACCGCCAGGAAGAGAAATGATAGTAACAGATCTGATGGTAGCACATGTCTTGCAAGGCAGAGGCCTAGGCACTGTCCTCAAGTGACTGATGAGCACTGGCCTTTGATAGGGAAGAGTAGATCATTTCTATAGGCCTAGAGGCTTCTAGGGAATATGCAGATACAAGTTTCTCATTGCATCAACCCAGACACCCACATCCCATTTATCATTGTCCCACTATTCCCCAATTAGAGCCTGGATCCAGGTATAGCAGACCTGCCACTGGATTTAATCTTTTCTGGAGCTCTGCTGCTTGATGCTTAAGTCCAAATCTTCTACCTTCCAGCTATAGGAGATGAAATCCCATTGTAAGCTGTCAAGGAGGCCCTCTGGGTTGTTGTTTATATATATGTGTGTGTGTGTGTGTGTGTGTGTGTGTGTGTGTATTATTGATTTCAGAGAGGAAGGTAGAAGGAGAGAGAGAGAGAAACATCAATGATGAGAATCATTGATTGGCTGCCTCCTGCACGCCCCCTACTGGGGATTGAGTCTGCAATCTGGGCATGTGTCCTTGACTGGAATCGAACATGGGACCCTTCAGTCTGCAAGCCAACACTCTATCCACTGAGCCAAACCAGCTAGGGCTGGTTTTCATGTTTAGCCTTTAATTGCTGATTAATCACCTCACCCAGCCTTTTCTTTTCTTTCTCCAGAACACTGCGTTCCCCCAGCAACAGCAGTCTGATGCCATTGTCCTTATAATCACTAAGTTCCCCCATACTTCTCAAATACTGCCTCCATTTCCCAGGCCAGTGCATTTTCTCCCAAAGGTATGGCAACAGTTTCATTGCTGCTGTGTGCCCAGCTTTGTCCATGCTCTACCAATCTCCCACAATGGGGTCCTTACTTCCAGACAGCTGGTGGTGGCCCAGCTCTAGCATATGAAGGCAGATTTGGCAGTGGAGTTTAACAACAGAAGCCTTGTTGGAGGAGGCTCTTGGATCAATAGGAGTGTGAAGAAGCAGGACTGAGCAAGAGAAGTTTGGCTGTGATGCTGTCACAACATTAGCCAAGGCAGGTTCCATGAGGGCCTCTGAAACGGAGAGGGCCCTCATAAGTTGTCCTCAAATTGAGGGCGTTGACCAGAAATTGAGTGTAGGTAACCTCTGGAAAGGGCACATAACTTAGGACAAAGTGGCTCACATCAGCAGAGGATGATCACAGGGGAAGGATTTAGTTGGCCTCTAATGGTTGCACACTGTCACCTGACTTCTAATACTTCAGGCTACTGTCATCTTCATTATTATTAAATAATCCAATTCTATAATGACATCTCTACCATGAGCTCTGGACTGGGTACTGTCAGCCATCTACCCTCTGAGTAGTTGAAGGAATGCAGACCTGGATCTGGGCAACACCCTATAGCATCCCCTGAAAACAGTTTTAAAGCTGTTAGAGTTATATTTCAATAGCAAAAGAAATCAAGTGATTTTTCTAAAAATTGCTCAGGAGAAAATGGTGGCATCCTTTATGTTCTTTTGTCCAGAGACTCCGTGGTTCTTCCTGAGGAAGTCCCCATCTGAAGAATGGCCGAGACCTCCCACAAAACAAACAGAAACTCGGAGCAGCTTGGTCAGTGGAACTGCTGATAGGGTCAGTGATCTTCTCATGACTCACCTCCCCTCAACCTACCCAGCCCAGACCAAAAATAGGTGTGTCAGGTGACGACTCCAGGCTGCTATTTAGCAGAACAAACAGGCAAACCTGTATAACCTGCACAAATAACTCGAGGCCTGTGTGCTTCTGCTTGGAGGCTTATTGACACATGGCACCCACTCTAAAAAGGAACATAAATCTGACCCCCACAACCTTAAAAAATCTTTTATGGTCTTTACCAAAGCCTCGTGGAAATGTGGCCGAGGACATTTCATCACACTTCCTAAAAAATATTTCACTTCCTAAATAGCCTGTTTGGAACAGCTCATGCCTAGGTTTCATCCTCCCAAGCTGCTGCTTTCCAAATTTTTCTTTTCTGCTGCTGGCAAAATCCCACCTCTGGATTTAGTCCTTCTTTCCCCAAGTATCTGCAAATCGGTTTTATGCATGTAAATCAATTTAGTCTTTCTCTGAACCTGTCAGTTTCCCTGTCCTCATTATTTATTACCCTCAACAACATGCAAAGGGCAAACACAGACTCCTTCCTAGGAGTGCAGGGGAAATGTAAATATTTTTTTAAATATATTTTATTGATTTTTTTCTTTTACAGGAAGGAAGGGAGAGGAATAGAGAGTTAGAAACATCAATGAGAGAGAACCACTGATCAGCTGTTTCCTGCACACCCCCTACTGGGGTTGTGCCCGCAACCAAGGTACATCCCTTGACCAGAATCAAACCTGGGATCCTTCAGTCTGCAGGCCGATGCTTTATCCACTGAGCCAAACTTGCCAGGGTGGGAATGTAAATTTTGATCCTGTCATACTTGAATTGGTAACTACGTTATACTTTTTTAATGCTGTTTTTGATGGTGATACAACTCAAATTTATTATTGGGTTCTTGTCATGAACCCAATAATAAATTAAAATGTATAAATTATCCCTTCTTTGGAGCTGCTATCTTCCTATTCTAATGACCACCTCTCCCTCCTCAGTCTCCTTTTCCATGAGCATGTATCCATGGTGTTTTGTCTGAAATAGGCCCAGCCATGTTCCATGTGTCCTTTCAAAGGATCCCTGTGGACCTGCCTGGGAAGGAAGCACACATGGACATGAGGTGTACGCTTGTGCATATACACACAAACACATGTCTGCATATGGTTCCAGTTAGTACATGGACCCCTGAAAAGTCCCAGATCATAACCACTCTCAGATCCTGAAATTCTAACCCTAAAATGTTAGCTAAAGTAATAATACACTTACATGTCCTCAACAGGATGCAAAGTCTTTTTTTTATTGGCAAATGAATAGTCCTTATAAATTACATAAAGCATGCATAGATTGTGAACTAGAAAAACCAAATTTGTTTTGTTAGTCACTCATTCATTTAACAACATTTGTTTGCTAAATACTTACTGTAATACATTGACATAAAATCAATCTCTGAGTCAAAGCAGTTCCTGGGGAGAACTGAGTGGAAATAGACAATGACAGTAGTGTGCTGCAACAGAGGGAAGAAAGGGGTGAAGAGAGGGTAGCAGTGGGGAGGGTGCCTGCTGCAGCCTGGGAGTTGGGTATGGCTGAGAATGGTTTCATGGAAAGCTTTTTGGAGAAGGTGACACATGAATTGTATGTGTAGAAATTCTTAGAGTTTTCAGATGGCAAGAGTGAAGGAAGTGTGCCCTCCAGCAGGGATGGCATTTGCAAAGACCCCGAGGCAGGAGGAGCCTGGTGCCTTGCTTGCCAGGGCTGGAGGAGTGGAGTGCGGATGCAGAGATTGTCACAGGAGAGAAGCAAGGACCATTTTGGTTCATAGTGCGCCTGGAATGCTGGTCTGAGGAATTTACTTCCTATGCTCAATGGGACATAGAGCCTCTGAAAGGTATTAAGCAGGGCATGACATAACCAGATCTGTAGGTAGCCCAGTGAGGTGTGGCACTGACACCCATGCATGGAGCTTGTTTCTGTCTCTCTCAGTTGAATTTGAAATTTGAAAATAATAATAAATAATTGAGATTATAAATGACTTGCTTTTAGTCATTTATAAACAGGTACATTTTTGTACCTTCATATAATAGAGCTCTGAGCCACTTGCTTTTAAAATGTTATTTTGGAATTATCACCAAAGCTGCAAGAATAGCATGAATAACTTGCATCTTGGCTTATCTTTGTTCCTGCTTTTAGAGATACACCTGATATAACCTCCCATGCCAGTGGAGATTGAAATATTGTGTTCACTTACAGTTTTATATTTATTTCTACTTTCTTTATTTTTCCACTGATTACATTTTTATTTTTAAAAGGAGAGAAAATATAAATAAAACATGCATAGAGCATCAATATCATTAAATGGATACTTTACTTAAACACACATTTATAATATGCTTTTATGAATATAATAGCCCTTCCCCAAGTAGTCTGTTGTCTACCTGCTCTACTTTCCAGCTCCATTTGCACTAGAATGTAGATAAACTCAAGGGAATAGGTAATGTATGTGGAAGTCATTGGTTATGATATACTGCAACATGAAAAAAAAATTAATCCAGGTAATATTGGAGTAGTGAAAAGAATACACATTTTGCTGACATGTCTGGGTTCAAATCCCAATTCTGTTAGTCACCAGACATGTAACACAGGGCAAGACATATCTCCTCTCTAAATCAGTTCCCTCTGTGTAAAATAAAGATAATAATTATTCCCTTGCAGGATTGCTGTGATAAGGCGGGGTAAACGTGTATTTATTGCTGGTATAGGTATTTAAAAATGGGTGGTCAGTAATAGAACAGTTACCATGAAGGTGATGTGGACGTGCACTCTGAAGCTAGGTTGCTGACCAATACGAGATATAGAAGAGAGATAGTTCAGGAGACCTATAATACACTAAGGCATTTACAAAGAGGAGAAAGAATAACTTTTAAGAATATTCAAAACTTGATTATCACATTAAGGTAGGCTCACTACTGGAATTAAAACAAATCTCTGTGGTGTAATATATTAAACATATATTTCTCCCCCTGTGTTAATTGAGTCTTCTGAAAAGCAGATACCAGGATGAGATTAGACATGCAAGAGGAAAATACCTGTGAAAGACAAGTAGGAGGATGCAAAGGGAGGTGAGGTGTGTGAAGGAGAGGAACAGGGAAGGAGGATTGGTTACAAAGAGTCCTGGACTTCACTGTAATTCCCAGAAAAGTTCAGCCACACCATTGGAGAACCCATGAGTCAAAGTCACCTGCTGGTGGCATGCAGTGTCTTGCAGGAATGAGTTCGAATTTGTATGCCCTCCATGCTCCATCATTGGGAGCAGTCCCTGGGAAGTGTAGCCAATTGTCATATCCAGCAGGGCAGCGACTGAGGCACTGGTACATCGTGTTCCCTCCAGTAGGAGATCTGAAGGGCAACTTTTGTGACCCCCACACCCTCACTTCACAGTACAATGTAGATCAATTCTGAGAGCTGCAGAGCTCCATTGAGTCATTCAGGGACCCAGCTCCTGCCATCTATGGCTCTGCCCTCCTCAGTTGGTAGATGGGGAAAGAGTGCAGATAATGTGTGCAAGGTTACTACTGTACTTCCATGGGTTTCACCTGAACTTGCTCATGTTACCTATGTTCAAATTACATTGACCAGGAGGTAGTCTGATGCCCCCAGCTAATTGCAAAAGGACAGGGAAATATAGACCAACTGCATACCACAACCATTTATATGAGGCATACGGGAGACAGAGCACTGTCCCCTGTTTCTGACCTGAGTTACTAGATAGATGGTGCCATTCACTGATACAAAAAAATACAGGAGGATGCTGACTTCAGAGGAAGTAGAGCTTACCTAGTAGCCAGCTAGACATCCGGATCTAGGGTTCAAGGTTATAGGTAACCCACATAGTGACTGAAGCCATGAGGTTGATAGTCTTGGCTCTAGGAAAGAAAAGAGCTGAGAATGTAACTCTGAAAGCACCAAAATTTCAAGGGACTGTGTCACTCAATATATATTTCAATCTCCTTTTAGTAAGACTTCCCATACTGCAAAGCTAAAAAGGACATCTCCCAGATTCCTTGTAGCTAGAATTTCTGAGGATGTGACTTAGGTTCTGTGCATTAGACCCACTCACATGAGACTCCAACCTCAGACCTGAGGAAGGGGGTGGGGAGGGGGGCGTGCAGGCCGGGCAGGCAGCAGCCACTGAGCTGGTGTGAAGGGCAGCAAGGCTAGATCTCAGGATGGCAGCTGTAGCGCAGTTTCCCAGGGCAGCAAGCGCTTCGCAATCATGGCAGAAGCAGCAACTCCCCTGGCAGTTCACCCTGAGAGTAGCTTGGCTCCTGGTAACTCCACCCAGGGTCTGCTTCTTCAGGAATCCCCTGGATACTATAACCCAATCGATATCTGTAATTATGCCTTACCCTTGCCAGGCTGGATTCTGCCTTTTACATGGCTGATAGAGTTAGAGAAGCCTGACCTTTTGAAAGAGGCTGAGAAGGAAAGGCCAAGGAAATAGCACTAGGACAGGACAGGCTGCTGCC
Source organism: Pipistrellus kuhlii (assembly GCF_014108245.1). Lineage (NCBI taxonomy): Eukaryota > Metazoa > Chordata > Mammalia > Chiroptera > Vespertilionidae > Pipistrellus > Pipistrellus kuhlii. Next base: position 66,830,979 of record NW_023425551.1, on the reverse strand, counting down.
TCAAAGTCAAGAGAGAGAGAGGGTTTCAGTAAGTGGTCAGCAATTAAATCCTGCTGCAGAGGGGCCAAGATGGGCGCAAATGTAAAGTAAAATAGCTCAGCCAGGTGTGGCCTTGACAGGAGCAATTTCAGTGCAATGGAAGGGGAGGAAACCAGGCTGCAGGGGGATTAGAACATTCTTCCATTTCATTTGGACTCAACTAATGAATTAAGAGTCAGCTATTAGAGCCGCTTTTCAAAAGCTTGTGTTTCCCCACTTGGCTTTCACAAAAGACTAACATTTAAAAAAAAAAAAAAAAAAGCCGGCACCGGTTTGGCTCAGTGGTAGAGCGTCGGTCTGCGGACTGAAAGGTCCCGGGTTCGATTCCGGTTAAGGGCATGTACCTTGGTTGCGGGCACATCCCCAGTAGGGGATGTGCAAGAGGCAGCTGGTCGATGATTCTCTCTCATCGATGTTTCTAACTCTCTATCCCTCTCTCTTCCTCTCTGTGAAAAATCAATAAAATATATTTAAAAAATAAAAATAAAAATTAAAAAAAAATTAAAAAAAAAGACCTGTTTTGCTAATCAAAAGAAATCTGAAGAGGATTTTCACTGTTATGGGGGGGGGGGGGGAGGTGCAAACCCAAAAGTAGCTGTTAGAGAGGCAGTGCGCACCCGAGCAGCGGGAGTGGCCACTCCAGGCTCCTTCTTGGGAACAACAGGTGGCATCCCAGCATCAAGCCACCAGCGCTTTGCTCTGTGTCTGTGAACATCTATGTGTGTCTCAATTTGCTTTGTGCATCTGTTAGCAAGATGTGTCCTGAGGCATCAGAGGAGCCTAAGAGAGCTTGTAATGGCCACCACAAGATGGCTAGCAGAGGAGGGCAGTTGAGAGGGACCAGACCTGCAAGGGAGGGCAAGTGGGGGTGATCAAGCCTGCAGAAAAAGGGCAGTTAGGGGTGACCAAACTGGCAGAGGAGGGAAGTTAGGGGGGACCTAGGCCTGCAGGGAAGGGCAGTTTGGAGGGACCCAGGTCTGCAGGGGAGAGCAGTTGGGGGCAAACAGGCTAGCAGAGGAGCAGTTAGGCATCAATCAGGCTGGTAGAGGAGTGGTTAGGGGGTGATCAGGCTGGCAGGCAGAAGCGGTTAGGGGCAATCAGGAAGGCAAGCAGGTGAGCATTTGGGAGCCAGCAGTTCTGGATTGTGAAAGAGAATGGGGACTCTAGTGCTTAACATAAAACTGGACAAAATTAGCATGTTTAGTATGATTTGGTAGGTTACTTTTTGGGTCTGGGAATGCTCAAAAATATAAATTAATAGTAGTTGCTTCTTCACTTTAGGCCATTTCAGCTTACTGAAGGTTTCATAGGACCATCTGCTTTTGGACAGCAAAACCTGTGTTATTATGCGGTTTGAGAGGTACAAAGGAGATTGTTACATGTTTATTACTGTGCCTGAAACTGCGGCCTGGCGGTTCAGTCCTTCCAAATGCAGGAAATTGTCTTCTGGCATCATTTATTCCATGGGCCTTTAGCCCTAACTCTGTTAGTTCTATAAAATAGTTCTCTGAACTTCCCTTTTTAAAACAGGAAAAGCCCGTTAGAGAATGGCACACAGGGTAGCTTGCCTTTGGCACAGGCAGAAGGGTGTAGGAGGTAAAGCCCAGCCTTTGGACTTGGCCAGACCCAGGGCTTAATCCTGGCTTGCCACTTGGCTGAATGGCCTTTGGAAAGTTATTGAGACCTAGCTCATCCTCTGTAAGATGGGAATGATACCCCCAAACCTCAGGAGCGATTTAATTGAGGTATGTAAGGCCTTGCCATGCACAGCAGCCGGCATGTAAAATACTCAGTAAATGATAATTCATTTTATAAGTGCTCAAAAATATCTTTTGGGAAATATGACTGTCACTGCTTTCCTTCACAGGGTTGCTGGCCAAATGAGATGATGTACAGGAAAGCAAAACATAAGGCCTATTATTAGAATAAAAACACACCAGGAGAAGGTCATCCCTTAATCCAGAAATGGATGGATTTCCCTGACAACTATAATAGATTGTGCTATGGAGTTGATGGAGGTGGGAACAAGAGAAATAGGAGCTGGAGATTCATTTCAGTTGTTGCGTAGTTTTGCCCAGGGCTGGCCCTTGTTGCTGTGATAGACACTCCACTGGAAAGGGGCAGTTGGAAAGCATGTACCTATTGGTAAAGGTGGAAACTCTGTGCCTGTAGAGCTGGGTGAGTGGGAGGAGTAAAGAGAACAGATCTATTTGCTTGAAATTAGGTAAAAGATTCATATATCCAGAGCTTCATTCTGGCTGGCTCCAGTGCCCAACTTCCCTCGCCTCCCTTTTGGGTCTCAGCAGAAAGCACACACCAACTCCATGCAAAGTAAGAATCCAACAAGAGCTTACACAGAGATAAACCATCTGTGTGTACAAATAAGAAGACCAGAAATCCCAGGAGGGAAGCAGTGACTTCTGCTTCCTTGCCTAAGCCTGCCTGCCCTTGTCCCTGCACTACCACAAAGTGGGGACTAAACTCCTCTCTCTCCCGTGCCCTTCCTTTGTTCCTCCTCAGCGGAACACACCCACAGAGGGGCCTGCGGATGCCACCACCTCACCCCACCACTTACTTTATCCTTATTCCTGTTGGAGATTAAACACAGACAAGAGAGGGAGCTTTTCACTGTGGGTTATTTTATTCCTTCAGTTCACCATTGTTCTAATTAGTAGCCATCCATCTTCCCTGTTACCTTATTCTAGGAGATGAATAATTTAAAGTCAGGTTAGAGTTCAAGGTTGGGCTACCTTCTGCAGCTGGAAACACTCCAAGCAGCTCTAGGATTTACTCTTCTGGCTGCTGAGCTGGGTCAATTCTAGCTGAGTCAGGCCCACTGAGGGAGGGCCCACAGGAACCTTAGTAAATCACTATTGATTGCTAATCTCTGAGACCTCACAGTCTATCATTTCCCAAGACAGACCTGTGATTACCATCGCTCAACCTAATAATCACCACCCAAGCCCAGGTGTTCTGAAGGAGTAGGGTGTCAGCCTGTATTAGAAAAGTAAACGATAAGGAGCTATTTGCTCAGCAAAGATTCTGTAGAGCAGATCACAAGTACACATTGTTCTGCCCTCCTCCATCTTCTCACAAACCCAAATTAGAATTATATTGTAGCCGTCCTTTCTGCAGGCTGTGCTCTGATTTTTATAAAAGACTAGAGGCCTGATGCACAAAATTCATGCAAGGGTAGGCCTTCGCAGGCCCAGCAGCCTCAGTTGCCTCTTGACCCTTGAGGCCCCGGCTGCCTCGGCCCTCATAGCCCCAGCTGTCTCACGACCCCATGGCCTCATTCCCTCCCCCTTTGCCCCCCCACCCACTGGTTGTTCCAGAGGTCATTGTGCCATCTGGACTAATTAGCATATTAGCTCTTTATTATATAGGATAATTTAATTTTATTCTACTCAACTCATTGAATTTATACAATTATCTCAGCATCTATTCTATGTCTTGGGACTGTGGGGGTGAGAAGCCATAGAGGAAATATTGGGCCTGCCTCAATGGTACATGCAGCTAAGTTAGAGAAATGAGCAACTTTACTATTTCACAGTGACAACTGAGAGCTATAGAGAAAGGTGCTCTAGATTTTCTTCCCCTTTACTGCAGATGTTCTAAAGATCACAACCCATCCTTTCCTCCCTCCCCCTTGCTTTGGGGGAGGAAAAAATTGAAATTTTATCTAAGGCTTATTTCTCCATGGGATTTGAGCCTCACAGGGGACTGTGCTTCATTCATCCACTTTTTCTTTCATTGTCAAGCTCTTTGTACGTGCCCTAGAAATATGTTTAAATTAACCTCTCTTTACATTTCTTTCTCTGTCTTCCATTCCTTTGGGGATATAGTTTTTCTTCTTTCATTCATCCAATCCATGATTTACTTATTCACTGAACAAATGCTTAGTGACAGGCACTATACGCAAGGCCTTGCCTAGGCTGGAGGCATAAAAATGGATAAGGTTCTTGTCTTTGAGGAGACCACTTTGTGCCTGGGGAGACACACTGAAGCAGGTATCTATTGTCACCACCTTTCTCATTCTTTTCATTATCAAGCTTCCTGAAAGAGTAACCACCTGCTCATTGCTCAGTCCCCGAGGCCCTCACAGCATTTCTGAAATAGCCATCGTGAGAGTCAGCTGGGACTTCCTGTTTCCAAATGGCCAGTCCTCGTTTTAGCACTGACTCATCTCAGCGCTTTTGCCAGGTTAGACATCTTGTTGAACTCTTGTCACAACATGTTCTTTGAAAGCAGAAAACTTCTGTTCACACTGCACTGCTTACTAGCTGCATGGCCTGAGGGAATCTCATATCCTCTCTGAGACTCAGTTTACTCTGAGATTCTGTCAACTAGGGATTTAAAAATTCAGTGTATTGGGGCTATTGTGAGGTTAAATGAGATAATGTATGAAAAGTTCCTGTCACATGGTATGTACTAAATAAATATTAGTCTTCTTTCCTGGATGATACCAAGTATTTTTTCTTTTTTTAGTTCTTTGCTTTATCTCACTTAGAATTTTTGCTTGATCTTTGTCCTCCTTATCTCCATGTTTAGTCATTGCTTAAGTGAAACTTGCTTTTGGGGAGTGCCCTCACCAAAATTCCAGGAAAAGTCTTAAGATTTCTGCCTGGAGAGTCTACTCCTTCCCAACTTCCATCTCCATCCTCTGCCCATATTCTGAGTGGCTTTGATAGAACAGATCTGGGCATAACATGTGACCCAAGCCTAGCCAATCAGAGTCCTGCATGCTCCTGGGCCTACAGTGACTGGTTCAGGAATGGACAAGGACTCCTCTTAGAAACACTGAGACTCCAGGAGACTTCTACACAGGTTTCTGGGAGTGAGACACTTTTTCCACTGAGAATGAATATATAAATGTGTAAGGCCAGGTGCAAATGCAGCCATCCTACTATGATGAGGGAGACCCAGACCATGAATGAAAGTAAGCTAGAGGAGGCAAAGCCAAAGGAACCTGATGACATCATTTGAAATCTGCATTAAATCAGACTCGAAAGTAGCATAACCTGGACTTCTTTGCTCACATGAGCCATTAGATCTCATTTCTGCTTAAGCATGAATTCCTTTTTCAATTGAGTTTTCTAATAGTTGTAAGCAAATAAATTTAATCAAGATAGAAATAAGTTAACATTCACTCTTTCATTCAACTCTTTCATTAAGCATCTTCCGTTGTGCTAGGGCCTGGACATTCAATTGTGGGCTAGGCCCCATGCTTACCTTCAAGAAGCTTGTTGTCTAGAAGAGACAAATAACTAGGTAATGACAATATAGTGACATAGAACTGCATAAATGGGTTATACAGCATGCTCTGGTAGCACAAAGAGGGAATACCTAAGTTATCTCATAGAATCATGGGAGTCTTTCCAAAGGGAATAATCTACATGGAGATTCAAAGGATACATAGCCAGGCAATGATGGGGAGAGAGATAAAGTGTTTCATGAAATGGAAAATGGTAAGCAAAGGCTTGGAGAAAACAGAACACAGGATATTTTGGAGACCTGTAAGGAGTATAATAGAGTACTAGGAAGGAGGTCTATAAAAGTATAGAGAGGCCCTGGTCAGTGTGGCTCATTGGTTGAGCATCATCCCATGAACAGAAAGGTTGCCAATTAGATTCCTGATCACGGCACGTATCCAAGTTGGCGGTTCAGTCCCTGGTCAGGGTGTGTACCAGAGGCAATCGATCATGTTTCTTTCTCATATCCATGTTCCTTCCTCTCTCTCTAAAATCAAGAAAAACACATTTTTTAAAATAGAATGTAGAGAAGAGAGCAAGAGCTAAACCATGAAGGACCTTGCAGGCTTAAGGAGTATGAGTAGAAATATGACTTTTAGCAGGAGAATGTGTAACATGGTTTCCTGCTGCTACATATACAAATGTACCATCCATTTCCACACCTGTAAATGTCATCTACTTCTAGGTTGATGCTGTCCAAATCTGTGCCCTAGGCCTCTATCCTTATCTCCAGATTCACAACTCCAGGTGGACATCCCATGGGAACTTGTAATGAATCTCTTCAGATTCCTCCTTTCTCACTCATTCTGCTCGAGAGCCGAGGTTTAGTGATAGTGTTGTCCTCTTTCCAGTCACTGGCTCTAAGCCCCGAGTCACCTTTCTCTTCCATTTCTTATACCAACTCAATAGTTGCCAAATTTTAGCAATTCTATTTTCATAATGTCTCTTTCACTTTCATGTGAACTGAAGGAGCTTATATTTTTAATTTCCCAGAAAACTTTCCCATCACCCTTATTCTGGTAAATGAGTTGGGTATATGCAGGCCTGGCTATGTATGGTGTCTGTGGCAGACAGATACTAGGTGTGTGGCCCCTCATAATCCTCACTTCATGGTTCATCCATCCCTCCTTAGTATGAGTGGGATCTTTGACCTATGAATTGCTTTTACCCAGTAGACTATGGCAAAGGTAAAGGTTGTCATTCCTGTGTTTATGTAAGACCTATTTTGCTAGACTGCTCTAGAGATTCTTCTTCCTGGTTTGATGAATCCATGTTGGGGAAGCTCACTCAGCAAGGAACTGTGGGTGGACTCTTGAAATCGAGGGCAGCCAGTAGTAAGTCAGGGACCTCAGTTCTAAAACAGCAAGAAAACAAATTCTAACAAGAAGAATGAGCTTAGAAATGGACTATGTCCCAGTTTAGCCTATAGAAGAAAACATAGAGCTGTCTGACCCTTCAATTGCAGCTTTGCAGAAAACCCTAGTAGGTTGTGACCAAAGTCTTGACCTATAGAAACTGTGATATTAAAAAAAAAAAAAAAAAAAAAAAAAAAAAAAGCTTTCTTTTAAGCCACTAATTTGGCAGTAAATTTGTTTGCAGCCATAGTCAAAATCTCCTAGCCATTTAATAAGAATAGATTCTTATTAAAGTGGCCACAGATCCTCCCTAAAATACAGTTGTATTCTCCTTATAAGTGACAGTGATCATTGGTAAATAGTGCAAGCAGTAATTAATATTTCTCCTGCCATTAAATAATGCATCCCTGCCAAAACCGGTTTGGTTCAGTGGATAGAGCATCAGCCTGTGGACTGAAAAGGTCCCAGGTTCGATTCTGGTCAAGGGCATGTACCTTGGTTGCAAGCATATCCCCAGTAGGGTGTGTGCAAGAGGCAGCTGATCGATGATTCTTTCTCATTGATGTTTCTAACTCACTATCCCCTCTCTCTTCCTCTCTGTAAAAAAAAACAAAACAAAAAAACATATATATATATATATATATATATATATATATATATATATATATGAAAGAAAATGGAAACATTTAAAAATAAATAAATAAATAATGCATCCCTATTTGCATGATGAGAGGGTTATGGACTGAGGCGAGAATGTTGAAGGGGAATGACACTTGAAGTGAATGCAAGGGGATCACACTCTCCATATGATACATCTGTGTGATATCATATCAGTTTCCTTTGCTTTTAGTATCTCCGTTTTCATATCTATTAGATGATGGAGTGATTTCTAAAGTCTCTTCCAACTCCAGTAAAAAAAATTAAGGTCTCTACTAAAATCATTCTGAGTTAGAACTCTTGGTTATCAATAACAGAATTTTACTTGAGATAGCAAAGATAAAAGTAATCTATACTAATAATAGAGGGATATGCAAATTGTCTGGGACAATATCACAGTAACAGTAATGACCAAACAGTAGGCTGGCAGACTGCCTGAGGCGACAAGGCCAGCAGGGGGTTTAGTGAGGGATGACCAAATGACCAAACAGCAGGCTGGGTGGGGCAACCAGGCTGGCAGGGTGGGCAGTTGGGGGCAGCCAGGTCAGCAGGGAAGGCAGTTAGGGATGATCAGGCTGGCAGGGGGGCGGGCAGGTGAGCAGTTAAGAGCCAGCAGTCCTGGATTATGAGAGGGATGTCCAACTGCCAGGCCTAAACCGGCAGTTGGACATCACCCAGGGAGTCCTGGATTGGAGAGGGTGTAGGCTGAGCTGAGAGGACCCCCTCCTCCCCATGCATGAATTTTGTGCATTGGGCCTCTAGTACATAAATAATAAATAAAGTTAACAAATAAAATGTATTTATTAACCTTCTCTCCAGAGTGCAAGGAATGGTAAATTAGTAAATGTCCTTCCACTCAAACAAAACCTGATTCTAATTCTACATCTTCTTGTAGCAGGAGTGTGCAGGGAAAGGTATGTGCAGGTGTGGGCATGAGGCTTTGAAAAGCAAGGATGATACTCAAAATATTTAATGACTGCTACAGCACGCTAGCTGAGCACCAGCCTGGGGGAAAGGAGTTGGGAGTTGGCAAAATGGGGGTGAACAGAAAAGAATAAAATATAGTAGTTCTTCCCCTTCCAATCTTTATCCCCCACTAAATAAGACTATTGGTGCCTCAATGAATTAATTCACCTGGTGCTGGTGAGAGGAACTGGTTGGGCAAGAGGAACTTCTGAATATCTCTTCCCCTGAGGATTTTGTGAGTCAGAACATGCCACTGGAGCCCAGAGTAAAGGGACTGCTTTTACTTGGTTTTATGTTTCTTGCGTGTTAATAGTGACTAATAGTAAAACCCTGTGGTTATAAACTGCACCATTTCTCCCTTTCATGTGGAGGACTGTAAGTAGGGGTTGCACCAGTATGTGCCCTACACACTAGCCATTGTCATTCCCTGCAGTCCTGCTGTTGTCTATCTCTGAGATTCTGAGAGTGCTGTTTCCTCAGCCTGGAATGCTTCACTTCCCTCTTGTCTGCTTTTTAGGTCTCACCTTTCATGACTCAGAATGGAACTTTTGCTAGCCTTCCCAACACTAAAATGCCAAGTGACTAGAGAACAGTCTTCTGGGTTTTTTTTTTTCCATAACACCCAGTGTACCTCTCTTACAGCCTCTATAGCATTCTATTATATGTATTGTTCCTTGTAATATTGTACATATAATGGTGCATATATAATACATAGTTTCTGGATAGATGAATGAATAAATAATAGAATATATGCCTAAGTGACTGGCCATTAGCTATGACAAGCACTGATCACCAATGCAGGAGCTGCAGAGTAACAGCAACTTTGCAGAATGCCCTCTCTCACTCCAGGAACCCTCAGAGGATGTCAGACTGCCGGTTTCAGTTTGATCCCATCAGTGCACAAATCTGTGCACCTGGCCTCTAGTTTGTGTGTGTGTGTGTGTGTGTATACATACATACATACATATACAATATATATATATATATATATATATATATATATACACACACACACACACACACACACACATATATATGGCTAATATGCTAAGTATTCTTCTAACCAGTAGCTATGACACACACTGACCACCAGGGGACAGATGCTCAATGCAGGAGCTGCTGAGCTACAGTGACTTGGCAGCCGTGATTCTCGGGTGATGCACCCCAAAACTATAGAGGAGGGAACCCGATTCCTCCTGGGGCCATGTGATTCCACCTTTGGCCATGGATTATGTTGTTGCTGGGGCATTGTGGGCCCCGAATCTGGTTTACTGCACACTTGCATTTGCGTTCCACACCCTATATGACAGCAACTTTGCAGTGTGCCCTCTTACACTCAGGGAACCCCTTGAGGGATGTTGGAGAGCCAGTTTTGGCCCAATCCTTGCAGGCAAGACTGAGGGACCCCACCTGCCAGAGGGACCCTATTCACTCAGCAGACACCCTTTGAGCCCTGGCGCAGCTCCAGGTGCAGCCAGCCGAGGAGGGATCCGGAGGTTGGCTTCAGGGCATGTCCAGCCTGTCTCACCCAGTCCCACCCTCGTAGCCGCCTTCTAATTAATTTCCTATCTATGTGCTTGAAACTGTGCACCGGGTCACTAGTTGAATAATAACCACATGTCCATTTGTCCCCAGACTAAATCTAGTTTAGTATCCTCACAGCCTCCAGAGAAGGTGTTTTGCTTCTGACCTAAACAATTTGCTGATCCCTTGTCAGAAATGTAGAGGGATCAGGGCTAATTAGGTTTGTCTAAAGAAAAAGACAGAGGAAGAGGGAGATGTAAAGCAGCCAGACCTCATCTTGTTGCAAAGTTTACTGAAATCAATCTCAATAAAATTGGGTCAGTGGCAGTTCCCTTCCAGCCCTGATTTAATAGAGGGGACAAGGGATGGTGAGTGCACCATTAAAGAGGAGTGTGGGAGGAGGAAGGGAGACTGCTCAGCTCCGAAGCAGCCAGTCATGCCCATTAGTGGCTGTTGGGAGAAGGAGCACATTGCCTATGACACTCAGTGTCCTCCCCAAGAAGCCCAGGTTCCTGGATTTTGAGCATGCTGAGTCTGACCTCTTTGCCTCCTCCCATGGTACCACTGATAATGGAGTGACCCTGACCCCGTTATGGTTGCTTTGAGCAGATTACCTCTTTTAACATATATTTTAAAAAGATAATAAAAATTCTTGTTTGTTATTAGTTCAGAAGCACAAGCTGTTCATAAAGCATCACACACATCACAATTGCAACAGTTTACTGCATGATATTTTCACCTGTGATAATGTTCAGTTAATTTTAGTTCATGGGAATTATATATAGACTAGAGGCCCGGTGCATGAAATTTGTGCACGGGGTGGGGGGCGGTCCCTCAACCTAGCCTGCACCCTCTTCGAACTGGGACCCCTCAAGGGTCCCAGGTAGTCAGACATTCCTCTCACAATCCAGGACTGCTGGCTCCCAACTGCTCACCTGCCTGCCTTCCTGATTGCCCCTAATGGCTTCTGCATGCCAGCCTAATCACCCCCTAACCATTACCCTGCCAGCATAATTGATGCCTAACTGCTCCCCTGCCAGCCTGTTTGCCCCTAACTGCCCTCACCTGCATGCCTGGTCACCCCTAACCGCCCTTCCCTGCAAGCCTGGTCCCTCCCCGCCCAGCTGCCCTTCTCTGCAGGCCTGGTTGCCCCCAACATCCCTTCTCTGCTGGCCTGGTCACCCCTAACTGCTCTCCCCTGGAGGCTTGATCACCTCCAGCTGCCCTCCCTTGCAGGCCTGATCCCTCCCAACTGCCCTCCCCTGCTGGCCATCTTGTGGTGGCCATCTTGTGTCCACATGGAGGCAGTCATCTTTGACCACATGGGGGCAGCCATCTTGTGTGTTGGGTGACGATGAATTTTCATATTATTTTTTTATTAGATAGGATTAGATAAGGGGCTGGCTGGTTTGCCTTGAAGGGTGACCTGGATCAGGATGGGGGTTCCCTTGGGGCATGGGGCGGCCTGGGCGAGGGGCCTGTGGTGGTTTGCCAGCCAGCCATGCCCCCCAGTGACCCAAGCGGAGGCCCTGGTATCTGGGATTTATTTATCTTCTATAATTGAAACTTTGAAGCCTTGAGAGGAGTTCAGGGCCAGCAAAGGCAGGCGGAAAATTTGGCTTCCTCCATTGCCAGAGAAACCCAAGCCTCCTACTCTCTACAGCTCTGTGGATGCCTCAATTTTTGTTGGGATTTATTTATCTTCTGTAATTAAAAGTTTGTAGCCTTGAGTGGAGTTCAGGACTGGCCAGGGCAGCTAGAAAGTTTGGCTTTCTTCATTGCCGGAGAAACCCAAGTCTCCTGCTTGCTGCAGCTCCATAGCCACAGCCATCTTGGTTGGGTTAATTTGCATACTCACTCTTGATTGGCTGGTGGGCTTATCAGGAGTGAGTATGTGGGTGTGGCAGAGGTATGGTCTATTTGCATATTATTCTTTTATAAGATAGGATGGGTGAATAGCAGCCATTCATATTGTGTATTTTATTAAGGATATTTTTAAAACATTGAAAATTAGTTTTAAAAAGAAAAGTAAGTCTTCTGGAATATCAACATCTAGGGCATATATTTAATTTGGATCACATTGCATGTTTCTCTATGCCATATGGTCTCTGTAATTTTTAAAGGCTGTACAGTACTCCATCTGGTGCATGGACCCTCACTAATTTAGTCAGGCCTCAGTCATCCTATCTTACCCTGGGGACTACTTGCCTCTTCCTGCTGGAATTTCCAGTTGGCACTGCCAGGAGCCTAACGCTCAGATAAAAATTCCCAGGCTGTTTAGGGAATTCTTGGAGGCTCTCAGGAACACTTGTGGAGAAAGATCCAATCAAGTTGGGTCTCCATACCCAAGGTAGTTTCCAGAATCTTCCCTGGGTGTCCTCAGAGCTGAAGGATTTCTCTGGTGAGAAGGGTAATCAGAGATTTTCAATTTCATTGGGAGAGGGAATGAAGGGAAAAGCATTTTAGTGGAGTTTGAACTCTTCAGGATGCCCCTTAAGTAGGCAGAATTCTTGCAGCTCAGTTTGCTTCAGTTCAATTCACTTGGACGCTTAAAAAAAAATGAAGTGGTCTATTTCTGTAGCACATCCTGCTGGGAAACCAGAATTACCCCTGTCCTTTTTTTTTCCTTCTCTTTCCCCTCTCCCAGGTGGAAAAATGTGCTTCTCCTCAGTTGCTTTGTCTTATCCTCATTATTTCCACCCCTAGCATATTCTCTTCTAGTGCATTTCTAGATTATGCTAGCATTGTCTAAGGATACTGGAGTAAATTATCATACACTCCTAGAGTAACTAAATTCCAAATATGCTAAGCATTCACAGTATTAGGTCCATGCAGTCAACAATATTTTTAAAGCACATACTATGTACTAGGTCATATGGGGATGGTAATGCACAGCATGCACACCCAACTTTGCTCTCCAGGTGCATACAGTCCACCAAAGAAGTAAATATGGAATTACAAAATGATGAAATGATGTAAGAGAGGTCAGCTCAAGATGCGATGTCCCACAGGCGCAGAAGTTACCCTTGACAAACTTAAAACCTGGCTCAAGATCTGTGTCCCTGAACTCACTCAGAGAGCCAGACATAGTAACTGGTGAAGGTTCCAATTTATCTCCCCCAGTCCTGAGGTAGGGGCTTGGGTGTAGCCCAGGTTTCATCTATTCTGAGAGGCCTTCCAGATGGCCACATGGAAAGCCAGTTCTGGCCCCCTAGCTCACCTAGGCAGCAAAAACAGTCAGCAAACATGGACTGAATTACACTGGTCAATTGTTACATCAAAACCCTGAAACCAAGCCAGAATCAAGCATGAATAATGCAGTTGTTATCATATTGTCTTAGATTGCCATTTTCATATTTGCATCCTAGTTAAAGGACCTGAGAACCAAGATATGTCTCCTCCAGACAGACATCAACTAAAAAGCTACAGACAGAACACTTGGCCATTACTGGGGATTCTGACCCAAGCTGTTCAACAGAGGAAGTCTGAGCCTGTACTCCTTAGCATAAAGTAGATGATAGATAGTAGAGTAGAATGAGGAGCTGTAAGGGATTGTGTAATTTCCTTAGCAACAAACAAGCAGGATTGTGGCAAAGTCCAGACATTCAAGCCTCAGGTTTCCACTGAAGAGAATAGTTTGCCACCCCAAAATATATCTTTTAGAAGTATTATTTTAAGCAGATTATTGGTAAGAAACAAAAGACTCAGCCTGGATTGGTGTGCTCAGTAGTTAGAGAGTCGGCCTATGCACCAAAGGGCCTCAGGTTCAATTCCTGGTCAAAGGCACATACCTGGGTTGCAGGTTCAATCCTTGGCCTTGATTAAGGCATGTGTGGGTGACAACCAATTGATGTGTTTTTCTCACATTGATGCCTCTCTCTCTCTCTCTCTCTCTCTCTCTCTCTCTCTCTCTCTCTCTCAAATCAATAAACATATCCTCAGAGAGCAGGAGAGCAGGGCAGCCTCACAGGTGTCCAGGTTTGCTGAAGGCCCAAGAACAATTTCTGCATTTCATCTCTCTTGCCTACACATGTTTGCTCCCTGAATTGTCAATTAATTATTATTATTAAGAAATAAAATGGAAAAAAGTAAAAAGGAATGAACCACTCCAGGTGGAATTAACCTTTAATGAATGAACCCTTACCATATAGCACAGGAAAACCATTCTTCTGATTTTTATTTTTAACCCAATTCAACCATAGCTCATTAGCTTCCTGTGGGTGAAATTAGTGTCATGGTTGCTTTTCAAATTGGCCAGCTGGCAGAAGGTCTAAATAGATAAGCTAAGTATCGATGGCTATTTGTTATGAAACGTTAAGGAATGGAGAGATCTGGTTTAAAGGTTAGAAAAACAAATCTTCAAGATTCTCCGAATTTCCCCCATGCAGCCTGCGGGGGAAGTACATGTTTTCTTCCAATAGAAAAACATTAGAGCAAAATTCCTATAAACTACCACTTACATGAAGCCAGTACCTTTTCACCCACATTTATTAAGCCCTCATTATGTGATAGGCGCAGGGCTGAGTGCTTAATGTGTATTATTTTATTAAATCCTAGAAATAACTATATGCAGTGGGTATGATTATTTCCATTTTACAGATAAGGAGCCTGAAGCTCTAAATGGTGGTACTGGGACTCAGACTCAGGATGATATGAATTCCAAGTTCACAGTGCAAAGTCCTCTCCAAGATGGCCCTCGGTCTTTCCATAAGATGTAGAAATAAAGCAAATAGGTAGGGTTTTTAAACAATTGTTTCTTGCATGAGTTTTCATGAATAAGTCTTCTTTTAGGATAAACCCATATAAATCTGTATACCAAGATGTTTCAGGAAAATGTTTTAACTACCTCACTGCCATTTCTCCATGTTACAGTCAGACCAATAGTTCCTATCCTATTCCTTCTTCACATAAAATGTATAAAGTTCAGTGATATGCTATCATCACATGTACTTTGAGCTTCTTGAAAAAGGGATGCTAATGTAGACACTAAGCAGAGCCCTGGCTGGGTGGCTCAGTTAGTTGGAGCATTGTCCCATATACCAAAAAGTTGTGGGTTCTATCCCCAGTCAGGGCCCATACAGGAGGCCACTGAGTGATGTTTCTCACATCAGTGTTTTTTTTCTTTTCTCTCTCTCTCTCTCTCTCTCTCTAATATCCTCGAATGAGGATTAAAAAAATGCAACAGAAGTGATAGAAAACAGTGGCAGTGTGGTATGTATACAACATAAAATAGATCAGATTATTTTGTTATAGTCTGAGACAAAAATAGCTCCTTAATCTTTCATGTCTATTTTTTAATCGTGCTGTATATTGCCTGTGTCTGTGGCTTTGAAGGGCATTCTGAAAGAAAAACACATCTATTCAATACTAGAATGTTGATTGGATTAGCAGTTTAGCATTCTCCTCTTAGAGGGAATATTGCAGTATCCAACATCTTGCCTATTTCCAGCTTTTGGAAGAACCACAGGTCAAAATTGTGTTGCCAGATGAGAGAGTGTTTCATAGCGGGAAGTTGACTGTGAATTTCCATATACTAAAGGCTCTGCTGACCGTCCTCTGAAAGATCCAAGAGCTTTTTATTATGATTCAAAAATATTATGGTCACTTTAGGATTCTTGTTTCCAAAGTCACCAAAATATCATTTGTACTGCTGAAACTGGGCCATCACTTCAGAGTAGAATATGGAAGAAACTAGTGTAAGATCCAAGTAGCTTTTTTTTTTTTTTTTTAATCTTTATTGTTTAAAGTATTACACATGTCCCCCTTTTCCCCCCATTGGCCCTCTCCAGCTAGCTCCCGCCCCCGGCCCAGATCTTCACCAACCTGTTGTCTGTGTCCATGGGCTATGCATCTATCCATATAGGTCTTTGGTTGATTTCCTCCCTCCCCTTCCCTCTGAGGTTCCACACTCTCTTCCATACTTTCATGTTCCTGGATTCGTTCCTTAGTTTATTTTGTTAATTAGATTCCACATATGAGTGAGATGTGATATTTGTTTTTCTCTGACTGACTTATTTCACTTTGCATGGCACTCTCCAGTCCCTCCATGCTGTGAGACACCAGTAGTTGTAAAAGGTATGAGGGATGTGAATGTACTTAACACTACTGAACTGTACATTAAAAAATGGTTAAAGAGGTAAGTTTTATATTCTGCATATTTACCACAGTTAAAAATATTTTTAAAGTTAAGATGGTAAAATTTGTTACATGTATTTTACCACACTTTAAAAACCACAACAAAAAACATGAAGGATAAAAAACTGCCGCTTTTAGCTAGGTGGCTCTGGACAGCACCCCTCCCCCGCAAGTAAAAATGCCTAAACACCCATAACACTTTCACACCTGCCCCCTAGAGGAAGATTCGGTGGAAAGGAACATTTATCATTTTCTTTTTCTTTTCTTTTTTTTTTTACATTTTATTTTGTTGTTTAAAGTATTACACATATAGTTCATATATCTTCTTTTTTTCCCCATTGACCTTTCCCCAGCCTCCCCTACCTGCTATGGCATGCCTTCCCCCCCCCCCCCCCCCCCCCCCCCCCCCCCCCCCCCAGTGTCTTGTGTCCATTGGTTGTGTTTATATGCATGCATATAAGTCCTCTTTGGTTGATCTCTTTTCTGCCCTCCCCAACACTCCCCAGCCTTTCCGCTGTATCTATCTTTTTGTTCATCAGGTTATATTGTTCTTTATTTTCCAGAAATGAGTGAGATCATGTGGTATTTTTCTTTCATTGCCTGGCTTATTTCACCCATTTACCATTTTCTTACTGTGACATTGAAAAGGCATTACGAGATTTGTTAACCTTTTTTTTAAAACAAGAGAACCTCCACCACACTTGAGTCAGAGGAACTCTCTGGGAGAAAAAAAATCAAAATTAAGAATAATCAACATGTATTTCACAGATGTATCAGCTCACACCCAACAGCTCGCTTCAGTTGTTCTGAGCCTGTGGTTGGAACCTTATATTTCATGACCTGCAATTTTGTTTCGAGAGTGGCAGAGAAAGGAGGAAAAGGGACTTTTCACTTCCTCTCAATCAGCTCTGTTGTATAGTTATGACCTCTGGCTGGAAAATAAATGCTTGATAATAAATGCTTGATAATAATAGTGGAGACTCGAGATTTTGTGAATACGAGAGAATTCATTTCTATCTCGGGATTGAGAGGGCAAGTCTTCCAAGGCCTACTGCTCATTTTTTAATGTACAGTTCAGTAGTGTTAAGTACATTCACATCCACCAGGCCTATGTGTGCTGGGCTCGTGGTTCTGTGGGAAGAACAGAGGCCTTGAAGGCCAGGCACTTGACTCTTTTCTAGTAAAATCACCCCAACGGGATAACCTTTGCTCCATGATGTTTTGCTGGAGATAAAGGAAGTAATGAATTTTCAAATGTTTTGAAATGTGAAGACACTATACACACACGTGAAGTGTTGTTAAGTCATGTCACTGAAGCAGAGTGGTGTAATGGGAAAGTGCCAGGCATCAGCAGACCAGGAAATGGGCCTGATTGTCTCGGAAATGAAATGAAATGAATTACTAGTAAATGATCCCCTAGGGCAACACTGGTGCTGGCCATCTTTCCAGGATCTGATCAGTTTCTCTTTTTCCAGATAACGGAGACCGCTTCTTCAGCCCCACATGCCATTTGGTTTGTTAATCGATGCCCCTGCAGCTTAAGTGTGTTTTTCTCATGGTAAAATATAGACTGGGGGTCAGGAGCAAGCCTGGGACCAAATGTGGAATTCCCTCTGCCTCCCTGCTGCTTGTATGTGTAGGCCGTTGCTCTATAAAGACGGGCTAGAGAGCTAGGAAGGAGAACGAAGTGGTATAGAAATGGATTCCCAGCATGGCAATGTAAGAGGCATGTTTGTGTGTAAGTCATTGGAGAGTCCTTCACCCATGTATCTCAGGGCGCGAAAGCGTGTGTGTTTTTGCAAGGGCCCTCCCGGGAGGGAGTGTTATAAGATGACTTTCTAGGCAGAACGACCCTGCATGTGCAGACACCAGTGGAGAGAAGATGTGAAATCAGTCTTGAGATCAAAGGTGAAGTTTGCCGTTGTGTGTCCCCTCCTCCTGAAACACTTGGGAGAGCCCCCCGGGGTGGGGTCTTGGAAAGAACCAGACAGCGAGGCTCTTGATGCACGCCTCTCTTTCTCACCCCCTCGGGCCTTCCACAGCTGGAAGGGGGCCGTGGGGTCCGGAGCCCCGGGCAGAAGGAAGAGGCGTCAGCCAACTTCCTCCGCGGCGGCGGCCCGGGAGGCGGCGGGGCGGAGGGCGGGGGGCGGGGGGCGGAGGGCGGAGGGGCTGCCCGGGGCTGCGAATCCCGCGGCTGGAGGCGGAGCCCGGCGGTGCCCGCCCCCGGCCGGCCCCTTTTCCTGGCCGCTCCGGGTGCAGCGCGGGCCGGGGTCACAGCCGCCTGCGGGGAGCTGGGAGCAGGGAACACAGCGGACCCAGAGCTGCCCTGACGGTGAGTCCCGATGCATCGACCCTGCGCCGCCCCCGTGTCCCATCCCTGGAGGCGCGGAGCAGGTCGGGCCGGGGGGGGGGGGGGGGGAGGGTCAGGGCTGCGTTCTTGGGGAGCCCGGGGGCGCGAGCACGCTGGGCGGGGATGTCAGGATCGCCGACTTAGGGGAGCACCAGAACCCGAGCCCAGAGGGGCGTTCGGGATCGCGATGTTGAGGAACCCGAGCCGGGGCAGAGGGTCAGTGCCCCTATGTTGGGGACTCTCTGAACCCCAACCCCGAGGGCGAGAGGGCGGATCGGGATCGCGCCGGTGGGGAGTCTCGGAGCCCGAACCTGGAGAGCTGAGGGGTCAGGACCGCGCGCGACCTAGAGGACCTCCGGTGCGGGAACGGGGTTTGGAGGGAAGGGGGAGTGGAACCGGGGGTGCTCTGTGGGCATTCTTGGGGCGCCCCCCGCTGGGCGGAGAACGGAACCCGGGAGGGGAATGCAGAGGAGAGGAAACCCAAGGCGGGTGGGCGGGAGGGGAAGCCCGAGGGAGGGGAACCCCAGAAAGGATAGGGTGGGGCGAGGCTGCGGCGTCTCCGGGGAAAGATGGAAGGGGCCCCCGCTCAGAGAGGGTGGGCGGGGGAGGCGGAGCTGTGCGGGGACCGGGGCGGCTGGGTCCGGGTTGGAGAACTGGGGCCTGGAAGGATGGAACCCGGCTCGGGGTTCGAGGGGGCCGGCTGGGTGGAGGGGCAGAGATCCGGACCGTGTCGGCCAAGGGCACAGCCCAGACTCCCCAAGAGGGCAGTCACTCGAGAGAGCAGGACGGCCCACCCCAGGGGGGTCTCCGAGCTGGCTGCTGGACTTGGACCACTTGGGTGCGGGAGGCGGATGGGGAGGCGCACCTCGCAAACCCGGCGCGGGGACCTGAAGGCGGCTGTGGTCCCTCAGCCACCCACCGACCGTCCGACAAGGGGAAGATCCAGATGGGCTCTTGGTTGCACCCTGTATTGGTGAACTGGATTAGAAGTGATTTTGATCAGAGAGTTAAGAGAATACGCATGGTGTGAGATTTCAAATACACAGGTAAGATCTACAAAGAGTTGTGTAATTTTTTTTTTCATCTACATGAGCTATTTGCTCCCCACTTTCCTGTTCTCTGTGAGAAGCTGTTTCTGAGTAAAAATCAGCACTGTGCGAACACACACACACACACACACACACACACACACCCCGCCCACAAATGCGCTGCATTCTTCAGCCAAGTAAACACCAGGAGTGTTGTACAGTTTTTATGGGTCCTTTGTGCTCCTGCGGGCCCCCTTACTGAAGTGAAGAGGAGGTTATCTACTTGGAAGGTGGACTGCCTTCGCTCTCCTAAGACGTCCACAGGCCGTGCCCACTCCTGCGGGGTCCAGGCCACCTAGCAGGGAGCCAGGCTGCTTAGGACCTGGGCGGATGGCTATCCAAGTGTGTCTGAAGATAAACAAATGACCAGGGCAGTGTCTGTGTGTTCTCTGGTGTTTGTCTTTGGCGCCATCTCCCTTTCTGTATGATAATTAGTTTATTTGTTATAACAGCTAATTCAGGGCCCGGGATTCTATTATGTGGATTTTTCTATTGGAAGGTTTCTAGGCTTTGGGGGTCCAGGGGAGGAGAGATGCCCCCTACTCCTCTGTCCTGGATATAGATCCATCTTGTAGCACACACTGAGATTTGAGCTTCCTGGGAGAATCCAGGACTAGGTTGGCAAATAACATTTGTTTGGGCCCAGGTTTTTTTTTGTTTGTTTGTTTTTGTTTTTTTTTTCCATGAAAAGGAAATCTCTTCAATAATTATGCAAGTTGACGGGAAAGTGATGGATGCTTTTTACAAGTATCATTTCAGGACAAGCTATCTTTCATGAAGGGGGTGGTCAGAACCTTACAAAATCTGCATTATCATTATTACAGCAGAATGTTTATTCGCTTGGACTTAAAGCTAGCCGATTCTTCCAATTCTTTACCCGACTGTTAAAAGAAAGATGCCAACACTTATACATTCAAGTGAGTATTCCTTCCCTTCAAAAGCCCTGCCTTGGCAAGCTGTGCACTCATTCCGGGGATGCTGTCATTGCTGAGAATAATCTGGGAGCTCGTGCTTTGGCACTGCCTGCAGAGTTTGCAACACATTTAACTGAATTGCCTCCGGATGCCAAACCTTCCTCACTTGGGAAAGAGCCAAACACCATGTGGGACCAACTGTGGCCTCTGAGGTGGGGAGTTGAGGTTGTCATAGAAAGTATGCCCATTAACGTAACGAGAGACCCCTTGAGGGACTGGTGGTTCCTACATAGGCATCCAGTAAAGGTGTGTGTAGTATGTGTTTAGGATTGAAAGTAATTGAAGTACAACCGTCCTTGGGTGTATATGTTCTGGTATGGGTGTGCAAAAATTGGTCCTATGGCTTTGTTGGTGTGCTTTACAGCCTGGTAAGTTGGAGAACATAAGTCTTTCTTTTCCCCTGTGGGTACTCTTCACCAGGCCCTTTTCATCATTGTGGATTTTTACAGAAAACAAAACAAAAAATGTGTTTTTCTCACACAAAAAAAAAGTACCCAGAAAGTTACTTAACCCCATGTGTGTAAAGAATGCCCAGTACTTGAGATTTTATGTGAAAAGATCTATATACTAGTAGAATGTAAGGGGAAGAGAATGGTTTCTGAAATCCCAAAATTTCAGTCAGGATTCTAAGGCACACATCTCTCTTTTCTTCCATTGTTTTTCTAATTTCCCAGTGGTGGTTTTCTTTCTTTCTTTCTTTCTTTTTTTTTTTTTTTTGTTTGTTTGTTTGTTTGTTTTGTTTTTTTCACATTCTATAACCTAAAGCTTTATACAGCCATTGCTTGACTCTTTTTTAAAAAAAATATATTTTATTGATTTTATACAGAGAGGAAGGGAGAGAGATAGAGAGTTAGAAACATCGATGAGAGAGACTCATCAATCAGCTGCCTCTTGCACACCCCCTACTGGGGATATGCCCTCAACCAAGGTATATGCCCTTGACCGGAATCGAACCCGGGACCCTTCAGTCCCCAAGCCTACGCTCTATCCATTGAGCCAAACCGGTCCCAGCGCATCGCTTGACTCTTGATCTGGCAGTGATCATGGGCAAATTATTACATGTCTTTTGGCCTCAGTTTTCTTACATTAAAAAGAATATGCTAATGAGTATGTACCACATGGGCTGGAATGAAGATTTAGTAAGATTTATGCATGTAGAACACAAATTCAGTGCCTGGCACAAAAGTGCTCCATAGAGTCCAGCTATTTTTGTTATTAATATTGATTATTGATAGTTATATTGAAGCCATGTATGGATCTATCATTTTCCAGGTAATGCTGTTCTCTTCAGTTGGCTTTGCAAATGGATATCTGAATGAGAACATTGGTTTCTACTCTCCTGGCCTCCTAGGAATTCTTAAAGAGCAACCTTAAAAGCAGCTGTAGTTAGCTACTTTATTTTTGATTCAGATGTTTTTACAAACAAGCATTCCTGTTTTGATTGTTAGGTATAATAGTTTAGTGAAGATCTGAAGGGGAAAAAATATGTGAAAGCTTCTCCTGGAATTTTTTTTCTGTAATCCAATAAAATACTACTCGAATGAAACCGCTACAGTTCCCTTGGCTTGTATTGACAGGGATGATTCTGGTGAACATTTGTTTCAATTGAACTTGAGTTTTGCTCTGTTTTTTTTTTTGTTTTTTTTTTTTCATTGATAACCTGGCACTGAGATCTCAGCTCTTCCGTCAATGTTGCCATTAATTTTTTTTTTTTTTGCAGAATATGAATTTTATTAAAACGTATGTAAACTAGGAAGACACAGACTGTGGGAATATAATTTTAATTTAATGAAATGGCTAAGGGTTGCTATGAGGTAGATGTTCCATGAAATGTTAGACATTTAGTGAGAATTCTCTGTGTTCTATGGGCAGAAGATAGAGAGATGTATAAGAACAGACTGGTCCTCCAGAAAGTCACATAATGTGCTCTCGAAGGATTATATGCATTAGCAAAAGTGTTTTCTTCCAATGGCTTCCAAAGATTAAATGGACTTCACTCATGTTGTATTCTCTCAATTTCTTGGAGAAGGCTAAATATATAGATCTCTTTATAGTGGTCATAATTTTTAGGGGTGTTAACTCTTTCAGGATTAAGTCCTAGCATGTGCTCAAATTGCACATAAGGAGATAGTGCTATAAAACTACTTGGTGAACCCTAACTGGTTTGGCTCAGTGGATAGAGCATCGGACTGAAAGGTCCCAGGTTCGATTCCAGTCAAAGGCATATACCTTGGTTGTGGACACATCCCCAGCAAAAGGTGTGCAGGAGGCAGCTGATCGATGTTTCTCTCCCATCGATGTTTCTAACTCTCTATCCCTCTCCCTTCCTCTCTGTAAAAAAAAATCAATAAAATATATATTTTTTTAAAGTACTTGGTGATTTGTAAAATGATATATAACTATAGGATAGGGTGATATTGTTGTTGTACTTATAAAGTACCAGGAAACAATACAGTTGTTTTTAAAGTAGAGGAGGAGTGGTTTTGACCACCCATCCCAATAACCAGAGGACATTTGGAATTGTCTGAGACATTTTTGGTTGTCATAACTGACATCTAATGGATAGATACCAGAAATGCTGCTAAGCATCTTCTAATGCATAGGATAAACCTTCACAACAAAAAATTATCCAATCCCAATGTCAGTAGTGCTGAGAAACCCTAGTCTAGAGCATGGGATCTAGAGTGAAGGATCAACCTACATTAGCATCCTAGCACCACCAGTTATTAAATACTCAACCCTGGGTGAGTACCTTAAACCTGAGAATCTATAAAATGCATGTCTGAAGAGATATCATGGAATTAAGTGAGATAGTACACAGAAGGCACCCAGTAAATGGTCACTTAGTATTATTATGTTGGGTTAGTAAATCCAGGGACTACATGCCTCAAATAGACACTGCTTTGGGAGTGTATTTTTTTTTTTTATTATTATGTTTTTATTGATTTCAGAGAAGAAGGGAGAGGGAAAGAGAGAGAAACACCAATGATGAGAGAATCGTTGATCAGCTGTATCCTGCATGCCCCACACTGGGGATCAAGCCTGCAACCTGGGCTAATGTCCTGACCAGGAATTGAACCATGACTTCCTGGTTCATAGGTCAACACTCAACCATTGAGCCACACTGGCTGGGCCATTAGTGTGTGTGTGTGTGTGTGTGTGTGTGTGTGTGTGTTAACCAATTGTGTACAGAACCAATACAGGTTTCTTAGTCCCATCCAATACATGTTTCTTGTGTCCAAGAAAAAGGCAGGGACACAGATCCACGGCCTCTTCCATTCATGGTACCTTCTGCATTCTGGCCCAGGTTCTGCCCTGGTTCTGCTAGGCAGCTCAGTGTAGGCTGCAGATCAGTCCAACCAAGTGAACTGGACAGTCCCAGACCTCTCTTCTGTATAGCAATGATGAACTGAGGATGGAGAGCTTTCATTTAACCTGGGCTACACCTAGAAGGAGCCAGCCAGGCCATGAACACCCTTCAACTGAGCTTATCTCCATGCTGTCCTGAAACCCCTGTCTCTGCGAGGTCAGAGCAGGCAAGGAGGCCAGCAGTTTCCCTTTACTTTTCCTTAGCTTCTCCTCAAGCAAAAAGTTCTTATAAGGGGTCCCTTCAGTCTTAGCAATATCCCCCTAATCCATTCCAGATTTTGCTCTGCATGGAGTCACCCAGCCATCTGGGAGGAGAAAGGAGGCCTCTATAAAGCCCAGGCTCCGCTTTGATCTTGACTCCTTTCTGGGTTTCCTGGAGCACACTGAAGCCACAGGAGTAAGTGATCCACTCACAGGCACCAGCAGACCTTCAGTGGGGTGGGGGTGGGGGTAGGGTGACATCCTGGTGCTGTGTTAGCAGACAGGGATGTAAGTAATTCACCCAGTGGTGTTTTAGCTGGGAGCTAGATTGAAGCCATTAGTTCTGTGGTGCTCAGTCCTGGCTGCACAATAATAGAACCACTTGGGGCTGTCTAAGAATTGCTCAGTCTCCACTTCAAACCATTGATTCTGAATCTTGGCAGGTGGGGCCCAGGGAATCAGATTTTTAAAATGCTTCTTAGATGTCTCTGATACCCAGTAAGAGTTAAGGGTCAGGACTATGCCTTGTGAAGTAAATGACCTGCTTATAAAGAAAAAAAGGAACCGAAACAAATTAAAAATATCAAAGTAACAGCAATATTTTGTTAAGCTTTCATTTTAGTGATCAATGTATGCCTGTTTGCAATGTAAATTATATTTCTTAAAATGGGTTCCAGTAAAAAAAAAAAAAAAAAAAAAATTGGAAAACTATTGTTTTAGACTCTTTAGGGGTGTCGAACTCAATCAGAGAAGGGGCCAAAATCTAAAATCCAGCCTAAATCGCGGGCCGAATGGTTTACTGAACAGTCATAAACTGTCATTGTGATGGAAACGCAGCGGAGTGCAGTGATGACAGCGCGGTGCGGGCCACATTGCAAGGCCTGGCGGGACGGATTTGGCCCGCGGGCCTTGTGTTTGACACATATGTTTTAGAGCCTTAGAGGTATTTAATGAATACTAACAAATTTACCTCTTGCAATATTTCCATGCAAGGATCTGCAATACAACTGTTGCAGCTAACCTAGGAGGCGTAGAGAGGAGATACCATTATACTGATTTTTTTTTTTTTAACAGATGAAGGGAACTTGGAGTTGGAGAGGGTATAAAATGTGTCAAAATCATAATGAGAAAATGGCAAAAACAAAGACTCAAACCCAGGGCTTCAGATTACTGCCACCAGGCTCTGTTGATGACATCTTTCTCTCCTTATTTAGCAAAGCCTTGGTAAAGGAACTGTGATAGAGCATGAATGAGTCTGGCCTCAGCATTGTACAAATAACTACTGATGGACCACTTACTAGTGTCAGGAAATCCTATATAATAAAAGGGTAATATGCAAATTGACCCTGACATCGGAACAACCCAACTGGTGTTAAGTTGCACACTGACCACCAGGGGGCAGATGCTCAATGCAGGAGATGGCCCCTGGTGGTCAATGCGCTTCCACAGGGGGAGCTCCGCTCAGCCACAAGCTGGGCTGATGGCTGCAAGTGCAGAATGCAGCGGCATTGGCAGGAACCTCTCCTGCCTACTCAGCAGCACTAAGGGCAAGGTCGATGGCCACCTTCTTGCTGTGTCTTCCCGTGGCAGTGAGAGAGACAGAGAGACAGACAGCAAGCACTGGGTGAATGCCCTAGAGCAAGAGTTAGCACTCAGTCCCTTTTTTCCTACTTACTCCCATCCGGGGACCCCATCCTAATGACCTCATCGAAACCTAATTACTTCCCAAAGGCCCCAGAATCAAATGCCATCACATTGGGGATTATGGCTTCAACATAACATTAGAGATGGTAGAGGTGAAAACATTCAGTTCATAACACCCTAGTACCTATAGCTTCTACTCACCTTTCTTTGTGTGTGTGGCTAGAAATCCCCGCCCAAACCACCCAGTGATTAAGGCAGGAACGCCCTCTTTGTTGCATAGAACTACTTTATGGAAATTTGTTCAGGCGATTTGTGATACTTAATGGCATGAATTACTGAAATTCATGGTGTGGCTTAGGTAGCCCTGGCTGAGGAGGAACCTGAGCACTAAACCTTGTGGAGTGAGATTTTGATCTGGGAACAAAAGGATATCTTGTTCATTCCATCATTTATTTATTCATTCATTCATCCATTCATCAAATATTAAGGGCCAGGGTCTATGCTATACACTGGGGATAGAATGATGGGCAAAAATGCAGTGCCTGATCTTATGGAGGGTATAGTTTATTAGGTAAGTTTTAGATGTGACCCTCCAATTCAAAGATAGGGAGAGAAAGTATTTATCATGGCTTTTAAATTCTTGTGCACAGGGTCAAAGTAAAGCTCTGGCCACATGTCAATAGGAGGACACTGGTTGGTTCCCTACTCAGGAAGTTAGAGAGAAAGAGTTAAGACTTATTACAAATGTCTCCCATCCCCACCCCACCCCCCTTTAGAAACCACAATTCCCCATAGGTGGGAGAACTCTCTGCTGTAATAAGTCACCTGGGTTGGATGATCAGGTTTTAGGAAGGCTTTTCTTCTTTGTCTGGTTGGATTCAAACTTCCTAGCTGTCTAGATAACTAATAACTGTCCCTATTTTCTTATGTGAGGAGGACTCAGAGTGCAACTTGTCAAATGAGTGAAGTAATAATAATTATGATTATAATAATTATGAATGTTGGTATAGTAGTGTAATAGAGGTAATGGGGAGAGCCAAGATTTCAAGATGAGCACACTCAGAGAAGAACCAACGCGAGCTCTCCCCCTTCTCCAGGCTGAGCCGGTTCCTGACTGTAACCAGTCCCCAGTTCCTAGGACTGTAAGAATTAGAAGATCAAAGGGTTATTGGTTTAAGAGATTGTTGTGGATCTTGAGACATGGATAGCATAAGGGCAGTGACGTTTATCCCGTGATATCGGCCAAGATTAAGAAGAACCAAAGAACTTATATGCATATATGCATAGCCCACGGATACAGACAATAGTGCAGCGAAGGCCGGTGTGGGGCGAGAGCCAGGAGGAGGGCAAAGGGGGTAAAATGGGAGAATCTGTAATACTCTCAATAATAAAAATAAATTTAAAAAGCTAAAAAATAAATAAGAAAGAAGAAAAAGTAAAGAATTTGTTGCTTTTCATTAGTAGCTTGAAACTGTATTTGCCCTACGGTAGCACCTGCTCTTTGGAGTCTAAGAGATTTCCCAAGGTTCCCTGTAAGTCCACAGTCAGGAAACTGGAAGACGGCTACACTTACCCACACTAGTTCAAGATGGAATAAAAAATACACTTGCTCTGCCGGACCGGTTTGGATCAGTGGATAGAGCGTCGGCCTGCGTACTGAAAGGTCCGGGGTTTGATTCCGGGCAAGGGCATGTACCTTGGTTGTGGGCACTTCCCCAATAGGGGGTGTGCAAGAGGCAGCTGATCGATGATTCTCTCTCATCGATGTTTCTAACTCTCTATCCCACTCTCTTCATCTCTGTGGAAAATCAATAAAATATATTTTTTTAAAAATACACTTGCTCTGTGGAATCTTGCCTGTAGAATATACTTACATGAGAAATAAAACTTTTTGCAGGTGAAAATTATTATTTCATTTTTATTTTAGGCTTATTCTAAAGAGAATCGGTAAAGTTATATAAAATATGGAAGGAAAGGGAAGATGGTATAAAGTCAGAATTGGAGTGTAATGGCTCTTGAATTATAGAAAATTTATATTCTCTGTGGTATATTTAACTCTGGTCCACAGAATTCATTCCAGGAGTCCCATCTTAGGTTTTCTATTTCTGCATTTAAACAAGATAAAAGGTGTTGATAGTATTCTTTTGGATTGCCAGGAATCCTGAGCACTTTAGAAAGTGGAATTAGTCCATTTCATGCCTCCATAATGCTAAGGTTGGAATTGGCTGCAGTACTTGAATGGCACCCAGACAAACAGATTCAGGTAAAGCTCCAAAAATGACATTGGTGAAATCAGATTTTTTTTTTTTAAATCATGTGTTGAATAATAAAATGTTTTCTATTGATTTGAAAAATATGTCTATTTATACAATGGCAACAAAAGTGATTTTGTTATCCTACATAATAAAGGCTAATATGCAAATTGTCCCCTTGACTGGGAGTTCAACCAGGAGTTCAACCAGCCAACCGTCTGTGGTCCCTCCTCCTGGCCAGCCCACCCCTGGTTGTTCCCCCAACCCTGATCAGGGAGGGACAGGCAGACCCCACATGTGCACAAATTCGTGCACTGGGTCTCTAGTGTAAAATAATACAATACAATAAAATGAAAACACCCCCAAATGACAACCTATCATAAAAAAAATGACATTGAAACTGGACAGCATTTCAGGCAGATTGAAACTGAATCATCAAATCTAAGTTTTTTGTAGAGGTTCAGTTTAGGTCATAAAGTGCTATAGATATTTCTTGGATAACATGGACTTCTCTCTCTCTCTTTAAAACATCTTGCATGATGACTAAAGGCTTTGCTAATGGAGTTTCAGCTTTATTATTTACACCTGACTCATCCATCCATTGATCCTCTCAACAATGTATAATATATACAGTGAACATGTAGCAAGTGTTTCACAATAGAAATAAGAATGGCCTTCTGGCTGGTGTGGCTCAGTTGTTGAGTGTTGACCCAAGAACCAAGAGGTCACTGATTGCATTCCTATAGAAATATCTATAGCAATACTTATTGCTATAGATATTTCTTGGATCACATGGACTTCTCTCTCTCTCTTTAAAACATCCTGCATGATGACTAAAGGCTTTGCTAATGGAGTTTCAGTTTTATTATTTACACCTGACTCATCCATCCATTGATCCTCTCAACAACGTATAATATATACAGTGAACATGTAGCAAGTGTTTCACAATAGAAATAAGAATGGCCTTCTGGCTGGTGTGGCTCAGTTGTTGAGTGTTGACCCAAGAACCGAGAGGTCACTGATTGCATTCCTTGTCACGGCACATGCCTGGGTTTCTGGCTCTATCTCCAGCATACAAGAGGCAGCCCATCAGTGATTTCTCTGGCTTCTCTCTCATTGATGTTTCTATCTCTCTACACCTTCCCATTCCACTCTCTCTAAAAAATCAATAAAAACACATTAAAAAAAAAAAAAAAAAGAATGGCCTGGATACAATTGATTTTGATCACATTTTTCTCATGACTTTTTTTTTAAATAATTTTTTAAATTATAAAAAAATGCTATAATAAGACATTTATGGAAGGAGAGTACATGTAGGTATTGATCACAGTAACAGTTATCTATCAGCTCTGTGAAGAAGATTGAATACATCTGCATTAAAAAGTTTTTGCATAAAAGAAAAAAGAAAATCTTAAACTGTGTATAATTATGTGTTTGTGATGTGTCTCATAACCTGGGGAACCAGTGGTGTCTAGATATATAACTAAATTACAAAGGAGGTAATGATAGCACATCCGTTTGTATGTGAAGGCATATAGAGACATAACATTGCTACAAGTATTGAGTAATTACTATGTGCCAGGCATTGTGCAATGCCCTCTATTTACATTCTCTCTAATTCCTAAAACAACCATAGCGGGGAGATATTCCAGTTTACCCAGGAGAACACAGAGATGAAGTGGCTAGCCCAAGGCCATTGCACGGGGGGCATTGGAGGTTCCTTGTCTCTGAGAGGGCAGGGGGCAGATGAGTTTGGATTTAATTCTCTTAGAGTGCATTCTAGCCTGAAGCTGGCATTTCCTGTCCCTCCATTGCATCAGCTTTGTGTAAGCGATTCCAGAAGCTGGAATTTCTGGTACAGACTCTGGATTTATATGTGTGGCTGCCTGAACCTATTGGAGGCATAGACTCAGGTGGCAGGGGGCAGGGTTAGGGGAGGTATTGAACTATTTTTCATTATTTCACATGCCTACAAAATCGCATATATGTGGATCAAATAGTTGCACAGGCCATTAAAACTAGGTAGTGCTTTCTTTTGGCTGGGGCAATAAAAGATCAATTTAGACCTCATCTAAACTCTGATTCAACATTCTGACTTGTGCTTATGTGTATCTGACTAAAAAAATATGGGATAATGACTACTTAATGGCTGTGGTTGATTTAGGAAACTTTCAAAGCATAGAGAACTAATAATAATCTGAAACAGGTTTGATGGTGAAAAGCTTGGACAATAGTGGATGGCCTAGACAGTGAAGTTTCAATGCAGCCCCCATCTCCCATTGCTGGCCCTAGAACCACCCAGGTCTCTGGAGAGGCAGGTTGCCATCATGGTGCTTTTCGACCTAGCAACAATGCCTTCAAGACCCTCTCTGATTTATAACAGATTACATGGATTGAGCACATGCTGTGTGCTGGGAGTTCTACCTGTATTATCTTCTCGCTCTTAAATTTTCTGTTATAGAAAATTTCAAAACAGAGGTAGATGGAATGCCCATCCCTCAACTTCAACAATTATCAACGTAGGGTCAATGTCTTCGCCCCAATACCTTACCCCCAGGTGATTTTGAAGTAAACTGCAGGCATCGTATCATTATTTGTGAGCATTTCAGAATGTATTTTGAAAGATAAGGACTCTTTTTAAAATATATTTTTATTGATTTCAGGGAGAGGGATAGAGAAATAGAAATATCAATGATGGGAGGGAATCATTGATCAGCTGCTCACTGCACGCCCCACACTGGGGTCAAGCCTGAAACCTGGGCTTGTGTTCTGACCGGGAATCACACCCATGACCTCCTGGTTCATAGGTCGACGTTCAATCACTGAGCCCCACCAACTGAGCAGATAAAGACTCTTATGATAACTTTTAAACTTCACAGCAACCCTGTCAGTCAGATACCATTAGATCCTTATTTTATTGATGCAAATAATGAGACCCAAGGAGGTTAAAATATGTGCCCAAGGTCCCCAACTTGTCAGTGGCAGAGTCAGGATTCAAACCCAAGTTGCCTATATTCTGAGCCCATCCTGTTAACTACTAGCTGGTTGCAACCAATCCCTCTGCTGTTGCCGATCCTCAAGGGTGGAATCAGAGCTGGGAGTCAGAAGTGCACACTACCAGAAACACGACTGTTGGTTTCTGTGAATTCAACCACCAGACCATTATATTGTAGCAAATTTGCCTGTTTAGGTACATAGGGGCAGAATAAGGTTTGGAATTGTCATCTTCAAGAATGAAAGCCTGGAATATTAGTGGATCCTCACTGGACAGCAAAACTGATAAAGTAACACAATTCTGAGAGTGTTTAAAATGTTGGAGAAGCCTGCAATGAAAAGGATTCAACAGAAAATACAACAGTCACTGGGCTTGGCTGCCAAGGGACCCAGTAAAAGGCTTCTTTTAAAATGAATTTTCCTTTGGTTTTCTCTCTTGGCAGAAGGAATCAAAGTCGGCCCACTGAGTCATTTCAGTTTGTTTCAAGCGCAGCTAATTGTGTTTATTTGTCTCCCGAGTCACATGCCTGCCTCCTCTCCCTTGCCTTTTCTAAGCTCTCTTGTCTGTGTGTACACTGCGGCTGCCAAAGGCATTCTCCTCACCTGGGAGCCAGTTGGCTGACAACACAGAGTAGATGTTGAGAGGCCAACTCTGTCTCTCCCAGAGGTCTGACCTGTCCCCTGGTCTCCTGCCCACTCAGGGGAGGGGGGGGATTATATAAACTGGCTATGAAAGGAACCATGTCCTCTGCCCTGTATGTGCCCACTTGGTGTTAAGAACAAAGCAGAAAGCAAGTGAATACTATTGGTTGATCCAAGAGCTTTGCTAGTTCAAGTTAAAGAAATAGAGTCTCCCTTTTCCTTATTGAAACAAACACCACATTGACTTGTCTGATTAGCACTTTCCTTTGTTTCTGGGATCACTAACATTTGCTTGCTTCTCAGCTCTTGGTCTCTTTTCTTCCCCCTCCCCCACGCAGTCCCATCACAGAAGCCATATAGCTACTGGAGTACTGCCCAGCTCCTTCTTAGCCTCTAGCCCATGGAGCACTGAACAGTGGTGCTTATTTACATGTCATTGAGGTACTTTTCAGAAAGAGCTTAGAAATTCCACCGTTGGCTCTCTCTGGGACATGCCAGTGAAAACCTCAGCCCTGTCCTTTTTCTGGGATTGTTTTTTGTTTTTTTTTAAATACATTTATTGTAAATGTTTCAAAATAGTTTTTTGTTGTTGTTTGTTTTTTTGTTTTATGATTGATGTGAATTCCACTCTTTTAAGAAGTCTGGGGGAGGGGTGGGGAACAGCGGGTAGCAAGTTGCTAGCTCTCTACAATAGAGTCTGCTCAGGATGGCGCATACCTGGCTGCATGCCCAGCTCTCTTCTGAGCCTGGTGCCCCTGAGAACTGTGGTTGACATGGTGCATCCGTCACAGCACCTCCTCTTCTGAGCTCAGCCCAGGCCTGGAATACCTCTCGGTATGGGATTCCAGGAAGCCCTTACCAACCGGGTTGGCATGAGGGTTGAAATCCATCTGCTGTTTCCTAAGTAAGTGGTCTGGAAAGCTCTTCTGCACTGAAATCCTGTGAGCCTTTCTGGTGTTCACATTAGGTCGCTAACAGCTAGGGACCAGCTCTTTCCTATTTCACCAAAACCAGGTCACAGAGAGGGAAAATGCTGAACCCTTCTGGAGAGCAAATGACGGGGAAATATTTTAAATGTTGACGGTTCTTGGGGGATTTGGAGGTCGTGACTCTCCCTTTTCAACCCACAGTAGGTCTGTAGATTGGTTGGTTTCGTCAGTAACCAACTTTCATGAGAGAAATGGAGTGCTTAGTGCATAAGAGGAATATAAGGGAAATGGAAGCCCAGAACCTAGAGCTCCTAATCTGGCATAGCAGTTGTATTAAAGCTGAGTTAAAATTCAGTGTCCTTTAATGAGATGTGAAAGCAAGAAACTTAATTAACTCTCAGATGATTAGCAATTCTCTTTACATTTGAAGAAACGTGGAGGGTATTAAGAAAATGAATATGAAGCAACAGGATTTCCTTGACCAAAGATGTGTTAACTGTTCATGACCACATGATGGTAGTGCACTGGGCTGTAGAAACGGCTTGGGCTAGTCTGTAGTCACCAGGAATCATTACCTCCTGGTAAATCGTGGGGGAAGAAGCTGTGTGAGCTGCTCCAGGCCTGGCTGCCCCTGGAAGATTGACAGAGGATGCCAGGCTGCTGTCTGGGTGGTTAGGATCAGGTTTGTGAGTACAAGTGTGGTTTTCTCTTGTTTTAATCAACAGAACATTCTTTTGCCAAAAGAAAAAAAGAAGTTAAATCAAGGCTCATTCAGGGATCCTCTGACTTACCAGGAAGGACAGGCAGAGGTCCTTTTCCATACCAGAAGTCTCAACTGGAGGGAAAAAGATGGGGAAGCTATCCAAGCCAAACAAGCATTAGATTGGCCGGGAATTTTAAAGGTATATATGTAAAGAATCAGGTTAGATTTAGAGCTCCCTCCACCTCACCCCCCCTTAAAATGTGTACTTTTATCTAGCATTGCTTATCTAAAAATTCACAGAAATCACTTCTGGCTTACTATTATTCTTTAATTTCTCCATCTTTTTGGATATCATATGAAAAGAAATCAACAACGACAACAAAACACAAAATATCATTTGCTGTTGTTATTTTGGAATAACAGATAGTCTGAAGTAGTCAGATTCTCTGAATGGGAAGAATGCCTGGTGAGGCTGAATAATTGCAACTGTCAGTAGAGACTACAATCCTTTGTCCAAGGGAGCCGTTGGGGTGTTAGAAATGAAACTAAATACTGATCTTGAATTTTTCTGGTAACAATAAGTGCTTGTCTCTTCCCAAGACCATATGATCTGTGGAACTTGCTGGAATAGCTGCTGGCTGGTACTCTACTTTTTGTTTTCTAAAGACACAGGAACTTTAAAATGCACTCATTGGGGTTAAAATCCTCTTATTGAAAAGCATTTTATTTGAATGTTAATTTCGTGGTTGAACTTACGTAATGTTGGCTTGTACATACTGAATAAGCTTACTGCTGGGAAGTGATACTTTCTGGACCTGCAGTCATCTT
Organism: Pipistrellus kuhlii; assembly: GCF_014108245.1. Classification (NCBI taxonomy): domain Eukaryota; kingdom Metazoa; phylum Chordata; class Mammalia; order Chiroptera; family Vespertilionidae; genus Pipistrellus; species Pipistrellus kuhlii. Next base: position 66,797,077 of record NW_023425551.1, on the reverse strand, counting down.
GTCTTAGGCATGTAATTACATTCTTTTTTCTTTTTTTCTTTTTCAACTTTAATTCAGAAATCTTAAGTCAATGGCCTTCATTATTTTCAGTTTACAGATGGTGCTACTGGTGCCAGAAGGATTGTGGTTTATTTTTAAGTATGAGATTCATTTAATTTGATAAGAGAAGGATTTGGGCCTTATGCTTTCCAACTTGCCTATCTCCAAGATCAATATAACCTCAAAGAAGGAAAAGTTCTTCCATTTCTAAATGGACTGTATAATGGATGTGTCTTATTGATATTAATTACAGTATATCTATTTCAATATAACTTTGATTAACCAAAGTTTTCAATTAAGCTAATTTTTACTGACATTGTCCACTTTGGAGAAAAAAACAAACACACACACACACACAAACACACACAAACACACACACACACACACACAGAAATCACAGGGAAATAAAGTCTTACTAGAACTTTCATTTAAGATCAACTTCCATTAGGGATCTAGGCTCACCAGAAACACCATCTACCGTAGTCTTCTCAACCAATGGTAGGTCCATCATCTGAGCTCCTGAGATAGAGAAGGAGATGAATTACTCGGATAGTTCTGATTACCCAAATTATTTTCACTTACACATTTAGTAAATTAAACAAACACATTTTAGAATGATTTTCAATAAATGAAGCAGAAACAGCATTTCCTGAGTAGCGTAGAAGTTTGGGAAGTACCTCTGGAGCAAGACTTCCTGTATGTGGATTCTGCCTCCACAACTTCCTGGCTGGGTGACTTTAGGCAAGGGACTTAACCTGTTTCCTCATCTGTGCTCTGTCTGGGAGGAAGAAATCTTCCTCTGCTATGGGTTTCTCAGCATTTAGAAGGATTCAGGAATCTGGAGAAGGGGCTGCATGTAAATTAATAAAGAGACTAGGAATGAAATATAAATTTGGAAAGCATTCTGGGGAGCCAGAGGAGACCTAGCTTCAGTAACCAACTTCTCTGTATCTCTGGACCCCTAGCTTTTTATTAACACAAATTTCCCTAAGGCAAAACATATATACATATCAAAGGCAAGGTTTGGTATACTGTAGGCATTGTCAGGTTGGACGAACTGCCTTCAGCTGCCCCTGCCTTCTGCTGTCCTGGTAACAGGCAGTAATATATGCAAATCTTTAGGTTTGGGGAAATGCTTTTGGCCATTCCAGGAGGCAACAATGTGATTCAGCACTGCTGAATAAAGAAGCCCATCAACCTTTTGAGGACTTCTTGCATTTATTATGACATGCTGGAATTAGCTTCCAGCATTCCTCTACTCTGCTAGCTTTTTTCAGCTGGTCTAATAATTAAATCAACCTGAAACAGATTAACAGAAAATAACCTACTTTAATTACATATGTATGTATGGAAATCCCATATACATAAAAGGTTCATGCAGTATTATTTACAATAGCCAAGATATGGAAGCAACCCATCAATAGACAAGTGGATAAAAAAGCTGTGGTAGCCCTAGCTGGTTTGGCTCAGTGGATAGAGCGTTGGCCTGAGGACTGAAGGGTCTCCAGTTCCATTCTGGTCAAGGGCACATGCCTAGGTTGTGGGCTCGATTCCCAGTAGGGGGCATGCAGGAGGCAGCTGATCAATGATTTTTCTCATCATTGATGTTTCTATCTCTCTCTCCCCCTCTCTGAAATCAATATATATATATATATATATATATATATATATATATATATATATATATATATATATAAAATCTGTGTTTCATTACTCAGCCCAAGCTTTTCCAAGGATGTCCTGTCTAATTAGCATATTACACTTTTATTATTATAGATTCTTACAATGAATATTTACTGAACATGTACTGTATGTATGCCAAGTACTGTTCTAGATGCAGGGAACATATCAATGAACAGATTAGACAAAGATTCCTGTGCTAATGGGGCTTATATTTTGGACCAGAGGCAGTATTAGAGAGGACAGATAATAAGCATAATAAACAAAAATGGTATATTAACATCACACCCATTAGGATGGCTACAGTGAAAAACAAACAGAAAGTACGTGCTGACAAGGACGCAGAGAAATTAGAACTCCTATACACTGTTGATAAGAATGTAAAATGGTGCAGCTACTATGGAAAACAGTATGGCAGGTGCTCAAAAAATTAAAAAATAGGATTGCCAATGTGCCAGAAATTCCACTTGAGTATATACCCATAAGAATTGAAAGCAGGGTCTTAAAGAGATACTTGAACACCTATGTGTCTACGCAGCATTATCCACAATGGCCAAGAGGTGGAAAACGGCTCAAGTGTCCATCAACAGATGAGTGGATGAACAAAATGTAGTATATACTTACAAGGTGATGATATTCCGTTTTTAAAAGTAAGGAAATTCTGACACATGCTACAACGTGGATGAACTTGGTGGACATTATGCTGAGTGAAATACCTAAGCCAGTCACAAAAAGACAAATGCTGCGTGACTGATTCCACAGTGTGAGGTATCTAGAGAAGTCAACTCCATAGAAACAGCAAGGAGAGGTGTCTGCCAGGGATTGGAGGAAGGGAGAATGGAGAGTTATCTAGTAGTTCTGCCAGGTGAGAGTTCTGGAGACTAGTTGCACAGCAGTATGGATATACTTAACACCCCTGAACTGTACATGTAAAGGAGGTTAAGATGGGAAATTTTGTTAGGCATATTGTACCACAATTTTTTAAAAGCATGAGAACTTAATAAATCACAAGGTAAAAAGTGATAGAGAAGACAAAGAGGAGTAGAATAAAGGGGTTTGAGGGTGCCGGGGAGAGTGCAGCTGTTGAGAAGGTGGTATTTGAGCAAGCATTGGGAGGAGTTGTTTTCCTCCTGGTTGCTGTTTTAATCAGTGCCTGAATCTTCAAGGCCCACGGGTGGTGTGTGGTGGTGCTGAGGCCATGAGCAAAAGGTGTATGTCTTTAAAGCTTATGCTGTTGGGCAGCTGATGCAGAACTCATGGCTGTGGGCATTTCAACTCGATTGGAAAAACAATCCGGGCCCTCAGGTAGCACTTGCACAGATTATAATCATATGTCACCTGAGACTTGAGGTTATGTTACAGTAAAGAGAAATGGCTGCTTTTATACTTGGTCCTTTCTAAAATGAAGCTCTATAACCTAGAAATGACCATCAGGAGTTTGACTTTTTAGTTAGTCCTGAGTTTGCGTATTGTTGCTTAAACCCCTTCCAATATAAGTTTTAAACTCCTTCTCAAGAAGAGGATTTTCAAGACTTCAGCTGACCTTTCTGTCAATCCATAAACTAGGGAAGGCAGCTCCAGGTTACTTATTTCAGTTATTCTCCATCTGGTAGGTAATATGGCTTCTCATTGTAAATCCTGCGACCTAAGCATGTTGTATTACTAATTAAGGAGGCTAGGATAAACAGACATCAACCTCCATCATTTAAGCTAATACTCTGTATTCATGAAGAAGTTCAGAGACATTGTGTTACAGGATTCTTTTTTTTTTTCTTATAAAATTTTATTGGGGTGACATTAGTCAACATAAACATGTAGGTTTCATGTGTGAATTTCTAAGTGATAAGATCTGTATATAGCACCATGTGCCCACCACCCGAAGTCAAATCTCCTGTCACTTCATACTAGGACCCCCTTCTCCTCTCCCCTTCCCTCCCCTCCTCTCTGGCAACCACCACACTGCTGTTTTTGTTCACGAATTTCAGTTTTACATCCCACATATGAGTGAAATCATATGGTGCTTAGCTTTTTCTATCTGTCTTATTTCACTTAGCATAATGTTCTCAAGATCTATCCATGGTGTTGCAAATGATGCTATTTCATCCTTTTTTATGGCGGTACTGGATTCTTGAATTGACTTTTCCACATCTCACCTTTTAACTACTTCCATCCTATCTAGTAAAAGATTAATATGCAGATTGACCATCACTCCAACACACAACATGGCTGCCACAAGATGGCCAGCAGAGGAGGGCAGTTGGGAGGCACCTGGCCTGCAAGGGAGGGCAGTTGTGGGCAATCAGGCCAGCAGGGGAGAGCAGTTGGGAGGGACCAGGCCTGCAAGGGAGGGCAGTTGGGGGCAATCAAGCCTGCAGGGGAGGGGAGTTAGGGGTGACCAGGTTGGCAGAGTAAGGAAGTTGGGGGCAACCAGGCCTGCGGGGAAGGCCAGTTGTGGATGGCAAGAGGGAGGAGGGGGGCGGGGGGGGGGGACCAGGCCTGCAGGGGAGAGCAGTTGTGGGGGGCAGGCCTGCAGGGGACGGTAGTTAGAAGTGACCCAGGCCTGAAGGGGAGGGAAGTTAGGGATGACCAGGCCGGCAGAGGAGGGAAGTTGGGGGCAAACAGGCTGGCAGAGGAGCAGTTAGATATCAATCAGGTTGGCAGGGGAGTGGTTAGGGGTGATCAGGCTGGCAGGCAAAAGTGGTTAGGGGCAATCAGGAAGGCAGGCAGGTGAGCAGTTGGAAGCCAGCAGTCCTTGATTGTGAGAGGGATGTCTGACTGCCCGTTTAGGTCCGATCCTAGTAGGACATCCCTTGAAGGGTTGCAGATTGGAGAGGGTGTAGGCTGGGCTGAGGGACACCCTCTCCCTCCAGCCCCCCATGCACAAATTTCATGCACTGGACCTTTGGTATCTAATAAAAAAGAAGTATAATGAGTATGAATCTCTACTTTGTAATCAAGAAGAAGTCTCTAGCCATGCTCCTACCCCTACCCCACTGACCTTGGAGGAGCTGTGGACACCTGTGGGTAGACAGCCATCTTTGCCACTCCACAAGCCTGCCCCTGCCAAGGATTCTGGAACTGCTCCACAGCCATTCAGCACACACGTGGCTATTTGTGACTCTGTCCCCAAGCTAATGTTGTATAATTGCTAAGATCACAGGATGAAGTGGGAGGAGGAGCAACAAATTCCTTTTTAAATCCTGTCTATAATGATGACAATTAATATTGGTTAACCAAAATAAGCCCAGCACCACTCTTGCAAATGCCCCTCCGCCCAATTTTTAGTAGCATTCTTATCTGACCAGTATTTGATTTTTAGTCCTGAACAAAATTCTTATACCTTTTTTTGGCATACATGTAATATTTTGGGTGCTTTGACAATAAATAAATAAATCATTTAGCTGGGAGTGCCCCCCAGACCTCTGGTTTCTTCCAACATAGAGTGTGGAAGATAGAGACAGGCTTATCTTGACCCCCATGGTGAATGACAGTACATGGGAATGTCGCAGCCATTATGTGTGTGTGTGTGTGTGTGTGTGTGTATTGTCGTCATGGGAGGTATGTCTTTAGATGGTGATAGCAGTACTTAGTAGCAAATGAAAGAAAGCTCAGTGGATTCAACAATTATTCATCAAAGGTCCACTCTGGGCAAATATACACTGAGTGGCCAGATTATTATGATCTCTGAACGTATAATAATCAGGCCACTCAGTGTGTGTGTGTGTGGGGGGGGGGGGGTGTTCATGCATGCACCGGGTGAATATATATATAGTAGAGGCCCGGTGCATAAATTTGTGCATGAGTGGGGTCTGGCCAGCCTGGCCATGGGGAGGTGACATGGGTGGTTGGCCGGCCTGCCTTCTGGTCGAACTCCTGGTCAAGGGGACAATTTGCATATCAGCCTTTTATTATATAGGATATACACTGAGTGGCTAGATTATTATGTGTTCAGAGATCATAATAATCTGGCTACTCAGTGTATGTACCAGGCTCTAAGTGTGGAGGAGAGGGAATGTAATGCCAAGTACCCAAATATCTACAGCACAGCTTGTATGTAATGGCATCATTTAAGTGATGCAAACTGAAGTTTGCAGGAGAATGGACGGAGACTGTAGCTCTGACTGGGTGAGTTAGATACATGGGAGACTCGGCATCTGAGAAGTGCCATCAGGGAAGGGTTAGGAGGGAGCAGTCTCCTGGGCAGAGACCTGCAGAGGAAGCCCCTTCTAGGCATGAGCCAAAAAGACATGTACGAACTACACCACAGCCTTACTTGTCATGGAAAGTAACTGGAAACAGCCTGCATGCCCATCCACAAGAGGATGGACAGATAAATTGTGGCACTCAGTAAATATTTAGCAGAGAAGATTAATCAGTTAGAGAATCATGTCATAATTAATGTGGAAAAAAACAAAGCATGTATTAAATGAAAGAGAAGGCTGCAGAATGTTAGGTACAAAATTCACATAAAGGTTAAAAATATATAAAACTATGTTTATGGATACTGTATTTAATTTCATGATTTCATTACAGCCTCTCTATATAAAACCCTAATATGCAAACAAACTGGTCACTATGACGTGTGCTGACCACCAGGGGGTGCACGTGGAACATGGCAGACATAGGCTACAACAGGATGGGGGCGGGGGGTGCACTCGCTTGGCCAAGGCGGCACACCCATTGCTGTCATCAGGGAGAGCCTCTGATGGTTACTGAAAATTCTTTGCTCCCGCATGCCACATCCCACCTGGTGCGCATACCTGCTGCCAGGGCCTGGTACTGGCCCCAATTGCTTGTCATTGGGAGGAGCTGGGGGTGTGTGGGACTCAAAGGATGGGCTGAGACTCAACCCTGTGCCCAAAGCAGCTTCACAACCCACAGTTCCTTTCAAGGTGTTCACGGTGTATGAATTCGTGCACAGGGCCCCTAGTTACATAATAATTACATTCTAGTTATGTAATTTCAAGTATCATAACATTTTCATGTGAAAACATTCATGGGAATGAAAAACACCAAATTCTGTGTATACTGGCTGCTGCTGTGGAACAAGAGAATGGAAGGCTAGCTCTCAGTTGTATCTGACGTACACACACACACACACACACACACACACACATACACACACAACTAGAGGCCCCGTGCATGAAATTTGTGCACGGGGGGTGTGTCCCTCAGCTCAGACTGCACCCTCTTCAATCTGGGACCCCTCAAGGGATGTCTGACTGCCCATTTAGGCCCGATCCAGTAGGCATTCGGACATCCCTCTCACAATCCAGGACTGCTGGCTCCCAACTGCTCGCCTGCCTGCCTTCCTGATTGCCCCTAACTGCTTCTGCCTGCCAGCCTGTTCACCCCCTAACCACTCCCCTGCCAACCTGATTGATGCCTAACTGCTTCCCTGCAGGCCTTCTCCCCCCCCTCCACTGCTCTCCCCTGCAGGCCTGGTCCCCCCTAACTGCTCTCCCCTGCAGGCCTGGGTCCCCCCCAACCACCCTCCCCTGCAGGATTGATCGCCCCAACTTCTCTCCTCTGCCAGCCTGGTCACCCACAACTGACCTCCCCTGCTGGCCATCTTGTGGTGGCCATCTTGTGTCCACATGGGGGCAGGATCTTTGACCACATGGGGGCAGCCATCTTGTGTGTTGGAGTGATGACCAATCTGCATATTACTCTTTTATTAGATAGGATAGAGGCCTGGTGCATGGGTGGAGACCAGTTGGATTGCCCTGAAAGGTGTCCTGGATCAGGGTGGGGGTTCACTTGGGGCGTGGGGTGGGCTGGGGGAGGGGCCTGTGTGGTTTGCAGGCTGGCCACACCCCCACAACCCAAGCGGAGGTCCTGGGATCTGGGGTTTATTTACCTTCTTACAATTGAAACTTTGTAGCCTTCAGTGGAGCCAAGCCTCCTGCTCTCTCTCCTCCTGCTCACTCTGTGGCTGCAGCCATTTCTGTTGGGATTTATTTATCTTCTATAATTGAAACTTTGTAGCCTTAAGTGGAGGCCTGGGCCCACCAGGGTGGCAGGGAAGCTTGGCTTCCTCCATTGCCAGGGAAACCCAAGCCTCTTGCTCTCTCTATGGCCACAGCTATCTTGGTTGGGTTAATTTGCATAGTCACTCCTGATTGGTTGGTGGGCGTGGCTTTGCGGTGAATTGAGGTTCAGTCAATTTGCATATTGCTCTTTTATTAGATAGAATATACATGCATACACTCACGTATATGTATACACATATATATTTTTATTTTTAAATATATTTTCTTGATTTTCTACAGAGAGGAAGAGAGAGGGATAGAGAGCTAGAAACATCGGCCAGCTGCCTCTTGCACACCCCCTACTGGGGATGTGCCCACAACCAATGTACATGCCCTTGACCAGAATCGAATCTGGGACCCTTCAGTCCACAAACCTACACTCTATCCACTGAGCCAAACCAGCTTCAGCATACATATATTTTTTAATCTGACATAAATATGACATATTAAGAGTTGACAAACCACTGTATTATCATCTATACTTTTTTGTGTGCTAGAAGTCTTTCATAATTTTTAAATGAAAGAGAAAATCACGGGAATGTTTAGGAATGCTAGCTGGGGTAGATCAGTGGTTTTCAAACTTTAACAAGAACCTTGCTAAGAAATATATTTTATTTCAGGAACCAGGAGATTCATGATAGTACTTTAATATGCAGGATGCACCCTGACGTGCTCAGTTCTATTTCCTCTGGTTTGTTCTGCATGAAATCAAGCTGTGGGTTTATTAGGACCAGGGCATGGAAAGCTCAGCTGCGAGCCTCAGAAATGTGAGCTTTAGTTGGCAAAGAGGAGAGGGCTCCTGGCAGCTTTGGGACATCGCATCATCAGGCCTGGACTTCAGCCCAGCCAGTCAGATGGAACTGGGACCAGAGCCTGGAGGATGCAAGGTCAGGTAGGAAGAAGGTTACCACCATTGTGTAGCTGGAACAGGACACAGGCCTACAGGGGAAGTGAGAAGAAGGAATGGGTTTGGGATAAGCTGCACTTTTTAAAAAGGGGGATTTGATGTCTGGGATTTGTGAGGAGGAGGAGGAAGGAAAGGAGAAATTTTACTTTGCTTTCAAGGCGTGGTGACTGGGGGGTTGGTCCCACCAATAGCTAGAACGAGGGACTGCAGGAGGAAGTTTGTTTTATTCACACAGTGCTTAAAGGGCTGATGGGACTCCCAGATGAGTAAGGTGACGTCTCAGTTGAGGATTAAAGGCATGAATTCGTAGTGGTCTCGGAATGTTTTGTGACTTTCCATATTAGTACACGCACCTTGTGAGGAAGAAAGAGAAGTCAGGTGTAAGCAAGGCGGGTCAGGCAGGTGGACCCAGCGAAGGAGTGGGGGTGAGGAGTCTGGCCAGGGGGGTGAGAAGTGGCTGGCTCGGGGCCCAGTTTGTGTGGAGATGGCAGCAGGGCCAGATGAGGCAGATGGACTGAGAGAGAAGAAAGGCCAGAGGACTGGAGGGTGAGGAGCCCAGAGTGTGTTCGCAAACGTGCGAGAATGGTACCTACTGGTGGGAGTCAGGAGGATTCTGATCAGGAAGGGGGAGCTTCACATCTGACATCTTAGAGTGAAAGTAATCCCGAAGAATTGGCAACCACACGGAGGTAGGACCTGCAGGCTAGGGGTGGGGGTGGGGGTGGGCACTTGTCACATAATGGAGGTGGGAGTGGAGCTGTGTGACAGTTCACAGCCATTGATCTGAACTAGTAGGTAGACCTTTCAAACAAAGCTCCTCTGTACAATAACGGATGGTTGTCTGCCAGATCAGCTACTGATTATGAATTACTACCTCACACTTTAGCAGGGGCCCATCTGGGAAGTGGAGTGAGGTCAGGGGTGCCCTTAGGAGAACGAGCCCTTATGGAAGGCTTTAGGAAGGTGTCCTGGGTAATGCACCGAGGATGTGAGAGAGCCGGGATTCCCAGTCTGTCAGCTCAGAGGCAGACGGGCACTCACTTCTCAGCTTGTCTCTTCCTTTTCTGTTCATGTTTGATGGACTTTCTTTTCCTAAGGCACAGGTGGCTGGGCTTTGGGACACAGAAATCAGAAGCAGAGAGGTCTGCCTGTACCTCTGGCTGATTTGGATTGGGGCTTTGAGTAGGTCGCCTAAATTCTCTGTGCTTCATATATCCTCACAGTCAAGTAACACAAACTAAAAACTCTTTAATGTTTTATTTATTTTTTCTTTTTTATTGAATATATTGTGGTGACATTGGTTGATCAAGTTATACAGGTTTCAAGTGTACAATTCTATAATACCATCTGTCTATTGTATTGTGTGGTCACTACCCCAAGTCTAAAATCATTTTTTGTAAACTTTTATAAAGGAAGAAGCAAGTACATCCACTTACAGCATAACGCTGGGGAGTGCATTGGATGTGCTTACTGTAACAGGATGTGTGGCATTCTGCTTGAGGCTGTTGCTAAACCTCAGAGGAGATTACATCTCAGCCTGAGAGTGAGAGCAGGCTTTGCCAGGCAGAGGGGGGCACAATTAGCATTGGCAATGTGACGTGTGTGGCTTGTTCAGGGAACCAGGACAGTCTATTCTGCCTTCTTCTGAGCAACAAGAATAAAAAACTAGGTCTCCTGACTCCTGCTCCAGTGTTATCTTGCCTTTTTTTTTTTTTTTTTTTTCCCTCTGCCTGGCCTCTCTGTTTCCTGCATCTCTGCTTAGGCATTATTGGGCACAAAAGTACTACCAATGGCAGGGGGAGATAGGCCCAGTGAGAGCGGATGATTGGAAGTCAGTTAACAATTTAAATACGCTTCAGGATACTCACCACGTTGACGATTCACACACAGATAAACAAGAGCCAACTCAAAGGTTGTTTCCTTTTGAAAAACGCATCCCATTTTCATTCAGCTCTCACCAGTTTTACCTTCAGAAGCAGAGAGGGCCACAGGAGAGTCTTATTTCACTTTGTGTTTGAACAGTTTTCTATTGACACATTCTGGGGCACCTTTCTTCTGATAGCTGCTGATAGGAGAACTAGAGAATGTGTAAGTCAGTGTTCCTGTCCCAAAGAGCTTGCAACCCAATACACAGGAGAGACGAGGCTTTCCTCACATAGCAGTGGGGCAGCATTCAAGCTTCTTTAAAAATAGGATTTTATTGATTTTTATAGAGAGAAGGGCGAGGGATAGAGAGAAACATCATCCATCAGCTGCTTCCCACATGCCCCCTACTGAGGATTGAGCCTGCAACCCGGGCAGGTGCCCTCCCTGACTGGGAATCAAACCAGTGACCTCTTGGTTCCTGGGTCAACACCCAACCATTGAGCCACACTGGCCAAGCTAAAGAAGACCTCTTCTTGGCCAATGTGGAATAGAACTAAGGCCTTGAAGATATCTAAAAGAAACTGAGGATGAAGCGACTCGCTTGTTTCTTAGCAAATAAAAAGCCCTCGCCTTGGGACCACCCAAGGAGTACACTGTCTCAGCTGAAAAGGGTTAGCTTCTCACAGCCTGGAGACTGCATTCCTCACATACTGCTCCAACCCAGACTTCATTTGCTAGCGGATCCCTCTGCTATGGAAAGTACCCTTCCAAGATGGATTTCCTGCCGGTGAAAATCTACAGCTCGATTCACAGTTCACCTGGGCTGGCCCAGGTCCCAGCAGGTTTGCAAATGGACGACGGAGCTTCCTGCAGCAGAAAGGCTAGATCAAGCCGAGAGACTGTGCTGCTGAAGTCAAGCCACACTAACGAAGCTGCTAGTTACACTCTTAGGGAAAGTCCTGGGAGACTCCTGTCCCTTGGCTTTCATTAACAGAGGTGTTTCAGGTAGCAGAGCTCACCTTGACCCAAACAGGAAGTCTCTCAGGAAAAATGATCACCTCCAGCTACCTGTTGGTTGACCTTAGACTGGTTCAATGTGTTCCAAATTCCCAAACTCCTCCGAATTCTTCCACCACAATTAAACACGGGTACTGTTTATTGCACGTGGAAGGTGTGTGCTGTGCTATTTGAAAAAAATATTGCCTGCTGAAGTGGGAAGATGAGCTGATACGTGGAAAGTATAGAAGCGGCAATAAAGAGAATTCAGATTTGGCAGTCGTGCTCCTTAGTATTTGCCTAAATGAGTTGAAAACGTATGTTCACAGGAAAACCTGCGCATGGATGTTTAGGGCAGATTTCTTCATAATTTCCAACTGAGCCACACTGGCCAGGGTGGGACACATACTTTTAATTTGCTTCTTTCTTATGATAATATCTTTCATTCTTTTATTTATTCAGCAAATCTTTGTTGAACATCTACTATGTGCTGGTCAATCTAAATGCAGGCTACAGTGAAAAAAAAATAGAGCACATATATTTCATGTGCACCTTTCTGTAACAAAGGTAAATATATCTACGTAAATATTTGAATATGTGCATAGTACCCTATTTTATAGATTTATCATAATTTATTAAATCAGATCTCCCATTTGGGGATATTAAGATACTATTTATGTTTGTTAGGTTTTCTTTTTTTTTAATATATATTTTTATTGATTTCAGAGAGGAAGGGAAAGGGAGAGAAAGATAGAAACATCATTGATTGGCTGCCTCCTGCATGCCCCACCCTGGGGATTAAGCCCACCACTGGGCATGTGCCCTTGACGGGAATCGAACTTGGAACCAGTCAGTCCACAGGTTGACGCTCTATCCACTGAGCCAAACCGGCTAGGACAGGTTTTCTTGAATAGAGAGAGGATATGTGTTGACCATGGGTGAATCTGAGTTCATGTTAAAATTATCTCTGCTAATAATAGGATTCTGCCCGTGGTGCCATTCTTTAAAAAGTGACTTTGTAAACAGTGATATACTTGGCAGCTGTGGCTGCAAAGGTTGGTGTGGGCTCAGCCGCCTCTCACTTGCTGGACGACTGTGGAGATCCTGGTGGCGTCTGAGGCTATTTGCAACGCCACCTCTGTCTCTTGGTTGGACCCAAGGCTGCTCCAAGCATGGCTCCAGTTCTTAACAATCGGGCACCATGTTGGCACTTTGGCTGCTGTTCCTTCTCGCCATTTATAGTTATGCAGTGGTGTGGGAGCTGTGGATTCTGAAAGAGTTTCTTCTGCCCTCTTTGATGGAAATGGCTTCTCTTTTGTCCTCTGTCCAATGAGCAGCAGGCCGCCTCCCTGCCATCTGTGCGAGCCCACACACAGTGACATGAGGTGATGACACAGGAGTTCTTTGTTGGTGGTTTCAGCACACTGCTTGATCCTCCATACAAAGCAAAACACAGCCCAGATGAATTATGGACTTTTACAGTATTAGAGTCTGTAGAGATTGTACTTCTATTTTATAGACTAGAGGGCTGAGGCGTGGAAAGGTTGAGTGATCTGCCTACAGTCCCATCATTAGTGGTAGAGCTAGACCTAGAAGTGGAAACTTTGTATTCCTCATCCAGTGCTTTTCCAGGGAATCCACTAATCCAAACCTGCGATCTGTTCCAGTAAGGTCCTTAGAATAGACCAAAGAACACCAGTGTTTTGGAGCTTTGGCCTTCAGATGAAATGTCACCAGATGGCACCAAACTATGTGCATTTCCCAAACATGGAGCTTTTTATTTAATTCTCTGTTTGTTCCCCGGGGAAAGGTTTTAGAGAGCCTGCTTCGGGTGCTGCGGAATCAGTGACTGTTCTCAGGGCTGTGTGCTTTCCTCCAGCAGGCCGGATCAGCAACCTTATCTTTAGGTTTATCGCTGAAATGTCTTACTGAACCACTGCAAGCCAGCCGCTAGGACGCAGGTCTCTTTAAGATGAAAGAGGCCCGTGGGGTGTGTGATCACTTTTTTTCTGGGCTGCACACCCACTTGGATTGTCTGGTAGATGCCACTCAGATTATGTGGCAGTCCCATTTTCTTCTCTTGGAGACTATTGGACTCTGATTTACAAATAAGCTTCAGTGGCAAAGAACTGAGAAGCTTTGAAATACTGATTGCTTTTGTAGGGCCAACTGCCAATTATCTTTGTTAATGGAGCAAAGTGGTGCTACAGTAGCATATCCGGAGTTGCATATCACTGAAAAATATTTGGGTTTAATCGTAGAGTACATTTTTTGAGAACATAGTGGTTGGTTAATAGCTCAGTCACTAGGGCTGACTGCTTCTTGTTTCTTCCTGACTCTGCAATTTACTGAGTAGCCTTGGGCAAGTTAATAAATCTCTCTGTGCTTCTGTTTCCTCATCTGTAAAATGAGAATGATGATAAGAAATAGTACCACCTTGATCAGGTGATTCATTTGGTTGGAAGGAAGCCTGGATCCCAGGTGCTGGAGGAAAGCCAGTGCCGGCAGCCTGGGGGAAGGAAGGCCTGCTCTTGCACAAATTTTCGTTCATCGGGCCTCTGGTCTGTATAATAAAAGCCTAAGTGACCGTTACAGTGGAACAACAAGAATGACTCTCAGTGGTGCCATTCTGATGCACACTGACCACCAGGGGGCAGATACTCAATACTCAACGCAGGAGTTTCTTCCTGGTGGTCAGTGCCCTACCACAATGGGGGTGCTACTCAGCCAGAAGCCAGGCTCACAGCTGGTGAGTGCAGCAGCGGTGGCAGGAGCCTCTCCTGCCTCCACGGCAATGCTAAGGAGCAGCAAGCAGACAGGCGATAAGGAGCGAGGGGTCCCTGACTGTGAGAGGGATGTCCGACTGCCAGCTTAGGCCTGATTCTCCAGGGGGTCGGGCCTAAGCCGGCAGTCAGACATCCCCGAAGGGGTCCCAGACTGCATTCCCCCGCCCACTCCCCAGAGCATGAATTTTGTGCACTGGGCCTCTAGTATTTGTGAAGAGCCTAGAATACTGCAGGGTATGTGATCAACACCATGTAAGTGTTTGTCATTGTCATTACTCTGACATTTTCATTCCATTCATTCATTTAATCAACAACAATTTATTGGAACATCCCCCATGTTCTAGACCCAGTGATGGGTGATAAAAGATTCTCAGCCCTCAAAGGATCTTTACAGTGTGGTGGGCAGAGAGACAGGTAATATAAAGTGGGACATTGGAGCTGTATGGTAGAGAGAGTGCTGTAAGGGAGCAGCAATTTTTCAACCCTTGTGCCTTGGCACATTGGTGTGCTGCAAGAATCTATAATACATGCAATACCTGAGTAGTCAGGAGCACTGATCTCTTTTCCCTAGATCAGGGGTCTGCAACCTTTAAGACATAAAGAGCCACTTGGACCCGTTTCCGAAGGAAAAAACAACAACCTGGGAGCCGCAAAACCACTGCGACATTTAAAACAAATATAACACTACATATATTGTTTCTTAACTAAATGCTATATACCGGATTGTGTAGTTAGCTGTCAATCTGAAGAAAAAAAGGACTTTTTCACTTAACAATGTAAAATATATTTTTTGCAAATTAATAGCTAATTAAAATATTTAATTGACCTGGTTAATGGGATTTTTGCTCCTGAACCTCAGTGCACAGTGTCTGCACATCAGGGCTGTAAGACGTTACCTTCATTTTCACACAGGCTTGCAAGTTGTCATCTGTGAGGCGTGATCGATGTTTGTTTTTAATATAGTTCATGTTGGAGAAGACCTGCTCACATACATATGTGGTGCTGAAGATCGACAGGACTCCAAATGCATACTTTTTCTATGTTTATATAAGTGTTGGGGATGGCATTCCATGTTTCGAATACAAGTTTGTCCTGTTTGGGAAGGTTTTCAATATCACTCCATTTAAGATTCTGAGCCAGAATGGCCTTCTGACGGGCAACATCCTCAAGAGTAGTGGTCAAGCATTTGAACTTGGACCCCCATATATCTTTGTCGGCTATATCGGCCAGTTCCATCTCAAGATCAGGTTGACTTACACCTGCAAATGCAGTCATATTCAATAAGGATGGATCAATCGCCAAGGGAGTGACAGGGAAGGATAATGTGGTTTTTTCCTCTCTGAACTCACAGAATCATTTCCCAAACAAACTTTGCATTGTGGTGATTGCAGACTTCAAATATTCCAAATTTATCGTATCATGACTTTGTTTGAACTCTCTCAAAGAGGGAAAGTGAGACAGTGTACCTCTCTGTAAATCTTTGACAAACACTGTCAATTTGTGCTCGAATGCCAAAACCTCCCCCAGCATGTGCAGGGCTGTGCCTCCTTTCCCCTGAAGGGTTGTATTTAGTGTGTTTAGATGTGCTGTCATGTCTACCATAAAATGCAATTTTTCCAGCCACTCTGGTTGTTCCAGCTCAGCAAAGGTGAGCTCTTTGCTGGCCAGGAAAGTTTTTACTTCTTCCAAACATGTGACAAAGCGTTTTAGCACCTCGCCTCTGGACAGCCACCGGACCTTGTTGTGGAGCAGGAGGTCAGAATATATGCTTTCCACCTCATCCAATAGCAAACGTTAACTGGCAGTGGTTTAAACCCTTTGCCATTATCTTATTAACAATCTGAATGACCACATCCATCACTTTTTAGATTATCCACTTTTGTAGATATGGCATTAATTTATTTTCCATTGATTTTTAGTGAGAGTGGAAGGAGTCTGGTCCAGGACAGGGACGCTGTGGCTGCCTAGCAACGCTAAATCGCCCGCAACCTGCCACACAGAGCGCTGGAAGAGCCGGAGGCGGGCGGCTTCCCGCCTGCCCCCTGCTGTTGGTCCTGCTGGGAGCCGCGGCAATGCTTCAAAAGAGCCTCGTGTGGCTCTGGAGCCGCAGGTTGCCGACACCTGCCCTAGATTGTCCAATTTTTAAAAATGACAACCAACATAATAGCTAGTTGCATAAATCAAAATTATACCTATTTTTTGTCAGATTGGCAGAAAATATAGTTTTGGTGGGCTGCAGGATTTTAATAATTAGCTTATGTGTACCATGAGATGAAGAGGTTGCAAATGGCTGTAATGGAGGACTACAAGTGCAGTGGGAAGGACAGTAGTACATGAGGGGAAGGTTTCACAGGGTAGTGAAAAATAAATTGGAGTTGCCAGGAACAGCCCAACCTCCCAACATCCAAGCTATTATTTCTTTTATTCCTCATTCTTGCCCAAAAGAAGAAAATCGGTGTCATATGTCTGGGCCTAAAGAGTTTATCCATTCAGTAAGTGGTTATTTAATTTTAAAAAAAAATTTAAATCAATTTTAAAAAGAGAGGAAGGAAGAGATTGAAAGATTGATGAGAGAGAAACATCAATTGGCTGCCTTCTGCATGCTCTCCACCAGAGATTGAGCCCACAACCCGGGCATGTGCCCTGACCTGGAATTGAACCGGCGACCTCTTGGTGCATGGGTCTATGCTCAGCCACTGAGCAACACTGGCTGGGCAAGGTGTGTGATTATTTTAGACAGGGAAGTTGTGCACCACACAATCCCTGCCCTTGAAGGAACTCGGGAAGTGAGCAGAGTGCCCAGGAGAGAAGTGTGCTGGGGCCTCTTCAGGAAGATCTACATCTCTGCTGGGAGGAGTTGGTGTGCACCCTGTGCAAGGGAGACCATTGTAAGGGAGCATCTTAGTTGACTGATGACTACATGAGCTTGGTGAGGTTGCATGGGGACAAAGCCAGGTATGAGGGAGGGGCCCTTATTCAGGGATGGCAATGGGAAGGCTGAGAAGTGTGTTTCTGCACCAACATCATGATGCCAATAGGTGCTTCCTCCAAAACGGGCTCCCAAACTTTACAGCTGGCCCTTTGAAGCTCATCTGAAAGTAAGGCCTGTCTAGGGAGGTGGCCGGACCCCACTGGACAGTGGCTTCTGAAGTTAATGAATTATAACATCACTGTGGCAGTGGTGGCTGCTCTCACACAAAGGGAGAATTTTATGGCTATGGAAGTGGTAATTGCTAAGCAAAAGATTAAAAATTAATTCCCACTATTTCCAATCATTAGTTTAGAATTTTTTATGACCTTGGACTTTCAAAGAGAAATTGAGGTCCTTGTCACCCACAGATAGAGGACCTAGATCTTGCTATCACGTCATTGCTGAGGGAGATAAGACATGGTGTCCTGAGTTGGAGGCCATGGAGGTCAGGTTCCTGGAACTTGTGATGAGTGTTGGGTTACACACTCCAGAGGGTGGAATTAAGGAGCCCCTGAGACCGGAGTGGCTGCATTCTAAGGATCCTTGAGAAAGGAGGCAGGCCTAGTTAGCCAGGGAAATGAAGATTCTGCTTTTTTTTTTTTTTTTTTTTCCTTTCTGTGCACCTTTTTCTTTGAAGATAAAGTGAACAATCTTTTGGTCTTACACTTCTCTGTTTCTTAGTTCTATAAACCTCTTCCTAGTTCAGTTTCCGTAAGTGAGAGAGAAATGGCAATGATTTCATGATAAGAACTTGCCAACATAAAGCCATGAGGCTAGGTTGGTGTAATGAGGGCTGGAGGAACTCGGGGTCAGACGGGGTTTTCTGGAAATTGCCAATAAAGCAGCATCCTCAGAACAAATAGATGCCAGTTGGCTCCCGGATCTGAACTGGACTTAGTTCCAACCAATAGACAACCGAGACCCAAGGTTTTAATCTTTAGAAATTCAGTTGCGTTATCAGTTTATAAAAGCCTGCTATTGTGCCAGGCATCCTATTTTCGAGAATGCAAAGATGAGCAGAAATGGTGCAGTCATGTATTATTCAACTCTGGAAGCAGAATGGCCTGCGATTGCGTTGGGTGCCCAGAGATGATGGGAACTCGCTTGATCAATGCAGGTGGGCGTGCCGCGGAGCATCTTCAGTGAGTCTGACAGCTCATATCCCAGCCACAAAATCAAACCGATATTTTCATCTGATTTCCCTCTATGTTTGTATCTAAAGAGTAGAGCTCTTTGCTGAAGCCGGTTTTGCTCAGTGGCTAGAGCGTCAGCCTGCGGACTGAAGGGTCCCAGGTTCGATTCCTGTCAGGGGCATGTGCCTTGGTTGTGGGCACGTCCCATGGGGGCTGTGCAGGAGGCAGCTGGTCGATGGTTCTCTTTCATCGATGTTTCTGACTCTCTGTCCCTTTCTCTTCCTCTTGTAAAAAAATCAATAAAATATATTAAAAAAAGAAAAAAGAAAAGAGTAGAGCTCTTAAATCCTCCAGAGCTCCAACAAGCCCAGTGACCCCAGATGACATGCTTCTCAGTCATCAGCATCAGGATAGTTTGAAATGCCCCATGTCCCGGGCCCAACCCCACAGTGTATCCGACCTGTTCCCCCTTCTGGTGTCCCCCTCCCTTACCCCTGCTGTGCTCTGTCACCAACTGCCACCCTGGTCAGTTGGAATCTCCCATCTATATATTAACCGCCAGATTCTCAATCCCTCTGCTCGCTGGCTTAGTTTTTTCTTGTTTTGCTCATTTTGAATGAATTAAGGTATTCTGATGACAGTTTTCTCTCTCCCACCCTTATCTGTCTTTCTGACTGACACTCTTGATTCTTAATAAGGTTCTCTAATTTTTATATCGAACACTAGTTGATGGACCGGTCCTGGTAGGGACCCGCTGGCCAGTTCCAGCTAAAGAAATGACTCAGTCCCAGGTTACAGGGCCACCGTACAAGGAGGTACAAGGTACAGAGGGGGCGTTAGGTCGTCCACTCATGAACTGCCCCCGCTTCTCCCACTGGAGATAGTCGTAGTAATGGCAGATGTTTTTTGTGGACTTGGAACCAAGCATTCTGTTAAACACTTTACAGGCATTACGTCATAATAGTCTTTACATCAGCCTGTGAGGCAGCTTCTCTTTATCAGTGACTCGACTTCTCAGCTAACAGAGCCCAGGCTGGAGCTCACGGCTTGTCCTGGTGGAGACTGGGGCTCAGGTCTCTGCTGCCGATGTCCTACTTCAGACCACACATGCGCCACCTCCTCGGCTGCTCCAGGCTGCACAGGTCCTTATTTTGGCATAAGTGCTTTGACCTTGCTCTCTGCCTACAGTTCTCTTTCCCCCTCATCTTCTCTAGGGAATTCTGATTTTCCTTCAAGACTTAGTTCAGGGGTCACTTGTAGAGGCTTGCACACCCCTCCCTGGCCTACTGTCTATTTTGCTTATGTTTGTAAAGACACCGTGAACCAGTGCTGACCTCCTTGGAGTATGCATCCATGTTTTGGTCATAACATCCCTACTCATCTGCCTCAGTAGACTGTGACCTTGAAAAGCGGGCAGCATATCTTTATAGTTTTTGTGTCCCTAACACAAAGCCCAGCTCATGGTAATACAAATCACAGCAGTACTTAGCATTTACTGAGCACTCATGTTGGGCCAGGCAGGGAGCTACTCACTGTATGTGTTAAATTCTCTCGTTTAGCCATCCCAACCATCCATATGATGCGAAAAATTACTCCTCACGCTTTGCAAATGAGGAAACTGAAACTTAGTGAGCTCTGTATCTTGCCAAGGTTACCCAGTAAGTGGCCAAAAGCCAGGGGGCTTGACCCCACGTCTCCCTAAACTTCTTTCACATTTTATTCATTTCCATGTCCTACATTTTAGACCATTTAGATATTTTTTTCTTTTTCAATGTTGATTAAGGTGTGTGAGTAGAAAGATGACATTTTCTTCACTACAGTTAGTAGTGCCCTGAGGAGCACCTGCTGTATCCCAGCGGAGGGTTCTGGAGAAAGGTTTTGCACTTTTCTGAGAACAAAGGGTTTGGGAAGTATGAATTACAGAAGGTAACTGTAGACATGCTAAAAATCCATTTCTTGGCTCAGTAACTTCACTTGGAACTTTGTAGCTATTTTATGAAATAATTGCCATGCTTAGTTGTCTCATCTGTCAACAAAAATTTCAAATGTAAATTCAGCATTTGGGGGACCTAAAATTCATTGAGCAGAGATTTAGGTATTCAGGAGAGACAAACCCGAAACTAGCTCCTTTCCAGAAAATAACTTAAAAACAAAAAGTAGTCTTGGCAATTTTCCTTCAAGACTCAGTTCAGGGATCACTTGTAGAGGCTTGCAAATTTAGGCCACACGTTAAATTTGTTTAACTTGTCAAATATTTCCTAGAATATACACGGGTTTTTACCAACCTAGTTGATGATTCGTGTGTTTGTCTTTATTTGAGATCAAGTTACTATTGCTTATCTCAGATTTTCAAGTGACCAGTGAAATCAGTGAATATTTTAAGCTTAGTTGCTCAAGAAATGTAGGCTATCGTTAGTAATATCAATGTTTGTAATTCTTATATTTTAATATAATGGTTCACACTAGTAGAGCCTGTCTCTGATGATTACATTTTAATAGCATCTAGAAAACTCCAAAGCCTTGAAAGTGACCCTTACTTTCTAAATATCATTAGAACAGGGTGGCTAACATTCCATAACATTTTATAAGCTGTGACTTGGCCTTACACCGAGTGGTGGGTAGTAGAGGTAAAATTAGAATGTCGGGGGAGTAAGGGAGCTTGGTCCAACTCTGTCAAGAAGAAAAAAGGCCCTGGCCAGTTTGCTCAGTGGATAGATTCTCAGCCTGCAGAGGAAGGGTCTGGTTATGGGCATGTACCTCAGGCTGCAGGCTCCTCCCCCGGCCCAGGCTGTGCAGAAGGCAACCAATCCACATGTTTCTCTCACGTTGGTATTTTTCTCTCTCTTCCACTAAAATGAATGAAAAAAAGTATCCTCAGGTGAGGATTAAAAAATAAATAATTAGCTGAATCCGGTTTGGCTCAGTGGATAGAGCATCAGCCTGCAGACTGAAAGGTCCCAGGTTCGATTCCAGTCAAGGGCATGTACATTGGTTGCGGACACATCCCGGGTAGGAGGTATGCAGGAGGCAGCTGATTGATGTTCCTCTCTCATTGATGTTTCTAACTCTCTACCCTCTCCCTTCCTCTCTGTAAAAAAAAAAAAATCAATAAAAATATATTTATTAATTAATTAATTAAATTTTAAAAGAGAAGAAGAAAGGCTCAAAGAGCTGCCTGCAGCTTTCTGCCTCCGTATTGCGCTAGAAAGTTGTGATTCGTTAGGAACACCCACAGTAATTGCTTTGCTCCCTTAGCTCCGTCCCTCTCTCGCTGCATTTTTGCTGATGTCCCTTTCTTGTCTCTAGGCTGCACCCCCCGCCCTGCCGTGCCAGGCAGCCATGACGACGGCCATCCTGGAGCACCTGAGCACCCTGTCGGTCAGCGGGCAGCAGCTGCGCCGCCTGCCCAAGATCCTGGAGAATGGGCTTCCCAAGATGCCTTGCACAGTCCCGGAGACAGATGTGCCCCAGCTGTTCCGGGAACCGTACATCCACACGGGCTACCGCCCCACGGGCCACAGGTGGCGCTACTACTTCCTCAGCCTCTTCCAGAAACACAACGAGGTGGTCAACGTATGGACCCACCTGCTGGCGGCCCTGGCCGTCCTCTTGCGATTCTGGGCCTTTGCTGAGGCCGAGGCCTTGCCCTGGGCCTCGGCCAGCACCCTGCCCCTGCTCCTCTACGTCCTGTCCTCCATCACGTACCTCCTGTTCAGCGTGCTGGCCCACCTGCTGCAGTCCCAGTCGGAGCTCTCCCACTATACGTTCTACTTCGTGGACTACGTCGGGGTGAGCATCTACCAGTACGGCAGCGCCCTGGTCCACTTCTTCTACACCTCCGACCAGGCCTGGTACGAGCACTTCTGGCTCTTCTTCCTGCCGGCAGCCGCCTTCTGTGGCTGGCTGTCTTGCGCCGGCTGCTGCTATGCCAAGTATCGCTACCAGAAGCCTTACCCAATCATGAAGAAGGTGTGTCAGGTGGTGCCCTCGGGGCTGGCCTTCATTCTGGACATCAGCCCCGTGGCCCACCGTGTAGCCCTGTGCCACCTGGCGGGCTGCCAGGAGCAGGCCGCCTGGTACCACACCCTCCAGATCCTGTTCTTCCTGGTCAGCGCCTACTTCTTCTCCTGCCCGGTCCCCGAGAAGTACTTCCCCGGCTCCTGCGACATTGTGGGCCACGGGCACCAGCTCTTCCACGTGTTTCTGTCCATCTGCACGCTTTCCCAGCTGGAGGCCATCCTCCTGGACTACCAGGGGCGGCAGGAGATCTTCCTGCAGCGCCACAGCCCCCTGTCTGTCTACATGGCCTGCCTGTCCTTCTTCCTGTTGATCGCCTGCAGCACCGCCACGGCCGCCCTCCTGAGGCACAAAGTCAAGGCCAGACTGATGAAGAAAGAGTCCTGAGGCTGGCAGGGTGGGCAGGCTGCGGAGGCACCCCACTGCGATTTGGGGGAAATGTGATACAAAAAAATCACAGGAGCTGACTTTTTGTTTTTTAGGAGTTGTGATGTGTATTGATGGCTTGGACATTGATACATATAACCAAGGATATGCTATGGCTGTGGCTTTGGGAAAGCCAAAGGATTCAAGAGTTATGTTGTTATAGTTGTTAATAAAAGGAGTGTCCCTTTTCCATCTAGGTCATAGCCTTGCAAGACACAGGAAAGGAAGGGACCTTGGCTGAAAATTCATGGGGCCCTGAATTAAGGACCTTCTTCATACCTGAAAATTCAGTAAAATTCTTACCAAGGCCTCCAGGGGCAAGTCCTGGAGCTGGAGAGAGGATAAACTTGAACTGGAAAACAAGGAGGTGGCTGGTCCACACCATATTGGACCGACCATCCTACTATACTGGTCTTTGATAATTGAATAAATGACCCAAGAACCCATATTCCTTTGGGTTTCAGATTGTCCAAGGTGGAGAATTCAGACTCTTCAAGATTCAGTGAAACCTCAGACAATGAATTATTTAGTTCATCTGATTTCTGATAGCTCCTCTCTCACCCACTCTAACTCTGACCCTTTTCTCAGGATGACAAATCTCTGGCTATTTCCTCTAAAGTGCTGTTCACTCCCTTCAGATCTTGGTAACAGACAGGACTGTGAAGTAGTTGCGTGGATCCATGTGATATCCAGGAAGCTTATTCTCATATAATACTAATGCAAACGGTACTAGATAGTACAGTGCCAAGAGCCACCAGGAGGCACAGCCAATAAGCTTGGATACTGTTTGGTATAGGATACTGTTTTATACCTGTGGACTGGAGGATTACTTGAGGTCTATTACAGCTGCCTGACAGGCCAAAAGATTTGGGGCTTGCTCCAGGGAGTCTTCTCCAGATTTTGGCCAGCGTGGAAGAATGAATTGGTTCTGAGCCCCTGGTAGAATGGATTGGTTCTAATCATTTCAAGAAGAATCCAAGGTCCAGCCTTTTAAATACATGCCACACCACAAAGGAACCATATAACTAGCCCAGTTCAGGGTCCTCAGACAGGCATTTAGTATCAGCTGACAGCTGAATCCTTAAAATAGTCAAGCCCAGGGACAGGAAGTGTGTGTGCGCTCTGTGGCTTGGTCCTCAGGGACTCTTGAGTATGAATGGTGAGTTGGGCACCCTGTTGCTAGAATGTCCTATTTCGGACATCACTGCCCAGCAGCTTCTAGGGGATAAGTGGTACTTGCCACCAATGTGTTCTGGCCATGCAGCCTCCTGAGGACCAACTTCGCTTTAGTCCAGTGAAAAAGGCTGTGTAGACAGAGCGTCCTCGGGAGGCTGCGTTTCCTATCAGTATAAGGTTCCTATTTACTGAAAAGGGAAGTGGTTTGTTTTCACTCCACTTTGACAAACCTCTTGTATTACCAGATTATCTCGTCGTCTTCAAATCTTTGTTTTCTTTCTTTCTCTGAGAGATGTGTGGGTTTGTGCCTTATAAATGGAAATGTATGAACACTCCTTAATATATGGCCATGTGAAATTTGCAGTTTGGGGTTACTGGGATATAAAGGAAAGAATTTATTGCTTTTCAACCAGTGGGTGAAGGATTGTTTACCAATCAAAAGACTCTTTCAACCTGCTTATTTTGGAAAAAAAAAAAAAAAAGGGGGGGAGAAGAGGAGGAAGAAAAATATTCAACTTGAACCTTTCCTATAATCTTTATATCAAGAAAATGTATGTCTTGTCAGCTATGTCGATTTCCTAGCTGGATGCCTCTATTAATCCCCAAATAATATGTGGACTTCTGTGCTACCCAAGTGTCTTACACGAACTTCTGGTGTCTAGGCCAGATCCACCACAAATAAAGTTAGCAAACTGAATGGGGTTGGACTAAGCAAAGGCACGGGGGAGTTGTGCAAACACATTACAAGTAGAGGGTCAGTTTAAAATGGGGACTAGCAAGTGCTTGAAATGTCCATTAGCATGGATTCAAAGACCATGTTTTTTTTTAAAGTTGGAAGGAAGAAGTAAGTCAAGCTCTTGAATGTAACTGGTGGTCATGGTGGCCGAGATCTTGAGGCCAAATGCAGGTCTTTTTAAAAAGGAGAAAACAGGAAGTAGGGCAGTGATTTTGAAATGTACACCAGTGCCAGCCTGCACACTATAAATGGTCTGTAACAAGGTAAGTATAAAATGGACCAAACTTGTAGATATTGCCATCAAATTCTTAGTTTAATTTACACAAGTGTTGGTCTCACAAGTGATTGAATTTTTGTTTGTTTGTTAGTTTTCACCACAGATATTTGAGAAGCCTTAAGGTGTAGGGGATAGTAATATGTAAACATAGGAAATGCTGCTGTTTGTTCGTTAATACTCAGATTTTTAAGGGATTAAATACTCTTTTAAAACATCTTCATTAACACGAGTGTATGGTAAGGAACAGACCTAGTTTGTTTAAAAGAAATAATTATTGATGAAAGAGATGCTTGCCTTTCTCCACCAGACCCCCTCAAATAATTGGCATCTGCTGGAAATTCTGCTCATTATCTCTCTCTTTTTTTAAAAAACAAATACTTTCAACCTATTAAAATGTAAATGCCTCGGAAAATTAAACTATCAGTCATTTTATATATTATGAATAAAAATTCTAATGGATTTATATTGGACCCTAGTCAGAGTAGGATGAGGGGATGGTAGGATGTACCAGACTGGGGATACATTTGCCCATTTCTCCCTTGCCAAGTTCTTCCTGACCTGTATATTTAATTAGCAAGCTGAGGTTGATACTCTTTCCATAGTAGGGTTTCATTTCACACGTCGGCTGAAAGTACTTCATTCCGCAACATTTTCAATCCTCTACTGGAAGCTTGAAAAACAGCAGGAGCTCAGGCCACGCAATGAAGGTCCTACATTCCTGCTTATGTTGCCCACCTTTTCACAAATTGTACCTTAAGGTTTGATGATTGCTGAGCTGTAGTTTCAAGTAGACCCTCCAGATGGCACTCACATCTTACTCAGAGAGGGCCCAGCCATTGCCCTCAGGTCTCAGCCCTCGGATAGTGTTGGACACTGTTTTGCTTGATTGCTTGGCAGGGAAACATTGGAACTATTTTCTGTTTATTTAAATCTACTTACAGAAATGACCATTAAACTGATTTTGTATATGGATTGTTGTACTGTGAACACTCTTTGCCGCAACCCTTGACCAGGGCTACTTTCACAAGGCCCAACTTAAAGAAAGGTTTTATCTAGACCACATGTGTCAAACACAAGGCCCGAGGGCCAAATCCGTCCCGCCAGGCCTTGCAATGTGGCCCGCACCGCGCTGTCATCACTGCACTCCGCTGCGTTTCCATCACAATGACAGTTTATGACTGTTCAGTAAACCATTCGGCCCGCGATTTAGGCTGGATTTTAGATTTTGGCCCCTTCTCTGATTGAGTTCGACACCCCTAATCTAGACAGTCACTGCCAGGAGAAGGTCATGATACTTGACATGCTCCTAGAAGTAGGAAAGTATAAAAAAATTAAAAATCTCCAACCCCACCCAAACCACACATACTGGTATACCCCAAGTCCTCACTTGTAAGCAGATCAGATATTCCCTCTCATCCCCAAAAGCTATGGAGTGGATTTCTCTGAGGATTTCAATCTAATTGAATAAGTATTTCTAGTTTCATGGATAACAGTGTTAAATATTTTAAAATTTTGAATTGATGGACTATCTTTTTTAGATTTAAAAACTACAAATTTTAATTATACTATCACAGATACTATAGTGTACATGTTGTGAAATATAGAACCTATCAACCAAAAGATTTTGTAGCCTATTAGATTTAAATAGCTCTAGAAAAAAACAAGTGATTTTCTATCCTACGGTAGCTTCAGGGACAGTACTATCCCAATAACAGTAAGAAAATGGTGTTTCTCTGGCTTGAGGCTCCTCTAGTAGAATTATGGATGTCCCTCTTGTTTAAACAAACCTATTTTATCACCAGTAAGGGTGCTGGGCAGCTGGTAAATGCTCCTGTTATCACTTACTAGTTCAACCACTCCTGTTATTGATTCATCATTTATGAGCCCCTATAGGTGTCATGTTGGCTCAGTCACAGAGAGTTTGCAGTCTATTGAATGAGGATCAGCATCTTCCCACCTTGGGCCATAACAGAGTTCTCCTCTCCAGGCCTTGGCCCCAACCACAGACTGAAGGCCCAATGGCCTGCCAAACCCACAGGAGGCTGGATCTGCTTTTGGCCAGAATCTTACCCGCTCCAAGGGGCTAGAAACATCTTCCCACCAGCATACCCATCACTATGACCACCTCAGTCCTTGTTAATCCTTCTGCCCCTTTAACCCTTCTTACTGTCCTCTAGTGTTGAAGTTCAGTCTTAGATATCCTCAATACTTCACACACAGAGCAACCCTACATTTCCATAGATAATATAGACTTCTCAGGTACATCTTCAGGGAAGGCTATGTAGGATTCCAGCCTGTGTAGAAGTTCCTGATTTGTTAAACTGGAAATGGCTGCCCTCTGGCTGCCTGTTTTAAAAAAAGAACAAAACAGACAAAAAACACCTTATCCCTTAAGGAATAATTTTTGGAAATAATATGGAAGGGAAACAATTGCAGAAAAGAATTCATTTAGATATTAACGGTGGGAGCATGTTTTTCTCAAATATAGGCTTTTTTTTTTTTTAACACGATTCTCATGGGAAGAGATACACACTGCATTTTAGACTCCAGGAAACCTTGACCAACTCAAAGCCTACAGAATATAACACCTCAGATCCTACATACTTTCCAACATTTCCACATCCATTTGAGCTTTTAAATAATCACGTGCAGCAAGACCATTAAATTAGGAAACACACTAAAAAAATGGAATGACTGGTTCAAAGGCACTCAACTCATTGTACTACCGTGTCTCCCTGAAAATAAGACATCCTCTGGCCGAAACCTGTTTGGCTCAATGGATAGAGCATCGGCTTGGGGACTGAAAGGTCCCAAGTTCGATTCCAGTCAAGGGCATGTACCTCGGTTGCGGGTACATCCCCAGTAGAGGGTGTTAGGGGGTGTGCAAGAGGCAGCTGATCAATGACTCTCTCTCATCGATGTTTCTAACTCTCTATCTCTCTCTTCCTCTCTGTACAAAATCAATAAAATATATTAAAAAAAAAAAAAAAGACATCCTCCGAAAATAAGACATAGCACATGGAAAGATAAGACATCCCCTGAAAATAAGACCTAGTGCAACTTTGGGAGAAAACATTAATATAAGACATTGTCTTATTTTGGGGGAAACGGTATTTAAACACAAACTCGTTTTTCCTATAGATAAGTTCAGGACCTAGCTAATCAGAAACATCAACACCAGATATTCACAGAGCCCTTTACAGTGTGTAAAGCACCTTTGTGTATTATGTGTACTCTAACCTAATCTTATTTTAACTTTTGTGTGATCCTAAAAACCTCATAAATAGACAGGGTTGTATTATTTCTTTTTGAGGGAAAGTGACTGCACACCATCCCCTTGGATGCCAACAAAGCATCCTTTGCACCTCACAGTCTTCTCGGAAGCCCAAAAGTTCTGTTGGCCACAGGCCCTTGTTGGCCTGGATTATAAAGTCAAATCTCACTCTCCGGTCAGGGCTTCTAGAAAATACTTTTGAATCCTTGGATGAGAAGCTCACCTAGTATTAATAATCTTGTTAAGATTATGCAAGTCCTCCCTCTCATCTTTCACTGGGATTGTCAGTTCTTCAAACAAGTGGCTCTCTAGGGATTTTGAGGACTGATGGGACTCTGAACATGGGATTTGAAAAAAATGTTTCTCTGCCTTATAAAGGGGTTAATATGAAGCCCTTCTTTACACCCCCCCCCCCCCGCCCCAATCTTGGTCATTCTATCATTTTCAAGTAACATGCTTATAAAGAAAATGCAGGAAAATATGGGAAAAGATAATCCATGAACTCATCACTAAAATAAATACCATCAGGAGAAAAATAAGGCTTTATCAAAATATTGTCAATGATAAGTAAATTAGCAGAATCACATAAAGCTTCCTGAAAAAAACAGAAATTGGGAACTAGAAATTTTAAGCAACCTTATACTTTCATTCTATAAAGTACAAAATCAACAACCTTCGGCTCAGTTTACAGGAATACTGAGATGGTTTGAGTACACTTCCCTTCTGACATCCCATGATATAGAAAGTTTGATGATGCTGTTGACGAGATGCTGGCCATGAAACAAAGCCGATGAGAACATTAGCTCGTGTTGAAATGCCTCTCCGGAATTAAGCCCTCTGAGAGTACTCTACCAAAAAGACCTCTGCTGGAGGCCAGGCCCAGCCTGTTGAACTGGTGTGTGAATTCAATGCCAGTCACTCCACCAACGACAAAATACACAAATCCTGCCCTTGGTGATCTTACATTGGATGTTTGTGAGAGAGCGAGACAAACAATGAAGCAAGTAAATGGTATAGGATGTCAGAAGGTGATGGTGCCAAGGAGAAACTTGGAGCAAGGAAGAATAAGTGGGGTGAGTATGCAGTTTTAAACAGGGTCAGAGAAGAGGACAGACAGAGGTTATAGAGGGAGCCAGCTCTGTTTCTCTCCCAGGCAAGGGAAAGAAGGACAAAGGCCCTGTGGCCAGCATGACAGAGAGGGGGAACAGAAGAGGAGATGAGGGCAGATTGCGAGAGCCTTGTAAGGACTGGATCTTTTACTGTCACGTCAGGATGAGGTATGCTGGGCAAGAATTCTGCCCAAGGAAATTCAGGATAGTTGTTTATATGGACTAATAATGAACTGCATATTACATTTCCTTTAAAAAAAAACAACAGCAAATTCTGCTCCCTGCAATCTACACAAAACTTTATCATCAAGGTATTTTCTATCTGTGAGCCTGGCCCTGTGGGCACACTCTTCTCAGATTCTTCTTGGCATGTTTTCAGTGCCCAGAGACTGATTCCCCCTCCCAGAGAAGTGGTGAATGTTTCCCAGTTCTGCAGACACTGGTTTGTAGTCTGGGTAATCTTCTGGGCAAAATGCAATGAAACATCCAGGGCAGAGTCTGTAAACTAGGAATAAAAATATCAATAACAGTTTACATCATCTAGCGCTCACTCTTTGCCAAAGTCCTTAGCTGAGCTGTTAGATTCTTTTCTTTAACCCTCATGCAACCCTGTCAGGCAGGTACAATTAGTGCCCCAAATTAACTAGTAAATGAATTTGCCCGAGCCTACCTGGTTAGTGCGTGATGGAATCTCACAGAAACTCTGATCTTTGGATCCAGAGTCCATATTCTGAAGCACCAACGTTAAGTGAATACAGAGGTCTCTGAGTCTAGATTCTCCATTGCTGATTGTGTGAATGAGAAGTGTAGAAATGAGAGGGAAATGGAACACCATTTTCTTTTGGCCCTGATAAATGAAATAAATCTAAAGATGCAGCTCTTATTTTATTTTTAGACATTTTGGCCAAGCAAAAGGCCTTAGGATGGAATCTGAAACCTGGGTATGTGCTCTGGCCAGAATCAAACCTGCCACTTTCTGTTGTACGGGATTGACACCACAACCAACTGAACCACATCGGCCACGGCCAATGGGGAGATTCTTAACTGTATAGTGCTGGAATCCAGAGCGGACCTGGTCACATTACAAATGTTAGTCTCAGAGGCCCCCTGTAACCATCTGTTTTCTAAAGGAAAGGTAATATGCAGTTCATTATTAGTCCATATTAGACCTTCAAGGAAGTCGAAACCAGTTTTAAGAACCACTGTCTATGCTCAGATTATTTCCCTACACTTCTCTAGGGGGTCTTTCCACCTATTAAATACAGCCTGTTCCTCATTAAAATGAACTTGAGCACTATTCTAAGTTGCTCAAGACTACTCATGGCAACATGTGAAACATCTCGCTCTGTTTTTCTTTTCCAACCAAGAACAAATTATCTTGGAACCTGACTAATTTTAACTGTGGGAATATAACACGAACCTTGTGTTCCATAAGTGCCCTGGCAATTGTCATTATTTATATCCCTTTATTATAAGCAGGGAACTGTGAGTTCCATACAAACACATCCACCCTCTCTGTGGGCGATGTGTTCTTCCTTGCTCCAAGTTTCTCAGCACCATCACCTTCTAACAGCCTATACCTGGTCGGCAAACTGCGGCTCGCTAGCCACATGCAGCCACATCCAGAAGTCTCTCACCACAGTGAGGGCTCTTCACCCCTGGAAGGGCTTTCTCTCCCCTCGGATTAAGACAGGCTTTATTTTGCCAAGGTTCTGCATGTGCTTTTGTGGGGAATTTCTCTCCACATTGCTTCTTCAACACCCCCCAAGTCACAGACTATCACTGGCATTGGGAACACCCTTCTCTTCCACCTATACCGCATTAAATGCCACTTCTTCAAAATAGGGATTTGCCGTTCTCAAACATAAACACAGAGGACATGCTGAGGGTAGCTTATCACATGCGTGAATGCAGTAGAGCTTCTGTGGTAGGATGTTAAATATAGAGAGAAAAATCAGAACTGTCAATTCAGTGTGGTTAAAAAAACACATGTTTCCCATCGGACACTGCCCTGTTGAAGCAGGTGCTCCTCGGCCTCGCCTCCGCAACTGCCCACCGGGATTCTCGCCTCTGCTGCTCAGCTCCACAGCTGGTGCAGGTAACATTTGATAGGCTTTTTCAGCGGGAAGGGGATTCCAAATGAATCAGCTGAAGTCATAGAATCCAATTTGACTTCAGGGAGGAAAAAGCAACCGAAACACAAGTTTTCAAATGCTTGGCAGGAGCCCATGGCAAGACTAAAATAGTCTAAACCCAAATTGAGTGATTTTGTGTCAAAGAAAGATTTCCTGTGGGTCCTAAATTTGCCCTAGAATCTGCTTGGAAATCATTATGCATCCACACTTTGCAAAGATTGAGGTAGTTTACTGGGCGCTCTTTCTAGAGATTCCAGACACGGAAGATGGATGGAAATGAAAGGTAGGGGGCATTCTGATTCAGGAACACCCCCCTTCAAGGTCTCCAGAGTCAAACACCAGCCAGGCCCCCAACCCTTTCAAACTTAGAGTGTGAAAATGGGTGTGTTTTTCAGAAACCATGGTGTACCTTTTAAAATATATATATATATATCTTTATTAATTTCAGAGAGGAAGGGAGAGGGAAAGAGAGACAGAAACCTTAATGATAAGAGAGAATCACTGATTGGTTGCTCTACTGGGGAGCAACCCCGTAACTCAGGCATGTGCCCTTGACCAGAATCGAACCTAGGACCCTTCAATCTGCAAGCTGATGCTCTATCCACTGAGCCAACCAGCTAGGGCTATGCTGTACTTTTTTTTTTTTTTTTAAGCGATTTATATATATTTTTCTTAAATATTTTATTTATCTCAGAGAGAAGAAGGGAGAGTGAGAGAGGGATAGAAACACCAACGATGAGAGAGAATCATTGAATGGCTGCCTCCTGTATGCTCCCTTCTTGGGGTCCAGCTGCTATCCCAGCATGAGCCCTGATAGCCAGATGAGGGCCAAACAACTGCGCCACACCCGCCAGGGCCATGCTGTACCACTTTCATCCAGCAGAGAGGGGTAGAGTGCCAAATCAGAGCAGAAATATCCAGAACGCCAATGTACACACACACACACACACACACACACACACACACACACACACACTACTCAGCGTGATATTTGCCTTGTGATTTTTAGATACCGAAGAATACTGTCACAGGATTAAAAATACATTCTGGATGAAGCCAGCTTTGGACAAAATTAGGTAAGTGCTGTAGCCTCTGCCACGCCTCAGGAGCCCCTGGGGGGACATGGTGCAGCATGATGCCCTGTTTCAGGCTTGGCCTTCTGCCAGTCTGGTTTCCATATTGCCCATTCCCCAAGCTTTGAAACAATCTGCTAAGATCATGCAATGTCTCTGTGATCTTCTGAGTCCGGGCTTTACGCAGTCTTCAAACCATGGCACTTTCTGCCTCAGCTAACAGGGATGGTCAGGTTCCTGCCCTCTCCTACTTGTTCCACAAAGTGGGAAAGAGTTCAGACTGAAGTGCAATTCATTGTTTAGTCATATAAACTCTTAATCATGCCAAACCTTGTCATGGTCCAAGGAGGTTTCAGAAGCCCTGTCTTTCCCATCCACCCCATCCCCCTTCTTCACAGCCCTGCCTGGCTTCCCCTCATCAGCGGTGATGGTTTTTTGCTGATGTCATAGATGGAGAACAGTTTTATTTGCCAGGCTTTTCTAGGTTCCGAAAGTAGTTAAAAGCACTCTATTAACCTTTTAACTACTGTGCTCCTCTGAGAAAGAAAGGTTTTGAGCAGAGGGTACTCCTCAGATAGAAGCAGATGACATGGAATGGCTTAGGCATGACTCATCTTTCCAGCCCCCATGGGCTCCTTCATTACCCAACACAGGGGATACAGACCCAAGTGCAACCACGCACTTAGTCCAAAGGGCTCTTCAAATTGTATTCTAATGCCACGGATTTACTTTTACCAAGAGAACAGAGAGAGGGGTCATATAGATGGTAAGGGTTTAGGTTGTCATTAAGAGTCAGCAAGAAACAGAAACCGGTTTGGCTCAGTGGATAGAACATTGGCCTGAGGACTGAAGGGTCCCAGGTTTGATTCCAGGTGAGGGCATATACCTTGGTTGCAGGCACATCCCCAGTAGAGGGTGTGCAGGAGGCAGCTGATAGATGATTCTCTCTCATCCATGTTTCTAACTCTCTATCCCTCTCTCTTCTTCTCTGTAAAAATTCAATAAAATATATTTTAAAAAAAGAGTCAGCAAGGATTCTAGTGACACAGCATCAAGAAAGTAGAGAGGCATCTTCTTGCTCTGAAGTTTGAACTTGCCAACTTGAAATATTCTCCCAGTGACTGGCTCCCATCCTAGGTCATTAGCTAAAACATAATGCAATGAACAGCTACTTGAAGGTTATCAGTAACTTCAACAATACTAACCATTAATATTTTAGAAAATGTGTTAAATGCCTGTATTACAGTAATGTATCAATAGAAAATTAAAACTTAAAAGGTTAAAAGGGGGGCACAAGAATAGGAAACAGAAGTAGTAAGGGGAAAGGAAGAGTTAGTAAAAAAGAAAATCTTTGGGCAGGATGTGGCAGATAGCCACCAATATAACCCTTTCAGATGCCTCTAATGGATTCATGTCTGAGGCCCCTGAGGTCCACGCCCATTTGTGAAATCCAACTGGGGCAGTGGTCAGCAAACTCATTAGTCAACAGAGCCAAATACCAACAGTACAATTGAAATTTCTTTTGAGAGCCAAAAATTTTAAACTTAAACTTCTTCTAATGTCACTTCTTCAAAATAGACTCACCCAGGCTGTGGTATTTTGTGGAAGAGCCACACTCAAGGGGCCAAAGAGCTGCGTGTGGCTGGCTCTTGAGCCACAGTTTGCAGGCCACGGAACTGGGGGATTTGTCCTGACAAGCAGCAATAACACTAAAGCTGATATCTGTATTGACAATAATCTATTAATGACATGGGAGATATGCCTTCTGTGTAAGGCTTGCTCTCTATCATGTTCCTAAATTGGTTTACGGTTAGCCTAGAAATAAGAAGGCCTTTCAATGTGAGGCACAACAAGCACTTTTGAGCATAAATAAGAATAGTTTATTCAGAAATCATTAATGGAGGCAGAACCCCAAGTAATGTTCCAACTAGGAGACAAAGGCAATGGGTGTTTGTGAGAAAGGGAAGGAAAACAATTACATCAATAGAAGGAACCCATTTCTATTGGTGCAGATAACGTAACATGGTGATGGTAACCCTAAACAATGTTTTTAATTTTTTCAGTCCAGTAAGTCAGCAGTTTAGTGGGCATAACAATTGCTTTCTTGTTTCTTTGCTAACAGTTCTTTTGCAAGGCCCAGTGTTGCTTAGATTCAGTCCAAAGGATATTTTGCCCTGTTTAACACTCCAGGGATTTGGGACAAAAGACCTGCAAAGCAGTTCCTCTGACGTGGCATTTACAGCTCCATTTTAAAGTGGCTCTGTTTATGTTAGCCATGAACAGAAACAGTTGTTATAAAAAAATCAGGTTCCTGGCCTCCATTTCAGAACTAATGAATCAGCGACTGGGTTGGGCTGGGCTGATCTAGGGTTTGGGTTGCTTTTTATTTTTAAGCTCGTTGGTGCTGATAAATCATTTTTGTGAGTGGTTTTGTTTTGTTTTTGTCTTCTTGCAAAGGTGTTAGGAGAGAGTTACATTTTGTTTTAAAAAATAATTTCATCAAGTTTTATAAAAAGCACCAAAGGTGAGAATACATATGGTCCCGAGAATATTTCACCGCACTTATTGCTAGTCTTCTGACTTAGTTTTCTTTTTGAAGATGTGTTTCCCCTCGTGGTTCTGTTCTTTCCATTGCTGCCACAGGCAGGCATAACCTAGAGATCAGAATTGAGATGAGCATCTGTAGGTCTTCAGCCAACCAATATCAGGTTTCCTGAAGCAAATACGCAAGGCCCTGCCTGCAAGAGTTGAGAGGGTGCAGAACTGCAGGGGTTGACAGTAGAATAAAGAAAAGCCAATGGGGAAAAACAGATAATGCAGGTGGGAGGATTAGGGACAACAAGGTTGCATTGGTTCATTGAACATCTTTAAGCAGCATAGAGACAGTCATGAATAATCCAGAGCTCCTGCCCCCAGGAAGCACCATTGGGGGAGGTAACATCCTTTTTGTTGTTAACCCTCACCCAAAGATATTTTTTCCATTTTTTTTTTTTTTTTTTTTTTTTTTTTTAAAGAGAGAGTGAAAGGGAGGAGGAGAAAGGGAGAGACACATTGATTGGTAGCCTCCTGAGGGCGCCTCAACTAGGGCCACAACCAGGTCCGGGGATCGAGTTACTTGCCCTTGACTGGAATCGAACCGAGACCTTTCAGTCCATGAGCTGACGCTGTAACCACGAGACACCGGCCAGGGTTCTTTTTTAAAAAAATTTATTTTTTTCAATTGCAATTTACATTCCACATTATTCTGTTATCAGTTTCAGATATTACAGCAGAGACAACCATGTACTTTACAGAGTTGGTCCCGCGATATTTCAAGAAGCCACCTGGCCACACACATATTTATTAGATTTTTTAATGCTATGTATTCTCTATGCGGTGTAATTTACATCTCTGGGACTATTCTGTCCACTTCCACTTCAGTGGGACCAGCGCCCAGAGGAAAAGAGCCCTGGCGCTCAGGACGCCGGGGCGCGGGCAGGCCTGAGGAGGAGGTGAGGAAGGGCCTTCCCTTGGACTTCGACTCATCTACGCCCATTCCGGCCGCTGGACTTCCCTGCGAGAACTACAGTCTCCCCTCCATCAAACCATCAAACTCCTCCCACACCGTCTCCCCGCAACCATCACCCGGCAACCCCGGGCACCCAGAGGGGCGGGGCCAGTGCCGCGATGCCTATTAGCCACGCCCCTTTCGTGAGGTCATCTTATCGCGAGACCGCTGAGTCCCGCCGCGGGATCACGCGCAGACCCGTCGCTCAGCTCCCGCGCCTTGGCATTTCGCACTCTGCTGCCCGCGCAGTTTGGTGTCGCCATGGAACGCCGGGAGACCCACGATCGCGGCACGTCGCCCGGGCAACCAGGGACGATAAAGCCCTTCCAAGGCGGCGGCGGCGGTGTAGCGGATGCCATGATGTCCAACCCCGAGCCTGGGCTGCCCCTTCTCCCGGGCACGTCCTGTGCGGACCCCACGGTGAGGACCTGGCCACTCAACCCCACCAATGGCTACCTGCCCCCCCCGCCCCGCCCCCTCCGGAGGCTCTGAAGGGCTTGCCGTTTAGTGCACCTCCTTCCTCCTCCACCCGATTGTTCTCTCTGCCCTTCAAACCCTGTCTCTGCCCTTCGATCCCTGCCCTGACCCTGTTCTTACCCACCACGATTCTGTCGGACCCCCTCCCCCCACCTCCCCGCAACACGCAGCTGCACCCTCCCTCTCATATTCATTATCTTCCTATCCGTCCCTTCCTGGTTTCCCCACTCCACCTGTTGGCCTCCTTTGTTCAGTCTAATTAGCGTAGCCAGGGTCTTCCTTGCTGCTCTAGCCTCTGCTTCTTCTCGCTCTAGATCCGTTTCTCCCCCTCACCCCCAAGCTCTCTGTCTAGGTCCCCCTTATTCTCCCACACAGTACCCCTCTGCGCAGCTCCATCCTTCACCACTGACCACTTCCGCACCAGCCTCGGCCCCTTCTCCCACTCAGCATCCCTACGCCGTCATCCTCATCCCCACAGCCACACCCCGCTCTCTCCCCAGGCCGGTCCTCCCCGCCGCCTCCATCTTCTGGATCCTGGACCCAGTCATCCTCCTCACTCGCAGCTCCGTGTTCTGTCTTAAAGTGTCGTTTCCACGCATCCTCTTCTTTCTACCGGGTTCTTTTCCACAGTCAGCAGGCTTCCCATTTAATGCTTCTGCGCAGCTCCCTTCCCTTTTCTGGCCAGCTCTTCTGCCATTTCTATAATTTGCTCCCATCTTCTCCCCATTCCTGTATTAATCTTCTTTCTCAATTGTTTCTCCAAAATTTAGACTTTGTACACAGGCCTGTTTTTCTCCCAAACCACCCTTCCCTGCTTTGTAGAACATAATCCCATTCCAGTCCCTTCTAGGCCACTACAATTGATTATTTTTTTCTACCCCTAGCCCTATAATAGTCGCTCTAACATTTTGATAAAAGATTCATGTTTAGATTTTATTTTGCCCTTTCCTGACTTTACATGTATTTAATTGCATTTTCTAGACAAAATTGAAGAGAGAAGAAAGTTTTTGTTTTTTTCCCCCCTCCTAACATAGTTTAGCCCTTGACAAAATTATTTAGTATTTGTTTTAATTCTAGTAGGGTGACTGAAATATATGTTGGAAGATCAATATTGAGATTCAGTAGGCTGATTCTCATAGGTGAGACAATAACAATTTATATTTATATAGTTGACTAAGCTCTAAGTTCCTCTCCATGGTCATAAAGGTAAGATAAAATACATAGTCAATTTATTTTGTGGGTGGGGAGATGAATTGAAAATTTGATGAGGGAATTTGGATTCCGAATCTGTTTTTAAAATTACTCCTTCATTAAGACACAGCATCATAGATTTTTCTCTGCGTTGTAGGCACATTCCTGCCCATGTGCAGGAGCAGCCTAAGCATTTGGTGTTGGGAGTGTGGGTTACCCGCAAGGCAGGGTTGAGTTGATATGGGGGATTGATAACAGAGGTGTGACTGGAGGCTCTAAGAACATACTGCTGTAACATATGTAAGTGAAGTATGCATTGGACATATTTCATATTTTATATATCTTGGGCAAATATCAATTCATTTGCCTTATTTGGAATTTGAAAAACATGGTTACTATCGTCAACATTGAGGACTACATACGTGTATCTCTCACAGCATTCAAAACCATAATGACTAAGCAGGATGAGGGGCCCTTAGTTTTCCTTGCTTGGGATGCCTCTGAGGATCCACTAATGAAGGCCATATGTTGAGAGATGTTAGTGATGTGTGCGTAAAGTGGGAAAAGCAAATGAAGCAGCTGATTTGTGTCTGTCTGTAGAGGTGAAAGAGGAGGAGCTTGAAGTTACACAAGTTACCTAGAAAAGAAGTCAGCTCAGCCCATTTTGTTCTATGTCATTATTATTATGCATCTGGAGCAGCACTTGTCAGCTGACTTATGACTCTGAATGTGTGACCTTAAAATAAAATTCACAATCCATAACTCTTCTAGCAAAGGTAGTTTACTTTATTGTACCTTTTGTTAGTACAGATCTTGGAAGATGGTAAGTTGAGCTGCAAACAAATTAGGAGGTAGATAAATAAGTCATCCTATATAATCCTATATTATAAAGAGCTAATGTGCAAATGGTCATCACGCCTGCATGCCATAACAGCTCACACACAACACTAAAAGAGAGGAATTGGGACCAGCCAGCCTATGGCCTGGGAGAGGGACAAGCCACCTGCCCCGCGGTCCTGAGCGCCTGCAGCTGGCCCCGGGCAAAGCCGGCCTGGGTCCTGGGTGCCTGTGGCCATCCAGAGGGAGGAAAGCCTGGGTCTCAGGTGCCTGTGACTGGCCGGAGGAGGGAATCTTGGGTCCCAAGTGCTGGGCGAGGCCGAGGCTGTTAGGGCAATCAGGCCAGCAGCAGAGCATTTAGGGGCAATCAGACAGAAGTGGTTAGGGACAATCAGGCAGGCAGGCAGAAGTGGTTAGGGGCAATCAGGCAGGCAGGCAGGCAGAAGTGGTCAGGGGCAATCAGGCAGGCAGGCAGGCAGGCAGAAGTGGTCAGGGGCAATCAGGCAGGCAGGCAGGCAGAGGTCGTTAGGGGGGAGGGGAGGCGGGCAGGCAAGTAGGTGAGCAGTTAGGAGCCAGCAGTCCTGGATTGTGAAAGGCAGTTGGACATCCCCCGCAACACCCAAGAAGACCTGGATTGTAGAGGGTGCAGGCTGTGCTGAGGGACCCCCTGCCCCCTGCACAATTTCATGCATTGGGCCTCTAGTTTTCTTTAAAAAGATATTTTATGATTTATTTTAAATTTTATGTGTATATGTGTATTTTTTGTGTATATATACAGGTATATATACACACACACACACACATATATATATGATTTTGGAAGTAGCCTACCATAACAAAGAACAGAAAAAGGAAAAAAATATTCCATCAAATTAGCTATAAATTTTCTTTTCAACTTTATCGAGATATAATTGATATATAGCATTGTGTAAATTTAAATTGTACCACTGATTGATTTGCTACACATATTTTGCAAAATGATTACCATCACAGTTTCAATTACTAAGGTTTTGTAATATACGAACTATAATTGACCCTTGAACAACTCAGAGGTTAAAGGCACACACGTCCTGCACAGTTGAAAATTTGCATATAACTATAGTTGGCCCTCTGTATATATGGCTTTCTAACCACAGAATTGACCCTTGAACACAACCGGTTTGAACTGCAAGGGTCAATTGAAAAAAAAATTCACATGTAAATGGATCTGCACATTTCAAACCTATGTTGTTCAATGGTCATTGTACTTTGAAATCAGGAAGGGTAATGCCTCCAGCTTTGTTGTTCTTTCTCAGCATTGCTTTGGCTAATAGGGGTCTTTTGTGGTGCCATACAAATTTTAGGATTTTTTCTATTTCTGTGAAAACTGCTATTGGAATTTTGATAGAGATTGCATTGAATATATAGATTGCCCTGGTTTGTCCAGTCTAATTAGCATATTATGCTCTTATTATAGATTGTTGTGTTCAGATTTTCTATTTCTTTATAATTCAGTCCTGGTAGGTTGTATGCTTCTAGGAATTTATCCATTTACTTTCAGTTATCCAGCTTTTTGACATATAACTGTTAATAGTAGTCTCACCATAAATATAGATTTTTCTTCTCTTTTAATGCATACATTTATTTATTGCTACAAAAATTCCCTCTTAGAACTGTGTTCACAGCATCTAAATGGCTTTCATAGTTATGCTTCTATTTTTGTTTCAAGATTTTTTTTTATTTCTTTTTTATTTCTTTGTGAAATTTCCAGCTTGCTTTCTGTTATTACATATCATTGTGGTCAGAAAAGATACTTAGTATGATTTCAATCTGCTGAGACTTGTGACCTATCATATGGTCTATTTTGAAGAATGTTCTATATGTTCTTGAGAAGATTGTATATTCTTCTATTGCTGGATGGATTGTTCTACATGTGTCTGTTAAGTTCATTTGATTTAAGTATAGTTCAAGTCTAACATTCCTGTGTTGATTTTCTATCTGACTGATCTATTCATTGTTGAAAGTGGCAGTATTGAAATTCCCTACCATTGCGGTTTTCTGTTGTTTAGTTTTTTTGTTTTTTGTTGTGTGTTTTTTTTGGGGGGGGGAGGAAGGCGAGGTTATATTTCTCTCTTCAAATCTCTTAGTATTACCTTAATATATTGAGGTGCTCTGATGTTGGTACATAAATATGTATAATTGTTATATCTTCTTGATAAATTGGCCTGCTTATTATATAATGACCATCTTTGTCCCTCATTACCATTTTTGGCTTAAAGTCTGTTTTGTCTGACATAGTACAGCTATCCCTGCTTTTTTTTTCATTTCTTCTGCATGGAATATCTTTTCCCATCCCTGCATTTTCAGCCTATGTGTGGCCTTAAAGCTGGAGTGAGTCTCTTATAGGCAGCATATAGTTAAGGTTTTTCTCCTAATCATCCAGCTTGCCTTTTGATTGAAGACATCAATCCATTTACATTTGGTGTAATTACTGATAGATAAGGAGTTACTAATACCATCTTTTGTTGTTGTTATTGTTAATCTTCACCTGAGGATTAGTTTTTCATTGGGGGGCAGAGGGAGGGAGGGAGGGAGGAGGAGGAGGAGGAGGAGGAGGAGGAGGAGGAGGAGGAGAGAGAGAGGGAGGGAGGGAGGGAGGGAGAGAGAGAGAGAGAGGGGGAGGGGAGAGGAGAGGAGAGGGAGAGAGAGAGAGAGAGAGAGAGAGAGAGAGAGAGAGAGAGAGAGAGAGATGACATGAGAAAAACAACACATCTATTGGTTGCCTCCTTGCATGTGCCCCAGAGCCAGGGATGGTACCTGCAACCCAGGTACATGTCCTTGACTGGGAATCGAACTTGCAACCCTGTGGTTTGCTGGCCAACACTCTTAACCATTGGGCAATACTGGGTACTAATACTGTTTTTTGTTTTTCTGGCTGTTTTTTAGTTCTCTTCTTCATTTCTTCCTCCCTTGCTGCTTTTCTTTATGAATTGATGATTTTTCATAGTTGTATGCTTTGATTCCCTTCTTTTTACCTTTTGTGAATCCACTGTAGTTTTTTGCTTTGTGGTTACCATGAGGCTTACATAAAGCATATTTATATATATATATTTTTACAGTAATAACAATTCACCTTTTATCACATATAAAAACTCTACCCTTTTGCTTTCCTTCCTTTATGTTTTTTATCTCAACATTTAAATTTTTTATGTTCTGTATCCATTAACAGATTATTGAAGCTATAGTTGTTTTTAATAATTTTGTCCTTTAACTTTTATACTAAAGGTAAGTGTTAACACATCACCATATTACAGTATTAGGGTATTCTGAATCTGACCATATGCTTACCTTTACCTGTGTATTATATGTTTTTATGTTACAAATCA
Organism: Pipistrellus kuhlii; assembly: GCF_014108245.1. Lineage (NCBI taxonomy): Eukaryota > Metazoa > Chordata > Mammalia > Chiroptera > Vespertilionidae > Pipistrellus > Pipistrellus kuhlii. The sequence continues at coordinate 66,755,027 of NW_023425551.1, read as the reverse complement.
ACGCCTTATTTCAGCTTGAAGAACTTCTTACAGTATTTCTCTTCAGTTAGGTTTAGTGGTGATAAAGTTTTATCTCACCTTTATTTCTGAAGCACAACTTTTTTGGGTAAATATTCTTTGTTGGCAGTTACTTTCTTTTAGCACTTTGGATATGTCATATCATTCTCTCCTGGCCTGCAATGATAGCGTAATAATAGGGTTATGGAGGTTCCCTTGTAGGAGAAATTTTTTTCTTTTATTGTTTTTAAAAATTATCTCTCTGTCTTTGATGTAGATAGTTTTATTGTCATGTATCTTGGAGAAGATTATTTTTGTTTGAAATTTTGGGATGACCAATTAGCTTCATGGACTTGGATATCCCTCTCTTCAGGTTTGAGAAGTTCTTAGCCATTATTTCTTTATATAAGCATTCTCTCTCTTCCTTCCTATCTACTCCAAGATGCATATATTATTCCTTTTATTAATGTCCTGTAAGTTCCATACGCTTCATTCATTGTCATTCTTTTTTTTATTGCTCCACTGATTGGATAATTTCAATTGATTTGTCTTCTAACTTACAGATTCTTTCTTCTACTTGTTCAAGTCTTTTGTTAAAGCTACTTTTGAATTCTTTAGTTAAATCATTTTATTCTTCAGTTCCAAAATTTGTTTGATTCTTTATGTTTTCTAACTCTTTGTTGAATTTCTCATTTTGTGCTTGTATTATTTTCCTGATATTGTTGAGTCCTTTATTTGTGTTCTCTTGTAATTTTCTGAACATCTTTAAGACAATGACAGTAAACCCTCAATTTAATGAACTACAGACTTAATGGACAAAATTTCCAGTCCGTATGTCATATGTGAAAATTAGCATTAACTGAAAATAGCTTTTAACCAAGATCTACACTAATAAAAAAGAAATATGCAAATTGACCATCACTTTGGACACCCACCAGCCAATCAGGAGTGAGTATGCAAATTTAACCTCATGGCCTTTTTGAAGACTGACAGCTCCCAGCCCTGCCTGCTTGGCTGTCACTGTGGTGATCTGGGAGCTAGCAAGCAGCCCGCAGGCAGCTCCCAGCATGGCCTGCTAGGCCGTTGCCACAGCAACCTGGGTGCAGGCAAGTGTGGCTGTAGGCAGCACCCAGCATGGCCTCAGCGACCTGGGAGCAGTGAAGCACAGCCTGCAGGCAACATCCAGCATGGACTGCTTAGCAGTCGCCATGGTGTGGAGCAGGCAGGCCCGGCAGAGAACTGTGGGAAGCAGGCCTAAGCCATCAGTAGGACATCCCCTGAGGGCTCCCAGATTGGAGAGGGTGCAGGTCAGGCCGAGGGAACACCTCCCTCGCACCTCCCCCATACCCCCCATGAATTTTGTGCACCAGTCCTCTAGTTTGCTTATAATTAAATTAATTTTTATGTAATTATTATTTTTATGTAAATTATTATTTTTTTCATTTTTTTATTAAGGTTTTATATGTGTACATATCTTACAATTGCCCCCCCCCCCATACATGCCCTCCCTCCCCAGAGTTTTTTGTCCATGGTTATGCTTATATGCATGCATACAAGTCCTTCGGTTGATCTCTTATCTCCCCCATATCTCCCTACCCTCCTGCTGTAATTTGACAGTCTGTTTGTTGCTTTACTGTCTCTATCTATCTTTTTGTTCATCAGTTTGTAATGTTCTTTATTATCCATAAATGAGTCACGCTGGCCTATGTTCCCACTGCTCTAAGACACACCACCGCCTGTGTGCATTTGTTTACTCCCAGTGACTGGGTGAATGCACGTACTTACTAGACCTATTTATTATAAGTTAAAATTACTGTTACACACATAGAAATCTTTTCTGTGAAATTAAAATTTTCATACATAATTTTAATTACACAAATGTGTCTACATAAGTAAAAACGGTAAACTAACTAATTTGTCAGTTTTTTAACATATGCATTTGGAAACCCTACTTTATTATATAGTGGACTTTCGGCTTTGACACTTCCTTGCCCAAAATAGTTTTTATATCGAAGTCTTACTGTTTTGAGGTGTTTTTTTTTTTTTTTTTTAATCAGGTAATTTCTACTTCTTCAATTTTTGGTGGGCAGTTATTATAGGTTTACTGTATTCCTTTGGTGGAATCACGTTTTCCTGATTTTTCATGATCCCTGCTGTCTTGCACAGGTGCCTTCACATTTGAAAAAGCAGTCACCTCTGTGAAACTTTATGGACTGGCTTTGGGAAGGGAATAGTTTCACAGCTGGTGGAAGTATGCTGAAGTATGCTGCGATCCTGGGTCTAGTGCTGCAGGGCACCAAGTGTTCTGTGTAGCAGTACTAGGTCTGGCAGGTTGTGGGTGGGTATGATGTCTCTTCAGCTCAGGCCACTGGTGTATACCGCATTGCCAACTGTGGTTCTTGGCAAGCACTGTAAGTGTTGTGCAGTGGCTGCAGAGGCTGTTGGGGTCTTCCATGGCACCTCCAGGTCTAGCAGTTCAGGACCAGCACAGGTAGCGTTGGGGACCCAAAACCCAAGGTGTGCACATAATGAGCTGCAGGGGTCCAAATGCAGGTGGCGGTGTAGTGGCAGGGGCTGTCTGCAGACACATGATAGTGGAGGCCAGAGCAGCAGCAGGTCTGGGGCCAACAGTGGCCTCACTGGCTGCTACAAAGGCCCTGGTTGTCAGCATGCTCTCTGGCTGCACACTCACCCCTGGGCATGCACACTGCAAGGGAGGCCTGTGATGAGGTAAGGCCAGTTACATGCAGGTGCACAGCTGGAGAGGCTAGCTCCAAGCTCATGCACAGCAGTGGGGGAGTCAGCCGGGGTGAGGGTGGGGGTGTTTATGCTGGGATCTTATGCTTAAGCAGCTGCGGAGACCTGAGCTGGCTACCGCTGTGGGCCAGGACATAGGAAAGGGAGGGAGCGTGGAGGGACTCAGGTGACTGGTGTCAGCAGACATGAATACCTGTGGGGTAAAATCTACAGGAAGTACGCAGTGGCTACAGCCATACTTGCCATTGGCTTCAGGTAAGTGGCAAAATTAGCTGTGTTTTTCCACTGAGCACTTCTCTGTGAAGCGCAGTCACTCCCACTCAGTGGCTCCTGCCAGCGGCCCATTCCCGTTTTTCTTCTTTGTTCTTCTTTGTTATACACTTTAGCTTAGCTGCTCTGGGGTGAAACTGGTTGTCACCCTTTTTTTTTTTCCTGGGGAGGGGAAATCTTTCTAGCTGGGTAGCTCGCTCTTGGTGCTGGGGGATGGGATGATACTGGAAAAATGAAGTCTTTCTTTTCTTTTTGTGAGATTACTGTCAGATTTTTTGTTCTGTGTTGTTTATAGGTAGCTAATTGTTGATCTTTGTGAGGGTACAGGACACTAGTCTCCTGTGTCACCATTTTGGCCCCCCTCTATCTTCACATTTATTTCCTTTACACTTCTTTATTTTTGTTTAATCAATTTTTCCCCAAATCCCCAATAAAAATGAGTTCATTCAGAAATGTATAATACAGACAGAGAGCATTCACCAAATCTAGTCTCTTTCAGGTACATGTTTGCATGCTTGTAATTGTAGTACATATATGCTTTCATAGGCTAGGCTGCTTTTAAAAGCTTATTAAATCAAACATTTCTCCAGATTGCTACATAGTCTTTAAAACCAGTATTTTAATGACTGCATAATAGTAGTCCACTGAGTTTTCCATCATTTACTCATATGTATGATTTTCAATTATTTCCAATGTCTTTATTGTTGTAATTAAAGTTATAATGGTCAACTTTAGACATATTATTTTTGTGATAATTTCAGATTATGTCTTTTTTTTAAATCAATCTTTATTGTTCATATTATTACAAAGGTTCCTCATTTCTTCCCCTCTCCACCAGGTTCCCACCCCACCCTCCGCCCCCTCCCCACCCCCCATTGTTCTCATCCATAGGTGCACAGTTTATGTTCAGTCTCTTCCTCCCTCCCTTTCCCCCATAGTAAATCCCTTTTCAGATAGTAAATCTGTTACTTAGCATTTTCTCATATCAATAATACCTCCACATGCCCAATGATACACTTCACACAAAAAACATTTCCAAATAGGTCAACTAGCCTCATCCAGGCCCCACCCAAGGCACTCACAGATCAACACCCCAGCGCTATACTAACTCAACACATCCAGATCTAAGCCTTCATCACTTGATTCAGCAGACCCTCAAGTTCCCGCAAAAGTTTCCAGCCATGTCTGAGAGGCAGCCGTGGGGGAGGGGCAGGCGAGGAGCGAGCTGTTCCGGGCCTGGCTGCTCTGGGCCTGGCCTCTGTTGCTCTGGTTCGTTCCACAACCAGCTGCTACTGGTCTGGTCACTGCCACTCCCGACCTAGTTGCTCTGGACATGGCTGTTGCTGCTCCAGGCCTGGCCGCACAAGACCCGGCTGCTCTGGGCCTGGCCACTCCCAGCCTGGAAGCCGCTGCTCTGGGCCCGGCTGCTCCGGGCCTGGCCGCTCCGAGCCTGGCCACTCTCTCGGCCTAGATGCTCTGGGCTTGGCTACTGCTGCTCTGGGCCTGGTTGCTCCCAACCCGGCTGCTCTGGGCCCGGCTTCTCCGGGCCCGGCCACTCCAGGTCTGGGTGTTCCTGGACTGGCCACCCTGGGCTTGGCCGCCTCCGCCTCAGGCCTGGCTGCCACTGCCCCAGGTCTGGCTGCTCCAGTGCTGGCTGTTGATGCTCTGGTTCTGGCCACTGCTGCTCCGGGTCCGGCTGCCACTGCCTTGTGCCTGGCCACTCTAGGCCTGGTCGCCACTGTTCCAACATTCTGTCCCTTTTTCTTTTTTTTCTTTTTTTTAAAAACGCATTTATGTTGCAATGTTGGCTGGTGAGTTGAGTTCTGACTTAATCTTTGATTTTTCAAGATCTTCTTTGTATTCTTTCTTAAGTAATTTTACTATCTTTTGCTCTCACTTGATTTCTTCACATTCAGAACTTCTTTGGTTTCTTCCTCCTTGTCCTGGGAGCTCAGCACGTTGGCCTGTGGCACCCCCTTGTTCTCCGCGGACTCCTGCGCTGCTTCAGCCTGTTGCCAGGGTTGGCACCACCCAGGAAGCAGCCCCCGTCCTTGGTTCCGTTGCCCGCGCTTAGCGGTCGATGGCTCAGGGGCACCCCCCTGCCTGGGGGCCCCATCGCCCGGCTCCTTGCTGGTGCCCGGCTGGCCGGTGTCCAGCGGGGGCTCCTGCTCCTCGTCGCGTTCCTCCAGTCTAGAGCTTTCTTTCTCCCTCCCGCTAGGGGAGTCTAGGATCAGAGTCAACAGACTGTCCTCTGCGCGCAGTGTGCGCGACTGCGGGGGCTCCGCTCCCCCAGGACTCCACCTCACACCCCTGTCTTCCTCTGCTTGAGCTTGGGTCCCCAGGGACTGGCCCAGACCTGGAGTTCCGGGCGGTCCGGACTGAGGCTCAGCGCCACCGGAGGCTTTGTTTCTTCCGGCTAGGGTAATCCAGCATCAGAGTCAACATTCAGTCCTCTGCGCACAATGTGCGCTCGACTCCGGGGGCCCCGCCTTTCGCTGCTCCCCAGGGATTCCGCCTCACAGCCCCGTCTCCCCCTGCCGGAGCCTGGGTCCCCAGGGTCTGGCCCATAATTGGGGCTCAGCGCTGCCGGTTTGGGGGTTCAGCCCAGGCTGGGGGTTCTATTTCCTTCCTGCTAGGGAACGCCAGGCAGCACCCAGCCCTCTCCTCCTCTTTGGCTGCGATCTCTCCTCACGCGCGAGCATGCGGGCGCGCAGCATGTCTCCGTACCTTGGGCTTTTTTTCAGCTCCTCTGATTTTCCTTCTGGTTTTCTCCGTCCTTCCTATTGTAGAGTTTTCAGTCAGTCGACTACCTGTAGCTCTGGGCAATGTCCACTCTACATTTTAGTTGTATTCCACTGAAATTGTTGTGTGCTGCTGCGGTTAGATGTCTACCCGAGCAGCCATCTTGGATCCTCCCCTTGCTGCAAAGCTCAGATTATATCCTTAAAGGATTGAGGTGGAATTACTAAGTTCAAGATTTTAAATATGTAATATCTACTTTCTTTCCAAAGAGTTGTGTGAATATATCAGTGTCATTGTAACAAAAAAAAAAAAGATCATTCTTTTCAAGTAAAAATTGATTTTGCAGAACCAGCTCTTTCAGGCTCCATAGTCTGTGGCCACTAGATAAGACAATAAACATGGGAAGACCAGTGAAAAAATAGTATTTTAAGAAACTGAAATTAATATTTTGGTTTCTCCCGGTTTAGCTCAATGGATAGAGCGTCGGCTTGGGGACTGAAGGGACCTGGGTTCGATTCCGGTCAAGGGCATGTACCTTGGTTGCGAGCATATCCCCAGTAGGGGGTGTGCAAGAGGCAGCTGATTGATGAGTCTCTCTCATCGATGTTTCTAACTCTCTATCTCTCTCCCTTCCTCTCTGTACAAAATCAATAAAATATAAAATAAAAAAAAATATTTTGGTTTCTCGTGAGAAGTGAGCTGGTAATGAATTTGATGTTCCTGAGCATGGCTTTATGTTTTAAACTCAGGATGCTGCTTCCCTCCTTGTTCCAGGCCAAAAATATCAGAAACTTACAATACAGGCATACTGTTTTTAAAAAAATACTTTTTATTGATTTCAGAGAGGGAGAGAGATAGAAACATCAGTAAGAAGAGAGAATCATTTATCAGCTGCCTTCTGCACACCCCACCCTGGGGATCGAGCCAGCAACCTGGGCATGTGCCCTTGACCAGAATTGAATCTGGGACCCTTCAGTCCACAGGCTGATGTTCTATCCACTGAGCCAAACAAGCTAGGGCTGTAGGTATACTTTTTGATAGAAGGTTTGTGTTATTTATAAGCAAAAGTTTGTTATGATATGTTTGAAAGTGAGCCTTTTTACCTAACCAATTTTATTAATTACATACTTCTTGTCTTCTTCAGAAAACAGACTTCCATAGAAGCCAGACACTGAACTACTCGCATGGCTATGCAATGGCTCGTCGTCCAACGGTTGGAATAGGCGGGGACCGGCTCCAGGTCAACCAGCTGTCCCAGGCTGACCTGGATGAGCTGGCCAACAAGGCACCACTTCTAACATATGGTGAACCTAAGCAGGCTGCACCTCCGGAATTTATTCCTGCGCATGTGGCTTTTGACAAAAAGGTACCATATGGGATTTTAGGGTACCCCTTGAATTCAAATTTCTGAGATCCAACTGTTTGCAGAAAAGTCAACAATAAACCACAGGTTTTCCAGAGTACTCTGAAGAGAAAATGATTCAAATGCCTCAACCCTTAGTCATAGACAGCTGAACTCAGGATTGAAAGGGCCTTTCTTTAGTCAGGAAGCTGATTACAGAAAATAATTCCCCATAGACTTCACTGAAATATTTTCTCAATACAAAAGGAAAAGTTTGGTGAATTCTGAATTCTTAAGTTCATATTGCTTTATGTTTACCTGCTCTGTGTTTCCTACTTTTTTAAAGTTTTATATTCTGTAATGATGACAAACCTTTAACCTCCATGAAATGCAAGATGTCATCATGAGTACAACTCCAACTGTGGTCAGTTTTCTCTGGGCTGTCTTCCTAAGTTTCTGTCTTTTAGAGAACATTTTGGACTTGGCATGGCATACCCAAGGGTGGTATAACATTGTGTTTGTGTCTCATTTACTCTTATGCTTTTGTACTGGGAGTTTCCTTATTTCCATCTGTTGACATTTCCACATCATATTTGGTTTTCCTTGTCAGTGAGTCTCTCTTTTCACTAAAGTGAAGTGGTCCTAACTATGGCCATGCAGTGGAATGACTGATGGGACTTTTTTTTCCTCTCACCTGAGGATATGCTTTTTATTGTTTTTTTTTTTTTTTTCATTTATAATTTATTTTATTGTTTAAAGTATTACAAATAGTAGTACATATGTCTCCTTTTTTTCCCCATTGACCTTACACCCCCCTCCCCCCCGGCCTCCCATACTCGCCCCCCCCCCCCCCAGCACATGCCTTCACCGCCACCCCCCCCAGTATCTTGATCCATTGGTTATGTTTATATGCATGCATACAAGTCCTTCGGTTTATCTCTTACCCCCCTGACCCCTCCCCATCTTTCCCACTGTAATTTGACAGTCTGTTCGATGCTTCTCTGCCTCTGTATCTATTTTTTTGTTCATCAGGTTATAATGCTCTTTATTATCCATAAATGAGGGAGATCATGTGGTATTTTTCTTCACTGACCGGCTTATTTCACTTCAGTGTACTGTAGTTTCCTGAGTACAGAATCGATGGTGAGAGAGAAACCGAGTGGTTGCCTCCCATATGTACCCTGATTGGGGATCAGACCTATAACGTAGGTATGTGCCCTGACTGGGAATCAAACCCCACATCCTTTGGATATGCAGGACAAAGCTCCAATCAATTGAGCCACAGCCAGGGCACTGATGGGACTTTTAAGAAATGTAGATGCTTCCCCAATCCTTAATGATTCAGATTTCCAGTGATTTTTATGTAGATATAACTGGGTCAGAGAATTACTGACCAGTTTTTATAAGTTATCTTTCCTAATTTACTCTTAACCTACTTTTTGGTCTTATTTAATGCTATTTTTGTTTAATGCCTATACTATTTTCATCTAGTTAGTCAACATTTATTGAGTACCTATGGCAGACACAAATAGTTTGGTTCTTGTGGCTAATTGAGCATATCCCATGCATTGAAAGGTCACCAGTTTGATTTCCTGATCAGGGTACATATCCAGGTTGGGGCACATGCAGATGTTTTTCTTTCACATCAGTATTTCTCTCTCCCTCTTCTTTCCTCTCTCTAAAGTAATCAGCAAAAGTATATTTTTTTATTTTTATTTATTATTATTATTTTTAAATATATTTTATTGATTTTTAACAGAGAGAAAGGGAGAGAGATAGAGAGCTAGAAACGTAGATTAGAGAGAAACATCGACCAGCTGCCTCCTGCACATCCCCCACTGGGGATGTGCCCGCAACCAACGTACATGCCCTTGACCGGAATCGAACCCGGGACCTTTCAGTCCGCAGACCGACGCTCTACCACTGAGCCAAACCGGCTTCGGCAAAAGTATATTTTTTTAAAAGAATAAAGGAATTCAGGATAAAAATTAGTCTGGTGGTAGAACTGTGCTATTTACATTAATAATTACTTAATTTACACATTTTTTAATGTATCAGCCAGAATCAATATAAACCCCATTTCCCCATCACAATTAACACATTTGATAGGAACAATTCACATATCCATCGATAGGCTAAACCTAATATCCACTAACTGGTATCAGTTATCCATATGGCTATTTCTTTACGTGTTTCTTGTTTCTCTTCTTGGTTCACAGCTGTGACAGGCACTGCAAAATAAGTAGATAAGGGAGAGGGGTGAAAATACAAGAGAAGAGTGAGATAGGTATTGTTTATATCAAAATATAAATCCTGATAGGTTCAATTTTTATTGAAAAGAATAGCAAATAACTTACAAGCTAGAAAGTACCGTATTTTTCGGACCATAAGACGCTCCGGACCATAAGACACACCAGTTTTTAGAGAAGGGAAATGAAGAAAAAAAGATTCTGAAACAAATAGTGTCCTAAAATATTTTATGTGCATTAAAACCCAACATCACAGTCATAAACACATGTAATCAACCCTGTAAAGTAAACAGCAGCATTTAGAACCATTTTAGAGCCGGGCAAGCACACAGAGACCACACAGAGCCGGGCAAGTAAAAGGGACTTTTTCCCCCCACTTCTGGGGGGGAAAAAGTGCGTCTTATGGTCCGAAAAATACGGTAATAAAGTTATATATGTCATGGAAAGTATTAATGAAGTGAAGGGAGGGGGAAATTGTGTCTGAATAGAAAATAGGCTTCTTTATATTTTTGTTCTTCTATGTTATTTTATGCTTATTGTCATTACTTAATTTATGCTTTTAAAATAGTATTCATAATTCATTTTTAAAAGATAGTAGACATGAAAAAGTATACTTACATTTTAAATTTCCTATTCATTTTTCTTGGATCATAAAAATTTCTAGATAAATAATCCTTACCATAGATAATAAGGTAGAGAGTAGTTAAACCTGTGGTTTTGAAACTAAGATTTTTTTTTAGAAAAGGAATGTATAGTTTTTTTGAATTAAATATGTTTAAATTTCTTCAGAAATACTCATAGTCAAATTAATAGCAACTATATTTGTCCACCTTTTGGACAGTCTTTGTACTGTCCCTTATCTTTAGAGTATAACTTCGTTCCTTATGCAGGTGATAATGACCAGGACATGTACTGTGAGCACCCTCATCTTTTTTTTTTGTTTATTTCCATACAGTTCTCATCGTCTCCCCCTATGTTCAACTTCCTACTCTCATATCCCACTCTGTGTTCTTGATGTTATTTTTCTTCTATCTCTCTTATCTTTAACTTTCATGCTAATACTATTTAAAACAGCTAGTAAGTTCTTTACCTAGGGTCAAAGTATGGTGTCCTAAAAAAAAACTTTCTACCTTGTGACCCCTTTAACAACTTCCTTTCTCACTTGACTGTCAGATCACTTACAATTTGACATCTCTCTGCCCTCAAGCCCAGAATTATTTTTTGCCAGCATTCCCTTTGACCTGTTTGCAATATTTGCTATTGTTGATCCTCTCTTCCTTCTTGAAACTTTGCTTTTCTCTTGCTGCCCATGAATCTTCACTCCTCTGGTTTTCTTCTCTCCCTCCATCTAGCTGCTCCTACTCTGGCCTCCCCTTCTTCTCTCATTTTTAATTGTAAGCATTGTAAAGGGTTTGTTATCATTATTTTATACTAGTGGCCCAGTGCATGAATCCGTGCACATTGAAAGGAAATTAATTAGAAGAAATATTTTAATATTGCTATTCGCCCTTTCTCTATAATAGAAGTATCTACCAATTTCACGATCGACCATGACACATCAAAACACAAACGTGCGATTGGCACCAGCGAGAGCTTTATATATATCATGCATGCGCGAGTCAACTTAGCCTTTTATATATGCAAGAGTAAACTTGCTTAATTAGACCTGCTTTCTGATTTAGCTAAACTTTATTCAGCCCAGTAAAGCACCCCAGCTTCTCTTTCAGGTAATTGACAGAAACACAACAGTAAATATTAACATGGAGCAGAATATTATTGTAGATCATGCAAAGAGAACAAAGGATAAAATATTTAACTGCAGCAATGTTTCACTATATTCTGCACAGTGAGAAAACCTTAAGTCATTTTCAAAGTCCACCATTTCTTACTTCTTTTCAGTCGGGTCAAGTTTCTAAGTTTTCTAAATCTCCATTTTCTGGCTAATGACAAGAAATCGGATTTCACTGAATCTCCTATCTACCTACTCCAGGACTTCTGTGAGGATCAAATGGCATGAGGCACGGGAAAACGCTTCACAGACATTTGGTTCAAGTGTGAAATGTTTGCACCTGGCTATAAAGCAAGTTATGTTCCTGGGTTGAAGAAACTAGGAGGCTAGCCATTCCTAGGGAGAGGAAGCCAGGCATTACTACCTGATGTCATTACCCAGATGGATACTTAGCATATTAGCCTTTTATATATTAGATTCCTTAGAGAGATCTTGCCCACTTTTATGGTTTCAATTGTCCAATAGACAACTATTGATATTTCCAATTCTGACCTTTTTGAAAATGCTGTGGGCACCTGGATGAGCTGTGGGCACCTCAGGTTCTATGTGTCTTTCACCCAGACCCCTACTTTTTCTCATAGATGTACCCTTTCTGTATGGCTCCACTAGGTAAAGTGTGAAACCTAAGCCATTTCAGGTTTTCTTCCCCTTCAATGAGTTGCCAATTCAAGTATATCTCACTTCCATTTCCTCTACACTGTCATAGTTCAAACAAGCAATATGTTAACTGCTAGCATATTGTTAACCTTTGTAGTAGTCCCACACTTTTTTTTTTTTTTTTTTTTTTTTTTTTTTTTTTTATGTCTGTAACATGTTCAGTGCTTGGCTTAATACCTAAAGTGCATTATGTAATTTTTCTGTGAAAATGCCTTCAGACTCTCTTAACCAGTATGGTAATTGTTATCGCTATCCACTTAGCTCCTTTCGTCCCCCAACTTGAAAGTCATCCTTAATTCTTTTCCCTCACAAACTTTATCATATCTATCTCTAAAATATATAATTTGCTCATTTATTTTTATTTCTAGTCTTACAATTAATTTTCCAATTAGCAGACAGGCTTATCTTTTAAAAGTAGGTATCAGTTTTGCGTTTTCTCTTTCCAGCCGGCCCCGTGCTGCGGGTGTCACTTGGGACAACAGGCACAGGCGCCACAAGACCAGGGGCAAGAGAAAGCCCCACCACAAGAAGAGAAACAAAACTAAGATTGGACCCCTCCGCGTACACACAGTCTGAGTGCCCGGAGTCAGCAAGAAATACCTAGCCTCGAGGCTGGACGTGGGCGACTTCTCTGGGGCTCGGAGTGCTGTATGCGCAAAACAAGGATTGTTGATGTCTACACTGCATCCAACAACGAACTGGTCCCCCCAAGACCCTAGTAAAGAACTGCATCGCTCTCACTGAGCACACCGTACTGACAGTCGTACGAGTCCCACTACGTCCCACTACACACTGCCCCTGAGCTGCAAGCAGGGGGCCAAGCTGACGCCTGACGAGGAAGAGATTTTGAACAAAAAACAATCAAAATTCGGAAGAAATATGATGAAAGGAAAAAGAATGCCAAAATCAGCAGTCTTCTCGAGGAGCAGTTTCAGCCAGGCAAGCTTCTTGCATGCATCGCTTCAAGACCAGGCCAGTGTGGCCGAGCAGATGGCTAGGTGCTCCGGGGCAGGGAGCTGGAGTTCTATTTGAGGAAAATCAAAGCCCCGGAAAAGCAAATAAATCATCTGCCCTCCTATCTTAGCTCATGTAATAAAGATGTTTATTCTTAAAAAAAAGTAGGTATCAGATCACGTACTGACCTAAAACATTCTCATGTAAAGGCTAAGATCCAACTCAAAAGGTTCTCACAGTCCTACTCCTCTGGCCCTCCCTGCTGTTTCTCCACCCTCCTCTTGGGCCTGTCTTTCCCTTACCCACTGTGTTTCAATCACAATGGATTTGTTTTCCTTATTCTGTTGAAACTAGCATATTCCCCTCCCCCATTACAGGGCCTTTGCACATGTTGTTTTCCCCCTCCTGGACTAGCTTTCCTGTGATTAATACTCAATAAACATTAGTTTTAAAAATGAGATGAATTTTGTTGTTGTTGTTTCTCATTGATTTTTAGAGAGTGGAAAGGAGGAGGGAGGGAGGGAAGGAAAAAAGAAGGGAGAAGAAGAGAGAGAAAAACAATGTGTCCGGTCCCTCCAGGCTGTCTCCAAGGGTAAGAAGTTCTGTTTTATAATTGAATAATATTTCATGGTGTAAATGTACCGCATTTTAAAAATGTTTTATTGATTTTATTTTTAATACATTTTTATTGATTTCAGAGTGGGGAGAGAGAGAGAAATATCAATGATAAGAGAGAATCATTGATTGGCTGTCTCCTGCATGCCCCTGAGCACATGGGCCTGTGCCTTAGACCAGAATTGAAGCTGGGACCCTTCAGTCCACGGGCTGACACTTTATCCACTGAGCCAAACCATCTAGGGCAATAAGTACTCTTTGATTAACAAATAAGTATTTTAGGAGTTAGAGTATTATTTAACTGAGATCTCACATAATAACTTGACTCTCTGTAACACGAATTATTGAAAACATGTAGTTTTAGCTATATGTGTAAGTGATATGCCAGAGAAAATCCACCTAGTTTATTGTACAAACTGATCCATATTAAGTGATCAGAGCTGAATGTAAAGAGAAAAACACTTGTAGGGAATGTTTTAATTGCTAAAATTAAAATATATATATATATATATATATATATATATATATATATATATTTTTTTTTATTGATTTTTTTACAGAGAGGAAGGGAGAGAGAGAGAGAGCTAGAAACATCGATCAGCTGCCTCCTGCACACCCCCCACCAAGGATGTACCTGCAACCAAGGTACATGCCCTTGACCGGAATCGAATCTGGAACTCTTCAGTCCCCAGGCTGATGCTCTACCCATTGAGCCAAACAGGTTTCAGCTAATCGCTAAAATTTTTACCGGTTGCCATTTATGTCTGAAAAAAAACTCCCAAATAACTAGAGAACTTGAGAATTTTAACTAAATAGTCAATTTTTTCTATTAGTATCAAACATTCCACCTATTTTTATAAAAGGCTACTATGCTAAGTTTCCAACCAATCGCTATTACGCACACTGACCACCAGGGGGCAGATGCTCAACACAGAAGCTGCAGAGCTGCAGTGACTTGGCAGTGGCGGTTCTTGGGTGACACACCCTGAAACCAGTAACAAGGGTGCTTGATTCCTTGCAAGGCCACAGGATTATACCTTCGACGTGACCTTTGACTGTGGGTTATGTTGTTGCTGGGGCACTGTTGGCCCCGAATCTGGTTTATTGTACACTTGCATTTGCGTCCCAAACCCTGTACAACAGCAACTTGGCAGAGGGCCCTCTCACACTCCAGGACCACTCGAGGGATGTTGGAGAGCCAGTTTTGGCCCAGTCCTTCAGGCCAACTGAGGGACCCCACCTGCTGAAGGGACCCCACTCTGCAGACACTGGGGAGGACTGTGGGAGGTTGGCTTCAGGGTATGTCTGGCCAGTCTCACCCATTCCTACCCCACTGGCCACCTTTTAATTAATTTCCTTGCAATGTGAACGAATCCATGTACTAGGTCATCAGTGTATACACAAGCATCTGCCCCCTGGTGGTCAGTGTGCGTCATAGCGATTGGTTGGAAATTTACACAATCTGGATTACTAAAATAAATATAAAGCAAAAACTGAGCTGTACCTCATTTTTTCTTTTTGTTTCAAAAGGAGTTTAGATTCTACAAAATGATCATGTGATCACAGATCACTATTAAAGATGCACATAGAATTAGGATTCAATTGTAATGATCATGTGACTAATCTAGAAGATTTTTTTTTAAATGAGATTTTATCATTTTATTTTTAGTATATTTTTATTGATTTCAGAGAGGAACAGGGAGAGAGAGATGGAAACATCAATGATGAGAGAGAATTATTGATTGGCTGCCTCCTAGATACCCCATACTGGGAACTGAGGCCACAACCCCAGCATGTGCACTTGACCAGAATCAAACCCGGGACCCTTCAGTCCACAGGCCAATGTTTTGTCCACTGAGCCAAACCGGGTAGGGCTAGAAGATTTGTTTTTAAGTAATGCATATCATTTAAAATATTTTAAATAGAATAGAAGAAATTTTGTTTGTTCTTTAAAGAGTGTGTTTGTATTTCCTCCCTGCCTCCCATTCTGAAGCCAAATTCCTATTGCCAAAGACATTTTTATCCCTTCCAATCTTAGAAAGCAGAAGGCATTGGAACATGGGTGTGCTATAAGGCTTAGTCTTTGGACTTCTCTGTGTATGCTCATTCTTTTGGTCAAATTGCATAGCTTGAAATGTTCTTTACATGATGATGTTCTATGCCTATAATTTGTAGTTGCCTATTTGACATTTCTTTTCATGTTTAATAGACACCTTAAACTAAACATGTCAAGAACTTAACTCCCGATTTGTCTCCTCATTCCCCAAATCTGCTGCACTGCAGTCTTCCCAATATCAGTGTGACAGCAATTCTGTCCTTTCTTTTGCTTGGGTCAAAATGTTTGAATCATCCTGATTTTTCTCTAATATTGACTTATTTTCCAGACCCAGTCCCACATCCCAAATTGCCCCTTGCTATATCAGCTTAAACTCAGCAAGTCTGAAATTGAGCTCATCATCTGTCCTACCAAAATTGTCTTCTTAATATCTCCATTTCTGTAAGAATCATCACTATATTTCTAGCTCTGTGTTTTCTCAATACCTCATCTTGCTTGCATCCTCCTGCTTCCTCATTATCATCCCAATCAACTATTTTTTCATCCCTGGTCATTTATTGCTATAGACCTGGACTATTGGAGGGGCTTTTGGTCTGATCACCAGGCTTAGCACCTTCCTCCATCACCGTCTGCATACTGCTTGCTGGGTTTTCTTCCTCTGCTGCTGTTGCTAGAATACACCTGTGTCCCCTCCTCTTACACTTTTTCTGACCATGTTAGCTACACAGTTCCTTTTCTGAACCACTCTAGCACTGTTATCTAAGAGGCAGTGAGGTATATGGAGAGAACTTTGGGCTGTGAGTTTACAGACTGAGCTTCAAGTCTCAGCTATGCCCCTAACACCTTCTGTGGCCTCAAACAAGTCATGGTACCACCCTGAGTCTGTTTCCTTTTTTATAAAATGAGGGAAGTTTGAATAGCTATGTCTGGCTCTAACATTTGTGTATTTATAAATTTGCAGCACAAATAAAGACCATTTCAATATATAAATTACTGATCCTATCCCTGCCCATTTCAGTTATTTGCAGTTGATCTAAAATGACTTTTATATTTTGCTTTTACTACATTATTTTTTCCTTTTAACATTCTATTACATTAACCCATTTCATCTTTTTATTGTGAACTAGAGGTCTGGTGCACGAAATTCGTGCACAGGGCAGGGGGTGTCCCTCAGCACAGCCTGCACCCTCTTCAACCTGGGACCTCTTAAGGGATGCCTGACTGATCCAGGCAGTCGGACATCCCTCTCACAATCCAGGACTGCTGGCTCCCAACTGCTTGCCTGCCTGTGTTCCTGCTTCTGCCTGCCAGCCTGATCACCCCCTAACCACTCTCCTGTCAGCCTGATTGATGCCTAACTGTCCCCCTGTAGGCCTATTTGCCCCTAACTGCCTTCCCCTGCAGGCCTGGTCCCCCCAACTGTTCTCCACTGTAGGCCTTCCGCCCCCCCCCCCCCCCCCAACTACCCTTCCCTACTGGCCATCTTGTGGTGGCAATCTTATGTCTACATGGGGGCAGGATCTTTGACCACATGGGGGCAGCTATCTTGTGTGTTGGAGTGATGGTCAATCTGCATATTACTCTTTTATTAGATAGGATAGAGGCCTGGTGCATGGGTGGGGGCCAGCTGGTTTGCCCTGAAGGGTGTCGCGGATCAGAGTGGGGGTTCCCTTGGGGCATGGGGCGGCCTGGGCGAGAGGCCTGTGGTGGTTTGCAGGCCAGCCACACACCCTGGTGACCCAAGCAGAGACCCTGGTATCTGGGATTTATTTATCTTCTACAATTGACACTTTGTAGCCTGGAGTAGAGCCATGCCTCCTGCTTGCTCTGTGATATCAGCCATTTCTGTTAGGATTTATTTATCTTCTATAATTAAAACTTTGTAGCCTTGAGTGGAGTCCTGGGTCCCCCAGGATGTGTGGAAAGCTTGGCTTTCTCCATCGCTAAGGAAACCCAAGCCTCCTGCTCGCTTCATGGCTGCAGCCATCTTGGTGGGGGGTTAATTTGCATACTCTGTCCTGATTGGCTGGTGGATATGGCAGAATGATGGTTGATTTGCATGTTACTATTTTATTAGATAAGGTTTTAAGGCCTTCATTCCATTATGTTCATGTTTCTCCTATGAAGTTACCTGTTCTCTTTTGGTTTTTATCTTGTTCTTTCACAATAGACTCTATATCATTTGGGCTACAGCACTCATTATATAAAATTATTTTTTGTTTTCTATTCATCGAGCCATATTTGAGTCTTTTTATTTTATTTATTTTTTTTATTTTTTATTTTTTTTTTTTTTAAAGAGATATATTTTATTGATATTTCACAGAGAGGAGGAAGGGAGAGAGATAGAGAGCTAGAAACGTCGATGAGAGAGAAGCATCGACTAGCTGCCTCTTGCACACCCCCCACCGGGGATGCGCCCGCAACCAATGTACATGCCCTTGACCGGAATCGAACCTGGGACCTTTCAGTCCGCAGACCGACGCTCTACCACTGAGCCAAACCGGCTTCGGCCATATTTGAGTCTTTTTAAAATATATATATATTTTATTGATTTTTTACAGAGAAGAAGAGAGAGGGATAGAGAGCTAGAAACATCAATGAGAGAGAATCATCGATCAGCTGCCTCTGCACACCCCCTACTGGGGTTGTGCCCGCAACCAAGGTACATGCCCTTGACCGGAATCGAACCTGGGACATTTCAGTCTGCATACCGATGCTCTATCCACTGAGCCAAACCAGTTTTGGCTGCCGTTGATATTTTAATGGGAAGTGCACTGAATTTATAAATTGCTTTGGGTAGTATGGACATTTTGATGATGCTGATAGTACCAATCCGTGAACATGGTATGTTCTTCCCTCTGTTTATGTCTTCCTCTATCTTTTTTTTTTTTTTCAGTATCTTGTGGTTTTCTGCATATAGGTCTTTTACCTCCTTAGTTAAGTTTATTCCTAGGTATCTTAATTTTTTTGGTGTGATGGTAAATGGGATTCTTTTTTAGCCTGTTTTCCTGTAAGTTCATTATTGATGTATTGAAATGTCGTAGATTTCTTGACATTAATTTTGTGTCCTGCTACATTGCCAAGTTCATTTATTGAGTCTAATAACTTAAAAAATATATATATTTTATTGATTTTTTTACAGTGTGGAAGAGAGAGGGATAGAGAGTGTTAGAAACATCCATGAGAGTCATTGATCAGCTGCCTCTTGCACACCCCCTACTGGGGATATGCCCGCAACCAGGGTACATGCCCTTGACCAGAATCGAACCTGGGACCTTTCAGTCTGCAGGCCGACACTCTACCACTGAGCCAAACCGGTTTTGGCAAGTCTAATAATTTTTTATGGAGTGTTTAGGGTTTTCTATGTACAGTATCATGACATTTGCAAGTAAGGACATTTTTGCTTCTTTTTCAGTTTGGATGCCTTTTATTTCTTCTTCTTGTCTGATTGCAAGGGGCATTCCTGTCTTGTTCCTGTTATTAGGAGAAATGGTTTTAGTTTTTGCCCATTGAGTATTATGTTGGCTGTGGGTTTGTCATATATGGCTTTTATTATGTTGAAGTATGATCCTTCTATTCCCACCTTTTGAGAGTTTTTTCAAGAAAAGGGTATTGGATTTTATCAAATGCTTTTTTTGCATCAATTGGTATAACTGTGGTTTTTATCTCTCAATTTGTTTATGTGTTGTATCATGTTTATTGATTTATGAATATTGTACCATCCTTGCATCCCCAGGATAAATCCTACTTGGTCAGGAGTGTATGATCTTTCTGATGTACTGCTGGATCCGATTTGCTAGAATTTTGTTGAGGATTTTGGCATCTATGTTCATGAGGGATATTGGTCTGTAATTCTCTTTCATTGTGTTGTCTTTATCTGGTTTTGGTATTAGGGTGATGCTGGCTTCATAGAAGGAGCTTGGAAGTGTTCCTTCCTCTTGAATTTTCTGGAATAGTCTGAGGATAGATTTCAGTTCTTACTTGAATGTTTGGTAAAAATCCCCTGTGAAGCCATCTGGCCCCAGACTTTTGTTTGCTGGAAGCTTTTTGATGACTGCTTCGATTTCCTCCATATTTATCAGCCTATTGAGATTTTTAGAATCTTCCTGAGGAAGTTTTGGAAGGTTGTATTTTTCTAGGAATGTGTCCATTTCTCCAGGTTGTCTAGTTTGTTAGAATAGATTTGTTCATGGTATTTTTTTTTTTTAATAATACTTTGTATTTCTATGGGGTCTGTTGTTATTTCTTCTCTTCCTGATCTTGGCATTTTAATTATGATGTGTCTTGGTGAGGTTTTCTTTGGATTCCTTTTGTTTGGGCTTCTCTGCACTTCCTGGACTTGTAAATCTATTTCTTTCACCAGGTGGGGGAAGTTTTCGGTCATTATTTCTTCAAATAGTTTTTCAGTATCTTGCTCTCTCTCTTCTTCTGGCACCCATAATTCAGATGTTGGTATGCTTGAAATTGTCTCAGAGGTTCCTTACCGTATCTTCATATTTTTGGATTCTTTTTGCTTTTTGCTTTTCCGGTTGGGTGTTTTTTCCTTTGTATTTCAAATCTTTAATTTGATTCTTGTGATCCTCCAACTTCTATTGGATCTCTGTATATTATTTTTTTATTTCAGTCATTGTATAGTTAATTTCTAGTTGATCCTTTTGTCCTTTTTCATATCCTCTAGCATCTTGCTAAATTTATCAGCCTTTTCTCAAAAATTCTTGAAAAACCTTATGATCGTGGTTTTGAACTCTATATCCAGTCATTTGCTTTCATCCATTTCTTTCATTTGTGACCTGTTTCTTTGACTCTGCATTTTGGCTGCTTCCCTGGGTTGATAGAGTGGCTTTGTATGCTAGTTGTCCTATATGGTCCAGTGGCTCAGCCTCCCCAGTTACCTGAGGTGGACACTCTTGGTGCACTCCTTTGTGGACTATGTGCATAGTCTTGTTGTAGTTAAGCCTTGATTGTTGTTGGTATCACTGGGAGGAATTGACCTCCAGGCCAATTGGCTGTGAGGATCAGCTGTGTCTACACTGGGAGAACTTCTGTGCTGGAGACACCCTTATGAGACAAGACTTGCAAAAGCCTCTGTGCTTAGCTTGGAGGGGGCAGAGTCTCAGGGCAGAGCAGACAGAAAAGGCTTCCCGTCAGCACTGCCTTAAGAGGCCCCTTGGTCTCAATGTCCTGCGAAAATCATTGGAAGCACCTTTGAGAGAAAGCTGCCGTGGAGTTCCACCTGCTGCCAGACAGTCCAGTTTCTTCCCGAATGAGTCTGGATCCCCAAAGTCTTGCTTGGAACTGGATCTTTTGTTTCCCTCCTAATTGAGAAAGCCCGATTGAGAAAGTCTGCTGCGTACACAGTTGCCAGCCCTCTCCACGTGTGCACCTTGGTACCTCTGCCTTCTGCAATTCCTCTGAGTCTCAGTGAGCTTTTCTCTTTCCTGACAGTCCAGTTGCTCCTCGTACGAGTCTGGGTCCCCAGAGTCTCACCGGGAACTGTAGTTCAGAGCCATCGGGAGCTTTTGTCACCCTCCCAATAGAGAAAGCCAGCCATGTACTTAGTTGCCAGCCTCTCCGCATGCATGCCTCAGTACCTCTGCCTTCTGCAGCTCCTCTGAGTTTCAGTATGCTTTTCTTTTTCCTTCTAGTTGTAGAATTTCCACTCAGCTATCCTTCCTGTAGTTCTGGATGATGTCTGTTTTGTCTTTTAGTTGTAGTTTTGAAATTGTTATGCAAGGCATCAGTTTAGGTGTTTACCTATGTCGCCATCTTGGTTTCTCCCAAAAACATCATTCTAATATTTTGTCTCCCTGAAAAGAAATATTAAAAATAGAAACAGAATAGCCTAGCTACCATGGCTCAGTGATTGAGCCAGGAAGTCATGGTTTGATTCCAGGTCAGGGCCCATGCAGGCTTGAATCTCAGTGTAGAGTGTGCAGGGAGCAGCCTATCGATGATTCTCTCATTGATGTTTCTCTCTCTCTCACTCTGCCTTCCTCTCTAAAATTAATAAAAGTATATTGAAAAAAAGAGAAACAGAATAACATATTTATAAAATTCATCCCAAAGCTTGCCAACACAGAGTTTTTATAATATTTTTAAATATTTTAAATGTACAATAGACATGCCATTTTGACTTCACACCAATACTGGTGTTCTCCAGAGGACATAGGGTTTGCTCTATCATATATATTTCTGAGTACAATTTACATGTCAACCATGGGGGATTCTGTGGTGGATTGGTGATTTGAGAGTTATTCATATAAACTTTCTTATACTAAATATGTTTTTAGTGTGTGTGTGTGTGTATATATATATATATATATATATATATATATATATATATATATATATGGGATCCACTTCTAAGAAATGGACTTGAGCCTTTATTTTTATTTTGAAATAAAAAGTCATAATCTTGTCCAAATTTTTAGAGAGGTTTTTGCCATGGAAGTGCAGCTAGTACAGTTAAGGTCTTTAAACCATCTTATCTAGGAACACATTAGAAATAGGCTACACATAGTTTGACCACTTAGAGCAGAAGTTAGCAAACTCTTTATGGGCCCATAGAAAATATTTTGGGTTTTGCAGTATCTTGGTTTGATTGAGTTGCTATAATAAAATAACAGACAGGTAGTTTACACAGACCAAGATCAAGCTTCCTGCTGATTTTGGTTTCTGATGGGGGCTCTCTTACTGACTTGCAGACAGCTGCCTTCTTGCTTTGTCCTCACATGGCTTTTCCTCCGTATGTGCTGAGAATGGGGGGCAGGGGAGAATGACGTTATTTCCCTTGGATTAGTGCCCCTACCCTTAGGACCTAATTTAAACTTAATTAAATTGTAAAGACTCTATCTCCCAATATAGTCACATTGAGGGTTAGGGCTTCAGTATAAATTTGGGAGGAGAGACACACAATTCAGACCATAGCAGGAGCCCAAATG
This sequence comes from Pipistrellus kuhlii, assembly GCF_014108245.1. Classification (NCBI taxonomy): domain Eukaryota; kingdom Metazoa; phylum Chordata; class Mammalia; order Chiroptera; family Vespertilionidae; genus Pipistrellus; species Pipistrellus kuhlii. Next base: position 66,732,658 of record NW_023425551.1, on the reverse strand, counting down.
GTCTCTCGATCACAACTACTCACAACTCTGCCCTTGTAATAGGAAACCAGCCATTAACAAATAAGTGTTAATTATTTGTGTAATTACTTATAAATATGGAAATATGAATTTCATATAATTTCTATGTGTTGTGAGATTTTATTCTATTGATTTTTAATCACCTAAATATGTAAAAAAAAATTCTTAGTTTATATACAAGAGCAAGTGACAGGGGTATATTTAACTCATGGACCATAATTTGGCAATCTTTGATTTAGTAGATAGGAGTGGTGAATATTGAAATCTCTCTGAGTGATTTCTCTTTACAGGAGAGTACTTGACATTTTTTGAGTGAGAAACTAATACCATTTTTTCTTCCCCTATGTGTTATAGGTACTGAAGTTTGATGCCTATTTTCAAGAAGATGTTTCTATGTCCACTGAGGAACACTATCGGATCCGTCAGGTGCACATTTACTACTACCTGGAAGATGACAGCATGTCAGTCATAGAGCCCCTGGTGGAAAACTCTGGGATCCCTCAAGGCAAGCTAATCAAACGTCAGCGCTTACCCAAGAATGACCAGGGAGACCATTACCATTGGAAAGACCTAAACCGAGGAATAAACATTACAATTTATGGCAAAACTTTCCACATTGTTGAGTGTGATGGATTCACAAAGGTATAGTATATATTTTTGGAAGTTCTGGTCTCTGAGGCATTCTAATTTATGGAAGGATACATATCACTTATTAGAGTAAAATAATCTGCCTTCTATGGATTATTATGTAAGTTGATTTGGTATTCGTATATGTGCCAAAACAATGCAGTGATATTTTTTCACAATGATATTGATACATAGCATTTCAAATAAAATTAAACTGTCATCATAGCTGAATCCTTTGATAAGAAACCAATTTATATGCCAGTTCAAATAGCGATTAGGGGAGGTAGCACCCTTGATGGGGTAGAAATAGGAAAGATGCATTGGACAATGTACCTGAAGTTTGAGTTCACAAAAATAGTGCTATCTCTATTAGCAGATATGAACCTAAATTTTTCTGTGTAATTTATATATACTGGTATTTTTTCTGTAAATCATATATATAGGGACACTTGCTTTCTAAAAAATTCCTAAAATAAAACCATTTTTAAAGGAAAACATTTTTTTTATATTGACAAAAATCTTCTACTTTCTCTATTTTATAAATATGGATTTTCTTACCATTGAGAGAGAGAGAGGCCCCTTTTTTAAAAGCATAAAATGTATGCATGGAGCTCAATGGTTGAACATCAACCTATGAACCAGGAGGTCACGGTTCGATTTCTGGTCAGGGCATATGCCTGGGTTTTGGGCTCAATCCCCAATACGGGTTTTTCAGGAGGCAGCTAATCAGTGATTCTCACTCATCATTGAAGTTTCTATCTTTTTCTTCCTCTCCTTTCATCTCTGAAATCAATAAAAATATATATTAAAAAAAAATAAAAGCAGTAGAAGCAAATATAGTTTCTCAATTATTTTATACCTTTAATCTCATGTTACCTAATGCCAGATAAGATTAATTTTTACCATGCACTGAGCTCTTATGAATTCATTCATTTATCTTTTTAATTTAGTAATTTATTTAGCAAATACTTATCGAGTGCCTGCTATGTGCCAGGCACTGTCATAGGTGCCAAGTATAAAGAATTGCCCTTATGGCCGAAACCGGTTTGGCTCAGTGGATAGAGCGTTGGCCTGCAGACTGAAAGGTCCCAGGTTCGATTCCAGTCAAGGACATGCATTCATGATTCAATCAATCAACGATTCTCTCTCATCGATGTTTCTATTGTAACTCTCTATCCCTCTCTCTTCCTCTCTGTAAAAAATGAAAAGAAAAAAAAAAATATATATATATATATAAAGAATTGCCCTTATGGAGGTTATTATATTCTGATTGGAGGAGGAAACAATAAATAAATTTATAATGTGTCAGATGCTTATAAGAGCTATAGAAGAAACTAAATCAGAGTAAATGAGATGGAAGTTTGAGTTGCTATATATGAGGTAAGGCCTCACAGATAAGGTGACAGGTGAGCAAAGACCTCAAGGAAGTAAGAAAAGGAGCCATGGCATCTGTGTCATCTCAAAGTAGAATTTTTAGAGAAAAATTCTATAGAAGGTTGAGGTGCTAGACCATCTTTGAGATAGTGTCCCCTTCAAGCATGTTTTGTTTTGTCAATGTTTAGGTTTCTTAGGTCCTTTAAATCATAGGCAATTTCAGAATTGTTCCAGCAATGAGAAATTATAAAATGTTACTTTAAGTTGAGTTATTAAATTTATTTTCACAATTGTGTCTCCATGGACAATTTGAACATTTGCAAGGTTGATCACTGAGATGATCTAAACCAGTTACAGTCAGTTCTTAATAATCATGGTAGTTCTATTCTATAAAGTTACCACAAACACTTCATTAGCAAACACTGCACCATTGCTCCAAGGAGAAATACAGAATGAGGTTCCTACAAGTCTCTGGTCACAACGTTTTCAACAACCTGTCGGATACATAACCTTGTTTAATGTGTCTCTGTTTTAGAATGCCACATTTAAAATATACTGTTGATTCATTAACATCAAACTCAAGACTTGAATGAAGGTTATCTAACACATGTATTTCTTCCTTCAGGGACATCAGCCTGACTTGTAAAAAATTGTGGTAAAATATAAATAACAAAATTTATCATTTTAACTATTTTAGATGTATAGTTTAGTGACATTAAGTACATATCACAGCCTTCTTTCATGTAGAGTATGAGATAGTATGTCAGCACTAAGGTTGGAGCATTTTGAACAGCAAAATCACCAAAAAATACACAAAGTGAGAAAAAAGTGGCACTAAAGAGACTTTGCTGTTGTATGGTTTGTCCCTATACCTGATATGAATTACATATTGTTTGAAACTATGGTTAGGTAATCCATAGTTATGTGTATGTAAGTAATCCTTACTCTGCTCAGGCACCTAACTATATTCCATTGATCTGAGGATATATTTGGAGCTTATCATGTTGCCCATCATTTTTATAACACAGAACACTTAAGGTAATAATCAGTTATTATCTGCATTATTGAGTTGGGTCGATCAGAGGCTCAGTGCTGTGAAGACATGCTCAAGCTACAAATTAATGGTTAACCCTGGCACTGGTATAGAATTATTACACTTATTTTTATTCCATCAGTTAATACTTGAAGAAATTTCAAGAAAGGTGATCAGTATTAATTTTGAATTATTTAGGAATTTTTGGAAAGTCAAGGAATTGAATTAAATCCACCTGGAAAGATGGCTCTCGATCCTTACACAGAACTTCGGAAACGGCCTCTTCATCAGTATGTCACTCCATCGGACTTTGATCAACTCAAGCAGTTTCTCACCTTTGACAAACAAGTAAGTGACTCATGCACCTTGGTAAGTTAACTCATTTCCACACGTGTAAGTGATTATTAGCAAACTCTTTTGGTGTGTGTGTGTGTTTTGAAACATCACACCTGTAATATAACCATTTGGATACAGTGCTATTTTTGGGGATTTATCTAAAGTTAGAGGGCTAGGAATACCAAAGTTTTATAGAGATCCAAAGAAGATTGTGAAAATAAGTCTTATGACTTCCACCAAACTTAAATCTTAGAGCATCCCTGAGCTATATCTTCTTTCCACTTTATATTTCCAGCTGGCTACTTCTTTCTCAAATGTGAGTTAACCTCAACAGAATCCTTTGGGAAACCTTAAATGGATTATTATTTTCATAATGTTCAAGTAGTAATTTCACAGAAACATTCCATTAGAGATTATTCTTGTTAAGTTTTAAGTTAATGTGTGAGTACAGAATGTTCTGGGTATTTTCCAACTTTGTTCCAGCCTTCCTGTGCTCCCCCTGGTGGGCATGGTGTGTAGGAGTTTTCAATCTTCCTTTGTATTTAAAGATTGTGTTGTTGATACTGCTACTAGAAGATATGTGTTAAACTAAAAAAAAAGAGTCATAAGTAAATGAAGATTCTTTCTATATTAATTACATATAAACCTTTCACATGCACCTTTATTAGTAACTGTATAAAGGAGCCATTGCTCTTTTAATTCAGCTTCATTTCCCCTGACTAATATTTTTGGATCAAAGTGAATTTTTTTCTCAGCATAGGTTTATAAGCCTATTAATATTTTCCAGCTGTTGACATCTGATGTGTAATTTCAGATGTTTTTGTATGTTTAGTAAAAAAAAATTTTTTTTTAACCATTTGAGATTGCTTCATTGTCTTTCTAGCTAATCTTTTCGTTATTGTCTGATAAATGAATGCCAAAGTAGCTAAGCTAAACTCTCCACTTACAGAATTTGTATTTAAATCACTACTATGGATTTCTCAAAGGTTCTTCGATTCTATGCGATCTGGGATGATACAGACAGCATGTTCGGTGAATGTCGGAAGTACATCATTCATTACTATCTTATGGATGATACAGTAGAAATTCGAGAGATCCATGAACGGAATGATGGGCGCGATCCCTTCCCGGTCCTGATGAACCGCCAGCGCATGCCCAAGATTTTGGTGAATTCAAGTACGTTTGGTTGGGTTTATCTTCTGATAATTGGACCTTTTTTTGATCTTAGAGGAGTTTCTAAACCAGTGTGGTCATTTCCCTTTACACGTAGGAGGTTCTTGGTGTGTTTTTAAAGGAACTAAAAACTGCTTTCCCTTAATTCCTGTCCTTTACTTGCCCCCTTGGTCCAGTCTCCGCTCTGAAATGGTCTGGTGGGGAGGACTGATATCCAAGTCAGAAAACCAAACCAAAACAGCAGTGGGAGATTCATGAAAGTGTGGGAGATCAAGGCTTCTGAACTAACGCAACTTAGCCAGATTTTGTGCATTTCTGAAACAAGCTTTTTCATTCACAGATATAGCTTTCCATTTTCTTATGTGCTTTTCTGACTTTGCTTCTTGCCTCAACTCTTTGACAAAGAAGAGTTTCTTTGTGGGATGACTTAAGATTGGAAAAGTCACATCTGTGGCTTATAGAGTGTAGTACCACTGTGTGAATGCTTGCTCTTTCTTTGCTGGTGTAAAGTAATCTACTGGACTGGAAAGTGAGGGCGCAACAAAATGCAAGTGGCCCCTGCTTTATATCAGTATTTCTCTGTGATACGTAGGCTTGCTTTAGTTATTGACTTGGTAGTTTAAGAATGCTCTCTTAGCCTGGCTGGTGTGCATGGCTCAGTGGTTAAATGAGATTCAACCTATGAACCAGGAGGTCATGGTTCGATTCCCAGTCAGGGCACATGCCCAGGGGATGTGCAATAATTCCCTCTCAACATTGACATTTCTAAATCTCTCCCCCTCTCCCTTACTCTCTGAAATCAATAAAAATATTTTAAAAAGGATGTTTTATTATAAAAATGCCATATTGGTGGCATATAATGACATACCTCTTGGTTGGATGGCTGACAGAACTCTAAATGTTCACTGATTTTTTTTGAGAGCTAGGAGATAAGAAATTCCAGGTATTGAGCAAGAGGTTTGTCTTAAAGGTTATAAACAAGGTGGCCATCTGAAGGCTAAATTCTTGGCCTACACAGTGTTTAAAAAAGAATGCAGTGTTATTTGGGGGTAAGGAGTTGGAGATTTCTATCATTGGGAGAGTGGATAAACAAAATGTGATGAAGGTATACCTTGATAAATATGTAGTGTTAGAAGCAATAAACAGAATGTACAAGAAAGCAAATAGGCCGAGACCGGTTTGGCTCAATGGATAGAGCGTCGGCTTGGGGACTGAAGAGTCCCAGGTTCGATTCCAGTCAAGGGCATGTGCTTTGGTTGCGGGCATATCCCTGGTGGGGGGTGTGCAAGAGGCAGCTGATTGATGACTCTCTCTCATCGATGTTTCTAACTCTCTACCTCTCTCCTTTCCTCTCTGTACAAAATCAATAAAGTATATTAAAAAAAAAAAAAGAAAGCAAATAGGTGCATCTCAAAAACATAATGATGTGTAGAAAAAAAAGTAAAAAGATGTATAATGTAATAATGTTTGCATAAAGTAAAATATACACAAAACAATATACATAATACATTATAATGAAAAAAGCTGCACATTAGAATGGTTGCATGTGAGGTAGAAGAGAATGAGATTGGTGAAGAGAATAAAAGGGAGTAAACTTGTTTTAAGAGTTAACATTTAACCCTTTGCACTCCGAACCATTCTGGACATTGGCTACCAGCTACTCGACGCTACTTTGCGGCGGACACGTGCGTTGAATTAACTCAATTCCCCGTAATCACTAATAAACTGCAATGTCCCCCCTGAGAGGGGACATCCGAGTGATATGCTAGAATTCCGATGTCCCCTGAGAGGGGACAGCGGAGTGCAAAGGGTTAAAATTTCTTTTTTTTTCTTTTTTTTTTTTAAATGAGAACAATTGCTAACACAGTTTGTATTCTGTGCTAGCAACAACTGGATCTGTGCCCTGGTTCAATAGAGTCTGGTTGCTGCCTACCATATTCTTTTATATATATATATATATATATATATATATATATATCTCCATGTATATATGTATATATGTATATATGTATGTGTGTGTGTGTGTATATATATATATATATATCTCCAACCCTTTTAGAGTCCTAAGACATTAGGACTGAGGTACTAATTTTGGCCTTTCATATTGCTTAAATGAGCCTGAAATCTCTGCCATCTGGAACTATAATAATAAAGTTAGATTTATAGTAAATTAAAAGAAAGAATGGAAATGTCAGCGGAGCATGAAAAAAGTGTCACTAAAACTAAATTCCTTGAACTCTCAGGTTCCACGCTTGTATCTGCTTTATCTACATCTAAAATTTTCAATATATAATCATCCTGTTCTGTCCCCAAGTACAAAAATTAATTCAAAATGGATCAAAGACCTAAATATAAGACCTGAAACAATGAGTTACAAAGAAGAAATATAGGTACCAAACTTATGGACCTGTGTTGTAGAGAACATTTTATGAACTTGACCCTAAAGGAGAGGGGAGGAAAGGCAATATAAATGAATGAGACTATATCAAAGTAAAAAGCTTCTGCCCAGCAAAAGAAACAGACAAAACATATAGGCAGCCAACCAGATGGGAGATGATAGTTGCAAATAGTAGCTCTGACAAAGTTTAATTTCCAAAATATATAAAGAACTCATAAAACTCAACACCAAATAAATAAACAATCCAATAAAAAGTGGACAGCGGACCTGAAAATACACCTGACATACAAACAGCCAATAGGTATATGAAAAAATGCTGAACCTCATTGGCAATTAGGGAAATTCAAATAAAAACTATGATGAAATGCTACCTTATACCTGTTACAGTGGCCGTTATCAACAAGACAAGCAATAACCAGTATTGGAGAGGTTGTGGAAAAAAAGAGAACCCTCATTCACTGTTGGTGGAATTGTAGACTGGTACACCACTATGGACAGCAATCTGAAGATTTCTCAAAAAATTAAGAATAGAGCTACCATATGACCCAGCAATCCCACTCCTGGGTATATACCCAAAAAACTCGAAATCATGTATTTGCAAAGGTATATGCACCCCTGTGTTCATTGCAGCATTATTCACAGTGACCCAAGACATGGAAACAACCAAAGTGTTCTGCGCTAGAGGACTGGATGGAGATATGGTACATATGCACAGTGGAATACTATTCAGCCATAAGAAAGGATAAATTTTGCCATTTGCAACAATAGGATAAACCTTGAGAACATTATGCTAAGTGAAATAAGCCAATCAGAAAAAGCTAAGAACCATATAATTTAACTCATATGTGGGATATAAAACTAAAACTTATGAACACAAACAGTAGTGTGGTGGTTGCCAGAGGGATGGGGCTGGGGAGAGAAGTCCTAATATAAGGTGAGAGAAGATTTGAGTTAGGGTGATTGGCACATGATGCAATATCAGATTTTTTTAAACATAGAAACCCACCCATGAAATCTGCATGTGCTTGAGGACCAATGTCACCCCAGTCAATTTAATAAAAATAATCATGCCGTTCTATAACTTCCCAAATTGGAACAAAGTTTTTATCAGTTACACAGAGAGGCAGCATGTTAACATGTGAAGGGTTCTTTTAAGAGGTGGGAAACATATGTTTTTGTTAAAGTTATTGTTAGTCATGCAACAAGACAGGAAAAGCTAAGCTTCCATCAGCTAAGTAAATAATCCTCTAACTAGAAGGAGTGTAGAGTTGATGGTTAATTGACTCTCAAAGGCATTTATCCAACGGATGATTTTTACTTAATTCAGTTAAACAAGAGTTACATGTCTGCTATGGGAACTAGTTCATGTGCTAACTGCTGTGGAGGATAAAATGAAAATGTAACTTTCGGACCTAGAACCCCTGTCCTTAAGTTTCTTCTAGTGACTGGGGAAACAGGTCACATTAGTACACAAAGCCATTAAACAGTAACACAAGTGTCCAAGACTATCTGATTATATAACTAGTTATGTTATGTAGACAGAGCTCAGAAGAGATGTGAGCTGAAGACTAAAGAAGGCTCTGTGGCAGAGCTGGGTGCCAAATATTTAAAGAACATATATACTTTTCTATAAGTATATATTTCATATATACTTATAGAAAAGAAAAAAATAATTCATTGATTTTTTTAAAAACTAAAGACACCATGAGAAAAAAGAACTATAGTCTCACTCATGAAGATATGTGCAGAATTCCTAAATATCATATCAGTAAGATAAGTCCAGCATTATATGAAAAAGATAATTGTTGAGCAAACAAGGATAAATGGCTGGAACACACACACACACACACACACACACACACACACACACACCTCTTGGAACCTTGTTTACTGAAGGAAACGCATGGAGTCACAAGTTGTGTCCTCCACAACCCATCACTTACTGGGGTAACTAAAAGAGATCTAGTAGGGTTAGGCACTGTACACTGGGAGGAGGGGCTTTTAAGATGCCTGATTGGGAAAATACCAGCCCTTCTTTTAGCATGATCAAGGGCTAGAATTCACGCCTTTCTGTGTGATATAGCAGAACCTTAGCTTCCTTTTTTATTTTCCCGTCTTAGCAATTAGCAAGAGAATACCAGCCTACCTCTCCTGCCTCCTGAGATCAAAGTTCTAAGGCCAAGCTTTGTGGTTAAAGCTGTGCAGTGTTGTACTTTACCAAAACTGATTGACTACTTTATGGTTTTCAACACTTAGTTCTCATAAAACAGTGTGACAAAATTGGATTTGTTCCAAAAATGCAAGGTTGATTTTACATTTTAAAAATGTGTTGATTCCCCAAATGTAGGGATCATGGTAATCATCTTGCTTACTGTCTCTGCCTCCTACTAGGTCAGACTGTCCCAATAGCAGTGATCACAATTGAAATGAAGCCATTTATTTGTGTAATTGTTAATATCTGTCACCCCAAACAGAATGTTTTCTTTATCAAGACAGGAGTGTTGTTTATATATTTAACTAGTGGCCCCATGCATGAAATTTGTGCAAGGTGGGGGAGGGAGGTTGTGGAGGTTTAGCCCAGCCTGAATCCTCTCTAATCGGGAACCCCCCTGTGGCATTGAGCCTAAAATGTCAGTTGGACATCCCTCTCACAATCTGAGACTGCTGTCTTCTAACTGCTTACCTGCCTGCCTGCCTGCTCACCCCTATCTGCTTTTTCCTGCCTGCCTGATTGCTCCTTACCCTTGTGCCTGCCTACCTGATCACCCTAACCTCTCTGCCTGCCTGTCTGATAGCCCCTAACTGCCTCTGCCTGCCTGATCATCCTAACTGCCCTCCCCTGCCGGCCTGATCATCTCTTACTGCCTCTGCCTCAGCCCCCACCACCATAACTTTGCTCAGAAGGAAGTCAGATGTCCGGAAGATGGTCTGTTGACCTAGTCTAATTAGCATATTACCCTTTTATTAGTATATATAGGATAGGATTGCTCAAATGGGGTGGGGGGTAGGGGGAGGAGCCTTTTTCAGCAGGAGGAGATGCTCTTGGCAGACAAAAATACATAATTCCTATATCTGGACTGATAGCCAGCCATATGCACTATACTGCCAAACTGGTCATTAAAAATTTGAACTGCTTTCTTATACCTTACACCAAATAGCTGTTGCCTTTAAAAACCCTCCTCACCCCCCACCTTAGATTCTGTCTTTGCAGTTCACCCAGGTTAGGTTCTGATTGCTTGGTTTCTAAGCCAGTCAGCATCTCTGGGCCTGATCAGAGAGGCAGGGCTGATTAGCAGCTGCCCCAGAGAGAGGCACAGCTGCTGGCAAAGCGGAGGGGGGGGGGGGGGGGGGGGGAGGCGCAAGGGCTGATCTGCAGCTGCCACGGAGGCTGAGGATCAGACCCTGCTTCTCTCTCTGGGCCTTGCCAACAGCCATGGCAGCTGCTGATCAGCCTTGCCCTTCTCCCGCCCCCCCCCCCCCCCCCCCCAGAAGTCAGCAGTTCAGCCTGCTTGCTAGTCCCTGCTCACCTGAGCCTATTGTTCGGTCATTCCTTCAGTCATTTTGGACATTATGGACTCTGGCTCTTTATATATTTAAACACACACACACACACACACACACACACACACACACACACACACACAGAGAGAGAGAGAGAGAGAGAGAATCTCAGCATCTTGTAGTGTACCTATGTGATCACTAATAATTCGTTGGGTTTCTTCTAGATCTAATACTCTATACAAGGACTTTTTTTTTTTCCCTCCAGTAATGATTTCTTCTGAACATTAATTCTGTTAAAATCAGTGACCTGTAATGATAGTTGGAACTGAACATGGGAGAGACTTTACAAAAGCCATCTGGGGTATTACTTATGTGTCTGGTCAACAGATGGAAGAAGAACAGCCTGTGTTCTTTCTGGGAATGTAGAAGAGGCCCTGACTCTTGACCAGAGCCAAACACTGCACTCTCTCGGGTTCTCAAGAATGCCTTGCTGCTATGTTTCCTATCCTCATTCCTTCTTTCCTCTCTCCCTGCTCTCTTATGTCAGAGGACTTCCCTAAGTGTGTGCTGGAAATCTCTGACCAGGAGGTGTTGGAATGGTATACTGCCAAAGACTTCATCGTTGGGAAGCCACTCACCATCCTCGGGAGAACCTTCTTCATTTACGATTGTGATCCATTTACTCGACACTATTTCAAAGAAAAGTTTGGATTCTCTGATTTACCAAGTATTGATGTAAGGAAGAAGGAACAACCTCCAGTAAAACAGGTAATGGAACGCTAGTTCTGAGTGTAGTGAGAGAATTAATCTTTTGATGTAAAGTTTAAGAAAAAGGAGGGAAAAAAGTGAATATCCAGTTTAAAAAAAAAAAAAAAAGCAACAAAAAACAAAACTGGACAAAGTATGTAAAATAGAGCAGTTCACAAAAGAATAAATATAAATGGCTAGTGTACATATGAAAAGACCCTCAACGTAATTGATAAAGAAATAGAATGCAAATAATGAGGTTTTGGATCTATTTTTGAAAGATTTTGAAAGATTCACAATAGCTTATGTTTGCCCGAGCATGAAGAAATGGGCATTTTTATGTACTGTTTAAGGAGGACCGATAAGAAAAAGCTTTCTGTCCTGGCCAGAGTGGCTCAGTTGGTTGAATGCTGTTCCAATTACCAAAAGGATTGAGCACAAAATTTGGGCATGTGTCCTGACTGGGAATCAAATCAATCACTGGTTTGATTCCCAGTCAGGACACATACCTAGGTTTCAGGCTCAGTACCCAGTAGGGGGCATGCAGGAGGCAGCTCATCGATGTTTCTCTTGCATGTTTCTCTCTCATCGATGTTTCTGTTTCTCCCTCTCTCTCTCTCTCTCTGTAAAATCAATAACATATTTAGAAATGATAGATAAATAAGAAAAAAACACACACCTTTCTCAAGTCAATTTGTCATCATTTTAATTTATTCAAAATAAAATGTTACCTATTTCTTGACCCAGAAAATCTGTGTGTGGTTTTAATTTCTCCTTTTATACCACGTCTTATATTACTTTTATAATATTTTTTTCATCTAGATTTTAAAAAAAGACATCTTTTCACATTCCAGATCCTGAGGGCATTTCATTGTTTCTTGCCTGTTTATCAAACCCTTTCACTGAAAACCTGGTTGACAGTAAAGCAAAAACTGATTAACTGAAGATATTGGAAGATGACTTTCTTTCATTGTAACATAGCTTTCCTTAGAATCACACTGAACTACAAAATTCAGTTCTGAACACCACAGAAGTCCACTCTGAGATGAGAGTAAGTTCATGGTGCTTTTAATGCACTGAGATAGTAAAATGAGAAACTTGAGCCTTCAGAGTGGCTCAGCCACATATTTTAGAGTTTCAAGTGAGAATTGCACATTTTGAAATTACACATTATACAAAACATTCAAGAAGTGTCTGAAGTTTTAAGGTAGCACAGTATCATGGACTGAAAGTGTGATTGTTTTTATACTGCTTTGGATTATGAGCGAGTCATGCAACCTCTTTTTTGCCCATGTATAAGGAAGGGTGATCAGACCTGTTACTCATCTCTGTTGCCACTGTGTGTGTAAAATAATGTCACTGGGCTATTTCTTTTCAAAAGACATAACAGAATGGAATTGAGTTGCTCCAGCCCAGGCCCTTTACCTGCTACCTCTCTGTGTGCACTTAGCCTCCATTATACTGAGCTCTTTGTAGTTGTGCAGGTGCTACATTCCGATTTACTCCCTTGGACTTTAGCTGCTTAAACCACTTTTCCATCATTTTTTTCACATGGCTCTTTCTTATTCTTCAAGGCTCAGTATAGGCTTTTTCTCTTTCAATAGAGTATCTCTGAAGCTCCAGGTAGGGCTGGCCATCTCTGTGTTCCTGGGGTGCTCTGTGCCTCTCCACTAGCACTAATCTGTTACATTAAAACATCTCCTTATGCATTTCTTCAACTATCAATAGACTATAAATTCCTTGAGGGCAGGGACTATATTCTGTACATCTTGTGCTCCTAGCAACTAACACAGTGCCCAGCAAATCAGAGGTATGTATAAAGTATATCTCTTGAAGTAGGCTGAAGAAGACTACCTATTTAGTATGTGTTTGCTAACCCAGAAGACAAATGATCTCTTAAACAAGCCTCTTAGAACCAACATTTCATAAAAACAATACAAAGAAGAATTTGGAGTTTGGTGTATGCCAGGAGAAATAAAACTTCTGGAAGCAAGTGTAGGTGGTAATAATACAGTCACACGTCACATGATGATGTTTGAGTCAACATGGGAACCACGTGTACAACAGTGGTTCCATCTATAATAATAAAAGCATAATATGCTAATTAGCCGAATGATATTCTGGAGGACCTTCCAAGACGAAGTTGGGGCTGCAAGGACCGAGGCACCGCTGCAGCTATGAGGCCAACCCCCTTGCACAAATTTTATGCGTTGGGCCTCGAGTAAGATTATAATGGAGGTGACAAATTCCTGTCCCCTAGTGGCATCACTCACGTGTTTGTGGTGACACTGGTGTAATTGAGCCATTTAAAATTATAGCACATACAGTTATGTACGATATATGATGTTTGATGACAGTAAATGACTGTGTCACTGGCTTCTGCATTCAATGTACTAAACTTCTTATTGTTATTTTAGAGTGTACTTGTTCTACCTATTTAAATAAAGTTTGTTGTAAAACAGTGTTATGTCAGCAGCAGCCTGATGCATTTTGTGTTTACTGCGTCTTGACTGTATCATTTTCTCTTGTGATTAATCTTGTGTAGTTTTGCTCATTGTGGTCCCTAAGCATACAAATCCATTGCTAATATTGCCAGTGACTGATTTGGGCGCAAAATGAAAATGATTAAAGACTACAAAGGTAGACAAGTAGTGATGGCTACAGCTTTCCAGTCAGGCATGTCCCAATCCACCATAGCTACAATCTTGAAGAGCAAGAACAAAGGTAACGAGACTACTGAAAATTTGAGAAGGGCCTGTGTTAGATATGGAGAAACTTCTAATGACACAGATGGAACAGGAGACACAGCAGTGTGTCCTCTCGGCACCAGGAGGCTCACAGTCACAGCACAAGATTTGTTTTTGATGTTGAAAGAAAAGGCTGGTCCCAGCTATGATGTGAATTTATCACTAGCTTTAGGTGGTTTAAATTATTCAAAAACTGTTATTCATTCCATAATGTGAAAGTGAGTGTTGACTCTATACATATTGATGTGAAGGCAGCTGAAGAATTTTTGGAAACTCTAGATAAGCTGATTGTGGAGCAAAATTATCTGCCAGAGCAAATATTCAATATGGATGAAACCTCCATATTCTGGAAACAGATTCATGAATGGACTTTCTTCCATAGGAGGCCAAGTCAGTGCCAGGTTCTGAGGCTTTTAAATACAAAATAACAGTCTTGCGTGGAGGCAATGTTGCTGGCTACAAATCGAAACCCCTGTGATCTGGCATTCAAGCATATCAATAAGTACACATTGCCAGTTTCCTGCAGGGACAGTTGGAAGTCATGGGTGACCCAACTCCTTCCAAAATGCCCTCCTGAATTGCTATGCCAGAGTACTATTTAGACAATAACATACCCTTCAAGATTTTGCTTATTGATAATGCTCTTGAACATCCTCCTTTTATTGGTAACTGTCATCCTAATATCCAAGTGCTCTATCTCCCTCTAAAACCCCCTTTTTGATGCATCCAATGGATCAAGGAGTTATAGCAGGTTTTAAGGCCTACTACCTGAGGATGATCTTGAACCAGGCTATTGCTGCTCCTGAGGAAGACTCTGATGTAATTCTGGAGGGATTACAACATTTTGACTACATCAAGAACTTTAACTTGGGGTGATGTCACCAAGGAGTATATGAATGGCCTCTGGAAGAAGATATTCAGGAGATTCACTCATGACATCCTTTTATCAAGGATGAGGATGTTGCAAAAATCTAGACTATGGTTGAGATGGCAAATGACTTTAACCTCAGTGTGGATGAGGTGACATTGAGGAGATCCTAGAGATGGAGCCTGAGAAATTAACTAAGTGGTGTTAGAACTGGAACTAGAATACATAGGTGAAGAGGCTAGAGAAAAGGGAACTGCAGGAGAAGAAAAAGACTAGCCCCCAAGAAAATTTACAGTGAACGTTTTAGCAGACGCTTTTGCAGACTTCAACAAACTCCTTAGAAAGTTTGAAAACATGGGCCCCCAACACCAAAAGGTTTGTTATTAGAGAGGAATGTTCATGATGCATTATTGGTCTATAAGCAGATTTGTGATGTAAAAAAACAAGCTAACCATCATGAGCATGTTTCTGAAAACAGTGACACCTCCTCAAGAACCTCAGGTGGGTCCTGCAAGAGGTATCCCAGAAGAAGGCATTGCTATCAGAGGAGAGGACAGCTCCATATATGTTACTGTCCCTCAAGACCTTCCAGGGGACAAGATGTAGAGTGGAAGACAGTGATATTTAGGTTCAGACCCGTGTAGGCCTAGACTAATGTGTGTGGTTGTGTCTTAATTTTTAACAAAACAACAAGAAAACAATTTTTGAAAAAAATTTAAAAATAGTGAAAGCTTATAAAATAAGGATATAAAGAAAAACATTTTTTTACGGCTGGACAATGTTTGTGTTTTAAGCTAAGTTTTATTATAGAAGAGTTGAAGTTTTTTTTAAAAATTCAAAAAATTTTAAAGACATTACCGTAAAGATGAAATTATTGTTGAAGAAAAATATTTTCTTATAAATTTAGTATTGCTTAAGGATACAGTGTTTGAAAAGGCTACAGTAGTGTACAGTCATGTACAGGCCTTCACATTCACTCATCTCTCACTCACTGATTCAACCAGAGCAACTTCCAGTCCTGCAAGCTCCGTTCTTGGTAAGTGCTGCATACAGGTGAACCATTTTTTTATATTTATAGCATGTTTTTACTATACCTTATCTATGCTTAGAAATGCTTAAATACAGAAATACCACTGTTACACTTGCCTATAGTATTTAGTACAGTAACATGCTGTGCAGGTGTGTAGCCAGGAGACTAGGTTATGCCATATAGCTTAAGTGTGTAGTTGGCTATGCCTCCTAAATTTGTGTGAGTGTGTCCTATGATGTTCACGATACTGAAATCACCTGATGACGCCTTTCTCAGAACATATTTCTGTCATTATAATACACTAGAAGCCCGTTGCAGGAAGATTCTTGCAATAGGGCTTCCTGCTGCGGTCGCTGCCCCGCCTGCTTCCCTCCCTTCTCCCCCATCCTGCTTGCTTGCTTCTCTGCATCTTTGCTCCCTTCTGCAGCGCTTGGCTTCTTTCTGTGTGTCTTCAGTCTTCGCTCTGGCCTTGATATGCAAATTAAATGCCATCTTGGTTGGGTTAATTTGCATACTCACCTTGATTGGGTGTAGTGAAGGTGCAGTCACTTTGCATGTTTTCTTTTATTAGGTAGGATGACTGTACCTCTTGCTATCAGTTTTTTTCCTGATAGCACTCTCTACCATTGAATATGCCTCACCCTCAAATTTTTGGCAGCATTTGATAGAGTATATAAGAAAAAATACCATGGGAACAAATCTAGATTCTGATCAAGCAAACTATTCCACCACTTTAGTTTACAGATAAGTGTAGTGTAAGATAGCAATCCAAGGGACTTTCCCAAGGTCATATTGCAAAGTGCAAGGGTGAGCTTTACCTAAGCAGAGGGTAGAATGGAGAGGGATTGTAACAGAGTGGTGCACCTTTTGAGCCCTTTGATCCATCTTTTGAATTGATAAAAGCTTTTGAGCCCTGGAATACTTTTCCTATTCCATTCTCATTACCATAATACCTTTTTTCTCCTAAACTGTCTTCCAAAGAAAGTAAAGACTTGGTTAGAGAGCAGAGAGAAGTGAAGAACTATGTAGATGTTTGTTTGTTTTGCCTATCTCAGTCACTCTGTATACTAAAACTAACTACCTCCATATATGTGGCCCAGTGCCAGGACTCCAGGGATATGGGCTGATATTTAGGGAAGGTCTTCATTCCAAGCAGAGCAAATAGGTGCAATTCAGGAAAAGCAAGTAGAATCCTGTTGAAACACAAAAGGAATTTGAGAGGAAGGCACTCAGAGGCTTATAGGTATCTCCCTATTTCAAAATCTCTCAACCTCCACCCCTATCCCCCAACCAGGCTGCTGCCATTGTGTGTTATTGCAGATGCAAAACAAGTTCAGATCCCACCACTGCATTTCTGCCTGGCCTCCAGAGTAATGCAAAACTTACTAGTATTTGGCATCTCACACAGGTCCCTCTGTCCATGGTAGCTTGTATCTTCATTGAGCAGTGGTATTGCACTTGGAGCAAATTAGATCATTGCCCACGCACCACATCCTCTGTCATAGTCCAGCCATGATTATCACATCACTGCAGCCCTGGCAAGTGGAGTGCAGGGTCAGTGTCCCGATCACTGCACCTTGAACGAGCATGGCAGAGTTACTGGGTTTTGAGGGAGCGCCCTATTGCAGATGGACCAGGGATCTTATAGAATAATTTGTTAAACATGCCTGAACATAATTTTAAAAAGATTTGGGAAAGGTATCTACTAGTACACATGAAAAGCAAGGTACAAGCTGAGTTTGCTAACAAAGCATAGCAAGGAATCGGAGAAAAAAGAACTCTGCTGCTTTCTAGCTAGTATTGACAAGAGAGTGGATAACATCCTCAAAACTACTTAAGCTTTGGGACAGACAAATCCTAGCATCCTAGAGTGATGCTTTCAGCTCTTCATGGAACCTGAATGAGAAATGTAAGCTCATCCTATGTACCACACTACTCACCAATGAAATTGATTTGGAGTTTGCTCCTTCACTAGGAAAGGAGAGTTCTGTATGAACAAGGAATCTGAGTTCTCAGTACAGCTGTCATCCCTCTTTTGTGAGGCAAAACTCAAGTAATAAAAATATTAGAAATGTGGAAGTAAAGGGGAAAAATGAACCAAGTTGATACCGTTATAATTAACTAGTTATTAATAGTTGGAAATGGAGCAAAGGGGGAAGCCAGAAATGATAAGCTTGGCCATTTGGGAAGCTTAACCAGGAAGCTGTGATTTCACACTCTAGAGTAGGGGTGTCGAACTCAATCAGAGAAGGGGCCAAAATCTAAAATCCAGCCTAAATCGCGGGCCGAATGGTTTACTGAACAGTCATAAACTGTCATTGTGATGGAAACGCAGGGGAGTGCAGTGATGACAGCGCGGTGCGGGCAACATTGCAAGGCCTGGCGGGACAGATTTGGCCCGCGGGCTTTGTGTTTGACACATGTGCTCTAGAGAAACACTGGTCCATTCTGTGTAGAACACTGGGGGAAGGGGCCCAACAAAGGGGAGATAGATGCATGCGCAGAGAAGTTGGGATGACTAAGGAAGGTTCCTGTCGGTCACACCTGGGAACAGAATGGGTGTGGCTAATGCAAGCCCATGAAAATTTGGGTTTGCATAATCCCTTAAAGGAGTTTGCTCTCATGTTGCTCCTGTGATTCTTGGCTCAGGGGGCACTCTCGCTCCTCTTCCTTGCTTTTGCCCTTGTTTCCTCCATAGCCATGTGGCCCTGAAAACCCCGCATGCAATGGACTTATGGACTGCAGCAGGAAAGACAAATTAAGCTATCCTGATGCTGTATTGGATTGTGCCAACATGGAATGGAAACTCTGGACACTGACTCTGATTTTAGCCCTGCTATAGCCAAAGCTACACTTCTTCTATGGCATGACTGAGGGAGAGGGGACCTTGGAAACTCAGGGATATAATTCCACACAAATAAAAATTACTCATTCTACCATATAAATCTCAGATTTTTTTTTTTTTTTGAGATATAAGAATTCCACTTCCACGAGCAACAGGTAGGGATAAGGACTCCCCCCGACCTCCCCCCGCTTCCACCGATAACAAAGTCATGCTAGGATGGTCATGAGGGCTAGGATTGGGCTCAGGAGTAGGGCCAGGTAAGGGTCAGTGGACATTAGCAGTAGTTTCACTGTAGCCCTGAGAGTTACTTTGTAGCATTAGCAGTTACTGTGTTTCCCCGAAAATAAGTCATCCTCCGAAAATAAGACCTACTTACAGATTTCCTTCTGAGTGAAATATAAGGCATCCCCCCGAAAATAAGCCCCCCCCTAGGCTAAACATGAGAGATTTGGTCCACTGATTCTGAAAGAAATGGAGTCACAAGAAATTCACCAGGAAATTCAGGAATTGGATTGTTATGATGATGTTCCAGAAGATGATGACATGATTGTCATTGAATAAATGAGTAAATTCTTGATACTGTAGGATTCACAGTTTGTCTGGTTTGTGTTGACAACTACTGTACTACCGTACCGTATACAGGTAATAAATTTCCTTTATTTTCATTTAACAATAAATGTGTACCATATTCTTCTTCGTGGAAAAAATAAGACATCCCCTGAAAATAAGACCTAGCACATCTTTGGGAGCAAAAATTAATATAAGACACTGTCTTATTTTCGGGGAAACAGGGCACTTCTATGAGGGATGATCAAGGTACAAAATCTATAAATAGCCCTGGTTGGTAAGCTCAGTGGTTAGAGTATTGGCCTGCACATCAAAAGGTTGTGAGTTCGATTCCCAGTCAAGGGCATGTACCTGGTTTGTGGGTTTGCTCCCTGCCCTGGGTTAGGGCATGAGCAGGAGGCAACTGGTTATATGTCTTTCTCACATCAGTGTTTCTCTCTCTCCTCCTCTCTCTCTCGCCTCTCTCCTCCGTTCCTTCTTCTCTTCCACTCTTGCTGAGAGGCAATGGAAAACATTCTCAGGTGAGAATTAACAAAAAAATCTCTAATAATAAAAGCATAATATGCTAATTAGACCAGACGTCCTTCCAGACAACCTTCCAGACAAAGCCAGGGCTCCAAGTGAAGCCTGACTCCCAGGTGCCTGACAGTGGGAGGGTAGCCCGGGTCCCGGGTGCCAGAGGGAAGACGATGCCTGCAGCCGGGGGAAGGAAGGCCTACTCTTGCACAGATTTCATTCTGACCTACACACTCCCAGGGGTCCTCAAACTTTTTAAAGTGGGGGCCAGATCACGGTCCCTCAGAGAGCTGGAGGGCCGGACTATATGAACTACTAATTCCTACTGTAACACCTCGGCTGCGCTCACTGCCCAAAAAACCTGGCGGGCCGGATCAGACTCCTCTGCGGGCCGCATGTGGCCCGCAGGCCGTAGTTTGAAGACGCCTGCTCTAGTCTATAATAAGAGGAATGGAATATGCGATGTGTTATTTTTTCTGACTACATTTGTAAATATTGAAATATATGTTAAATGTTTTCTAGATTTTTCAAAGAAACTTAGTCACTTTATAATTTTTAATACAAATAGCATCTGCTTCTTGCTTCTGTATTTCTTCAGGAATTACCTCCCTATAACGGTTTTGGACCAGTCGAAGATTCTGCTCAGAATTGTTTTGTTCTCATTCCAAAAGCTCCGAGAAAAGATATTATTAAAATGCTGATGAATGAGAACAAGGTGCTTCGTTTTTTGGCTTCATTGGTGAGGATAAATTTTTTTTTCTGTTGATTTTTTATTTATTTATTTGTTATTTATTTATTTATTTATTTAAAATAAATTTTTATTGTTCATATTATTACAAATGTTCCTCCCCCCCCCTCCATTGTTCTCTTCCACCAGGTTCCCACCCCCCCCTGCCCTCTCTCCACCCCCACATTGTCCTCATCCATAGGTGCACAGTTTATATTCAGTCTCTTTCCACATCCCCCTCTCCCCTTTTCCCCATGAATTGTCAGTTCACTCCCCTTCCATACCTCTAATTCTATTATATTCAACAGTTAATATATTGTTCATCAGATTTTTTTTTTATTTCCTTGGTTTTTAGATTCAGTTGTTGATAGTTACGTATTTGTTGTTCATAATTTTTATCTTTATTTACTTTCTCTTCTGAAAGAACCCCCTTCAGCAATTCATATAATTCTGGTTTGGTGGTGATGAACTCCTTTAGCTTTTTTTTATTAGTGAAGCTCTTTATCTGACCTTTGATTCTGAGTGGACCACCAGTTGGTGACTGCTGCTCTGAAGGATGAGTCCCCAGCCCCCTTTCTATGGCCCTGCCTGTGGCCCTGCTTAGAACTTTGTATTTTATTCTAAGTGTGATGGGAAGTCTCTGGAAGTTTGAGAAGAAAGGAGTGATGTGGTTTGATTTTTATTAACTATACTAGAGGCCCGGTGCAGGAAATACATGCACGGGGGCAGGGGTTGTCCCTCAGCCCAGCCTGCACCCTCTCCAATCTGGGACCCCTCGAGGGATGTCCAACTGTCCGTTTAGGCCCAATCCCAGCAGTTGGACATCCCTCACACAATCTAGGACTGCTGGCTCCCAACTGCTTGCCTGCCTGCCTTCCTGATTGCCCCTAACTGCTTCTGCCTGCCAGCCTGATCAACCCCTAACCACTCTCCTGCCAACCTGATTGATATCTAACTGCTCCCCTGCCTACCTGTTTGCCCCTAACTACCTTCCCTGCAAGCCTGGTCACCCCAACTGCTCTCCCCTGCAGGCCTAGATCCCCACCAACTGTCCTTCCCTGCAGGCCTGGTCACCCCCAACTTCCCTCCTCTGCCAGCCTGGTCACCCCTAACTGCCCTCCCCTGCTGGCCATCTTGTATTGGCCATCTTGTGTCCACATGAAGTTGCATATTATTCTTTTATTAAATAGGTTAGAGGCCTGGTGCATGGGTGGGGGCCATGGTTTGCCCTGAAGGGTGTCCCGAATCAGGATTGGGGTATGGGACAGCCTGGGCGAGGGGCCTTTGGTGGTTTGCAGGCTGGCCACCGTCCCCGTCTACCCAGGGATTTATCTTCTACAATTGAAACTTTGTAGCCTGGAGCAGAGCCAAGCCTCCCGCTCACTCCATGGCAGCAGCCATTTCTGTTGGAATTTATTTACCTTCTATAATTGAAACTTTGTAGCCTGAAGTGGAGTCCTAGGCTGGCCAGGGCTGCAGAAGCTTGGCTTCCTCCATCACCAGGGGTAACCCTAGCCTTCTGCTCTCTCCAGCTCTGTGACTGCCGCCATTTTTGTTGGGATTTATTTATCTCCTGTCATTGAAACTTTGTAGCATTGAGTGGAGGCCTAGCCTGGCAAGGGCAGAGGAAAGCTAGGCTTCCTCCTTTGCCGGGGAAACCCAAGCCTCCCTCCTGCTCTCTATGGCCGCAGCCATCTGGTTGTGTTTATTTGCATATTTGCTCCTGATTGGCTGGTGGGCATGGCTTGTGTGGTGTGGCTTGTGGGTGTAGCTGTAGTGGAGGTATGGTCAATTTGCATATTACTCTCTTCTTAGGAGGATTGTGGATTTTTATTTTATTTTAATTTTATAGGGGTATCCAATCAAAAATGTTTGGAAGCTGTTAGATTAGGGAATGTGGAAATTATTTTACTAAGAGGAAACCCAATGTCTTTCTGCGGTAAATGAGAAATTATTATAGAAGTCCATGGTCTGAATGAGAAGATATCTGTGAAAGGTGTGAAATGAGAAGATTTTAGTCAAGAATAAGCATGTTTGTTTTTAAGCTTGTTCCATCTGGAATTTGTGGCTTAAAGGTTATGTGATCACTCTCAGTGAGTTGAATTAGGAAAAGTCTACATGATAGTTTTTCAGAATCACTTTCAACTCTATAACTCCTCACTTCTTAAATTTTCTTTTAAAATTATGTATTGTATATAAATGGATTTGTTTAAAGAACTAAACTCACCATAGGGCTCACAAAGTTGAGCCTAATGTCAAACTGGCAGCTTATGGACGAAAAGTGGCGACTTATGTGCTTTGTTGGTCTGTACAGTGCTTGAAAGAATTGAGGTCTGTGTTTTCAAACCAGGGTTTTATACAGTACTCTACATTTCTATTTTCTCATGCAAGATCTAGCAACTTTGGGCCTACATTCCCATGAGGCAACAATCAACTGCAGTTGAGTTGGGGTGTCCTTTCCTAGCCACCAGAGTCCCTCCTATGCTATTCATTTATATTTCACTTTATGTAGTAGATGTACATAATAAACCTAATCCCTGTACCTATTTTATTTGGGGGCATCTAGGTAGTTCATGTACCTTAATAATATCTTTTTCTCCCTCACTTTTCTAGAAATCCCCTTATCCAGAAGACAAAGGCCGTCGATTTGTATTCTCTTATTTTCTAGCCACTGACATGATCAGTATCTTTGAGCCTCCAGTTCGCAATTCTGGTATCATTGGGGGCAAGTACCTTGGCAGAACAAAAGTTACCAAACCACACTCTACGGTGGGAAACCCCATCTACTATAGCCCTAGTGACTTCTTCATTGGCGCTGAGATTGACGGTAAGTCTAAACCCAGGTTAGCCTTTCCGATTAGCCAAGTGAATTAAATAACCCTTGTAAGAGACAAGTAGGCTGCATTCTAGCAGAGACAAAGCTAATATCCTTACATATGTGGTCCAATGTCTTAATCTCCTTTCTTTTCAATTAAACTGTAAATTGGTTGCATTTTGAGGGCTATAAATATAGATCCTGAGCTTCCTAACACTGAACAAATGACTGCATATAAGTTGAGAGAGCTTTGGAAGTTCACTATGCATGCATGTGCATGTCTGTGAATTTGTCATTTGAGGATCAGTATTATTTTACCCCTGAATGCATGATAAAAGCATAACCAAGGGAAGTGTATCTCTGCCTTCTCCCTAGTGTTTGGCCACCAGTTCACCATCCTGGATACAGACGACTATGTTTTGAAATATATGGAAAGCAATGCTGCCCAGTATTCACCAGAGGCACTCTTGTCGATTCAGAACCACATTCAAAAGCGAGAAGCTCCTGCACCAGAGTTGGAAAAGTATGTTTGATTATCTAGGGAGCATTTTGGCTCTGGCACATGTGAGATATTGAAGAAATAGTTCTAGATAAATTGAATGGGTAATCCCATTTTAGATTTTCAGATTTCCTTCACCATGTAGGAGTTAATAGTCATACACAGGTTTTCTGGGTCCAAAATAATAAGTAGTAACTTAGAACATTACCAACTTTATCTGTTTAGCAAATAACTATTGAATGCCTCGTATGGATCAAATACTATCACTAGGCCCTTTTTATCATAGTAACCAGAAAAGAAGTTGTTCCTTCGTGGAGTTGGCATTCTAAGCTGTGGGTGGGAGATAGTCAATAAACAGCACAAGTAAATTATACAGTATATTAGGTGATGCATACTATGGAAAAGTGGGGCAAAATTAGGGTGATAAGGGTTTCTGGAAGGGGGTTGGATTGCAATGGATTGGGGAAGGTGACACCTTGGGAAGGTCACTTGAAGGTAAAGGAGTTAGCCGTGTGGATATCTGGAGGAAGAGCGTTCTGGGAAGAGGGAATGGTGAGTGCTAAGGCCCTAGATAGCAGCATGCTTAGACTATGCAAGAAACTCTGGCAAGAAGTAGGCCAGTGGAAGTGGCTGTAATGAAACACATGAGAGGAGAAGAATTGAAGGTGGAGTTAGAAAATAAACAAGGGGCTAGATCATGTAGGACCTACTAGGTCTTTGGAAAGATGCTGGCTTTTCTTTGAGTGAAATGGAGAACAATTGTGGGGTTCTGAATAGAAGAAATGGCAAGATTTGATACATATCTTAAAGAGCTATTGTGTTCTGAACAGGTTAGGAGAGACATCAGTTAGGAGAATGTTGCCATTATCCAGGCAAGTGATGATGGTGCATGGACCAGGGTCGTGTCAATGAAGGCGGGAGAAATGGTCTGATTTTGGATGTATTTTGAGGGTAGATTGCATAGGGGATATAAGAGAGTAGTTAAGATGACTGCAAAGTTTTGGACCTGAACAACTGGAAGGAAAGAGTTGTCATCATCTGAGATGAGGAAGATGTTCATTTGGGATAGAAGAGGGTTTTGGGGGGAGGGGAGGATTTCAGTTTTGGATATACTAGGTTTACCATAGTTATTAGATATCCAAATAGGCTGTGGATGTATTGTATAAATCAGGAGTTCAGGAAAGAGTTCTAGACTAGAGATGTAAATGTGGAAGTGCTGTCATATAGATAACATTTTAAGCCACAGGACTTAGTGAAATCTCTCTAAGGGAGTCAATGTAGAAAAAGAAGAGTTTCAAGGACTGTCCCTGAGGTCCTCCAACACTCAGAGTTGAGAAGAGGAAACAGTAGGACAATTAGTGAGGCAGGAAGAAAACCAAGTGGGTGTGGTATTCTGGAAACCAAATAAGGAAAGTATAGACTTCCCTTTGCACACCAGTGTGGGATTATAAAAACGACTGTGCAAACAATCTTAATAAGCAGTGGGAAATTTACTATTGTCCTGTGACCTTTCAAAATTATTGTATAAACATGAAAAATCTGATGGTTATAAATATAGGGAAATAAAAAAAATAGTAAAACTACTTTTTATTTAGTACATTATAATCTAAAACATTGGCAACATTGAGAATTAAAGTGTTCCATTTCTTTGTAAAAAAACTTATCAAGATTAGTTTGAACAGTGCTTGCCTTTTTCTCATCATATAATTTATGATACAGTGCGAACATCTTTGCTATGCTTTGACAGATTGTCACATTGCTTTTGAAATTTGGATTAGATTCCAGCATTTTATTATTTTTGCTTTCAATGCTGCAAAGTATCTCCTAGAGTCTCTTTTCTGACAGTGAAATATAATATCTCCAAAAGTTATTTTAATGTGAATCTTTTTGCTGGTATCTGGGATATGTCCATCCTTTTCATTGCAATTACTTTCCTTGCTTATGTCAATAAGTTGGCCTTCACTTAGTTCCTCGGGCTGCACAGTGTTAGCAGCCCCAGTGAGCTGTTTCCTCTATAACTCTATTATACTTCATTAGAGGCCCAATGCATGGATTTGTGCACTGGTGGGGTCCCTTGGCCTGGCCTGCGGGGATCAGTGGACCTCCATGCCGCCATAGCCCAGCCTTACCTGCCACCTTTTCGGGTTCCAGCACACAGTCTGTGTCAATCCCACATGCACGAAGTAGTGCGTGAAGCAGCATGCAAAGCATCAGGAGGCTAGGGAGGGGCCCAAGTCCTGGTTGGCCCTGTGCTGCTCACGCTTATCCTGGATCCACTGTGCCTGCCACAGCTTCCTCGGGTGCACAGGGGGAGTGTCCATGGGAGAGGCTCACGCAGCAGCTGCGCTAGCCAGCTGTCAGCCCTTTGTCTGACTCCTGTCAGCTGAGTAGCACTTCTGCTGTGGGAGTGCATCTGCCCCCGGTGGTCAGTGTGCATTATAGCTACTGGCTGGTCATCCAGTAGCTTAGACTTTTATATATACAGACTAGAAGCCCAATGCACAAAATTTGTGCAAGGGGCTTGGCCCTTGCAGCCACAGTGGCTTGCCTCAGCCCTCACAGACCCAACTTTGTCCAGGTCATCTGGCTATCTGGTCTAATTAGTATATTATGCTTTTATTCTTATAGACTAGAGGCCTGGTGCATGAAACTCATGCCTGGGAGGGGGTGTCTCTCACTCCGGCCTGTGCCCTCGCACAATCTGGGACCCCTTGGGTAAGATCCCTAGGGCTGGTGGCGATCAGGGCCTATTGTGGCTTTCCTTGCTCCAGCTGCCAGCAGCTGATCCCACCCCCACTGCTGCCACTGCTTGCCATCTGATCTGTGTGGCACCCTCTCCCCCACCACTGGTTGCCTCCCTCTGCAGGCGACAGGCATGGGGTGTGATCGCTTTGCTGGCCTGGGCCTCCCTCTGTGGGGTGATTGCTGGCCAGTCCTGCCCATCTGCCACAGAGCTGCCAGCTGGATGGCCTAGGCCTCTCTCTGCAGAGCGATGGCGGGGCCCCCTGACCAATCACATTGCACCCACCTTGGCTGGCCTGGTGCCGGTGTGTGTCCTAGCGTGATCGTCTGACAGTTGTTCTGCTGTTCAGTTGATTTGCATATTTTTATTATTATAGGTAAGAATTTAAGTACATAATACTTCTAGCATTATCATGTTTTATTTCATTGCTGCATTTTCATCTTTGTTGGTCAGTTCTGTTTTGTAAAACGTCATGGGATTTATCACTGAGAGACAAGGAGGCAACTTAGCTGCACAATTGCAAAGTGTGAACTGAAAAACAGGTGCCCAGTGACCAATCCCCAACAGACTCCGAAAAAAGTGATGTGATGGCCACTGATCGTGATGTGCACCTGTTATTTCTGTAGTGATTTAGTAGGCTGACAACCCGACAGTGAGTTTGCACTTGTTGCGGTTACTCACAGCTAATAAACCGTGGTGACTGAAATGTGAACCATGTTGTTGAGAGACTGGGCAACTTAAACAGCAGTAACTGAAATTTGTGCACATCGCAAGTGAAACTCACCTGTATATGAAGACAGAATGATTCATTTTGTCCCCTGGGGAATGTAGCAATGTAGAGGACAACCAGGATTTTCATAAAAAGTTTCAGTTGAATGGGAGGGTGGGAAAACCTGATGGGAGTGGATTAAAGAGGGAAGGGGGAAGAGAGGAATTCGAGAATGGAAGGATAGACAAATATTTTGAGGAAGCTTGATACACAGGACAAAATAAATGCAGTAGTAGCTGGTGGAAGAGGAGTTAAGAGTTCTGTTTTTAAAATAGCATGTTTGGTCGAAACCGGTTTGGCTCAGTGGATAGAGTGTTGGCCTGCAGACTGAAAAATCCCGGGTTCGATTCTGGTCAATGGCATGTACCTTGGTTGCGGGCACATCCCTAGTAGGGGGTGTACAAGAAACAGCTGATCGATGTTTCTCTCTCATCGATGTTTCTAACTCTCTATCCCTCTTTCTTCCTCTCTGTAAAAAACCAACAAAATATATATATATATAAAATAGCATGTTTGTATGTGAATGGGAGTGATTCTATGGAGAGGGAAAAACAGACTGTATGTGAGAGAGGGGGATTTGTGGAGTATGTGAGAGAGGGTGGGGCTCAGTGCACAGGTGGAAGAACTGGTTTTAAAAAGGACACCGTTATACTTTTAAAAATTATTCAGAACTGAAAGGGTTTTTATGTGGTTTACATCTATTAAGTATACCATGTTAGAAATTATATCTGACATTTAAAATATTTATTAATGTTTTAAAAACAATAATAAACTCATTTCATTTTAGAATTTTATTTTTTTATTTTTTTAAAATATATTTTATTGATTTTACACAGAGAGGAATTGAGAGGGACAGAGAGTTAGAAACATCGATGAGAGAGAATCATCGATCAGCTGCCTCTTGCACACCCCCTACTGGGGATGCGCCCGCAACCAAGGTACATGCCCTTGACCGGAATCGAACCCAGAACCCCTCAGTTCATAGGCTGACGCTCTATCCACTGAGCCAAACCGGTCCCGGCAATAAACTCATTTCATTTTAATGTAAATAACACGATTTTCTGAAAAATGACTATATTTTCCCAAAGAAAAAAATTCAGTGAAAAGAGTAGCACTGTTTTATAAATTATTTTGTAAGTCTTTTTAATATCTGATTTTATTAATAGAAGACAGCTCTATTTTCATCTGCTTCTGTGATGAACCTACTGCGATGTCATTGATCACATAACCTTTGGAAAATTCCACTGTGCATTCTTTAAAATATATTTTATTGATTTTTTACAGAAAGGAAGGGAGAGGGATAGAGAGTTAGAAACAATTTCTATCCACTGAGCCAAACCGTTCAGGGCTCCACTGTGCATTTTTGAGAAAATGCATAAAAAAGTAAATAATGTTTTAGTATCATTATGAAAATAGTTTTGACCTCACAGACTTTCCTCCCCCCATCAAAGGGTCTTGGGAACCTCTAGATGTCCCGGGATTGCTCTTTGAAGCCTTGATCTTCGGTAACAGGAAGGTGGAGTGTATGGGTACAGTTGCTGGTAGGTGGGTAGATATGTTTGAGGGGTTTTGCTGGTTGTGTTCCTAATGTAGGTATAGAGTAAGAAGAATGAGGTTGGGGAGATGTTGGAGGTTTCAGGAGAGAGGAAGGTTGTAAAATGCTCTAATCTATTGACTAAATAAATATAAAAAGTAAATATATCACATTATTTTATCTATACTAAGAAAGAAAGAAAAAACCCAACAGTTATAATTGTAATTCACCATCAGTTAAAAAGCACATGCTAAATTCAGAGATGTAAAAATGTGGGGGGAAATGTCTCAGCACTGATGAAATATGGTGGGAGGTGAGTGGACTGGGGAAGGATGGTTGGGTGGTGGCAGCATTAAGGGCAGAGTTGAGGTTCATGGTTGTACATTTAATTCTACTACTTCTCAGAATTCTTTTCTGTAATTTTTTCTTGTCTATGCAAGTACTAGCAACACTGGTAAGTTCCTCCTTTGGCATCCTACCAGTAGGATCTTTTTTAATTTTTTTCTCTGGGTCAATAATGATAAAAAGGTGGTGCTGAGGCACTTAAAATGAGATACCAATACAGATAAAGAGAACTCAAGTTCTGGGTTAGGTCTATTGCTATCCTTGTTCTGATCCTCACCTTCTCTCCTCCCTTGCTCCTGTGATGACTCAGAGAGAGAAAAAATGCTTGGAATCCAGGTGTCAGGCCTTCCATGCCTTCTAGCCATTCTATCTTTGGCTTCTAAGTCCTTTTATATGGTAAAGAATCCATCTACTAGCTGGAAGGAAACACAAATCTTTTAATTGACTAATCATTGCTAAGAGTAATGAAAAGGGATCCCCAGTACTTGCCAGGCCTAAGAAGTCTTTTTATATCAAGTGTCAGTTACAGGATGGTGAAATTGGGAGTTAGCCATTTTCTTTTTCTGAGCCAGAAAATTAAAGTAGTGTGTGGGTGTTCTAGCCGGTTTACTCAATGGTTAGAACATGGTCCGTGGACTGAAGCGTGGGGGTTTCAATTCCGGTCACGAGCACATACCTATTGCTGGCTCTATCCCTGCCCCAGTCCGGATGCCTGCGAGAGGCAACCAATCCATATGTCTCTTTCACATGGATGTTTCTGTCTCTCTGTCTCTCCCCCTCCCTTGTACTCTCTCCAAAAATCAATGGAAAAAATATCCCTAGGTGAGAATTAACAAAACAAAAAATACTGCATCGGTAATTATTGTCTTCATCTGAAGTTCTTTTTGGGTTTTGGGTCCTCATTGCAATATACTGAACTCAGATTTGCAGATAACCCATCTATGGGGAATTACATATATGAATAGCATGAAAAGACACATGTTCATATATATTATTCTTGTTCTGTTAGCATGCCCATGTGTGCTCTTCAGCTTCAAGAAGCCTTCCTACCCCTGCTCAAGGATCCTTTCAATACCCAATTTTCCACTTCTAGCCATCTTTCCCATATAGACATTCTCAAATATTGTCATTTCACATTCACTTTGCAGTTGGTCTCAATATGAGAACAAATGATCCAAGTGAGCTGCTTCAATTTTCTACTCTTTAGATTAGAATGTTTTTGTATGATCACTCATTTTCTTTTAAGCTTGTTGTCAAAGGTAAGTAACCCCCACTTCTCCAAAGTTATTTTTTCTATTTTATGTTTGTCACCACCTCCTTTCTGATTGCTCCTTAGAACTCTTCATAATTTTTTTCTTGAACATTACTGTTTCCACATCTAATCATCTCTTAATTCAACAGCTATTTGAATTTGCACCATTTGCCAGACCTTAATAAATGCTTAGGCAAATATAGAAGGTAGCTCATAATCTAGGACAGGAGTTGGCAAACTTTTGTAAAGAAGCAGGTAGTACGAAATTTAAGTTTTGTGGACCATATCAGCTCTGTTGTAACTATTCAACACTGCTCTTCTAGGGTGAAAGCAGCCTAGACAAATATAAATGAATGGGTATGGCTGTATTATAATTAAACTCTATTTCAGAAAACAGGCAGCAGGCTGGCTTTGACCTATGGACTGTGGTTTGCCAACTCTCTGGTCTATTGTCTAGCCTTTTTTTTATCTACATTTATGTTACTCTTTACCAATTCCTTTTTAAAATCCTCTCTTGAATTCTAATAAATCAGAACTTCTATTATTTTTCCTACTTCTCTGGAAACCTATTCTTTGTATCTTTTTTCCTACTTCTGTCTACTAGGTTGGTGTTTCTCAAGATCCTGTTTGTGGACCTGTAGTTTGCTTTCTCTAAATTCTTATCTCATTGCAGGGTATCTATCGAATATTGCTCTCCATCCAGACCATTCTCTCCTGATTCCATTCCTAGATTCCTGTCTGCCTATTGGGTGTGGCTTCATCCAGCTGAATCTTCAGCATCTTCTACTTGGTACAACTTTGTTTTCATCTTTCTAGTACACCTGATCTTCCTTCTCTTTTCTTTTTGTTTACCTGTTGCATAAAGTTGTGATAACAATGAGTTGTGATAACATATGTAAAGACCAGCATAGTGTCTGGCACACAGGAGACAAACATTTAATGCTCATTCTCCTCTTTCTCTCAATCATAGCAAAGTTCCACTGCCCTTAATGTGAGACCTTGGAGATACCATATTCAATTAGCTCTTAATTTATTTTCATTTTATTCTACAATTAGTGGTCTGGTGCACGAATTTGTGCATGGGTGGGGGCTGGCCGGCCCACCCTGATGGGAGTCCATCGGGCTGGGCAGGCATAGGGTAAGGGCCATGGGCAGTTGGCCAACCAGCCCCGCCCCTGATTGAGATGTTGGGAGCTGATCAGGGGCTGGGTGGCTTTGGGGAGTGGGGGGGATCAGGCTGGTTGGCTGCCAAAGTGCAGGTCATAGCCACTGGTAGTTCTGGTAGTTTTGGTCATTCTGCCATTCTAGTCACTGGGCTTTTATATATTAGAGATATCTCTTGTCTCTGACTTCTCCTTTTCATTCTCACCACCATTTCCTAATTTAATCAGTCTGCACATAATAACAACAGCCATAAAAACAGAAGCAGACTAGAAATTAGCTTAAGCCAGTGGAGTTATGTTTCTCATGGAACACAATGTCTGGAGGTGAGCAGTCTGAAGCTGGCATGGCGGTTCTGTGACAGAGACCTGACTTTTTCTATCTCTCTGACATCCTGAGCAGGTAGCTTTTGTCCACATGCTTTTTAATTCTGTGGCCACAAAGCGAATGTTCCATTTCCAGCACTGCATCTGTATTCCAGTCAGCAGGAAGAATAAGAACAAAGGGGAAAAGACTAAACAGCCATTCTCAACATGTCTTTCCTGTTTTTAAAGGGCTTATCTAGAAGGCCCACCTAGCAACTTCTGCTTGCTGCTTATTGTCTGGGTTATGTCACATGGCTACTCCTAATTGCTGCTCAAACAAAAGAAGGGCTCTGTTAGGAAGAAGGAGAGGATGAATATGTGATAGGTGACCCCCCGTTTCTTCTATATTCCCATCATTGTTTCTTCTATATTCCCATCATTCCCACAATGTCTCCTAACTCACTTTCCCACTTCCATTCTCTACCTTCATCCATTTCAACAGTTACCAAACCAGTCATCCTAGAATTTGGCTCCAAACTCATCACATAGCACCTACCCACCAACTTTATTGTTTACTATATATGCATGTGTTTATTTTTGGGGGCTCAATTCTTTTCCATTGGTTTATGTCTTTTTATGCCAATACCATACTGTTTTGATTATTATAACTTATAGTTTGAAACCAGGCACTGTAATATCCCCAGCTTTGTTGTTCTTTTTCAACATCACTTTGTCTAGTTGTGTTTTTTTAATTTCTGTGAAAAAATGTCATTGGAATTTTGATAGCGGTTGTATTAAATTTATAGATTACTTTTGGTATTATGGATATTTTAACAATATTAATTATGCCAACCCAGGAACACAGTCTTCTTCAATTTCTTTCGTTAATGTCTTATCATTTTCGGTGCACAGGTCTTTCATCTCCTTGGTTAAATGTATTCCTAAGTATTTTTATTATTTTAGAAGTTATTGTGAATGGGATTATTTTCTTTCTTTTTTTAAAAAATATATTTTATTGATTTTTTACAGAGAGGAAGAGAGAGGGATAGAGAGATAGAAACATCAATGAGAGAGAATCATCAATCAGCTGCCTCTTGCACATCTTGTGGGATGTGCCCGAAACCACGATACATGCCCTTGACCGGAATTGAATCTGGGACCTTTCAGTCTGTAGGCTGATGCTCTATCCACTGAGCCAAACCGGTTTCGGTGGATTATTTCCTTAATAATTTCTCTATCAGATAGTTTACTATTTTATGTACATTGATTTTTGTATCCTGGAAGTTTATTGAATATGTTGACTAGTTCTAACAGGTTTTTTTAGGGGCATCTTTAGGTTTTCTACATATAAGATCATGTCATCTGCAAACAGATAGTTTTACTTTTTCCTTTCCTATTTAGATATCTTTTATTTCTTTTTTTGCCCAATTGCTCTGGCTAGGTCTGTGTTGACTAGAGGTGGTGACAGTGGGCATCCTTATCTTGTTCACTATGAGGAATGATGTTAGCTATGGGCTTGTCATACATAGCCTTTATAAGGTTGAGCTCTATTCCTTCTATACCTAATTTGTTGAGAGCTTTTATCATGAAAAGATGTTAGGTTTTGTCAAGTGCTTTTTATGTATCTATTGTGATAATTATGCTTTTACCCTATATTCTATTAATGTGATATATTACATTTATTGATTTGTGTATGTTGAACCATCCTTGATACAAAGGATAAATCCTACTCATCATAGTGTATTGTTTAATACTGTTTGCTAATATTTTTTATTGAGGATATTTACATCTGTGTTCACCAGGGATACTGGCCTGAATTTTCTTTTCTTGTAGCATCTTTGTTTTTCTTTAGTATCGAGGTAATAATGGCCTTGTATTGTGAATTTAAGAATGTTCCCTCCACTTCACTTTTTTTGGAAGAGTTTGAGAAGGATTGCTATTAATTCTTTTTAAAATGTTGGTAGAATTCACCAGTGAAAACATTTGGTACTGGATTTTTCTTTTTTGGGAGATTTTTGGTTACTGATTCAATCTCCTACTTGTTATGGTTTATTCAGATTTCCTATTTCTTGATGATTCAATCCCTGTAAGTTGTATGTTTCTAGGAATTTTTTGTTTGGTTTATTTCTAGGAATTTATCCATTTCTTTCAGGTTATCCATTTGTTGATGTATGATTGTTCATAGTAGTCTTTTAAGATCCTTTGTATTTACGTGGCTATCAGTTATAATGTTCCCTCTTTCATTTTTGAATCTTCTCTTTTTTCTTAATTACTGTAGCTAAAAGTATGTCAGTTTTAGTTATCTTAAGAAAAATAAAAGATAAGACCTCTTAGTTTTATTGCTCTTTACTATCATTTTTCTAATCTCTATTTCATTTATTTATGCTTTGATTTTACTATTTGCTTCCTTCTGCTAATTTTATAACTGTACCATCATGTTCAAAGGAAATAAAAATCTGGCTCTGCTTATCCTGGCTGTGATTTGAAAGGATAGACCTTTTTTCCTAACGTTCTGGGCTACTGGTCTCTCTTCATTTCAGGACATGCTAATCCCGAACTTCTCGATCCATCACACAGAGCAGTCTCTTAGCTTTCAGAGATAACCTTGCTCAAAACTCAAGAGTGAATTGGAGAGAGAGTGTTCAAGTACAAGAGACCCCTGACTGCATAGTAATAGAGAAATATTTTTAAAACTCAGAACTTTATTTTTAGATGATGTCATGTGGATGAAGTAGATCATGCGACTCCCACAAACAAGGCACTTAGGATGGTAGTGGTGTTAGATTTGGCTCTGACAGCGGCAGCCAGGGAGGCTGAGCTTCAGTGCAGACGCTGCCCCTCGTAGGCTGTCCTGAAGCAGAGGTCACCCAGCAGCCAGCCACTGTGGGCTAGTGTTGAGCGATCGGTCAGCTCTATGTTGAAGCTGTTTGTCATTAGAAGCTTCCCGGACTGCACCAAGTGAGAACTAAGTGGTCACTAAGTTCTTGGTCACTAAGATAAGAGTAGCCAAGAGTAAATTCCATTGCCCATCATTTCCTTCCTTTCTCCACAGAACACCAACGGGAGTGGATCCAAGTATGCAGGAACTTGAAGCATTAATAGGCAGCATCCAGAAGCAAGTGAAAGATCATCCCTGTAGAGACAACATTCAAGAGGCATTCCAACTTTATGACAAGGAAGCGACAGGATACGTGGACAAAGAGGAGTTCTTTAAAATCTGTAGCACTCTTAACGTCCCAATTGACGATTCCTTGACTAAGGAGGTCAGTATGAGTTCTTTTTCCAGGTAATTGCAAGGCCGTGCACCATTCATTCTCTCCTAAAGACAACTGCCTATGTATTTTGTGTTAATTGGGGAAGATCTAGGATGTTCAAGTCAGATCTCCTGTTCAGTCCTGATTATGGTTTTTCCTCGATTCATTGGCTTTCTGTTCTCATTGCTGTTGCAAGGTATCTTTAAGTGGTGTGGGGCTAGGCAGCACAGAGAGGCTAATAAGACATGTCAGGGCTGAAGGAGGGCAGCAGAGGTGTTCCTAGGGGGCAGCCACCCAGGGCAACTCACAGACACTGGACTGAGTAGGTTGGTGGGAAGCCTGTGACATCCTTCACAGCAATAAGTACGTTAGCCCATCTGGAGGACTAGCATGGAAGAAGGCATGAAGTGGCCTGTCAACAGGAGCCCCATGGCAACATAGACATCTCCTCCTAGAATTTTCATGAGTTGAAGAAAGCCTTTCATGCCTTTTCCCCATTATAGACCCCTTTAGCCAGGATTCCCCTAGAAGTCAGGATTTTCCCCACCTTGCCAATGACTGTGACTTATTGAGACATTCTCATTGATTAAGAAGATTGAGATGCTGTGCCAGTGGTCAGCAAACTCAGTCAATAGGGCGGCAAACCGTGGCTTGTGAGCCGTAGTTTGCCGACCACTGCTGTAGATTTTAAAGATCTTTTAGCATAAAGGAATGTTCACAGGTAAAATTCACTTGGGGAGGGCTTTTGCTTAGGCTGGAGACGATATTTTGTAGGCAGGACATTAGCTAGGAGTGGGGGTGGCAGGAAGAAGGGTATTTGTTCACATGGGCCAGTGCCCATTTAGCTTCCCAAAGCTCAGATTGACAGCATCCCAGATTTTAAGTCATGTGCATTATGTGTGAGCTGACATGAGAAAGATGAATTACAGTCAGTTGGAGTGGGACAGGGAAGGTGGGTGGGGTGGATTTGCATGTGTCTTATGAAGGGAACCAAGTCAGTCTACTGCCACTCACAACTGAATTTCAGGGGACATGGTTTGGGCAGTGGCATAACTAGGTTTTTCTATTAGACTGCAATAACAGCAACTCACTATTTTGAGTCTTACTCTGCACAGACTGGGTGGACAAAGTCTTGTCTTTAAATATAAGAACAATAAAAATTACTTTAAAAAAATAATTGAAAGTGATAGTGCCCTTAAAAATGCAAATATTGTTCTGAAATCTTGGCCAGGCCATTTACTGCATCTGAGGTTTGATTTTATTAACTGTGGGGGGTGGGGGGGGTAATATCCAACCTATGTACTGGGTTCACAGGATCACTTCAGAACCAACTGAGGGTATCAAACTGCACTGGTTTGCAAAGGTGGGGTCAGTGTTGATAGGGCCCTGCAGTCACGCAGCAGGCAGCCCTCACGTCTGTCCCACCTGCTCTCTGTCACCCCTGCAGTTAATCAGGCTGTGCTCTCACGGAGACGACAAGATCAACTACTACAACTTTGTCCGGGCTTTCTCAGACTGACCTGGCTGAGAGGATGCAATCGTGTTTTGAGGTTGGACCTACACTTTGAAATATACCTTGTACTCTTTGTAGAGGCTTGAAAGTATATCAAGCCCTTGAAAGTATATTCCTTTCTCTTCTGTTTCTTATATTTCACTTCTTCTGAAGTCTAAGTTAGTTTGTATCTTGTAAGAACTAAGGTGGGTGCCTTTTTGAGGAAGGTAGAGATGGGGGTGTTGTGATAGTTAACTTTATGTGTTGTGTTGACTGGGCCTTAGGGAACCTAGATATTTGGTTAAATGTTATTCCTGGATGTCTGAGTGGGGTGAACATTTGAGTTGGTGGACTGAGTAAAGCAGGCTGCCCTCCTAGAGTGGGTGGGCCTCTTCCAACTCACTAAAGGCCTAAATAGAACAAAAAGGCTGACCTTCCCCAAGTAAGAGTGAATTCTCCCTGCCTGTCTTCAAACTGCAACATCAGTGTTCTCCTGTCTTCTGACTCAAACATTAGCTCTTCCTGGGTCTCAAGCCTGCTGGCCTTCAGACTGGAACCACACCGTCAGCTCTCACGGTATCCTCGTTGGCCAACTAGTCAAAGTCTGTAATTACGTGAACCATTCCCTATAATAAATCTTATTTTCTCTCTATAGATCCCATTGTTTTTGTTTCTTTAGGGACTTGACTAATATAGGTGTACAATGAGTGAGAGCAGAAGAAAAGATAGAATTTTCTAGAAGAAGCATCATTTGGGGTTTTGGAAATAAGCACACAGCACTGGTATTGCTGCTCAGCCAATACCTGCTCCCCACTTGCCTGCTTGCCCCAGGATTACAGGGAAATACACCACATCTTTTGGCGAGATGGTGGGTGGCTTACAGATTTAGGGCTAGTAAAATCTGCCTTTGTATGAATATTGGTTTGTGAGTTACCACTGCTCAGGCCCTAGGCCTATACTTTATACTACCAGTGGGCCTTGAAAATATCATCTCATTAAGGGTGTACACGAATGTGTCAAATTCATGTATAGGTTTGGAGAGTTTCTGGGACTAGCTGGTTAAGAAGACGCTTCTAAACATTTCAAGAATCAAGGGTCACTTGGATGAGTAACTCCTGAATATTCTGCTGGCACGTATGTTCATTAAAAAATATTCATTTATTGAATAACATGGACTTAGCATTCATTGTCCCTTAATCTTACCACTCCCACTCCCTGCAAAAATAAGCAAGCAAACCAACCAACCCCAAAACTGTAGAGCACAGTGAGCAAATAGCTCAGAAAAGTTACCTGCATTTCCGCTCCACTGCCCTGACTCCCCCCCCCCCCCCACCCCGAAAGTCTTCACCGCTCTACTGTCAGATCTGCAGTCTCAGACTCTGAATCCCTTCCTCTACCTCAGCGGTTCTCAACCTGTGGGTCTCGGCCCCTTTGACTCCTCATATATTTGCATTATGATTCATAACAGTAGCAAAATTACAGCTATGAAGTAGCAAGGAAAATAATTTTATGGTTGGGGGTCACCACAACATGAGGAACTATATTAAAGGGTCATGGCATTAGGAAGGTGGAGAACCACTGCTCTACCTGGTTCATAGACACCAGAAGCTGGAGGTCACCTAGCTTCTCATGGCAGAGCAGGACTGCAACCTGAGTCTGCACCAAAGCTTGCCCTCCACCAGTACCTCTCTCCTGCACCTCAGGTAAAGGTTTCCTGTTTATTCCTCATTCCCTGTGGGTGTCCTTGGCTAACGGCCACCTGTAACTGCACTCATGTCCTGAGCTCTCTCTGAGGATTGTCTGGAAAACACACACACAGCTGCAGGCAGTAAACTACCTACCAGACACCAGCAATCCCCACTGCCCACATGATCACAAATACTTGAACGTGTATTCATTACCAGGACAAATATTGGGTGGCTTTTACTTAATCCTGTCTTCTCCCAGCCAAACGACTTCATAACACAGTAGACATCAAGCTCGGTGTACTTTCCTCTGTGAGGCTTCCAGCCCACAAACCCACATCAGGACCACTCCTTTCCACTCCTTACTGCTAATAGACACAAATAAAAATGATGCCCGTTACTCAATATAATTCTTCTTCCTTACTTTCAATTCCCTAATTCATGTGAGCACAACAACCAACCGTATCAAGAAATGGCTAATAGAGTGAATACTATTAGAAATTAGACTAAAATAGACACAATCATTTTTTTTCAAGTAAAAGCAAAGGTAAGCTTCCTGATCAAAAAGCAATATAAGGAATTGTACCAGAGACAATTAGACTGATAATTCTATGCCTTTTTATTCAGTTATTTCAAAAATATTTGCTGATCATTTGTTTCAAAATGTACATTTAAAAAATCCATACAAAATTGTAATTTGTTTTCATACCAGACAGAAACAGTGAAAAAAGGATTTTGAAAAAAGTTCACTGAAAGTAACCCACCCCCCAAAAAAGAAAAAAACAACAGAAAAAAAAACACACACAATCAAAAACACAAACTAGAACCTTTTACATGAGCATAAATACGGCAGGCACAAAATTTCCTTGAGTTCCTTGCTGAAATTTGGTCCATAACATGAACATGAACTGGCTAAAGTAGAAAAACAAAAAGACACTTTTTGTCCACATTTGCATTATGAGTTGCCCAGGGCACCAGCAGTCTCTGCTTATCCTTCAGATGTTTATTAAACAAGAGGAACTGAAAAATGAGGTTTAATCTCACCCATAAACACTTGAATCTGTACCCAAGGAAGTGGTGGCACTTCCAAGCACAGGTGGAGCCTACTGGGTGAACAGGGCTGTCCAGCCGTGGCCGACTCAGAAAATCTCTGCATGAACAAGAAACTCGAAGCTTCCGGCAGAGGGATGGTCACACCTCCGTGTCCCAGATCTTATTCTCGGACACTGACTTATTAATGCCCCTTCATGAGGATAGTTTTTTTCCTTTTCAACAGATTGTACAAACATTCTATGGACTTCTAAGATGACGCTACAATGTTCTACTAGAGTGCCACAGAAACCCACCCAGGATCACGAGAATGACAGCACAAAGGGGAAGTGGCTAACAGTTCTTCTGTAGGGGGTGACGACTGCCCCTCCCATGGGCCCCTTCCCTTCCCCATCGCAGGGCACAGTAAGGGACAGCAAGGCCTGTGGACCGACCACTGGCTGGGAGGGTTATTGCACAACCCGGAAGAGCAAGGGAAAGGCAGGCAGTCTTGGGGGGGAGGGTAGCTGCTAACACAAGGTAACACTGAATTGGAAGCTGGAAGAAGTTCTGCAACAGCTGACCTAGACCCATTTTCCAACGGGGATGTGTGAGTTAACCGTCTTGACTGCAAAGTAAACACCTTTGTCAGATACACTTTGGGTTGAGTGGGAAGCAAAAAGATCAGAAGAGGTTTTAGCAAGGGTACCTTTCTTTATAATCTGTGGGGGGATGGGAGGGTGACAGGAGACACAGACTGGAAGAGCTGGTCTTACCATGTTGGGGCCAAAGACATACATGGGCTTAGTGCCCCTGGCCCTCTGAGCTTCTCTTAACGGGTATGAACAGGTGGGAGGCACAGGTGCCTGCAGTGGGCCTTCCCTGACTTCCAGCCACCCAGGCCTGAAAACCAACTCCAGGGAGAAACCGCAAACAAAACGGAATAGATCCCAGGTCCTAACACAATGAAGCAGGGGAGGCTGAGACAAAGGAGGCAAACTCACAATCAGCATCCCTTTTACATGTGACTGCACCGGGCCAGTGTCCCGGGTGCTCCTGACAGCCGGCCTGCGCCCAGGCCATACAGTGCAGGCGAGGCCGGGACCACACGGCAGATAAGGCACTTCTTACAGAAACAGCAATCTGCTAAGGACAAACTCACATGGGCGGCCCAACAGGCTCCCTGGAGCCAGTGGGCCCAGCGCCTTTCTGAGGCCTCCGTAGAAAGGCTGTGGGGTGTGGGGTGTGGGGACACGAGGCAGCAAGTAGGTCCTCGTCGGCCTTTGGGGAGGAATTAATCTTCACAAAAACGGGGGTTAAAGAGTGAGAAGTTGGCAAAGCCTTCCTCACAGGCCAACCCAGGTGGGAAAGGGATTCTATTTAGGCTCCAAGGCATCCCACAATGACCCTCATCTGTAGTCGTGCCCAAATTTGCCTCCTCACAGATGGGGCTGTGAGCTGGGAGGGCAGGAGAGGGAGGGACCACACAATTGTCTGACTCTTAACACCCTCTCCAAGAAACAGCGGGAGCCTGTGAAGAACAGGCATGGGCGTCTGATCACAGCCTAGGTCTTAGGCAGGGAGGGAGTCACACCCTGGCCTCCCTGCCCTCTCACCAGGCCCGGGAAACCACCAGGACAGGCTGAAGCTGCAAAAGAAATCCAAACCAGCCCCCAGCCCCACACCAGCCACCTCCAATTACACAGGCCTCTTGGGAGGGGATGCTCTGACCCCCCTCATTCACCACTTAGCCAAAGGCCAAAGGAACGGAGGAAGGTCCCTCAAGACAGCCCAGCAGCACGCCCTGGAACAGCACCCCGGGCTCCAGGCCCGAGGGGCTGCATCTGCAGAGGCTGTAGCACAGATGAACTGTTTTGGTTTCTGAAATGTGGTAAGTTCTGACTTCAGACAAATGGGAAAGGTTCTCTGGGCAACCACTCTCTCTGGTGGCCCAGACACTCAGGGTTAGAGCAGACTAGAAGGGAGCAACAGCCACGCCCCCCCCCCCCCCAAGGACTGCCCCCACCTGCAGCAGGGACACATGCAACTTATTAATAGTGCAGCTCCAGAGCCTGGGTGGTAAAAATAGCTCTCCCATCACCGAGCTCCAAGGAGGGGAATGGCAGCAAGGACCCTCCAGCCCTCCAGCACGGCCTCCCTGCTCTCTCCTGCCCCCGCTGCCTGGGGGCCGCCTCCACCTCATGGGGCCACCCAGAGGTGGAGGGGCCGCGGCTGCTGAGGTAGATTGGCCTGTGCCCTCCTGCTCTGGTGGGTGGTGCGGAGCTGGTCTCCCCAACGTGGGGTGTCTGACAGAGGGTGTGGTACGCTGGGACCAGAAGAGGGTGTTTACGTCGGAAAGAAGAACCAAAGTTGCCAGATCAGGACGAGCCAGCCTAGCGAGCTCATGGGATGTGGTGGGACCGAGTTGTTTCAGTCCCCGGCAACATGGTTTGAGCCAACTGCCAAAGACGGGGCTCTGCTCTAACAGGAATGTGCCAGGGACCAGTGGGGTGACAAAGCCCCCCCCAATGACCCTTATACCCACTCAAATTGCTCGTGAAGCCCGGCTGGTGAGATGCTAGCCTGCCTTGACTCGGGTTTGGGGGGCAGAGAAGATCTGACTCCCATCACTGCGCCTTAGGAAACGGAGCCAGAGCTGCCGGGTCACGAAGGTGGTGGACTCACCTCGGAGGCACTGCGCACAGCACACTGAGAACACCTTGGGGAACACGCACGCACGCTGAGAACAGGTCCCGAGAGGCTGCTGTGGGCGGGACATGCCTGCTCTCAGCACCGCCCCAGCCCAAGCACACGTGCATCTGCTGGAGGCCCGGCTCCACAGCTGAATGGTGCTCAGCTGCGGACGCAGCCTGGAGCAGGAACACGTGGCCGGGGACCTCCTCGTGGTGCCTGGCTGCTGGGGCAGGTGCAGGAGGCTGCTGGCCGAACACCGGCCATCAGCAGCCACCAGGCCACCCTTTCCCCAGGTTCTGCTTTGCAGCCCAAGATGGTCAGAGAAGGATGGGAGAGACGCCTATTTTCTAAAACAATGTCCACTCCCTAAGAGTAACCAGAAGCCGGGGGGGGCGGGGGCTGCTCCTTTTCAGCCATCTGACAGAGATGAGGGCCCACAGGTCGTAGGAAACAGACCCCTCGTTCTCTGGGAAATTAAAACTATCTCTGATGCAAGTGATGCCAGAAGGGTTGTGGCCTCGACGAAAAGACCCATCTCTCCCCTTTGGATGATAAGCCGAGGCTTGGCTTCTACTGTGACGCCAGAGAAGGAACCAGCCCATCCAACGACACTGACATTCCTGTGCCACCAAGACCCGCTCCCGGCACCCCAGAGCTCAGGAGTTCTTAAGCAGGCCCTCTGGGGGCCTCAGCCTTCTGTGGGAGCCCCGCAGGCCCATCAGGACACGGGGGCCTTGCCTGGGGAGAGGGGACAGACTATGTGAGGGACAGGGCAGAAAGCTCGGCACAGCTGTGCTGCTCACCGAGCAGCCTGTCCTGGTTGCACACCACCTAAAGCACTGCAGGTGTGCTCAACAAGCATCAGCACACGACCGTGCCAAAGCCACAGAACAACAAGGGAGGCCTGGCGAGAATGGCACAGGTGACCCTCCCAGCCCGGGGCCAGCAGGGGCTTGGTGGCCTGTGGGTAGAAAGAGGACATCAGGGCTGCCTGGGTCTGGGGTTTAGACCAGCACAGGCCCGGCTGGTCTCAAGGCTGTCAGATTTGGTTTTGAATGCTGGTGAACGGTTGAAAAAGCAGTGCAGCCGGGGCTGCTGAAGAAAGGCCAGGGTTGACTCCGCCGTCACTTTCCGGAAGAGCCTGCCGCTCAGCCCACGCGCTCTGGCTCTGGAGGGGGAAGCCTTGTCCTGCAGCAGTGCTTCCCCGGCCGGGCGAGGCAGGCCGGTTTCCAACGCAGGACCCGCCACGGGCAAGCCGTCTCGTCGGGGGGACCGACACAG
The DNA here is from genome assembly GCF_014108245.1 of Pipistrellus kuhlii. Lineage (NCBI taxonomy): Eukaryota > Metazoa > Chordata > Mammalia > Chiroptera > Vespertilionidae > Pipistrellus > Pipistrellus kuhlii. Next base: position 66,689,293 of record NW_023425551.1, on the reverse strand, counting down.
TCATACCATCCTCCTGGGCCCAGTCGTCAGGTCCCCGAGCCAGACGCCTTGGCGTTTACCAGGAGCAGCGGCACGGCGGGGCCTCGAGGCGGTGCACAGAGCTGCAGTCACACCTCGTCAGTCAATCAGCACCTGGGAGCCTGCGATCCGAGAGGCCGTCTCCCTCTTCCTGCCCGGCCACACGGGACCTCGGGGGCCGCTGCCGGCCGGCTTCTGCACTTCGACAGGCCCCGGGCCCACACCGGGGTCGCACGGTCAGGACTAGGACCTCGCTCCCCCTTATGGTCAAAAGTCAAGACACAGAAAAATTGCACAAGACGGTCCAAGAAGGAAAAGCAGAAAGCAGCAGCGGTGTAGGAGGAGAGGTGGCCAGCAGAAAGCTAGCGTGAGAACCGGGGCGTCCAGAACGCCCCGCAGAGCGCAGAGCTGCAGCCACGGCGTGGCCGGGGAGGGAGCGGGAGATTTTTGGTTTTACTGAGAATGGTGTGGGGGAGAGGAAGAGAAAGCCAAGAAGAAAGGAGGAGGGGCAGCCCCGTTTAAAGACAGGTTCCTGCTGTTTGATGGGAGCGACAGGGGCAGGAAGGGGTGGCAGTGACAGAGCGTTCCTGTGCCCAGCACTTTGGCCTTAAGGAGACTTGAGTTTCTTAGTCCGTGGGGAGGTTCCATTCTCGGCCTTCACCACTCCGTTTTCGTGGTAACCTAGGAAGTAAGGAGAGACAGACAGACAGACATGGCGTTTCTGCTGGGCCTGGCGCAGAGGGCGGGCCCAGGCAGCCCAGCCCAGCTGCCGCCCCACGATGAGCTGTGAGGACCCAGCAGATGCCCGGGTCCCTGCTCTCCCGAGGGGCTTGCTACTAAGGCTCGGTTCGAGGCGGCGGGTCTCTGCCTATGGGAGGTCTCTGACACAGTCACCGAGGACCTGGAATCACTGCGCCACCGTCAGGGTCCTGCTTCTTTCTGGCCCCTGCAGGGCAGCCACCCACATCAGCATCCACTCCGGGGATAAGGGAGGCCAGAGGGGAGGGGGCGGAGGGGCTGCAGGGACGAGGTCTTACTCAGATGCCCGACACTCCTCTGGCAGAAAAATTAGGGCAGAAAAGGAAGGTTTTTTCATTGTTGTCCAAAGCAGGTCCGTGTGCTTGCTCCAAGTCCAAGAGGCACATCTGGCTGCCGCCTCCAGCCCATCCCACCCAGCCAGCCTGGCTCCCGGCACGCCCAGCGCACACGTGTCGGTTCTAACACACGAGCCCGTGCCAGGCAGGCCACACCTGGAGAAGGCGAGTGAGTCAGAACACATCCTGGTGCAGACGGGCCTCAGGCTGTCGGAGAGTGCAGAGCTGGCCGTGCCCCAGGCCCAGAGGGGGCGGGCGGGCGGGCACTGAAGGGGCAGGGCCCACGGAGAAGTGGGTATCCCTCCCCTGCCCACCTTGTACTGTGCCATCTCGAGTCATTCCCGAAGACGGAGAGGAGCCAGCAGCCTGGCGGCCACGACCAGAGCAGAGGGCAGGTGAGGACAGAGGAGCCGGGCCGAACAGAGCAGGCGCAGAGATTGGCTGGCGCCCAGAAGCCACCCTGAGGACATGCTTCGTGCCAGAGTTCCCCACCCAGCACGCCCTGCCCCGCCACTGCCAGAGGGTTCGCGCCGAGTCAGGGCCAGCCCCACCCGCGGCCTGTCCCTGGCCCACACCCAGCCACGTGCCAGCCACAGCCCGAGCCCAGAGGCCCCAGGCCCAGGGAGGGGTCCAGACGGAGGGTGGGCCGAAGGACTGGTCTGGGTAGAGCCCAGGACCCCGACTCCTTCCTACCCGCCCCAGACGGTCTCCGCCTCTCCTGCCCACCGCCTGGCACGTACCAGATTCCCTCTTGATGAGCCTGGCTGGCAGCCGGGGGGCGGGGGCGGGGGCGGGGACTCTCCGCTTGGCGCTCTGCTCGTTCCAGTACTCCCGCCAGTGCCGCAGCTGGGAGTGGATGAAGCGCCACATGAGCCAGGCCTGGGCAGCACACACCAGCAGCAGCACGCAGAGCCTGCAGAGGGGCAGAGCGGCTCAGGGGCTGGGCCCACAGCCCAGGGCAGGGACTCCGGAGGCCTGGAACCCTGCCGATTCTGCGGCCCATCGATCGCCTCAGCCCGGCAGGTTCCCACCCCCTGGAGGGCACAGGGCTCCTGCTTAACACCCTCAGGGGTGGGGATGGATGCACAGAGCCAGGGAGGCGGGGAAGGAGGCAGCGGCAGTCACACAGTCACCCTGTCCCTTCTGTACCCACAGCACAGAACACAGCTCATTCAGCTCCATATAAACTGGGAGAAGTCACATGAATTAGGGCACAGCAGAAATAATCCCAGTGTGGTTTATCTAGCAGGAAACTTAAAAGCTGTGCAGCCCTAGATCAAGCACACACCCTCCCGGGCCCAAGCATCTCCCGGAAACCGTAGCCTCCTGGCTGCCACTGCCAACCTGAGGAGAACTCAGCTGTGAAGTGTCCGCGGGGCTGGGTGAGAACCCTCCTGAGCACCATAAAGGGGACGGGGCTCCCCCGTGGATTGAGGCCCTGGCAGTCTTTGTGGGCCAGGAAGCCAGGACGGCCTAACGCCCAGAGATTTCCATCAACGTCAACACGCAGGGGACGCGGGGGTGTGCGGCCTCCTGACCCTCCGAGGAGCTGTGCCAAGTCCAGGAGGCTCCGGGCCGCTCTCAGGGAGCCCTGGCTTACCGCCGCGCCCCTATGCCCGACTCACCTGCAAAGCAAGTTGTTGAAGTTCCCTTTCTCGGGGTCAAAAGCTTGGTTTTCCATGCGGGCAAGTCCAAAGCCGATGGCCAGCACGGCGAGAGTGAGGATGAAGAGGCGGGTGACCCCAAACACAGCAGCCCAGGCGTTAAACCTGCGCGCAGAGGTGGGGAAGGGCGGCAGCCTTAGGGCCATGAGGGAGCCTTCGCCCCCTTCTCCAGGAGGAACCCAAGTGGAAGAAGGTGCAAGGTGGCAGAGGGAGGAGGTATCTGGAATAAAATGCTCCAGGACAACAGAGCACCTGAGGGTGCTGCCTGCAGCACAGGGGAGAGCTGACACCCGGGACAGGACCCTCTGTGCCCTCTGACCCTCCGCGTGGGCTGGCCTCCCAGCCTCACTTACAGCTTCTCGTTGTTCTCATCGGCGAAGTAGAAGAGCCGGGCCATGTGGAAGAGGAACTCGGTGGAGTACTGCAGCAGCAGCAAGATCAGGCCCAGGCGGCTCAGGCTGGGGAGGGAGAGACAAGCCTCTCAGTCCCCCCAAGACCCACAGTGAGCAGAGGTGAGGCCGGCCCGGCTCTGCTCCCCACTCCCCCTTCCCTGGCCGGCCCGCCGCATCTTCAGGACTCAGCTCCGCTGTCACTCCCGGGGAATTTTCCTAACACTGAACCCCGGCCTCTGGCCTGCTGTCTGCGGCAGGCACCCCTGCCCGCTCCCACGGCGACCGGCTGAGGCCCTTCTCAGGGCTCGTCCCCTCGCGCTCATCACCTGGCCGGGGACCTCACTCCCAAAGCTGCTCGGAACAAGATGCTGAGCTCTGCAAGGAGAACCAGGGATTCCTACCGCCTAATTTCCCATTACCCCGTCTCCACAGCTAACAGGCTCTCCAAGAAGCAAAACTCAAACCGAATGCAGAAACCTATGCTGTGAACCAAACTCTTAAAAAACAGCACCGCCGCCCGGCCGCATGGCTCAGTGGGCGACTGCCCGCCCGTGAACCAGGTCACAGCTCGATTCCTGGCCAGGGCGCACGCCCAGGTGGTGGCCTCGATCCCCAGTGTGGGGCGTGCAGGAGGCAGTCGATCATGATTCTCTTTCACCACTGATGTTTCTCTCTCTCTCTCACCCTCTCTCTTCCTCTTTCTGTCTCTTTAAAAACCAATAAAAACATATTTAAAAAAAAAAACCAAAAACCAACAGCACCCGAGACACCCCTCTGCTCGATTCCAGGCATGACACTGCCACCGGGCAGCCTGCTGCAGAAGGTCAGCTGTCGCCCAAATGCGAGTGAAAGCTCCGCCCCTGCTGAACAGCAGGAAGGCATGAGCCCTCCCACAGGCGGCCATAAATAAGGGTCCGTCCGATTCCACCCACCGAGACCAAAGTACAAAATCACCACGAAGGTCTCTGCCTCCTGAGGATGGTCGAGAGAACGACGTGAAAACGCCCCGGTGTCTTCCTGTGGCCTGGAAAGTCCAACACGATCCTGCCCGTGACCTCCCACTCAGGGCCGTGCACCTGCCGTCCCCTCCGCCTGCACAGCCCTCCCCGGATCTCCACGTACCTGGCTCTGTCACTCCTGCCTCAGCCGGAGCTACCTGCTCGGAGGCTCTCCCTCCCCACACCGCAGTGCCCGGAGCACACGATGTTACAGGCCCTGCTTTAGTTCCTCCAGCGCACACACGGCCATGGGAAACCCTGTGCCCTCATGTCCTTGTTGATGGTCTGCCTCCCGCCAAATGGACACCCCAGGGGAGCAGGGGCTGTCTCCTTTGTCCCGATGCAACTCAGCTCCTGAGGCAGCGCCTGCCCACAGGAGGCCGGTGTTGGGTGAGTGAAGGCCTGCAAAAGCCAGGCTCTTTACCAAAACGAGACCCCACACCAGCCAGCATCTCAAAGGTCTGTCTCCCTGAGAAACCCTGCAGCCGAGGCCCACTCCTTTCCCTGGATTCACTTCAGAAACCAGAACAAGGGCGGAGGCGGAAGGAGCTCACGCTCCCTAAATGAGCAGAGAGGTGGCTGCACCTTGAACCGGTGCCAGCTTCCCTGGGAACGGGGTCGGGGCGAATTTGAAGGATCTGCTGCTCCCTGTCCTCTCCGTCCGATTCTCATTACAAAACAAGCATTCGCAGGACTCTGTGCAAACAGGGTCAGACACTGCCCTGTCCTTCCCCAGGACGTGTCAGATGCGGAGAAAAGCGGACCTTGGTGCACCTCACACCTCTGGGAGGAATAAGGGACCTGCCAGCAGCGGGAAGCTCTCCCAGGGGGTCCTGCCTGTGCCTGCCCCCCCTGCCCTCGCCACACACTGCGGGGGTGACAGCACAGACTGGCTTCCTCAAACCCACGCTGCACGTGACGCGGGAGCATCCAACACAAGAGCAGAGCCAGGCCCGCCGCACGGCTTCGCCCCTCAAGACCCAGCCAGGAATCCTCACTACCCGGGGCCCTAAGACAGGACAGGCCTGAGAGCCGCCTTCCTCTGACTGCTCCCCCACGTCCACCCTTCTCAGAGGATGCACGGAGGGCCCTGGGTCACTCAGCAGGAAGTTTGCAGAATGCCGGCCAAACAAAGCCCAGGGGTAGGCACCCCTACCCACCCAAGAACAACCCAAGCTAGCAATGGCATATCCAGTCCCCCAACACAAATCTTTTCACGAGAGACACTCCAGACCAAACACTGCAGCAACTCTCGGCCTCTGAACAGCCCAGCGGCCACTCCGCATTTCGTGGCAAACCAAAGGGCAGGGGTTTCTGCGCTGTGAGCTCTGGCAGCTTCTGCCACCGGACGTGCTGAGGCAGAGCCCGCCTCCGCTGCCTCCCACCTGCAGAGCACGGACCAGGGGCCGATGTCCCTGGGAGCCCTGCCTGGCTGGCCTGGGTCGGGCGGTCACTCTCTGGGTTCTGGTGGCAGAGGACACGTCACAGTGCCTCTCCTGCCTGTCTCTCCTCGGAGACTGAGGATGCTCCACTGAAGACAACGGGAGCTCCTGCCATCTATCTGTGTGTTCCCAGGCCTTAGCCCAGGGCTCTGCACACAGAAGGCGTCACGTTGAGGCAGTGTGTGGAGAGGCGTGCGAACACGAGGGCCTGAGGGGTGAGGAGATGCGGCCGGCGGGTCTCACTCACTTGAGGAGGTATGCGCCGGCGATGTGGAGCAGGTACAGGCAGATGTACTGGAGCTGGCGGGGGATTTCCTCCTGCGAACGAGAGAGGCGGACAGTGAGCAGTGAGCAGTGAGCGTGCTGGCTCTCCAATCAACAGCAGAGGCGGGAATGCAGAGGGGAGGGGGAGGGCAGGCCAGGCTTCCTCCTCCTGCTCTGGGGCTGGGCTGCTTTAACACAGTCCCAGGTCGGGCGGAGGCCCATGACCCTGTGGCCGGCAGCTGCGAAGTCTGAGGGCCAGGCCGAGCTTCAGGTTCACAGTCAGAGGGCAGGGCTGGGCTGAGAGAGAAGGGACAGGGACTAAGGAATAGGGTTCTTGGAAATGATTCAGAGGGATGCTATGTAAAAAGGAAGGAAAAAAAAAAAAAGAGTGTGGGAAAGGCATAAACCTCTCCAGCTGCCATCCAGAGATGATGATAGTTAGATATCTCCCCTCCCCCCACCCCTCCCCCGCCAGCCACACACATGTAAGCGTGGGAGGCAGGCATGAGACGTGCTGAGGGCCTCCTCTCAGGGAGGTCTGTCTTCCTGGGGGACTTTAACAGGTGCTGACTCAGCATTTTACTCAGCCCACCAGCACTCCCATCACCACCCAGCTCTGGGCTCTACAGGAAGGGACTGAGATGGCTGGTACAGCAGTGTGTATGTGTGTGTGTGTGTCACAGGGCTTCAGTGGGGGACCGAGGACTCACCTTCCGTACCTTCTGGAAGTACAGCTCAGGAAGTGCGTGCAGCCAGTAGGCCAGCTGGCACACATAGAAAAACTTCACCTGGAAGCTGGAGACAAGGGAGCGAGTCACAGGGAGGGAGGGAGGGAGGGAGGGAATGTCCCTGCACCCCGACAAGCACAGGAGGGAGGGGCAAGGGCCAGGAGCGAGGGAGGGAAGGGGGTCAGCGAGCACCAGGCTCCTGGGCCTGGGGACCCGGCTCCACAGACAGCACCACTTTGAGGACACAGAAAGAAGCAAAAACAAGTGTTGGCCACCCTAGCTGGTTTGGCTTAGTAGATAGAGCGTCAGACTACAGATGGAAGGGTCCCAGGTTCGATTCACGTCAAGGGCACGTGCCTGGGTTGTGGGCTCGATCCCCAGTAGGGGGCATGCGGGAGGCAGCTGATCAATGATTCTCTTTATCATTGATGTTTCTATCTCCCTACCCCCCTCGCTTCTTATCTGAAATCAATAAAAACGTATTTAAAAAAAAAAACAACCAACAAAATAAGCCCTGGCCACTGGCTCAGCTGGTTGGAGCGTCGTCTAGCACACCAAAAGGCTGTGGGTTCGATTCCCAGTCAGGAGGCAACTGATCAATGTCTGTCTCTCTCTCCCCCCCTTTCTCTCTCTCTCAAATCAATAAACATATCCTCAAGTGAGAATATTTTTTTTAAAAAATTAAGAAACAAAAATGATGAAAAGGTTGCAGAGAAGGAGGGTCTTAGCCCAGAGAGGGGAGGAGGAGGAAAGAGCTGACGCTAGAGAGCTCGGTGGAGCAGAGGGCAGGGATATACTTAAGGAGGAAAGGACCTCACGAGCAAAGGGTCTGACTCGGTGCTATTCAACGGGCCTTGGGACCGCGCCCGTGTTGCCCTCCTGCATCTCATCGGAGCGGGGCGGGAGGGCACGGCCGTGGACGGCCGGAAGGAAGGGGTGCTTGAGTGTGAGGGGTCAAAGCCAGAGAGCCTGATGGAGCTGCCCTGCGTCTGTGCCCCACGCGGGTTAGGAGCGGGCTGTGGATGGAACTGTGTCCCCGCAGAGTCCAGGCGGACACCCTAGACCCCAGGGTGATGGAATTAGGAGGCGGGGCCTTCAGAAGAGGACTTGCTGATGGGGCAGAGCCCCTGGGAGTGGCATTAATGTCCCTGTGAGAGAGGCCCCAGAAAGCACCCCCCCCTCCCGGCCTTGTGGGGACCAGGGAGAGAGATGCTATCTACGAACAGGAAGTGGCCCTCACCACACCCTGGGCCTGTGGGCACCCTGACCTTGGACTTCCAGCAAGACCATTGAGAAGCACATTTCTGTGGTTCATCCACCCCCACCCCCAGCCCCAGTCCACGGTGTTCTGTGCTAGCAGCCGAGCGGAGACTCCAGTGCAGACGGCACTTCACTGTGGGAGTCTCCAGGCCAGCGGACCAGCGGACCGGCGGACCGGCGGCCCTCCACCAGACTGTGCCCTCACAGGATCAGTGTGTTGGGCCTCCTTCCAGCTGGCTCTGAGCGATTCCGGACGCATTCTGGGGGGAGGGAGCCAGAGGACCGGCTGGTTCCTCCCTGGAGACCAAGTCTTGAGAATACTCACGGGAGGTACACGTGTGGGTAGTCTTCCCAGAGGCTCCTCGGGTTTGTTAAATATCCTTCCTGCGGTAAGCGAGAAGAGATGGCCTTTAGAGAGGTGAAGGTAAGACCTGCTGGGGCCCTGGGTACACCCAGGGGTCAGGGGTCAGGGGCACATGGCACACCCAGCTGCCAGAGAGAGGAAAGAACAGGGCCGTGAAACGTAGGGCCTCTCCTGTGGGGTCCTGCTGGCCAGAGCAGGAAGAGCTCTGTGGGTCGGAGGCTGGCCCTGCAGGTGGGCCTGACTCTCACTAGCTGCCCTGGCCTCTGAGCAGGCCGGACCCTGAGCTTTAGCTGCCCCGCCTGTAAAATGAGGATAAAAGTACGGACCCTCCCAGAGTTACTGTTAGAAATCAATGGGCCAGCGTGTGTTCATGTGGCAGCGCCTACTACTGTGGCACTCAGGAAATGCTCGTGGAACGAACAAGCAGCGAGGCGAGGTTGGGGCCAAGGGGTTCCTGTCCAGGTGGGAACAGAAGGGGGCCTGGGAGGAGGAGCCTGACACCTTGCACTAGGGTGTAAATTAGGACCTGAAAGGACAGTAGCCTCAGAGAAAGAAGCTGAGAACAGAAATATTACCCCCTGACAATGCATAACCCGGGGTTTGCTTTCATAGGGGTTTGGCGTTCACATCGGTACCACCTGTGTGGTCCGGAGACCCCCTGGCTGAGGAAGCAGCAACAATACCGTGGGCCAGGATACCACCGGGGCATCCTCTCATCCACGGCCGTGCAGGACGCTCATGCATAAACCCTGGCTGACGATGCGTGTATAATCCCAGGTCACAAAGCAAGGGAGGAACCGATCCGCCACCAGCACGTGGGCTGGCCGTGCACTAGGAGGGCCGAGGGGCTATGTTGGCATCACTTCATTTCAGAAGCAGGGAAACGGAGGCCAGGCAGGAAGGATCTCCTGAGACAAGATGCTTTCTCAGTAGCACAATGAAAACCTGAGCTGGGCACCAACCTCCTGGTCAGAGAGCCTCAGGCCCAGCTGCTATGTAAGTCGAAGCATAAATGGAGGAGAAAGAGGAGGAGTAGGAGGAGATAAAAGGAAGAGGAGGAAGAGAAGGAGGAGGAGGAGGAGGAGGAGGCAGCAGCGTCCTGTCTAGGGCAGGGGTGGGGAACGTCCAGCCCGTGGGCCATATAAGGACCGAGAAATCATGTGGTCCGGCCCCGCCAAGGCAACTGCAGGCCTTGTGTGTGCCACACAACAACTCGAAATTCAACACATCTAGGAGCTTTTCTCATAGCAACATACATTTGTATAATAGTAAGTGAATTGCATTAAATGATGTTATGGCCCTTGGCAGAAAAAAGGTTCCCCATCCCTGTCCACTGGATCCTCAGTTTATTCCCAAGTGAGGGCCGATCCACCCACCTCTGTGGCGCTAAATGCCTGGGAGTATTCCTCAGCCCCAGCCCCACATCCTGGGCCTTAATGGCACAGTGACCAGCCGAAACCGGTTTGGCTCAGTAGATAGAGCGTCGGTCTGCGGACTGAAAGGTCCCAGGTTCGATTCCGGTCAAGGGCATGTACACTGGTTGCGGGCACATCCCCGGTAGGCGGTGTGCAGGAGGCAGCTGGTCGATGTTTCTCTCTCATCGACGTTTCTAGCCCTCTATCCCTCTTCCTTCCTCTCTGTGGAAAATCAATAAAATTAAAAAAAAAAAAAATAGCACAGTGACCAGACTGACATGTTTGATCCAGTGCATGTGCCAGTGTAGCCATGGTAACGCAGATGTGAAGGAAAGGGTCTCACCCCAAACCCTCATGGTTTCATTTCTAGCCTCTTCTCAGGACCACCGTCCTCTCCTCCTCAGTCACACACAGACTGGGGCACAGAGGTGGGGGGTTCTGGGCATTCGGGGTGGTAGGAACGCCCACACAGCTGCCATCTCCCTGCCGTTCACTCGCCTGCCTTCACCACAGCGTCGGACCCACTCTCTCTACCTCGTTCCACGGAAATCACAGAGGCGAGAACACTCCTCTCTAGAGGAAATGTCAGGAGGGAAGTGAGGTGGGAGAGGAGTGTCTGGCCGAGAGAGACAGCACTGGGAGGAATGAAAGCCCAGCTGATCATGTGGTTTTAGACAGGAATCCTCCTTGGCTTGGCCCCTTCACTCGGGAGACAAGGAGGCCAGCACTTTGAAGCCAACAAGCAAAGAAAAATGCTGCCTGCTTGCAAATGGCCAGTCCCTGGGGACTGGAGGAGGGGCAGGGGCAGGAGAGCAGGAGGAGCCTGGGACCCAATGACTCACTGCCTTTTCCAGACCTCTGGCCAGGCAGCTGCATGTGGCTGGGGGGGGGGGGGGGGGGGGCAGGGGGGGGCACCCTCAGAGCTCAGGCATCCAAGTACTGAGAGCCCTGGGGCCGAGGGTGGCAGAGGGATCACCTGCAACACACCCCGAGCCCCGCCCAATCGCTCACCTGCCCGCCAGCCTGATTGTCCCTAACCACTCCCCTGCCAGCCATATCAACACCTAACTGCTCCCCTGCTGGCCCGATTGCCCCTAATTGCCCACCCCCCTGCTGGCCTGGTCACCCCCAACTGCCCGCCCCTGCAGGCCTTGTCACTCCAACTTCCCTCCCTTGTCAGCCTGGTTGCCTCTAACTGCCCTCCGCTGCCAGCCCAGGCAGAGGGTCTGGGAGCTTTTGCAATCCTTCGTCCTCTTTGGTTCCCACCGAGAGCTAAGGGAGTCCTGAGCAAGCGGGGACAATCACTCCCTTTCCCACAGCCTTCCTTTCTGGCTTGTGAAAAAGAACCACAGAAACAGTGGGACCAAGCACAACACAGTCAGCTCCCTGGACTCGACATTCCTTGTAACATCTGTCCTCGGGAACAGCCACATGCGAGAGCGCCCCTCTCAGCGAATGCCAGCTCGGACCCAGGCGCCAGCACTAACCGTCTTCCCTCTGCCACGTTTGCACTGAGAGCTGGGCCTGAAGTGAGGCATCCCCCGGAAGGCAGGCAGGGCGGCCAGATGCCCTTCCACCTTGCTTTCCTCGGGGGGGGGTGTGTGTGTGTGTGTGTGTGTGTTTTGCCCTGACCAATGAAGAGGAGGTCAAAGGTAAGTTAAAAGTAGGAGGTGAGATTCTTATAAAACGGTCAGGTGGCCCAGCCACGCTCCCATTGCTCTGCCTGTATAAATGCAGAAAGAAGCATCTGAGTCAAACACTGAAATAAAACTGGTTCTTTCTGGAGGGAGAAATTTGAGGGTAATTTTTTTATTTCATTTTTCATACTTTTATGTAGTGCATACTTTTTTTTTTTAAGTAATCATCTATGATATTTATAAAAATAATCCATTAATTTAAAACCTCTTGGGGGAAAAATAAAAACCATTGACGTTTGGAACAAGAAGATGCATTTTGTAGTTCATTCATTCTCATAACCAGTAGTTAGGGAGCGGCTCGAGGTCCAGGGGGAGAGACAGCAGAGAATACAGACATGAACAAGAAAAACACCCAGCAATGGGCGCAGTGCAGAAAATACAAATGGGGGTCTCTGAGGAGGTGCCGTTAGGTGGAGACTTGACAGCAGAAAGGAGCCAGCAGGGGTGGCGGGGATGGAGGAGCCAGGGAAGAGCAGTGGGATGAGGTGGGACTAGTGAGATGAGATGGGACCAGTGGGATGAGATGGGGCCAGTGGATGAGATGGGACCAGTGGGATGAGATGGGACCAGTGGATGAGATGGGAAGGCCGGCAGGGCCCAGAGCACAGGAGTCGGGAAGAACACGGTTTCCCTGCAAGGAAGACGGGACTTTTAAGCAGGAAAATGCATGGTTTGCTTTGCATTCTGAAAAGATCCATCTGGCTGAGCAGAAAAGGGTAGGAGAGTACAGGCGTGAAAACAGACTCCTTCTAGGAGGAGGAGGTGCGGTGGTCCAGGCAAGAGATGATGGTGGCTGGGACTACAGGAGGGCTCCCCAACCTGGGCACTGACATCTGGCACCGGGTCATTCTTCGTGGTGGGGACTGTCCTGTGTGCGGTAGGACATTCAGCAGCATCCCTGGCCTGTACCCACGAGATGACACTAGCATGGTGCCAACAATGCCCTGGGGCAGAGTCTCCCCTGAAGAGAACGCTGGCCAGGGAGGGTGAGGGTGTGTGTGTGTGTGTGTGTGTGTGTGTGTGCACGTGCACTCGCAGGTGGAGGGCAGCTGACAGACCTCAGTGTGTTCGGGGGGGGGGGGGGGGGAATCTGTGGAGGGTGAAAGAAAGAAAAGAATCCAGAAAGATTGTGTCACAACATAAAAATGTGATTTTTAAATGAAACTAGCTATTTTCTCTCCTTTCACAAAACTGCCCTCTCTTCTTCCTCAGCCACTCTCATCCCAGCCAGCACTGTCCTGTGAGAAAGGCAGGGAGGGTGGGGCCAGGAGCTGTTGGGTGTCAGGGGGTGGAGTCACTGGAGTCCAGGGTTCCCCCCCCCCCATTTCCTGTTGACATGCTGAGTGTGGAACGGGCTGTCTGTCACGGTAATAAAAGCCTGTTATGAGCTTTCCCCCTCCAAGCGCTATATTCTCCCAGACTAATTAGCATCATCATTTTCAAGCCCGTGAAGGCAGGGAAGCAGAGACAGAGCAGCCGCATGTCACGCCGGGGAAGGGTGCTGAGTAACTTGGCTGTGGGCCTCCAATCTGGCCTCGATGTGTCACAGCTGTGCCGTGCGGCGTCAGGGGAGGCAGAAAGGGCGAGTGATTCACGCGGAGATGAGGCAATGCTGCTGCTGAAAGACCAGTTACACGTGGTCCCCGAGCTGTTCTGCCTCCTAGCAGCTCAGGAGCCCCAGAGACAGGCATGAGCCAACCACCGGGGCTGGGGGAGGTCTGCAATCAGAAGCACCTAGACTTCGTGGGGCCCGGATGTGTGCCGCACAACAGCAGGGGGCGCTGCTCACACGGCTGCCTGGAAGTCCGCCCCTGGACAGAGCGCAAGACAGCCCAGCTCAGGAGGACAGGAGTCTCAGGTCCCGCATTTCACGTCCCCCGCGTTCTGTTCAGGAGAACCGTTCTGTGACTGAATGACTCTCCGGAGCAGAGAGCCCGGCAGGGAGTGAGTGAGTGAGTGCTCATCCTTGTCGGGGCAGGAAGAAGAGGAAGCAGGACGCAGCAGAGGAAATATCTAAAACGCCGCGGGGCTGCTGGGTCTCTCCGGGGACGATTCAGCCCCTGAGAAGCGGCCAGGTTGCAGGCAGGTGGTGCTCCGGGCTGGGAAGTGGGGTGGGGAAAGCTAATTAAACACTTCCTAGCAGGACAGGCTGGGTCTCATTACAGTGAACCCCAGAGGAACGTCCACATTCTTTTGTTCAAATTAATTCTGCTGTATCAAAGGCTGCCTGAAATAAGAGCCCTCTGGTTGGAAGGGGAGGTGGGTAACCGGTCCGCCAGGCTCGGTGGGAATGGCCCTGACCCTCACAGGACTTGATGTGCGGACAGGGGGCTGCTGGACTTGCCTGTAGGAGGCCAATGCGGTAAAACGGATAGCACGCTCGACTCAGAACCAGACCCAGAGTCCAAACCCCATCCCGGGCTCTCCGGAAGCACATGACCGTGGGCACGCTCTGGAACCTGATTTTGGGTTTCTGCAATTCTTAACACGGCGGGCGCCCCAATGAACATAAACTTGTCTGGTGGGGCTGTTTTTGCAGGGCGCCCTGTAACATGATGCAGGGCCGTCCAGAGATACAGGGCCATGCAGAGATACGGTAACATTACTGTAACCTCACTCAATAACAACAACAAGTGTTCCCCTTGGGCAAGATGACTCTCTCTAGCTGTGAGAATGGCATTTGTATCACTCCGCCCCTCTCTCACAGTACCACGAGGACGGAAAAATAGCTTCCGTTCTAAGGAACAGCCCCAAGTTTCCCACACAGCTCCTTCCCCCGGGGAGAAAATCGCCGAGGACCACTCACCGTCACCGCCACGTAGAAGCACCAGATCACCGAGCTGAGATGAAAGACAACCAGCTGTCCAGACTCGTTGAACTTGCTGTGTTTGACCTTGGAGAGATGAAGCCTTTTGCTGATTTTCTAAAGAATAAAGAGAATCCCACATGTTAACATACAAGTGTATTGGTAACGGGCAGCTCTCAAATGCCTGCTTCTTCCCACACAAAAAAAGGTTCAAGTTGGAAGCCAGCCGTAATCATTGTTATTCAGTGTAGGACTACTGTGTGCAGAGTGCTACATATTTAGAGGAAGCAGCGAGATCAGCATCCGCGGCCTAGGTGTAAAGAAAGCAACCCAACCAGCCTATAGGACAGATCACGAGGGCGCTGTCCTGTCTTAGTTCAGGCAGTTCCCGCCGCACAATAAACACTGCTGCTTCGTGTGCTGCCTAAAGAAGCCTGTGAGAGGGGCAGAGACCAAAGCAGGACCCACCGGGGCATGAAACCGGGGGTGACGAGGTTCAGAGCTCCTCCCGGGTGAGCTCCTGCGGCCCACGCATCGCCCCCGTTTCTGGTTTCGGAATCCAGGCGCATCACTTACGTCTAAAATGTACTCCTGGACCACGGCGTGCAAGATGATGGCGATGAAGATGTAGAACAGGATTGTGACCAGGTCCTTCGGCCCGTAGTGGTAGTGCACCGTCTCGCTGTCTGAGGAGGGAAGAGGAGCCACGTCAGCATTCTTGGGGCGAGGAAGCGCTCTGGGACCCAAAACTGGAAGCAGACCTGGATGCATCGTCAGTGCTTTCCTTTCGAAGGAAGAGTTTCTTCCCCAGAATCCTACCTCTGGCCTTGACCCTGGGAAAGTGCCCGCGGGGAGGGCTCAGGGGAACCAAGCACATGCCAGTGTGTGACGGCTCCATCCCCTGAGCCCGGGCAGGAGAGCACAGTGGTCACAAGCCAGGGGCTGGAGACAGCCCATCGCGATCACTCCGGGCGGTGTGTCCACGGGGAAGCGACCACCCTCTCTGAGCTGCAGTTCCTTCCCCTTGAAAGGACTGTATTACACTTCATCAGGGAGGCACAGCACAGGGGTTCAGAGTGTGGACTGAGAAGCCCGAGTTGGTATCACAGCTGCCATTTACTTCCTACGTGACTCTGGGGCACCTCTAATGGGTGGCCTTTCTGTGCCTAAGTTTCCTCATCTGTAAAATGAAGGTAACAGCAGTTTCTGAATCGTAAGGTTAGTGTGAGAATTAGATGACTTAATGCAAAGTGCTTAGAATGGTATCTGCTACATATGTATTTGCTATTATTTGTGTTGTCTGTGTTAGGAGAAGTACACTATCCTATATAATAAAAGGCTAATATGCAAATCAACCAAACAGCAGAACGACCAGTCACTATGATGGGCACTGACCACCAGGGGGCAGATGCTTAATGCAGGGGTGGTGGTCAGTGCACTCCCACAGAAAAAGCACTGCTCAGCCAGAAGCCAGGCTCACAGCATTGCTAAGGATGTCTGACTGTCTGCTTAGGCCCAGAGGGAGTGGGCCTAAGCTATCAGTTGGATATCCCCCAAGGGCTTCCAGACTGTCAGAGGATACAGGACTGAGGAACCCGCCCCCCCCCCCCTCCCCGGGGCCTCTAGTTATGAGAATAAGATGAGATAATTTGCAGGCAAGATGGTTATCACAGTGCATGTTCACTATGACTATGGTGAACATGCAATAAATGGTTTATGAAAATATTATTTAATAGTAATCAACTGGAATCCTAGATATAGTAAGTCTTCTGAAGCTCGGCTAGTACAGTCTCTTTCTCTGTGGACAGAGGACTTACACCCACGTCTGAGTAGCAGACGCAGGGCCCCCAGAGTTTGTGAACTTGGGCCTGGATGGCTGCTGCTTGGTAACTGCCCTCCCACCAGCAGACACACTGGCCACCCTTCCAGCTGTGCTGCATTCTCGCTGAGTCACACGCATGAGTCATCGCCCTGCTGGGATGCAGTCTCTGGTTGTGTGTGTCAGGGGAGTCAAAAGACAAAGCAGAGCCCGTTAGGTCACTGAGAGTCAACCGCAGCCTCCGATACCCTGGGCTGGGGGACTGTGACAGCAGGCAGGGGTGAGGGGGATGGCAAGGACAGGGAGCACATGAACTCTGAAACCAGACACACTTTCCTTTTCCCTCTCCCCGCTCCTTTCCACAGAGACCTACGGTGCTAGCTGTTGAAATAGGGATAGAAGACTCTGCCTGGGCCGCAGGATGCACAGACCCGCAAGGAGACTGAAATAAATGTCCTGCTACCTACAGACAGGCACATGGTACCAAGTCCAAAGCTCCATGCTGGGCACTGAGGAGATGGCAAATAGCAAGGTGGGCATGACCCTGCCCTTTTGGGGCCTAGTAGGCCACATCCAACTGTCCTATCCTGAAAAACCGGAGGCCAAAGAATTCTAGAGCAACAAAAACAAGCAGTTACTCTAAAAATGTCTATTCAATGGGCTTCAATAGATACTTCTCTAAATAAGATATACCAATGGGCAACAGGTACACGAAAAGACGCTCAACATCACTATCACTAGGAAAACACAAACTGAAACGACAGTGAGACACCACCTCACATGCATTAGAATGGCCATCATGCAGCAGTGGGGGTGGGGGTAAAAACATAGAAAGTAACAAGTGTTGGCAAGGATGTGCATAAATTAGAATCTGTGCATCGTCTGTGGGAATATAAAATGGCACAGTCACTGTGGAAAACAGTATGGGGGAGCCTCAAAGTTAAAAACAGAACTATCACATGATCCAGCAGTCCAGCAACTGGATATATACTCAAAAGAACTGGGATCAGGGTCTTGAAGAGACATTTGCACACGGTTGTTCATAGAGCATTATTCAACAGCCAAGGGTGGGAACAACCAAGTATCTATCAACAGATGAATGGGAAACAAAATGTGGTTACACATACAAAAGAATATGACTCAGCATTAAAGAGGAAGGAAATCCTATCACATACTACAGCACAGATGAAGCTAAAGGATACTACGCTAAATAAGCCAGCCATGAAGAGATAAATACTGCATGATTCCATCATATGCAGTTCCTAAAGTAGTCAAATTCATAGACACAGAAAGTAGAATGGCCTTAGCCAGTTTGGCTCAGTGGATAGTGTGTCGGCCCATGGACTGAAAGGTCCCAGGTTCAATTCCGGTCAAGGGCATGTACTTGGGTTGCAGGCTTAATCCCGGCCCTGGTTGGAGTGTGTGTGGGAGACAATCAATTGATGAGTCTCTCTCACATCAACGTTTCTCTCTTTTTCTGTCTCTCCTGCTCCCTTCCACGCTCTCTAAAAATCAATGGGAAAATATCCTCAGGTGAGGATTAATTTAAAAAAAGAAAAGAAAGTAGAATGATGGTTGCTAGGGGATGGGAAAAGGGGACTGGAGAATTGCTGTTTAATGGGTACAAAGTTTCAGTTTTGCAAGATTCTTTGTCCAACAATATGGATGTACTTAACACTACTGAAATGCACACTTAGAAATAGCAAAGACTGTAAATTTTATATTATACTAGAGGCCCGGTGCACAAATTTGTGCACGGGTGAGGTCCAGCCGGCCTGGCTGATTGAGTTGGGCCTGGGGGGGGGGGGGGGGCCGCGCACGTGCGCGCGCTGTGGACAGTTGGCCAGCAGGCCCTGCCCCCTGGTTGAACTCCGGGTCGAGGGGAGAAGTAAAGGCTGAGGGGAAAATAACAAGGAGCAGAAGCCTCATGAAGGGTGAAGGGGCCAGGGAAGCCGAGGAACGCAGTGGGGAGAGCTCAGGAGGACGGGTGGGCTGAGAAATGAGGTGAAGCTAGAGAGCAGGGGTGGGGCAGGCTACAGAGATACAGGCCCTGGGACCAAGGACCCCCTTACATGGAAAGCTACTAGAGGATATTAGTTACACACATATTTGTAACAATCCCTCTCCTGCCGTCTGTTGAATGGGTTACAGAGGCAGGGAGAGGTCAGAAGGCACCTGCAGGGATGGTGGTGGGGGCCTGCACTAGGAAAGTGGCAGAGCAGTGGAGAGAAGACAAGTTCAGAGAGAGGTGGGTGATGGAATCAAAAGCAGAAGCTGATGGACTGGCTGTGGAGAAGGATCCCAAAGCTCCTTCTGCCTTCTCATCTGTACCCGGGAGACCTCCGTGCTTTTATAATTCTTCAGCGTGTGCTGTCTTGCTTGATCCTCAGAACCATCTCATAAGATAAGCAAGGAAAGCGAATGAAGAAACAGGATCCAGAGAGTTAAGGGCCATAGGCCATTCTTAGGTCTCCCACTGTCCAAAAGCCATCTTGGGGTCAACACGACCCCCTCATGCCCTCCTCAGGCCCCGAATACTTACTGGTAAGAAGCCGCCCCATTGATCTCTGTCTCCTACAATCCTAACAAGCAGTATCACATGCAAAACACCCCAAAGTTGTGCTCTGAATCATACACATTCTCTCTCTGCTTCCCCTTATGTGCCGTCTTCTTTCTGATCGGAACAGGAAAGTAAATTGGCTTGACCCCGTCTGCTCTCTTTCCACAGAGCTGCAAAGGCTGGAACTCTGTGTTCTTCTAGGAGACTATACACAAACTGATGGTTTTGATTCTTTTCTTTTTCAATTTTTGGTTGCTCACAAATTCTTATTAAAAACCCCTCTCTACCCCAGTTCCAGCTCCCACTCCCTCGTCCTGCGAGCTCTCGAAAAGAACACAGTGCTTTGGCAGGGACCGGAATAATTTCTTAGAAGAGCAAATGTTGGCATGTCTCTGAGCTCTCAGACCAGACAGGTGATTCTGGTCACAGGTCACAGCAAAAGGCCTGCAGGGACCAGGTGGGCAGCACAAACGGGCAAAGTGGTCCAGGCGTCTGAAGATAAATCCTTTCCATGCAGAGTACAAAGAGGTACCTTCCACAGTACACTTCCCACTGCTTTTCCTTCCGCGTGCCACCCTCTGGGCCCATCTTTCACATTTCCATCAGGACAGAGAAACAGGTTTAGGAAATAATATCTACTTTCGCTCTAGCTGGTTTGTCTCAGTGGATAAAGCATCAGCCCTCGAACTGAAGGGTCCCGTCCCAGGTTTGATTCCGGTCAAGGGCACATTCCTTGCTGGCAGGCTCCTCTCTGGCCCTGGTTTGGGTGCTTGCAGGAGACAAGCAATCGATTTGTCTCTCTCACATTGATGTTTCTCTGTCTCTCCCCTCCCTTTTCTCTAAAAAAATCAATGGGAAAAAAATATCTTTGGTTGAGGATTAATAAACAAACAACAACAACAACAGAAGGAATATCCACTCTCCATTAATCTTACTCAAACAAAAACCACAGTTAAGACGAGGATCAATGGCGGCAGTCTCAATGGTAGGGGTGCACTAGAGAGAATGCATTGGTTTGACTGTGGAAAACTGCAGAGCATGTGTCCCAAGGGGCTGGGAAGGGGCTTCGGCCCCTGTGGTCTTGGGAGGGGTACCAGCCCAGGGTGGCCAGATTCTCGATATTTCAAAGGCAAAGAGGGAGATATTGATGACTAATCCAAAAATTTAAAAATATTGGTGACTAATCCAAAAAATTTAGAAACACGTTATGGACCCACACCAAGCTGGCCAAAGAAAACACATCTGAAGCCAATTCTGACTGCAGGCCATCAATTTGCACTCTCTAGCCTAGATGACCGCTGGCAGCTTCCCAACGCCAATATTCTATGAGTCTTCTTCCTACACGCTCCCCCGCTCCCCCCGAGTATATCCATATGCCCTGCTGTGGAAATTATCTAGGTTTGAAAGAGAGCACCTTCAATTTCAATATTGATCTTCCCTCTATAGAGGAGTTATCCCATTTGCCATCAAAAGTGACACTGTTTACTTTGCTTATCTCTGATCATAATTTTAAAAGACAGCTAAACAAATCAATAAGAGCCTTGGTCCATTTGAGTACCTCTGTCCCTTTTCCGGAGTTAGTTTCCTTCCTTTCCTTCCTTTCCTTCCCTTCCTTCTTCTTTTTTTAAAAAATTGATTTCAGAGATGAAAGGAAAGGAAGAGAGAGATGGAAACATCAATGAGAGATAATCATTGATCAGCTGCCTCCCGCACCCCCCACACTGGGGATCGAGCCTCAGCCAGGGCATGTGCCCTGAACGGGAATCAAACCACTCCACGCCAGCGGGTGGGACTGACATTCTCATTGACCTCCTGTTTTGCCTCCTATGACTACAAGATGGTTTTCTGTTTCCTTTGGTGTCACCTGTAAGCGCTTCTCGTGCCTGCCTCGACAGGTTCCGATCTTATCTCGATACCACTGTGCATACTCTGACCTCCTTCCTGTGACCTGAGCTGGTTGGTGGACACTTGTGTTTTTCATATCTCCTTAGAGCCCAAGCCCTTTGTCTGAAAAACTGGCTGTTTAAACAGCATCAATGCACAAATTAGAGGCTTCTTTTCTGCCCAGTGTCCTCCCCTCACCGCTGCAAATCTGCGATAGTAAAACTTATTTTTGAGTGGTTTCTGTGCTACAGTCAACTCTTGTTTTCAATATGTACATATTGTATATATTTCAAATATTTTACAATATATACATATACATGTACACACATGTATACATACATATATACATATATATAAATCTAAATTCAAATAGGAAAAAAGCCACCTTAAGCAAAATCAAGAGGCAAATGATCACCTAGGAGGAAATATTTACAATTCAGATCAAACACAAAAGGCTCATCTTGCTAATATGTAAATAGCTCCTAGAACTTGAGGATAAAAAGACAGAGAATGGGCAGAGGATATGAACAGATAATTCACAGACAGGAAAAAACACACACAGATGGCCCTTATACATTTAAAAAGATGCACAGCCTTACACAGAAGAGAGAAATGCAAATGAAAACTACACGGAGATACCATTTTATACCTATCAGACTGGCAAAAATCTGGAGCTTGACAATGCCCTCTTGCCGAGGCTGTGGAGAAACAGGCTCTCTGCTGCTGGTGGCAACGCAAATGCACCGCCTCGTAGGAAGGGCAGCGTGGCAGTTTCCAACGAGAGTGCATCGGCCCTTTTAGGCAGAAACTCCACCCTGGGAACTGATCTTATTGTTAGTGCCTGCTATGTTCAAATATCATGCGTACAAGGGTATGCACGGCAGCGCTGTGTTAACCAATAAGCTAATGGAAACAACCCAACTTGGTTTCACCTATAGGGGACTGGTTAAACGAGTCACAGTCACAATACGTCGCAAAGCGCGGCTGTGGACCAGCAGCTCAGCCTCACTCGTGAGCGCAGAGACGTACATTCCTGCATCCCCGCCCAGGCCTCCTAAGCCAGGAGCTCCAAGAAGAGCCCAGGGATCTGTGTTTCCACAACATCTCCCGGTGCTCCTCAGGCTCACTAAAGTTAAGCAATGAAGCAAGCTGCTTTACAAAATCAGAGAGAAGGGAAGACCAAGAACCGGTAACATACACTGGGAGACAGAAGCAAAATGGTGGTTTCTTTGAGAGGGTTACGGACTAAAAGGAGCACGAGGAAGCCAGGAGGCTGTACCTTGATCTAGATGATGGAAGGAGGCTTACCTCGATCTAGATCACATGTGTCAAACACAAGGCCCGCGGGCCAAATCCGTCCCGCCAGGCCTTGCAATGTGGCCCGCACCGCGCTGTCATCACTACACTCCGCTGTGTTTCCAACACAATGACAGTTTATGACTGTTCAGTAAACCATTCGGCCTGCGATTTAGGCTGGATTTTAGATTTTGGCCCCTTCTCTGATTGAGTTCGACACCCCTAATCTAGATGATGGAAGGAGGCTGTACCTCGATCTATGATGGTTAGTTACACGGGCGTGCACGTGTGTGAAAAATCCATCATGCGGTACTCCTAGGAACTACGTGTGCTTTGCTGCACATGATCTATGTGCTTCAGTAAAACTTGGGGAGAAAATGGTGATGCTCCCTGCATAGTGATCTGAAATGATCTCTATGAAATCATATTTAGTGGAAGAAAAAAAGCAAGGTACAGAACATGTGATATTCTACTTCTCGTGTGAAAAAAGGGGAGAAAAGAAAATGACGGACTTGTTTTTGCAAAAAGAAACACTGGACGGTGCAATGGAAACTCTGAAGGACACACAGGGAATGACGCAACTGCCCACAAGATGGGGTGTCAAAGGGGAACATGCCAACTTCTTGTACAGATTTTATTTTCTAGTCAAAAATCTAAAATAATAATAATAATAATTTTTAAAAATCTTCAAATTCTTCCTGATTTGTACAGATAGAAATCTTCCCTACTTCGTTGCTGGGCTGTTTTTTTTGTTGTTGTTGTTGTTCAATTTGGTTTTCCCGTAGTGACCCAGGCCCAACATGAGAAGGCCTGAAGCTCATGCCTGGAGCGGCCAGTTGCCCATCATGTGATCCAGGGCCGCTCTGCCTCAGTGACCCTTTCTGAACAGTGGCGATAATACCATCTGCCTTTCTCAAAAAGCTCTCAGGATAACACAGAGAGCGGACTTAGGAACTGTAAAGTAAGTGCTGCTTCAACAGATGAGATCAACGGAGAGAACCAGAAGTAAAGGAACAGGACAGGCACTATCCAGCACGCACACAAACACTCCCATCGGGGCTCGTGTAGGGCAATCCAGACGATAAGCCATTCACTGAGCACCTGCCCTGTGCCAGGCACAGCAGGGGCCACGTCTTGTAAGTGACATCATTCACTCCTCACAGTGATCCCGAGTGTTAGCCCTGTTCACAGACGTTGGCAGCAGAAACTGTGCCCAAGATTCTAATCTCACCACTGAGGGCAGGGACCAAGCAAGGCCCACCGCCTCCCAGCCAGGCCTCTCTGCTTCCTGACTCCCCTCCAAATCACACAGGGTGCATTCGTTAAACCCACCCCACCGCCTGCCCGCTCCCAGGGGTGTCAGGACAAAGAGAAGGACCGAGGACAGGCACTGGGCACACAGTAGCATTCTGCCCTCCCCCGTGGCCCCGTCTCCCGGGCTGCCAGGCCACATCTGCTCTGACCTCCCAGCCTGAACGATGTGGCCAGTGGCCTCTGAATGACAAGCACCACTGTGGTTTTCACACACACACACACACACACACACACACACACACACTGTTGGGGGTTGAACTGTGGTTCCCTCTGCCCGACAAAGAAAAGGGCAAAAGGAAGTCCGGTACTTTGGATATGGCCTAACTTGGAGACAGGTCATCAAGTTAAAATAAGGTCTTTAGAGAGGACCCTAATCCAACACAACGGATGTCTTCATACAAGAGACAAACACACTTAGAGGGCAGACAGCCATTCCCAAGCCAAGGAGAAAGGCCTGGCACGGCTCCTTCCCTCACAGCTCTCAAAGGAACCAAACCTGCCGACCCCTTGATTTTGGATTTCCAGCCTCCATAAACATGGGGCAGCAGATTTCTGTAGTTGAAGCCCCTCAGTCTGTCATGGCAGCCCCTGCAAACTCACACACACACATACCCAATCCCCCGTCCTGCCCCTTTCAGGCTGTTCAGAGAATTGAAGATATAGCTGAGGAATCTTCAAAGTTACCACTTTAACCCCATATTGCATGAACGAAATGTATTTCCTACAGTTTTAAAGGGAAGACAAGTATATTTTTATGATGCAAAAAGATGCAGCAAAAGTAAGAGAAGCATTAAAAAGAATTTAGAAATAAGAAGTGCCTCGCTTCTGAATTGTTTTTCTTAAAGTGCCATTCCTTTGTAAGAAGTTTTAAACCTCCCTTTGGTATTTAGAAGAAGAAAAAAAAAATTTACAACTCCTAGGAGCCAGGCACACACTCGGCCTCCACTGCAGCTTACACACCCGAGGCTTCTACACACAGCCGGCCGGGGCAGACCATGCCTACAGCCAGGGAAGGTGTGAACTTCGTTTTTTAATCAAGAAAGTCATAAAGAAAAAGTAATTCCTGAAGATCATATATCAAACAAATCTAAAATTGTGGGTGTGTTTTTTATTTTTATCTATTTATTTTAAAATATATTTTATTGATTTTTTTTTTACAGAGAGGAAGAGAGAGGGGTAGAGAGTTAGAAACATCGGTGAGAGAGAAACATGGATGAGAGAGAAACATCGATCAGCTGCCTCTTGCACACCCCCTACTGGGGATGTGCCCACAACCAGGGTACATGCTTTTGACCAGAATTGAACCTGGGACCTTTCAGTCCACAGGCCTACACTCTATCCACGGATCCAAACCAGTTTTGGCATGTGTGTGTTTTTTAAACTTGGATAAAAGTAATATAAACAGCCCATTGCTAAATTTAAGGACAAAAATTAAATCAGAAAAAACAACTAAGAAAAATTGTCCTACCTAGATAGAAGAAAAGGCATGATTGGGGGGATGGGAATGGGAAGAAGTTAAGGATGTGGGTGGGGTCCAGGTCAGAGGTGGTGTGAGGCCGCAGGTCAAAGATGTCGCCCCCGGGCTTCTGGTCCTGTCCCAGCACTTGGGTCTGGTTAACAATGAGCCACAATAACTCAGTGGTTCTCCCTCCTCAAACCTCTGGAAGTCCCACACTGAACAGGATAAACTCTCTGGGCTATATCAGGGAATTGGACAGAATCAAGGCTGCACGGCGTGACTTCTGGGGTGCTGGCTACACGAACAGAGATGTGTTCACCTTGTGAAAAGCCATGGAGCTGCCCTCTCACGGCCTGTCCCCTTTTCTGCATAATTGCTAGACTTAAGTAATAAGTGCTGTGGTCTGAGTGGTTGTGCTCCACCCGCCAAATTCACATGTTGGAATCCTAGCGCCCAATGTGATGGTGTGAGAGGTAGGTCCTTATGGAGGCGAGAAGGCCATGGGGTGGAGCCCTGGTGAATGGGATTAGTACCTTGTAAGAGCCCCATGGAGCCCCTGGCCCCTGCCGCCATGTGAGGAGAGGACAAGAAGCCTGTGATCTGACAGAGAGCCCCACCTAACCACGCCGGCACCCGCTCAGACGTCCAGCCCCCAGAACTGCAAGGAATAATTTTGTTGTTCATCAGCCATCCGGTCTGTGGCTTTGCCTTAGAGCAAGCTGAATGCACCAAGACAGTACGTTTACAGAACACAAAGCATCAAGTCCAGAGCTGCTGGGAGTCCTGGGTCCGAGGCTCCCACTCTTTCTCAGAGGGCCTCCAGTAATGCAGGCCTGTGCTTTCTCTTATTTGCAGACAGGCCTTGGGGCCAGAGGGCATCTTGGTGGCTGTTTGGCCTGAGAGACCAGGGCAGAGCCAGATCTCTGCCTCCCTGATTGGGTTTCCCCTCTGCCCACCAGCCTATCTGGTAAAAACCGACCTTCCCACAGCTTCTCTGAGGCCTGGTGCTGCAGGAGGTGTGAGCAGCCCAGCCTTTCCCCTGCCTCGCCGGTGAATCTTTGGGACTGTCAATCAACTCTCCGCCCCTCAGTTCCCTTTGCTGTAAAACAGGGGTCTTCAAACTACGGCCCGCGGGCCACATGCGGCCCGCAGAGGAGTCTGATCCGGCCCGCCAGGTTTTTTGGGCAGTGAGCGCAGCCGAGGTGTTACAGTAGGAATTAGTAGTTCATATAGTCCGGCCCTCCAGCTCTCTGAGGGACCGTGATCTGGCCCCCACTTTAAAAAGTTTGAGGACGCCTGCTGTAAAAGGATCAGGCCAGCCTACGTGAGCCTCAAATCTCCTCCAGCTGGACAGGCCACGGGTATGGACTGGGTAGTGTCGTCTGTCATCAAGTAAGGCTGCCACCTCCGGGGACACTGCTGCCCACCTGTCTCTTCCTTTTTTGTCCCTCACATGCTCATCTTACAAAAAGGGGCTCAGTTGGATATGAGATGTCAATATTTCAAGTACATGGTACCAAGCACAAGACAAGACTAATTCCTGCCAGCCAGCGCAAGGGAACAAAGCCACACTCTGGGCCTTGGACAAAGGCCTTGGGCGAAATGAGGCTTTAAAACCATCTGTCTGAGGTGGTTTGATGGGGCAGTATGGCTCATCCTAGAAGGAGCTGCGAGAACAATGGCCAAGATAGGTGTGGTGACCGGGCTTTCATCTCTAGCTACACAATGCCACACGGCAGCTGGTGGCTATAAAGCCTGCTGGGACCCACAGAGCCAGGGATGGGTCCTTGTCACCTTTCATTCCTGCAAAACAAACCCTCCCCTGGAAGAGGCCCCTGCCCTCATCCTCTGTTCTGGGAGTGCAGTGTAGGCAGGTCAGGAATGCCAGAGCCCCCAAGACTCCTACCCACACTGCCTTGCAGGCGTGTCTGTGACTTCTGGGGAGGGGCAGCCCCAGCCTGAAACCACACCCACCCAGGGGTTCCCCCTCCTCCCCTCACCCCTAGACCAAACACAGAAACAGAGAGATGCAAACGAGTCACAGAATTTGGTGGGTTGCCCTGCATATCTTTGGGGTGGAAGATGGGGCCATTTGAAAGCCTATTGGAGTTCTGTGCACACGATGCTTAGAGCACTGCCTCTCAGGCTGGAACCAGAATTGCCGAGGACTTGTTGAAGGAAAATTCTGACACGGCAGGTCTGAGGTGGGGCCTTGATGCCTGTAGAGTGGGTCTGTGAACAATGTGAGTGGCACGTGTTTGGGAGGCCTCCTGGGGCTGCTGTCTTCAGGAAACACGGGTTGAGGAAGGGACTGTCACCTTTAATTTTGCAGATGCGAGATGGAGACCCAGATGTTAAGTGGTTTGCCCAAGACCAATCAGCGTAGTGGCACAATGCCAAGCAACCTTGTAAACACTCAGCCTGCGTGAAGTCACCTGGTCTATGTCAGAAGGGCGGCCAGGCAGGTCTTGAGTCTGTCTGTGCGAAGAATCGAACCTCTGGTCTTTGCTGACCTTTTACAGGCTATAGGTTGCTTGCCATCATACCAGATGCTGTGTGACATTTTAATCAGAAAGAAGACTCGATGTCTAATGGCAAGACCAGAAACCTGACATTTTATTCCCTGCCAGCGCTGAGCAGGGTGTATGGCAGGCAGACAAATGACAGGACAGCCAGGAAAACTTCAGTTTCACATAAAGAATCGTTTTCTAGGGTAATTACGTCCCATGCATAATGTGAGATATGCTTACAGTAAAAGAAAGTTATTTGTTGTTTATCTGAAATTCAAATTTAACGGGTGATCTCGGATTTTTTGTTTCCTAAGTCTGGCAACCCTAACAGGGCTGCAAATGGGAATAAGGAGAATAGGAATTTGGTAACAAGGAACATTTCCTGCTTCATTACTGCTGACCTTAAAGAAAACTGCAAGGATGCTGGCGTGGCCGGCGCCCCACCAGGAGGCACAGCTTATTACTGCCATGACTGTGCCAGCTCCCTCTTCAGTCCTCACTCTGAATGGTGTCTCTGCAATTATAGCTGCCATTTTGAGTTGAACTGTGTCCCCAAAAGATTCATATGTTGAAGCCCTACCCCCCAGCATCCCAGAACGTGACCTAATATGGAAACAGGGTTGTTGCTGAAGTCGTCAGTTGAGATGAGGTCACAGGGGAGCAGAACAGGCTCTGGACCCAGTGTGACTATGTCCTTGCAGAGGGGAACTTTGGGCACAGAGACCAACGTGCAGGCAGAGGGAAGGCCACGTGGAGATTGCCCTCGTGCTGCCACAAGCCACGTAATTACCAGAAGCCAGGACCGCGGCCTGAACGGACCCTTCCCTAAAGTCTGCAAGTGAACGTGGCCCTGCTGACTTTGATCTTGGATTTCCAGCCTCCAGAGCTGTGAGACAATATATCTCTGCTGTTTAAGACACTAGGTGTGTGGTACTTGGGTGATGGCAGCCCCATAAACAAATGCTGGGAGCTGGGAAGAAGACAGGAGGGAGGAGAGGGAACAAAACCCAACAAGCAGGAGAGGTCCTCAGCATCACCACCGGCCATTCTCCACAGAGCATGAGAACCTCAGCCGGGCGAGGAAAGGCACGGTGTATGAAAACTCACCGCACAGCTAAAACTCAAGCTCTGAACATCGAGTTGAACCAGTTACATGTTATATTCAGAAGAAACATTAGAGATCACAATTCACCCCATTACACAAAGCATGTTGGCCTTAGAGAGGCCAAACACGCAAACTCAACAGACCAGTTACTGTGAACAGGTTTTTTCCCACGAGAAGTCTGCTTTCCTCCGGTACGTACAAACCAAACGCTATTGGGTTGGTGTCTAAAGAGCTCAAGAAACAAAACTGAGCAGGTTGTTCTGATTTCATTGTCTCTCTTGGTTATTTGCTCAAATGGCCCCAAATGGCAAGATTTAAACAAATGATAGGCTATTTAACAATACTTCATCCTCCCTCTCTACAGTAATGGAAAACTCCTCAATTCAGTATACATTTTAATGTATCTTCACCTTTCCCCGGGCCTCGTAGCCTGGAGGAGGACTCAGTAGGCCCAAGAAAGATGCCACACCTAGCTGGCTCCAGTCACAGGGGCCTTCATTTACTGAACGTGCCAAGGTATCTGTTTCACTCAGGAGGCCTGTGCACATACTGAGCCCTCAGCCTGGAATGCACTTTCTTCTACTCAGACCCACCTCCCTATGCCCCCGGCACAACGCCCTACACACGCAGCTCAGACGTCAACTCTCAGAAACATCTTCCGTCATCACCCCTTTATTTTTTCTGACCATGTAACCTTGTGTATTTCCTTCTCCACCGTTATTGTGACTATAATTATTTGTTGTTCGCTTGTTTATTATCGATGCCTCCCTAACCAAATGGTAAGTTCTGTGAGTCAGAGAGCAGATGTGTTTTATACATTACACTCAGGGGCTGGTACACAGGAGGCACACGAATATTTGTCTGGCTTGATCAGTTAATTTAAAACAAACAAACGAAGGTATAATATGACCAATACTGGCACACACCCAAAATACGGTGGGATGCCCTAACGGGTTTGGCTCAGTGGATAGAGTGTTGGCCTATGGACTAAAGGGTCCCAAGTTCGATTCTGGTCAAGGGCATGTACCTCAGTTGCAGGCACATACCCAGTACAGAGAGGCAGTTGATCAATGTTTCTCTCTCATCGATGTTTCTAATTCTCTATTTCTGTCCCTTCCTCTCTGTAAAACATATATATCAATAAAATATATATTTTTTAAAAACTCACACAAAAAACATGGTGGGATGCCCTCTATGCTCAGAGGCTCTGAGTTCAACCCTGGAGCATAAAGTCTTCACTTCTCATCCTGGCTGTGAAAGGGATGCGTGTCGGGTATCACTTGTCCGGTAATTTCTCTGAGAAAGTTTTCAAACTTAAAAACCAACCCTCTGATTGTGATCTGGTTTCACAAACAGATAAAGGCTTGCCTGGGTCACACGCACATGAGATGCTGTGGTCCCCGCTTTCTCACGGTAAATTCATAAGGCTGTGTGGGTCATGATCTGGCATCCTATGTAAATTGATTTTAGGGAGAAATGTACTGAAAACATTTGATAACTGAATATCTCTTTATAAATTAATAAACTGGCCTTCTCACATAAAAAAAAAAGCCTTATATTAAAAAAAAGAAAAGAAAAGAAAAACTTGGGCTGTATGGGTCCTTAGAATTAGATGGCAGAAAATATTTTGGCCATTCATATATAATACCTTTAAAAAGTACATACTACTTGACCTAGAAATTCCAGTAATAGGAATTGATCCTTAGAAAATAATCATGAAAAATGAAGAAAATAACCATGAATACATGCAAAAATTTAGCCACAAGAATTTTACTACAGCACTGTTTACAATAAAAACTAGAAACTTAAATATCCAATAGTATGAGATAGAATAGATAACTTGTGGTAATCCCTATTAAAAAATACTTTATAACTTTTCAAAATGTCTTACTGAGTGAAATAACAATTAATGGCACGGAAAAAAGGGTCACCACATGCTAACAGTAAAAGAAGCAGGTCATGAATCCACACTCTAAAATGTAAACTGCAGTTTTGACTGAGTGTGGGGTCATCTGTGATTTTTTCCCCCTTCTTGTGTTTATCTGTATTTTGTAAATTTCCTCCGAAAGACATGCAGCAATCATGTAAATGTATTTTAGAAAAACGTTTATTTAAAATTAAATTTTAAGCAGTCACAAAAGGACAAATACTACATGGTTCGACTTATGTGAGGCACCTCAAACAGTCAAATTCACAGAGACAGAAAGGAGAGGGGGGTTGCCGGGGTGGGGACTGTGAGTTATTATCTGACAGGTGCAAAGTTTCAGTTTTGCAAGATGAAGAGTTCTAAAGATGGATGGTGGTGATGACTGTAAAACACCATGTATGTACTTAAAGCCACTGAACTGTACACTTAAAAAAATGGTTAAGACGGTTAAATTTTACCTTATCTGTATTTCACCACAATTTTTAGAAACTTTAAAGTCAGTAAATAATAAATTGAACTAGGTCTAGAGGTGTCCTAATTACTAGGATTTTAACTAGGAGGAAGAGATAGGAGGAAGAAGCCTGACTTTGACCTTGGACTTCATGGCACTGAGCAAGACAGTCCACTGTGCCCACCAGGCCTGGCATGCACTTTGGGATGGGCAGGCATCTGCCTAGCTTCCTGTCTACCGGGGCTGGCCAGTATCATGTCTCATCTCTCCTGAGCAGGGAGTCTTTGTCCTCACTTGCCAGCATCCCTTAGTTGATTCTCATAAGAAGGAACTGATTTGGCTGCCCCAGAGGCATGGCTTCCCAGGGTCTGGCTGCAGAGACTGCAGGCGGCAGGCAAGTCCAGTAAAGATTTGAAGCTACGTCCTCCGAAGGCCATGGGTTAAGGGATTTGCCCCCAAAGTCCTTTATCTAGGCATCAGTGGAGCCAGGCAAAGAAAGCAATCTCACTTTAAAGTCCAGACAACTCAACACTCTACTACAGAGTGAAGGAGAAAACCAGATTCAGCTAACAAAAAACTTTTATCATCAAGAGGGCACCCAGCGCTTGGCAATGAGAAAGAGGAGCATGTCTGGTTCCTGGTGCTTTAAGACCCAAGAGCCCCACCTGCAGAGCCGAATGTGGCTGCAGCTGTATCTTTAATAGAGCTAGGATGTTGGATGCTGAGGTTAACTTATCTGAAAGGACCATACATGTACACAGGAAAAGGAAGTTACGCGATAACTTCAGAGTTAGCAGGACCAGAGAGAGATGGAGACTGGTGCTTTGCTTACCTGCCGTAGGCACGCTAACATTATACTGAGGTAAAATAAATAGGAAGGCAGTCTTGGCAGTGACCTGTAAAATAAAGAAAAAGAATTCCAATTTAGTCTCTTGGTCACATCAAGACTCATGTGGAGCCTGCCCCCAGTTCCCAGGGCCCAGCCCTTTTCCTTCTCAGACCACAGGCTTCCCCAATGAAGGGTTTTACCTAATGCATAGTTAGCACTGGCTTTTTTTCTCTTCCATTTAATGACAGCCCTCCTAATACCTGCACTACAAACAAACAAACAAAGCAATCCTGGGCCCTGTGTGGTATCTAGACTTGTACTCACTGCAGATGGAATGAAATGAGCTGTGCTTGGCCAGCTGACAGCTCACAAGCTAAGGATACAAATCTGTCTGCCATGCTTTCATCCATTCAAGAATCCATTCATTCACTCAATTAGTGTTGGGTACTCTGCACTGTGGAGGACAGAAACTAATAGAAGATGGGGTCTCAGTTTCCCCAAGCATGTTAACTACACAGCGGGCTGCAGCCCGGAGTCCACACCTGAGCGTCAGAAGCATCTGCCCTACTGTGGGGCATGGGGCAAGGCAGAACACCCCACTCTCTGGTTTGTTTACTTAAAATCTCAGTGGTGCTGTGAAAAAAAACAACAAAACACTCTGGTTGCCACCTGGCAAATCAGTGCTCTGGCAATTTAGCCTGCAGGGGAGATGTGATCCAATGTGAGGATTTGAAGCTTGGACTTGAGAACCCGCTGCCTGAGCTCCAATCTGCCCCAGCCATTTGCTGGCTGTGTAAACACAGAGAGTTGTCGGACACGGCGAGCCTCCATCTCCCTACCAGAAAGATGAAGGCTATCCGTAGCACCCCTGCCGCTCTGTCCAACTCCCCAGATATTTCTGAGGTGCCACTGGAGCGAGAAGCACCACCCACACTGTCCTGGAACACGTGGAAGGCCAGGGGAGGAGGCGAGACCCAGGCCTGTCCCAGGAGACCTCCAGAGACACCTCATCAATAGAGAGTCACTGCTTCTCCTCTGAACAAAAGTGTCTAAAGGATGCACCATGGGTGTGGGGAAAACACTGGGTTAGAGCAGGGCAGGAAGCAGAAATTATGCATCACGCCCATCAGTGCATCACTGGGACTCCTGGCTGCCCAGACGCAGGCTCTGTCCTCTGTCTAGTGAAGAGCAAGACTCTCCCCACCCGCCAGCCCCGATCCTCTCCAGGGTGTCATCTGTCTTTGTGTGCAGTGAGGCGGGAGCCTCCTCGTCAGTGCTATTGTAGTGGCCATATTCTGTCAATCTCGCAGGGACAGGTCCAATCAGACGAGGGGTGGCATGGCACTCTGGGAAACAAAGAACTATCCGTACACCCAGGTGTTTCCTACCCCCACCCCAAATCTCATTACCGCTGCCCCGAGCCCTTCCTCAGGGTGCCCCGCCTCCCTTCCAGTCCATGCACCTCCACTTCTTTAGAACAGATGTATGTTATGTGTATTTAAGCAAAATCTACTACTCACTGTTTTCTTTGGGAGGTTTTAGTCCCCCTCAGAAAACCCTACAGATCAAAATCTCATTCATTCTTTTTTAAAAATTTTTCCAGAGAGGAAAGGAGAGGGAGAGAGAGATAGAAACATTAATGATGAGAGTCATCGATGGGCTGCCTCCTACACACCCCACTGGGGATGGAGCCCGGCCGTAAGCCCTGACCGGGAATCGAATGGGTAACCTCTTGGTTTCTGG
This sequence comes from Pipistrellus kuhlii, assembly GCF_014108245.1. Classification (NCBI taxonomy): domain Eukaryota; kingdom Metazoa; phylum Chordata; class Mammalia; order Chiroptera; family Vespertilionidae; genus Pipistrellus; species Pipistrellus kuhlii. The sequence continues at coordinate 66,656,254 of NW_023425551.1, read as the reverse complement.
GTCAACATTCAACCGCTGAGTCACACCCTGCTGGGCTGGTTCATCCTTCGTAACCCAGTTCAACGGTAACCCCTGGAAGCCTTTGTGACAGAGTGTGAGTCTCCTTCTTCGGGAAGTGCTCTGTGGCATGCCCCTTATCGTTCTCAGTGGCACTCCGCAGGGCAGGGCCTGTGCCATCTCACCTGTCCCCATACCCTTCTCAAGTAACCAACCACATGCACACAGTAGGTGCTCCGTCACTGCTCACTGAACAGGATAAAAAATCAGAAGCTGAGCCTGTGCCGGCCTGCTTCACTCGACTATATCTGTTTCCCACATGCTGTCACTCAAGCTGTCCCTGGTCACCTGTCACCCACGCCTTCTCCTCGAGAGCCGTCCACCTGCACCTCACTGCGGCCGCCACCCCAGCCGTGAGGTCTCCTCCACTCTGCTCACACTGGTCATCCCTGCCTGTCTGCCTGTCTACCTGTCCACCTGTCTGCCAGGACTCCTTGGAGGGTAAACCTGGTCTTCTCAGGCTGAGACCCCTGTGAGGGGAGACCAGAGGAAGCTGGACAAAACGAGAGAAAGGAAGAAGAGGGGAGAAGGGCAAGAAAAAAATACCTAACACTTTCCAGGCCCTGGGCGCAGATCTCTCACTCGGTTTCACGCAGGAAAGACACGTCTTTGAGGTGCTGGAGTGGAGTGGACCTTGTGGGGTGTCTCCTCACCAACATCCATCCCCCTTCTTGATGGAACATCCATCCCCCTTCCCCTTCTTGAGGAAACCCCTCTCCCCTGCTGTGAGAGCGGGGTGTGTGGGGCCACTCTGGTCACCACATTCCTCCTGGAAGAATGAAGGGGCCAGAGTCTCTCCCCAGGCAGGAGACCAGCCAGTCAGACCCCTTCCTCTCCTGGGCTCTGAACGGTGAGCAATAATGAAGAAAGCGCCGGTCAGCGTTGTGTGCTTACACGGATTGCTCTGCTGTGGTTCCCACAGCTGTGCTGCTGGGGCGCCCCAGACCCCCACCAACCACGTGGACTGCTGACGGAACCGATTTGGTGTGTGGGATGATGCTCCAACCAACCGAGCCACCTGGCCAGGGATGAACTGTTTCACTTTTTAAGAGGATGTGTATTTTTTTTTTAAAGATGAAATAAGCATTTACTTAAAGCATAGATGAAATGGATTCTATGAGAGACACAGCAAAGGTTCAGAGACAGAGCCTGGGCAGAGCAGTCTGCTGTGAGGGGGTGAGGAGGGACAGCCCTGCGTGCGGGCTGCGCGTTGGAGTGCCTGGGGAGCCTGCCGTCCGGCTGATGCCCCGAAGGGTCAGGCTTAATTGGTTGGGGGTGTCCCAGGCACAGAGAGCTTAAAAGCTCCCCCAGGGATTCAAATGTGCAATCAGGGTTGAATGCCTGCTCTTTACCCGTTGAATTATAATGTGTCTTAGAAATGGACTCTGGGCAACCTAAGGAAGTTCTCTGGAGAGTTCATGGTGTGCATGCAGGCAGCCAATAGATGTTTCTCTCTCACATCAAAGTCCCCCCTACCCCCCCCCCCAAAAAAAAAATCAATGAAAACAGCCCTGGCCAAGATGCTCAGTGGTTAGAGCATCGGCCCGCACACCAAAGGGTACTGGCTTCAATTCCCAATCAAGGGCATGTGCCCCACTAAGGTGTATGTGGGAGGCAACCAATCTAGTCTCTCTCACAAGATGTTTCTCTCTCTCTCTCCCCTCCTACCCTCTTCCACTCTCTCTGTGAAAAAGTGAAACAATTCACAAATATGTAAAGAAAAACCTAATATTCACTACATTCTTTGACTTCCTTCCTTTCCCCAGCCCATATCCATGTCTCCCTCCATATGTTCGGGGCAATCTCTGAGAGCTTTTCCTGAGCATTGATTTATCCATTTGAGATTTATTTCATTTTATTTTGACATCACAACTTGAACTGTGACTACACAACATAACCCAACAGATTAAAGACTAAAAAAATTGGTACAAAGCTACAGCTTATTAAATATTTAAATCTCCCTTTTAGCACGTGGTTGTTGCAGTGTCAGAGGCCCAGGTAAAGATCTGTCACGTACATGACAGTGTTCAAAGCACAGTCACGTGGAAAACGTGTAGGCCCACCTGTTGTTTACTAACGCCAACATGTAAATGAGTGGCTACATAATAAAACCTTTGTCATACATACTAGAGCTTTTCATTACTACTCACCACAGGGTTACCCCTAATGCTTAATACTGAAAAGCTCAGCCAACTAAAACAGGCCCTCTGCGAGAGTGTATATAAGTGGATGGAGCCCGCTATTCCAACGATGGAAAGAAGAATCCTGCTTTTTCTTTAAAGGAAGACAGACATTTGTTATAGGGGCTGTGTAGACATTCTTGTCCCAGTCCTCACAGACAGCCGACTTTGGCGTTCACGTTAGTTCTGTTCCAGGAAGTCACTGTGAAAACTGAATGAGCAAACACTGCCCCTTGGCTCCCAGGGGAAACCAGGCTTAGGCTCCTGCCAGTCTCTGGTCACGCTTCCCTGAGTAGATCAACGCACAGCCGTGCTTTGGGTGTGTCTCTGTTTTAAGGTGCTGCACCGAACACACACTGTCGAAGCGTGAACACTCAACTCACGGCAACGGTGCTGTCACTGATGCCTGCAGGATGCTCGCTAACACATGTGTTTCCTGTAAGGCGCATCACAGCCACGTGCTTAGGAACACAAGACAGCACTTCAGTATCTGGTGTGAGGGCCATTTTAAATAGCAAACTCACCAATAGAAAGTGCAGAAATACATGCACGCACACGCGCGCGCTGCACACACACACACACACACACACACACACACACACAGTGACACTAAATGGACCACAAAAAGGACACTTGCTAATGGGAGAGCTGAGACAAGGCAGAGCATCATCTTCCTGGACCTTGGCTAGGAACGTGCGCATCGAGTGACTACTTTTCACTGCTCTGAGCATGCCCATGAGAGACACCAAAATCACTGGGAGTGCTGGCTTGGGAGTTACAAAATTTAGGGAAGAGGAACCCTGGAGACACCTGATCTGCAAAAAATGAGGATCAAATGCATTGGGGCCAAGCTTTCTTCCTTTTTAACACCTCCACAGAGGCATAATTTCCACACCCTAAAGTTCACCCATTGTGAGTACACAGCTTCAGGGGATGTATCTTTACGTACTTGTTTTGAAACTCCTTCATCACTGGAATATAAGTTTTAAGAAAGTAAGAATCTTACGTGCCTTGATTATCTTCAATCACAGCCTGAGATAGTCCTAGACTCAGCAAGCACTTGTTAACTGAATAGAGCGATTAAGTAACAAAGCCAGGAGTGTGTTCACTCTCCTGACCCTCAGCCCACATTTACACGCCTGTGCATGTCCTCTCTGCCTCTCCCTAGGCTCCATACCTGTGTTGAGCATGTAGTAGATATCTCAACAATATGTGTTTATTTTCAATCCTCACTGAAGGGTATTTTTATTATTATTTATTTTCAAGAGAGGAAGAGAGAGAAACATCAAAGAGAGAGAGAGAAACATCGAAGTGAGAGAAACAATCGGTTGCCTCCATACTTGCCCCAACCAGGGATTGAACCCGCAACCTAGGTATGGTGTACGGGACGACTCTCCAACCAACTGAGCCTCTTGGCCAGAGCTCAGTAATACATAATTGATGAACTAATAATAGAAGCAACTGTAGTACTTAATAAACACAGATGAATGGTTAACACATGTTTTCTTAACATGATCCTGAGAGAAGAGGATCTAAGACTCTGATTAAGGCAAAAGTACCAGATTCCAGTATTTTTCCAGTCCTGCCCCCGGTAGCTGCAGCAGAAACCATTCCCAACTGTGCATCTTTCTTTGTAGGAGCCGTGCCTGCTCCACTGTACTATGTCTCAGAGCAAGATGCTGTCAGCTCCCATGTTTTACAGACGAAGAAGCTAAACCTGGGGCAGAGAGAGGTGAACTGGCCTACCAAGACCTCACAATCTTAGAATATTCAATTTGATTTTTTTTTAAGTTTGTTCCAAAAACAAACGTAGGATACAATACAGCATAGCACATAAAATTGAATGGCAAAATAAAAGAGAGGCAGGAGAGGACCAAAAAATATATATGCAGGCAGAGAGAATAAGCAAGGAATAAGGTTGATCCATAAAAATGCATTCCAGACAGTCCTACCCATTGGCTAAGGTGGCCAGAGAGTTGCCTGTAAGCTGTCTGGAAGCCACCTGAAGGAGAAGGGAGTGACCAGCTCCCGGATTCACTGTGTCTATTAGTTAAAAAAGAAAAAGAAAAAAGACTAGCAGAAAAGCAACACTACTTTTCCAGCATAAACCCACTCTCCGTGCTTTAAAAGGCCTTTTGCATCCCAGAAATTCACTCCATAACCCTCTTCGAACCTCAGGCCAGGGACAAAGCCCAGAATAAGCTCCTCTCCGCACGCACAGAGGGCTGAGAAACAGAAGCCTATTAAAAATGTCATTCCAATTATTTCCCACCCCTCTAAGGCTGTTTATAGGAAACATTATTGAGTTTAATAGCATTTTAAATGCCAGACTCAGTGGGTGAAAGGTTAAAAGTGACAATGTGCTAAAACACTAATGCAAAGGGAGAGCACTAGATCATGTAGAAGGGGCCATCTCTCTCTCTCTCTCTCTCTCTCTCTCTCTCTCTCTCTCTCTCTCTCTCTCTCACACACACACACACACACACACATACACACACACACACGGCTTCACTGAACTTTTAACTAAAACAGGCCTTCCAGCACAAAGGCAGTAACACTGAGCATGCTTGTACAGCCATAACGCTGTGTTCTATTAGGAGCGCGTGTGCATCTGAGCTCTTGCTACAGGAGAGCAAGGATGCCCTGAAACAGCGGCTTTCAGCAAACTCCAGGCCCAGGCAGTTGCAGGGCAGCTGGGTGACCTAAGGCAAGTGTTGTACTTCTCTGGACCTGTTTTTTCATCCATTACCAACAACTACAATCACAGCAGTTAACGTTATCAAGGGCTCACACGGTGCCGGCACGGCTCTGAGTGCTTTATATAAACTGTCCCATGTAGCTCTCACAGTGACCCTACACAGTAGGTACCAACATCCCTATTACAGATACATGAGAAGGAAAAAGCCAACTGGAGTGGTCAGAATGGATGCCTGATGGACTTTTATAAAATGCCGTGGGATGCGGGACAAATTGTTAAAAATCGGGACTGTCCCGCCAAAAGTGGGATGTCTGGTCACCTTATTTAAAGGGCCTCTTCAGCCTCAGCTGCAAAAGGCTCTCATTCCATTTATTTGTCAACATCTAACACACAGCCTTCCTCAAGAGTTTAACCGGTTACTGCTTCACCTTGTTAAGATGAGGTCTGGTATCGCCTACGTCTGACAGACCAAGAAAGCAAGTCAACCAACTGCCTGTGTTAACACCAGCCTGCCAGCCATGGACACTGCGCACACCCAGGGTTCCAATGCCCCATCTGTTCTCTCTCCGCTGCAAGGCGATACCTGGGCACCCAAGAGAAGAGATAAGAATGGCGATGAAGGCAGTCTCATCGCTTTCCTTTGAGATCGTATCCAATCCTTTGGTTTGGTTTATTCTGTTTATTTCCTGGCAGGCACAGCCACGAGCTGGCACTTGGGAAGGGCTGTGTTGGCAGACCAGCCACCCAGAACAGAGTAGCATAAAAGTTCAGTGTGTGTGTGTGTGTGTGAGAGAGAGAGAGAGAGAGAGAGAGAGAGAGAGAGAGAGAGAGAGAGAGAGAGAGAGACAGAGAGAGAGAGAGACAGAGAGGCTCTCACAGAAGCAGCTCTGCTCCAAGCCGTGGCTGTCCCATGGACGGGGCCTAATGGCTGGGACACGGAGTAGCGTGTGGCCGGACCAGACCCCCTGACCAACAGCGAGGACGTCCGTTTCCTTCCTCCTCAGAAGCCCATTGAAGGCTCCTCTCCTCTCAGGAAGCCAAGCAGTCTCGACTCCAGCTTCCCCCAAATTGATTTTGCATCTTTCTGCTGAGGTGGTGGATAGGAAAATTTCAGTCAGACAGGAAAACATTTGAAAGCTACGCCCAGTTGGTGGGGAAGAGGCTGTGTGTGTGTGTGTGTGTGTGTGTGTGTGTTTTAATAGAAGAGTCTTTGAGCCCTTCTTTCCTGGCGTGTTTGCTCCCTGAGTTCTGGCTTCACAGGAAGCCCAGGCAGCAGTCCACTCATCACCTGCACCAGCGCGTCAATGGCAGGGACTTGGTGTACGTGGTTTGCAGCCTGTCTGTCACCAAACAAAAGGCAGATACAGCTGAAACAAAAATGCTTTTCACCCTTACTTTCTGAAATTCTCTGTTGGGGATGACCAGAAGCTGCTGGGAGGGCCGTGCGCCTGAGACCAGGGGGCTGAGTGCAGACAGTACCTGTCTGTGTGGCTTTTAGCAATGCCTGGAGATTCTGGTTTCCTCACTTGAAAACCTGCCTTGCTATAAGAATTACCAAAGCTAAACACACACACACACACACAAACACGCGTGCACAACAGATTCTCTACAAAATGTTCTCAATGCTGAATAGTCTCGCTATTAATGCCACGACCACCGTTTTACATTAGATTAAAAAGGGACAACATGTATTTATGAGAAAGACCCGTAATCAGAGTAGCCACAATAAAATATTACTTGCTGTATTATATTTATCGGTCCCAAAGTCTAAACTTTATATTGACATAAAGAGAAATTTAGAAAGAGCCACTTACAGAGTTTTGCACATCTCTGAACTTGGGCTTTAAAGATACATCTGAAGATTCAACTTGCAATGCTGTTCATCCCAATCTGGGACGTAGATGAGGTACCGACAACCAAGAGGTGGCCTAGGAACGGCCCTTCCCTACTTCATATACACCCACAACTTAAATATTTCTCTCTTATTGATGTTTCTATTTCTCTCTCCCTCCCCCTTTTTCTCTCTTAAAAAGATCAATAAAAACCTATTTAAATATAAATATATATATATATATATACATACATATACATATATACATACATATACACACACATATATATATATGATACACACACACACACACACACACACACACACACATTCTCGTCTTATCTAAAAAAAGAGCCCTGGATCAATATATCCAGTACCCTTACTTGACTATATACTTCATTCTTCTTCACCTCCTCCCAATAGCTTTCCCCTTATTTATAGCACAGCACACTCATAAACCAGTCCTCATGGAAGCTAAAAATGAAATAAAAATGAAGAAGTGCTCACAGAAAATAACCGTTAAGACTATTAATGTTTTTAAAATGTATTTCTCCTGTACCACATGGCAAAGTTCAGAGTACTGGTTGCTTTGTGGATCTTCATAAAACACACACATTGATCAAGACAAATTATTTTCACTTTTGGTCAAAAGCCACCTGTTCATATGCATTATCTTAACAATAAAAATCAGCCCTAGCCAGCTTGCTCAGTGGTTAGAGTGTAGGCCCTGGGACTGAAGGGTTGTGTGTTCGATTCCAGTCAAGGACACATACCTCCATTGCAGGCTCATCTCTGCCCCAGTTGGGCTGTGTGAGAGGCAACAAATCAATGTGTCTCTCTTGCACTAAAGTTTTCTGTCTCTCCCCCTCCCTTGATTTCTCTCTCTAAAAATCAATTGGAGCCCTAGCCAGTTTGGCTCACTGGATAGAATGTCAGCTTTCGAACCAAAGTGTCCTGGGTTCGATTTCAGTCAAGGGCACGTACCTGGGTTGCAGGCTCCTCCCCGGCCCAAGCCCTGGTAAGGGCGTGTGCAGGAGGCAGCCAATCCATGTTTCTCTCATATTGATATTTCTGTCTTTCCCTTTCTCTTCCACTTTCTCTAAAAATCAATGGAAAAATATCCTCAGGTGAGGAATAATAAAGAAAATTAATGGGGAAAAGTATGTGAGGATTAACAAAACAAATTAATAATTATAATAATAATAATAATAATAAATGGGAAAAAAGGGTTTCAGAATGTAGAGTTTTAGTTTGCAAGTGGTTTCTGGAGAGTTAAGATTAGATAACATTTTAGACTTGATTTCAGAAAAGGAACCATTGCACCAATACATCACAGTCATCCTGGCTGCTGTTTTTAAAGCTGCTTTAGCTCCATAAGGCAGGAAACAAAAAGCGAGGGGGACTTCGTTATCATGGCTGTCACTAATCACTGGCTGTGGGCAAGAGTGGGTGCCGGGGCCCCAAGGAGCTCAGCATGTCCTGGTACTTGGGGAAATGAAAGGGTTATTCAGGGGTTCAGAAGACCCAGGAAAGCTGGACCAAGCAGGGTGCGTTTGCCTAAATTTGCCTGTTTACACTTAGGGAGAGAAAGAGTAGGCAGACAGTGATCTACTGCAACCGCTTTTAATTATTCTCTACCATCTGGGATGTTTCCTACTCAAAAACATCAGCATGCCAATGCCCACGTTTGGACTGAAGAACCAGGCATGTGGATTAGAGCTTGCTACAAAAACGAACTTTGAGTTCAAAGAGTCAGAGCAAAGCAACGCCGCCTCTGGAGGCCATAAACCAGGCCTGTTTGCACAGGGAGCCCTCAGATCCTCTGGTGTTTGTGTCAGGTCCTAACCCAAGTGTCCACCTCCGCCCTTATTTAAACTGCGCAAACAGGGCTGGAAGGCAAATAAACGAGTTTTGAAAATACGCCATTCTGTAGGAAGTTTAGATGTGTGATCTCTGTTGGCCCCCTTTCTGCACACCCTTACTCCGCTAAAGGGTGTTAATGAAAGAGATTGGGCGATGGGTCCCAGAGATCGCCACCGCGGTGCCATCCTCATACCACCCAGAGCCCTCCTCCTCCACACACAGCAGGAAGGTGGGGTCAGGCCCAGGGACTCTGCCACGTGCATCTTGATTCTGACTCTCCTTTATTTCCTACCACCTTGCGTCACCCAATGCATACTGCTCCTAGGGGCCAGGCTGGCACCCGGCACAAGCTAGGTGAGTCCACAAAGACCTGCCAAGGACCACCTGCATGAGGGCGCCTGATAAGCAGGACTTAATGACGACAATTCAGTTCCACTGACTTAAACCAAGGCCAGGAAGGTTAATGAAAAACATCCAGCACTCAGATACCCCTGTTTGTCAGCAAATACTATTCACAAGGGAATGTTTTGAACCGTCTTCAAAGTGGAGAAGGAAAACAACAGCATAAAAGGCAAGAGTTGCCACAAAAAATGTGCTACAGATAAACAGAAAATACAGCTCTAGCCCCAAAGGCACGACCTGAGATGAACACAATCCACACTCTGCCACAAACCAGTCCCCCCATGCCCCTAAAGCCAATCAACAGTCCAGTCAAATCAGTCAAATGTCTGATTTGTTAAATGCTTTATGCCAAGACATCTCTCTCTCTCTCTCTCTCTCTCTCTCTCTCTCTCTCACGCACGCACAAAGAGAGAGACAGAGAGACAGAGAAACAGAGAGATGGCAATATAAATTACTACAGAATTTCACTTTACTAATTGACAGTGGTATTTCAAACACCATGTGAACATGCATGGTGCTTTTGTCAGCCTCTCAGCACTCCAGGAGGCTGGATGTGGCCTCACACAGGGGAAATGCAGCCCGGGAAGAAAACCAAACATCAGAGGAGGGGCTAGACCTCAGTCTGACCTCACAGGCTGGTTCTCTGAGGGTCTCCAGAGTGTGCAGGCACCCTCACCAGAGGCTCAACATGCAACAACCCACTTCCTGATGAATCTGGGCCTTGGAGCCAGGTGTCCTCCACCCCGGGCCTGCTGAACTAGAGGAACTGCCTGGGACACCAGTGATATTAGGCTGCGGCTATGAAGCACAGATCATCTTTATGCCGAAGAATGGGAGGACACACGTAAACACATGCAGAGGAGGAGGGAAAGAGGAAAGGCTCTCCCTGCCAAAGCCTTGTAGAGGGAGCATGGATCTGTTCCTTTCACTGTGCGGCCACTGCTCTGTCCCCTACTGGACATGCACGGAGGCAGGAACTAAGGCCCGGGGCTGCAGAGGGTAGATTAAAGCACTATGCTCAAGTCCTGTCTCTGCCACCTTCCCCGACTGCCCTGGAAGAGACTACAGAACCACCTTCCTAAAACTCCAGAGACCCTGCTCCACAGTCCTGCATAACACCCTAGTGCCTGGGAGAGAAGCAGGACCCCTGCCTGGCATCCCGGGACGCCGCAGGTACCCAGCCATGCTCTCCAAGCTCTGCCCCCTCGACTCCCAGGCACAGAAATGCCTCTACCCTTCCACTCCAAACATTATCCCAGGCAAGAAAGGCACCACAACACGTCAGAGCCAGTCAGTCAAGCCAATGAGCAAACTGTCATTACTAGAGAGTACTTGTAGGCAGCTCAGAAGACCAGAGGGATCTCCTTGAACGAAACAAGGATGGAGTCTTCCCTCCCAGCCACCACAAGGAGGTTCTGCCTGATCTGTGTCCCACAGAGACAGACAGGGCAAAAGCGGGCAGGAAGGGAGCTGCTTGCACCAAGGTAAGAAGTAGGAGAAACATGACTCCCAGGGAAAAGGAATGGTCTGTGTGTGTGAAAGGTGATGAGGCCAGAAAGCTGCCAGGAGCCAGGTCTATGAAGCGCCCTTTATGGCAGGCATAAAAATTGGACTTGATCCTACAGGAGGGAGGTGGCCACTCACGACTTTAGGCAGGACTAGCATGAGGGTTCCACCGCAGAGCTCGTTCTGCGACGGGTGTAGCGGATGGGCTGGGGAAGGAGAGGAGAGTGGGGCCGCGTGCAGACCCGTTAGGAAGGAGGCTGCTGCAAAAAGGCATAACCAGGCCTGGACGGAGGCAAAGGCAGCAACAGCACAGGACAGCACTGGGCGGGACTCGGCAGACCCAGTGGCACAGCCGATGAAGGTGAGGGGTGGTCCAAGGCGGTGCTTGGCCTTGTTCAGGAAGCAGATGTACAAGCACACAAGGGAAATACAATGTGCTGGGTGCCGTGATGGCTACCAGGGAGTGGTGTGGATGGTACGGTCATCAACCCGAGAAAGAAAAGACCAGCAGCCCAGGGCCTGGGAGGGGGTTTGGAGGGAGAGAAGACTGAAAAGGAGCAGAGTCCCCCCAGGCAGCCAGGGGAAGAGCACTCCAGGAAGGGCCAGCCAACCTGGGACCAGCACGAGGGCTGCACAGGCGCAGTGGTCTTAAGATTATTTTTTCCGATGGGTCCCACATGGCTGGAAGGGTGCTTAGCACACAGCTGGGCCTCAGTAAGTATTTGTGGAATGAATGACGGTATTGAAGAGTCCACCAGATTCAGGAACCAAAGGTCCCTGGGTACCTTGCTGAGTAAACACTGGATGGAAAGGAGAAAGCAGAAGCTGGTGGACATGGCAGAGTGGAGACCGAGGACAGGAATGCTGCTTTGGGAGGCCGAGTTCTTGAGGGGGTGGGAGGTGAGGGAGAAAAATGGTTGGGTATAAAGGAACTTAAGAGGGGAACCAGAGAGAAATACAGCAAGTCAAGGGGTATCCGGGACCACAGAAAGTGAGATCCAGGACCACAGGAGGGGAGTGCCCGGGGGAAGGGGACACACTGGCCCTGGCAGCTCCCTGTAGGGCACCCTGCCTCCCGCTCCACAAAGTTTCTGCTCCCTCCGACGTTCTGACACGTGTCCAGATACAGAGAAGATGCTCTATTCATCCCTCTGGAATTCATGTGATTCTGAGGAGGAAAACAGGAAGTTGAAGAGGAAAAGGAAGGACTTGGGGGGAGAGAGGCAAAAAACAAAATTAACATCCTCCCTGCCCCTCTTATATTTGAAACAGGGCTAGGAAATGTTTCTGTTATCTGTTGAACGGATTCTTCTGAACCAGTGCCACCACACTGCCACCCTCAGCACGACTTTATCCCCCATTCCCGTCCCAAGAGGGACTGACAAGAGGATGGCTATTCTGCAGGTTCCAAGGCGTGACGCTGTCTGAGTGCCAGCCAGGTCACCAGAAGACCGCCAGCTTCCTGTCAGTCTATCAGCCCTTCCTGTCTCTGGTCGAACTGATGGGGTTCAGAATCAGAACCTGCAGACACACAGATAAGCACCTGGCCACGGGCCAGGGTGCACGGGTAAAGCCTGCAGTGACTGCCATCGAGCCACAGGGGTGGCACCACGGTTCCCTCTGGGATCTCACAGTGGCCACACAGGATTTCAAACTGACGTGTCAAGGAAAGCATTATGTTTGTGTGTATTTGTGGGTGGGTCTGTGTGTGTGCACACGTGTGTGTGCATGCACATGTGTGGATGGGAGTGCACAAAGCTGGCTGGTAAGACACTTTCACACCCCAGAAACATGTCTTCATTTTGCACTGTCTCTGGAAAAGCAATTTTTAAAATATATAAAAATAAATTCTTTAGTCACAAAACAGTTACTGAGCACGTGCTCTGGGCAAGGCACAATGCTATAGGATATGCCCAAAATTATAAGATCCACTTCCTTCCCTCAAAGGCTCAGACACCAAATTCAGGAGCTAAGCCGTCCACGCAGTCCAGCTTCCTTGTTTCAGAAGCGATAAACTAACATCCTTTATTGAACACTGACTGCGAGCCAGGTAAGGCTGAGGCACTTCACATGATTAACTCATGGGACCCCAATGACCCTGTAAGGAACAACTAATGTGAGCGATCTTATTAACTGCCAGGCACCCTGCTAACCACCAAATAAGATGACCTGTTTAACCTCCAACTCTAGAAGCAACTACTACTGCTATTTACTGACTCCTACCGTGTGCCAGGAATTGCTTTAAATATTGCAACTACCTCATTGAATCCTTCCAGAGGCCCATCGTACAGAACAAGTGAGGTTCAGAAAGCTTAAGACACTTGCCCAGAGGCACACAGCTAAAGGGCCTACCTCACAACCCAGTGGGGCCCATGAAATCATGTGGTCTGGGGTTTGCCAAGCCAACGGCAGGCGGAACTCGAAATTCAATAAATTTGGGAGCTTCTTCCATAGCAATGTAAATTTATATTAAGTGAATTATATATATTAAGCGAATGCTATAAATATCCAAATGGCCCTTGGCCGAAAAAAGGTTCCCCACCCCTGATAAGGGAAAAGAAGTCAGCGCGCCCCTCGCTAAAAAATCAGATATTGCATGTTTTAAAAGTTCTCTCGGCACACAGGTTGAAAATCCCTGGTCTAGCTTAATGGAAGTCACGGCATCTTCGGGGGACCATCCACTGTGTGGGCCAACTTTAGATCCCAGCTGTCGCCCTTTGTTTCAAACGTGCTAGACTAAAAGGAGAAGAGGAAACCAAATCCAGCCTTCAGACCCCTTAAAGCTTTTATTCATTCATCCATTCATTCGATTGTTCTAAAAGCTACTGGGCCCCAAAGTCAACTGTCTTTGTCTCCTGTGCTCATGCAGATGTCCTCAATTCCGGCGTAGTGTGCATTTCAAACCTGCTCCCAAAACGATGGGAGCCCAGATAAAGCAACAATCGCTTCCTGCGAACATAAGGGGCAATTCTGTTATTGCTAAGTGCCATAGAAATTCAAAGTTTTTGTAACTAGCCACAAACCTCTAAAAGCTGTCCCATATTTAATAACTTACTAATTAAATTTTATCAGTTACCCACTGGACAAGTCAGTCTCCGCTCCTTCAAGAGAAACTGTCAAGAAAGTAATTTCCTGTTGGATACAGACTTTCAAAGACTAGTGGTGATTAGAGTCCCATTAATGCCACACTAAAAACCGGCGTGGTCCCTGAGGGCTGAGTGTGCAAAGCACTAGGGTAGGAGAAGGAAATGGGTTTAAGTGGTACTTGAGTAGGATGTGAACTAGCCCCAAAGGATGGGAGTGGAGGCATTGAACATGCTGTCACTTTTAAGAATCCAGGGTGATCCTTATCTCACCAGAGATCCAGGCAGTAAGTAACTTAAAGCAGCTGTGCTATACTATTTGGCTTATTGCAATCAGAAAATATCTGTCTAAAAAGCCAGAGTTTGTAGAATATCAGAAGCACCACTCTCACCGTGCCACGCTTTCCGATGGCCTGTGGGTGTGAATGAGGCAGGATTCAAAGAGGAGAGAGAACAGAAGCTATAAGGCTCAATAACTCTCTCTAAGGCTGGATAACTGAGCTGGATAACTCTCCGCTTGACCCTCCAAGCCCATTCTCTGCCCAGCTATGTGTCCCAGAGCACAGAGTGGATGACCTTTACGGATGTCCTTCATGGAGTGCATCAATGGGCTTCCTGACCCTGGCCCCACCTGAATCCGATGGCGGTTAGACAGAAGAGGAGGGTGTTCTCACCGGCGCCGCCCTGCTGGGCAGATGTGGCAGGGACTGGATCCTACCGAGGGTCCTCTCCTCTCCTCAGGCTGCAGCTCGCTTGCATTATCTCACCTGTCATCTTCTCTCCCTCACCCTCTCTCTCCAGGACCTCTTAAGAAGTTCTTTACCTATTCCATCCCCATCCCTTCAAGGCTTCGGGCTATTGCCCCAGTTTTGGAAGAGGTGGGGTGTTCTACCACCCCGAGTCTGTTTCCTCTGCTCCTGTCTCCACCCCTGTTAACACTGCCTTCAGTAGCCTTTCCTGAATGACCCCATCTGTTTCTTGTGGGACCCTGACTCATGCCGTTGTGCTCCTCAAATAAAAAGGCTTCATACTACCACCGCCTAAAAATAATTATCCTGGTCTCTACAACTACTGGTGACAGGCCACTCCAAGATGGCAAAGTCCTCCCCTACATTCTGGGGAACCGGTGGGAGGCGGACAGACAGCTACTTCCTAAGGGCCCGCTAAGTTCCAATGACCCAGGGTGCTGACAACTAGGGTCAGAACAAGCTTGCTTGGTGCAGGACACCCTGGGACTGGCTTCTCACAGACTCGGACCAAGACAAGCCCCCACTATGGGCTAGTGACCACCTGTCCCCGGGTCACAGGAGCCTCTGCTAGGACGGAGTTGGGAGACATAGACCCTTGAGGACACCAGGGACCCGAGGCTGCAGGAATGAATCCCAGGCGTGGCCTCCTGAACATCCAGCCAGCTTTTAGTTCTGATTTTGAAAGAGCAATCCCCACTGTGAATGGGGCCTAACTTTATACGGATAAATAATGCTTTTAAATAACATCTCATCTATTCTAGTGAGGCGAAAGGTCCTTGTTCTGTGTGCCCGAAGCGCTGCAGAAAGGGTTATTTGGGTGGAAGGGATGAGCCAGGGAGTCCCTCGCCCAGGACTCCTGGGACACAAAGGGGTTCTTTTTACCTCCTATTTTTTCAGGATGGAGCAGGAATTGGAATGAGGGTGGGCATGAGGGGGAGAGGGAGAGAGGGAGGGGCAGAGTCCAAAAACAAACGGGCCACTTATCTCTGGGATGTCTTTCTACCTTTCCCTACAGCTGAGGAGCCTGGGGGCGGGTTGTCTGCCAAGCCTCCCCGTGTAAACACTCCGGCACCAGCTGGGGTTTGGAATCTGCTGAGTCTCTGCCAGCTGGGGACCTGGAGATGGGTCAGATTAAAGGCATGCATAATGAGGGAGGGGGCAGGAGACAGGCTGTATTTACCCAGAGGGGGGGGTCTGCAGGGGTCAGCAAGGCTCTGGCCTCTGCAAGTGGAAAAATGTGAAGGGAAGAGGAAAGAGCTTCGGTGTGCCCAAGCACCATGCCCCACCCAAATGGCCCAAGGCTGTTAAGCTCATTTATTTTTTTTCCTTTTAAAAAACGGACTTCTTTGTCCCTGTCTCCATCCCCCTGCACTCCCACCCCCGCGTCCCCTGAAGCAATTACACACAGCCCTTTGAAAGGTTCGCAGCTGGCTGCTCGAGGAGGCTCAGCGTGATCAGACGGCGCGGACACTCAATCCTCTGCAATCCCAATTTGGGAACGTTAACACGGAAACCCAAGCCACGTGCTGACAAGCAGGCCCTGGGCCACGCTCAGCCCCAGACGGAGGCCAAGGGCGGGGAGAGCACAGATAGCCAGCCGTCCCAGGCAGCCATCCTGGCCTCCCGCCCTACAGACAGACGTCAGGCTCCCCAGGCAAAGCCCAGCGGGTAAGGATGCAGAGGAGACAGCGCACTGGACAAGACCACCAACCATCAGGCCCCCCTGCAGAGGGCACAGGGACAGGATTGGGATGGGAGGGGGGTGGGGGACAAGAACAGAATAAAGTCAAAAGTCCTGAAGGGCACTGGGGGGCCACACCTGCCAGGAAAGCCACCTGGAGCCCTATGGAAGCACCTGCAGTATCTGAACCCCAGGTGCTATATATACTACTGAGAAGAGGAAGCAGGCAGTGCTGAGGAGCAAATGGAGAAAAGCACTGGTGGGGGCAGGAGGCCTGACCGCGGGCAGCTCAGCCACAGACCAGATGCGGAGCCTCGGCCTCCTGCCGTCTCTGTCACCAGGCCTCACCTTTTCAGAGGGTCTTCTCAAGTCCCTTTGCCCCCATGAGTCTTCCACACGCTTCCAGGACAGGGATTCACCTACAGGAGCAGGGTTCAAGTCTGGCCCTTCTCACCTCTTAGAAATCCCTGCCACAATGGGTGTGTATTTCCGTGAGACTCAAATCTATTCTTACTCATGTCTTTGTCCTGGTGGTCAGTCCTGCAACTTCACCTAGATAGCACATCATCAACTCCCATTCCACATGCCCAAAATCACTTCGTATCATTTAAAAAAATTACATTTGGGGGGTAACACTAGGTAATCCTCCTATCCTATCCTATCCTATCCTACATAATAAAAGGCTAATATGTAAATTGACCGAATGATAGAATGACCAGTGGCTATGATGTGCACTGACCACCAGGGGGCAGACGCTCAGCGCAGGAGCTGGCCCCTGTGGTCAATGCACTCCCACAGGAGGAGCGCAGCTCGGCCAGAAGATGGGCTCACAGCTGGCAAGCACAGCGGCGGTGGCAGGAGCCTCCCCCATCTCCACGGCAGCACCAAGGATGTCTGACTGACTGCTTAGGCCCATTCCCCGTGGGGAGCAGGCCTAAGCCATCAGTCGGACATCCCCCAAGGGCACCTGGACTGTGAGAGGGCACAGGATGAGCTGAGGGACTCCTCCCTCCCCCACCTTGCTGAGTACACGAATTCCGTGCACCAGGACCTCAGTATCATTATATAAGCAAACCTTGTGTCTTTATTCCAAAAACTGAGGCCAGGAGACATCTCTATTTTTGCACATGTCCTAGTCTGCAGTCAAGAACTCCCCACCTTCCTGTATAGCCACCTGTTAGCTTTTTCCTTTATTATGCTACTAAAGCCATTATTTAGTACCATTATAGAGCTTCACACCATTGTCTCTCAGCAGCCCATGAAGAGGCTTCTAGCTAGATTCACTGCCTCGGAAGTCAACTCTCCTTCCTCCCCTCCAACCATCCTAGACAAGATAGCCAGGTTATTGGTAAAATAAGCAGACACCCCCTTAATAAATCCACACTGCTTATAGTATACTCTCTCTTTAATCTGACATTACTGAACCTCCACCCTCTCCACCCATGATTATCACAACTCCCAAAGAAACTCAGTACCACAGCCCGGATGTTCTAAAGGATATTCTAGAATATTATCCCATGAAACACTCTCCAAGGTCAACAAATACGCTTGGTGACATACATCACTACCACATTAAAGACTCTGACAAGCCCTGCAGCAAAGAAACCTATTTCCCAAGCAGATAGCCCAAAAACTTTTGTAGCATTTCATCTATTAACTACTTCCTTAGAACTTCTGAACGCCTTTCCTTGCCTGGAGCAACAGCCCTCTGTCCTGCCTTCACTTGTGTCTCCAACTTGACTTTCCCTCAAAGACCAGCTCTGACCTTACTCCTCTGGAAGCCTTCTCCCCCATCCCATCCTCTGCACTCATGCTGCTTCCTTCCCTCACAGCTGAAGCACCAACTATCTGTACCTCCTCGCTGAGAGGCAGAATACCATGGCCAAGAGCCTAGATTTTTAATTCAGAAAGACCTGTGTTAAAATCCCAATTCTACCCTCATTAAATCTGACATGGAGTTGTTGGGCTTGCTCGGTATAGAGACAGATAACAGCCTATTAAAAAAAAAAAAAAAAAAAGCTGTTGAGAAAGAACCAAAGAGACTGCCCACCTACACTGCACAAAATCCAGTTTCAGGGGATATTATTTTATGTGAAAATCCTATGGACTTTTATAAATATTGTTTCTAACACAATTCTATATTTGTAAAATAATTTATAATGTGAACTGAGACAAAAAATTTTCCCTAGGAAAGTACACTCACACGTGCTGAGAATCTCATGAAATAAACTAAAATGGGATGACTTCTGGGGGGGGGGGGGGGGGAAAGCTGTTGAGGGGATTAGAAGGCCAAGTCTAGCACAAGGCCTGCACATCCCAGTACTCAGTAAGTAACAATTAGTCGTTTTTCTTATTTTTAACCTTGGCTTTGTCACATATCGTTTCCTGTGTATCTTCTAGGTGGGAAGCCACTGGAGGCCCCACTGTCCCATCCCTCCCCTCTCCACCTACATCAATCCAGGAGCAACAGCTTCACCTCCCACCAGGCAGCCGGCAAATGCCCAGCCTGGGCAGGACCGAGAGCCACCTGCCCCACTCATCAGCCCTGAGCAACAGGCTGTCGGTCCCGAGACGATTCACGGCAGTCAAGTCCCATAACTTCACAGAAGTTTCCCAATGTCACGAGCCTGCCCTGTTCCTCCCGCTCCCCCCGCCCCCTCCTGCGTACTGCAGCCCTGGAAGGGCAGGGAGGCCCCGTGGAGTCCCAAGGGAGCAGGTCTCACCCAAACGCGGGCTGGGTGGCCCCTTTCCACAGCCCCACAACGGGGCAACAACGGGCTGCTGTGTCAGGACTGACACTTGACATTTCCAGCTGCTGTTTCTAAAGCTTACATTTTTACCACAGGGCATTTCATGCATGTGACTTCTTCAGTTTCTATCTGGAACTGAGAAGTTTCGTTTCCACTTCAAGTCAATCCTGACTTGCGTTTTTCTTGATGCTTTTTTGTATATAGCCTTCTCTGGTTTAAAATATACCCATTTCACCCTGAGAGCTACATTCTTCAAAAGGCTTCTGAAATGCTTTTATGTGCTGTAGGTGGGAGTGCCATCTCTAGCACCAAGGGCGAGGACTTACCTCACCAGAATCTCCTGGAGGCTCTGCCGCACCCCCTCCTCCTGCTCCTGTGTCCTCTCTCCCTCTCTGCTGCATCCCAGCTCCACTCCATGTTCCAGCTTTTCCCCCTCACTCCTCCACCTCTCCTGCTCTGCAAACAGCCTGTCACTACCCCAACCTTCCCTCTTTCCATTTCCAAATGAAAACAGCTTTAACATGCCTTTTCTGATCATCAAAATGCTGTACATTTGATTGAATACAACACACACACACACACACACACACACACGCATGATAAATGCATGGAGAAAAAAATTATTTGAAATTCTACCATAGAGAAAAGCACTTATTTATATGTTGATGATTATCCTCAGAGATACCTTTTTATAAAAAAACAAAGCAGCCGAAAATGGTTTGGCTCAGTGGTAGAGCATCAGCCTGCGAACTGAAAGGTCCTGGGTTCCATTCCAGTCGAGGGCATGTACCTTGGTTGCGGGTGCATCCCTGGTGGGGGGTGTGCAAGAGGCAGCTGGTCGATGTTTCTCTCTCATCGACATTCTAGCTCTCTATCTCTCTCCTTCCTCTCTGTAAAAAATCTATAATATATATATATATATATATATATTTTTTAAAGCAAATCCAAACTTTTACAGAAAAAGGCCATTCTGTAATATGCTTTAAAAAAAACAAACAAAAAAAACCTACAACCATATGATTTGGACGTCATCTATGACAGTGCATATGGAATTATGTCTCCACTTTAAATTGACCTAAAAAAATTCTCTAACAGTAGGCATTTAGGAACAACCTCATCCTTTTAAAATACTAGCATCTCAAAGTATTTGGATGTAATATTGAGTGGGGAGGAAAAACAGAATTTGATCTGTGCATTGTTATTACAATCATGAAAAACCATAACAAGCGGGCATAAGAACAGAGCAGACATTAAACCAGTGCTAAGTGGAAGAGCCTGAAAGAAGTCTATTTATAAAAGTGGTGTTCAAACAGCAAAGGAAGTCCTTCAACAAAAAAATAACCTGCAAAATGCAAAAATCCCCATTATTTAAAAAAATGCAATGACAGTGAGGTCAGGGTGAAACATTTCAAGCAGTTGATCTTCACTTATTTTAATGTCTTTGTTTTCTTCCAAGTGGGGAAGGAAGACAGCAGTACCAAAGCCATTTGATCTTTGAGACAGGGAACCGGTGAGAGTCACCTGAGGGTGGGCATTCATGGGGAGAACCGTGGGCGGGGTTCAGGCTCGGAGCTCACCAAGGAGACGCTTTCAGGAAATTAACTCAACCTGCACTTTACGTGTGGCCCAGACACAATGTGTGAGTGTAAAAGGTGTACCTGGTGCAAGATGGATATACAGACTCCACAGAACTATAGCATGAAAATGAGAGGCACAGAAAAAATGGCAGCCCAATGATGGCTGCAATAGTCATGCAATTAACTCATTAACATTCATGAGTAACTAGCATTGATGGAGTCCTCCAGGATGCCAAGCTCTGTGGAAAGTCATGTTACATGCATTATCACTGGATCCTTCCAAAAACGCAATGAAAAAGGCACAAATATTTTCATTCCCATTTTGCTGAGCAAAAAACTTGTTTATCTAGTAAGGATCAGTTATTAGTAAGGATCTCTAAGATATATATCTGCAATCAGGCAATCTGAATTCCAAGCCTGCTTCCAGCCTGTACGCACTTTCCGGGAATTATAAACCCAGCACACTCTGGCACCGGGAGATGGAGAATCAGGGTACACATCCAGATGACTAAGGCCTCAAGTCTGCCGTCTGTTTTTCAGGAGAAAGAGAGCCTGCGAGTTACTCGTCATAATAAACCGTCTTCTCTATAAGGAGCTCCATGTACCACACGGGAATGCCACGCTGTCTTTCACTTTCGAGAGGTCTCCATGGAAATGCAGAAAATCGAGTGCGACAGGGAACCAGTCCTCTCCAATCTGTTTAGTTTTACACATGCCCCTCGTCTGGGACTTCGGCCACGTCACCATGGTCATTTTTTTTTAGAAGTAAAACGGACCAAAGTCACTTAGGAAGAATCACAGAAGGCGGGCATTCCTGGAGGAAGCTGAGTCTGCAGGCTCAAGGACAGTATATTTAGCTTAAACATGACGAGTGGAAGGTCTAGGATACTATATTTGGGCAAACGGCTGATTTGGGGTTTGGCGAAGTCCTGGGTTTGGCAGCAGCGCCCGTTTCCCACCCTGCCCCCGCCCCAGGCCACGTGGACGCGGCTACAGAGCTTGGCTCTCACATGGGCAAAATCCAGACTTCTCCCTGGGCTGGAGAGCAGAGGTGGCACAGCTACTCCAGGGAGTGACAGGGTGAGGAACCAGCAGCAAGAAGCCAAAAGAGGAGCCCCACATGGGAGGTGATGGTGTCCCATCCGGAGGGCAGAAGTCCCCCCCGTAAAGGGCACCTCACAACTCAGGCCACACTGATGTGTAACCACTGATTTTCTTTTTCTTTTTTCTTTTAATATATTTTATTGATTTTTTACAGGAAAGGAGAGGGATAGAGAGAAACATCGATGAGAGAGGATCATCAATCAGCTGCCTCTTGCACACCCCCTTACTGGGGATATGCCCATAACCAAGGTACATGCCCTAGACCGGAATTGAACCCAGGACCTTTCAGTCCACAGGCTGACACTCTATCTACTGAGCCAAACCGGTTTTGGCACCACTGATTTTCTTATCCATCTTCCCTGTCAGCCTGAGCAGGGAGCATACATTAATCATCTCCAGGTCCCATGGAAGAGGTGTTCAATAAATGTTTACGGAATGAATTTTAAAAAGTTCTGGAGATTGATCGCAGGAATAATGTGGATGTACTTGATAGTACTGAACTGTACACTTAAAAAATGATTAAGACATTAAATTTTATGTTATGCATATTTTGGTACCCTCAAAAAAACAGCACATATTACAGGAGGGGGGAGGTGGTGACACTTGGAAATTTCTAAGGTTCACTACGTGAAATTTGGTGAAGTATGGGTTGAGTAATTTGCATGCTGTGGAAGCCCAGCTGGTCTGGCTCAGTGGTTGAGTATATCGGCCCATGAACCAAGAGGTCATTGGTTTGATTCCTGGTCAGGGCACATGCCGGGATTTCAGGCTTAATCCTCAGCAGGGGGTGTGTGCAGGAGGCAGCCTATCCATGATGTTTCTCTCTCATTGATATTTCTATTTCTCTATCCCTCTCCCTTCCCCTCTCTCTAAAGATCAATGAAATCCTATTTTAAAAAGGGGGGGGGGGCTGAATTATGAACTGTTGTTATCAAAAGAGAACCATGACTCACTGAGAGAAGTCATAGAGATGGTGAATACGATAGTAGGTTTTTCCAGGTAGAACTTAGCAAAACGACTTCCAGAAAGTCTACTCTTCCAGGAAGAGCCAGAAAAATGTGTAGATGGTTAGACACGAGGTCCCAAATCCACCCAGGAAACTCCACTCAATAGATCCAACAAGTACAACCTCCCTCACGGTCTTCCAACCTGAGCCTTAGGGGCTCACACGCTTACACTCTTAGCTACTCGGGAGACAGGCAGCTGTTCGGGAACCCACCTTCACTCGCACCTCCTTATATAAGCACTGAGGTTGCATTTCACAAAGAGAGAGAGGGTCAGATAAATCTGAGAAACACTGGACACTGTCCTGGTAAATGTATGTGATCTTCAAGAAAGGGGGTGTGGGAGGAATTTCACATACCGCTCTGACCTGGAGCTTCCCAACCTCCCATCACTGCCCCCGGGATGACCATCGCCTGGAACTCAGGTCAGGAAACAGTGTAACGGACATGACGAATTACTTAGAATATCCTGAGTTCAGATTCTGGCTCCCCAATTTACTAGTGGTGTGATCTCGGGCAAGATACTTGAATTCTTCAGGCCTTAGTCTTCCTCCCATTAAAATGGAGTATAGGACTCGGAGTCTGAAGTCAGACAGGCTTCAAGTCCTGCCTCTGGCATTTAAGAGCGAGGGGAGCCTGGTCAGATTAGTCTTTCTAAATCTCGGCTCTCCCAGCTGTAAAATGGGAGAAATCATCGTATCTATCCCACGGTGAGGCTGAAAGAGAGAATCTAAAGAAAGTGTTTATTGCAGGGCTCTGCACCAGGTAAGAACGCTCAGTACACTTGTCATCTTCCACTCTATAAACTCTGAGGTGCAGAATAAATGTTACAATCCCTTAAGGTCCAAGCCAAGATGCACTCTTCTTTCACAAGCTTCCCCAAAAGCTCTCTCACCTCTGGGCTTACACAGCTTGGGAGATTTCTACATTAACCATAAACTTATTTGGCATTTAGTCATGGGCTGATGTGCAGTATTATATCCCATGTTGGTATCTAGTGATTCAGATACAATTCTTATCTCATATTCCTTTTCTTTTCTTTTTTTCTTCTTCTTTTTTTTTTTTTTTTTTCTGAAACAGAATTGGGGGACCTAAGGGAATTTAAATGCTATGCAGACCTAGCGTAAAAATGCTTAAGGGGAACATATGTTGAAAGCTAAAGCCTTCCATGCCTACCTCCTAGCAACAATGTTGACAGGCTGCTGTGCTCTTCCCAGGTTTTGCCTGAACATATATAAACAATTGTTTTCATTAAAATGGGCTCATCTCATACATACTCATCTATAACCTATTTTTCTCTCAGACATCAGTCTATGTCAATACATATTGACTTGATCCTCTTTTCTACTGCTCTAAAGTATTCTACTGTGTGGCTCTACCACACTTAATCGGTTCAATACAGATGGATATTTAGGCTGTTTCAAAGGAATGACAACTTCAGGACAAGAGCTGTGCCCTGCGTATTTTGGCATCTCCACAGAGCTGGTATAGTCCCCGTGGTAAAAATTGGTAAATTCTGTTGCATAAACTCTGACAATGTTGACCTCTAAGTCACAGATGATTATCAGGCCACAGTCTCCAGAGCCAGCACTGTTGTGTGAAGCCTGGGTAATAAAGAGCAATATTGGCATTGCTGGCCCTGAGATATGTCTCAGATCAAAAAGACAAACTGTTCAATATTGTTTCAATGCTGGCTCCTTTCCCATATGAAAAATATTTGGTGGCAATTCTGCTCACAGGTGGAATTGAAAATACGATGTCCACACAAAAGTGTGCATGAGAATGTTCACAGCTGTGACATCCATGTAGTGTGGTGGAAGCAACCCGAATTTCCCTCGGCTGGTGAACAGATAAACAAACCGGGGCCTTGGCACACAGTGGAATATTACTCACTCATAAAAAGGAATGACGTACTGTATGTGCTACGACAAGGATGACCCTTGAAAACATTATGCCAAAGTGAAAGAAGGCAGCCATAAAAGCCCACATATTTTATAATTCTATTTACCTGAACTGTCCATAGTAGGCAGATCCAAAGAGACAGAAAGAAGGTTAGTGGTTGGGGAGTGGAGGGAGCAATGGGAAGTGACTTCTGACTGCTTTCTTGGAGGGCAGAGGGGGAGGGGGGAGGATGATGGAAATATTCTGGAATTATATTAAAAACCCCTGAGATGTATACTCTAAGTGGTGAATTTTATGATGGATGAATTAAACGTGGAAAAATTGTCAACTAGCAATTCTACTTTACCGCTTATTTACTAAAAGAGTACGACATGAGAAGCACCAGAAGGCCCAGTGCTGTGCTGGGTGCTGGAGACACGTGGTGAGCAAGACCTTCCCTGCCCCAGGGTCAAGCCGTGAAGAGTGGCATGGCCACACTCCACTGAGGTGGGGCACTGAGCACTGTGTCAGGGAAGCACAGGGAATTTGGGGTGCTGAGGCGGAGTCAGTACTGTCCAGCGGCAAAGAAAGGCTTTCCAGAAAAACGGGTCTGTGACCTGAGGAACAAGGAGCAACAATCAAGTGAAAAACAAGAGAGTGTCCCGAAGGAAGGATTTGTATGAGAGAAACATCATGGAGGGGCTGAACGATAACCACTCAGTGGGAAAGAGCCCAGTTATCCCAACGTGCCAACGATGTCATTTTAAACATCCAACAGGTATTGGACTCCTACTGCATGGGGCACCGTGCTAGATGATGAAAACCCAACGACTTGATGCGGACGATGGTACAGCTCTCAGTGTACGTGTGTATCTTCATGGAGGCATAACAAATAGTCCACGGCTAACCGACTGCTTGGTTTCAACATGGCATTTTAAAAGGACAGAGACAATTGGTCGGGGTCTATCAGAAATACAAAGGCACTTTACGCTTGGACCCAATCGTTCTGACCTTTTGGGAAAATATGCTGCGAGGTACGCCTGCATAGGTACAAAGTGGTGCATGCACCAAGCTATTTATCATAGCATCTTATGTAATAAAAGAGTACTATGCAAATTGACCATTATCCCAACATGCAAGATGGCCACCCCATGTGATCAAAGATGGCTGCCCCCATTTGGACACAAGATGGCCGGCAAGGGAGGGCAGTTGACAGTTGTTGGCAATCATGCTATCAGGGGAGGGCAGTTGGGGAGGATTAGGCCTGTAGGGGAGGTCAGTTGGGGGGAACCAGGCCTGCAAGGGAGGGCAGTTGGGGGGGACCAGGCCTGCATGGGAGGACAGTTGGGAGGGACCAGGCCTGCAGGGGAGGGCAGTTGGGAGGGACGAAGCCAGCAAGGGAGGGCAGTTAGAGATGACCAGGCTGGTAAGGGAAGGCAGTTAGGGGTTACTGGGCTAGCAGGGGAGGGCAGTTGGAGGTGACCAGCCCAGCAGGGGAGGGCAGTTAGGGGCAATCGGGCTGGCAGGGGAGCAGTTAGGCATTGATCAGGCTGGCAGAGGAGTGGTTAGGGGGTGATGGCAGGCAGAAGCAGTTAGGAACAATCAGGCAGGCAGGCAAGAAGTTGGGAGCCAGCAGTCTTGGACTGTGAGAGTGATGTCCCAGATTGGAGAGGGTGTAGGCTGGGCTGAGGGACACATATGCAAGTGCGTGCATGTGTGCGCACACACATGTACGCGCGCGCGCGCACACACACACACACACACACACACACACACACTGTGCATGAATATCACAAACCAGGCCTCTAGTTGTTTATAAGAGCAAAACACTGAACCAGCCCAAGAGCTCATAGAAAGGGACTGTTTAACGAATCACAATGAACCTGCACCATGGGAGACTATGCAACCTTGACACAAATGAGGACATTCTGTGCACTGACATGGAAAGATCTCTGGGATGCTTTGTTAACCAAAAAAGGCAAGGTGCTGAACAGTGCAGATAATACTTCATTTGGCTAAGAAAGGGGGCAGGAATACACATACACACACAAACATACACACATACACACACACACACACACACACACACACTTGTATATGTAAAATCCATCATATATTTATGGCTGCTTGTATTTTCATAAATAAGTCCAAGAAGGTTGGGGGAAAAGTTAATAAAAGTGGTTATAGGGGGAAGGAGAGGGGAGCTGGACGAGAAGAGCTGGGGAGGGAACCATTCTCAGTGTGTTCTTTTTATATAATTTTGATTTTTGAACGATTTGACTGTACTGTCAAAGTTTACCTATTTAAAAAACTTCTTCTTTAAGCTTTAAAAGTCTGAGATAATGGGTTCTCTATCTGCATGCACATGCTAAAGGGGCCAGCATTCCTAATGTGCTCACATGCATCTCTTCCTGGTTACCTGAGAGCCCGGAAGAGATGTGCATAGAGAGCCTGCAAATGGCCAGCAGCAGCAGCAGCAGCAGAGTGATGACTCAAGACACACACTATCCTGTGTGCTCACAGTTCATACCAACTACGTGTCAGGCACCGAGAGGATAACACCAAGAAAATGGGAAGCCCTCCTTTGGGAGGGCTCACAGCCAGTGCAAGGAGCCAGCCTCAGCCCTAGTGCCTGGGTCCTTCCTAGTGCAAACCTGATGGAGTCACTCCTGTGCTCAGAAATTTTCAAGGGCTCCTGTCTAACTAAGCTTAGGAACAGATCCAAACTTTTTTGAAATGGGGCTTCTATGGCCCCAACCCCTCCTGACGCTCAGGATTCAATTTCCGTCACCTTCTTCCTTAAACCTCCGCCCTCCCCCACCACCCTCTACTTCGACAACACGGAGCCACGTACTGCACACACCACACACACATCTCTGTCCTCCACACATGTCCTCTCACTGCACGTCGGCCTGGCCAATGCCCCTCAGGTCCAGACCCAGCCCAACCGTCTCCTTTTTAAAATGAACCGCCCCTAAGGCCCCCAGAGGGTGATGCTCCCTTCCCGGACCCTCCCACTGCACCTCCTACACCAAAGAGCAGCAATGACACTGTCACCTCCCCAAGGACTCTGAGCTCTGTGATGGCAGAATCTTCCCTTTTCGTCCTTTAGCTCCAAGAACAGCGCGCGGCAGAGAGCAAATGCTCAGTCTAAGTCTGGCTGAATGAATAAACAAGAGACACACACAGGGAGGCAGAAAGCAGGAATGAGCTCTGTTTGGGAAGACGAGCCAGGGAAACGGAAAACATTCTGAGCAAGGGGTGACTATACAGCAGCAGCGGTGGGCATGAAACGAGAAGTCAGATGGAAAAGGGAAAGCCTTGGGGTGGGGCATGAACAGTAGTGGGAGGCAAGAAAGAGGAGGGAAGGTTCGGGAACCACAGGCAGGTGGTTTGTGATGAGGGGCAGGGCCTGAGTCAGGCGCAGATGACCAAGCCTGGCCAGGCTGAGCGGAGTCCTGAATGCCAAGCTGAGCAGCCCAGGCTGTAGGTGGGCAGGTTGGAAGGATGTGAAGTCAGGGAGACCCATGCTCAGCTCTGTGTCTGAGGGCCGTCAGTGGTAGCGATGGGAAAGAGGGACTAAAGAGCGGCAAGCGGCTGAGGACTAGGCTCTGATCCATCATAACCGTCCAGGTGGGGCACAGCAACCACATGGGAGGGACGAGGCAAGCGAGACTGTGGGTTTCTGTGCTGACTGTGCCCTTGTTTTATTCCTTCTTCTGGAGATGAGGCCAACTACAGTCACTCACAGGGCAGAGGGTATCTAAGGAAATCCTGGCTGATCACCAGCAGGACTTGGTATGAAGACCCCCCTCGCCCCAGCTGGTTTTGCTCAGAGGACAGAGTGTCAGCCTGCGGACTGAAGGGTCCCGGATTTGATTTCAGTCAAGGGCACATGCCAGGTTGCGGGCTGGAACCCCAGTAGGGGGCATGCAGAAAGCAGCCAATCAGTGATTCTCTTTCATCATTGATGCTTCTCTCTCCATCTCCCTTCCTCTCTTAAATCAATAAAAATATATATTAAAAAAAAAAAGACCCCCTGGGTGTCCAGCAAAGGTGCTAGAAATCAGCCAAGGGGAAACCTCACTGCATCTGTTTCCAGGGATTTGCCAGAAGTTTAGAGACGAAAGCACATGAGAGATCAGCTAGTCCACATTTTGTCAAAGAATTTTTTAAGGACACCCCAGTCAGGCACTCCCTGACGAAATATGGGCAGGCCCTAGCACATAGTGAGAGCTTGCTAATTTTGTAATAATTGCTACACAGTCCATAGCAGGGAGGCAAGAAAGAGGGAAGGTTCAGAACTCTGTCCACCAGCCAGTCCCTGGGGTCCCTCCTCATCCCCCTACCCCTAGAAAGGCCTCCAGAAAAGTCTCCCCGCCACCCCCAGACCCCCTCTGAACACTGAAACCAAACCAGCTTCCTCTGGTAAGACCACGGCACTTGGATACAAGCCTCTACAACGCATATATACCCTGGCTAGTGCAGCTCAGTTGGCTGGAGCAGAATCCCACACACCAAAAACAGTTTCAGGTACAATTCCAAGTAAGGGCACATACCTAGGTTTCAGGTTCCATCCCTGGTTGCGGTGCATGTGGGAGGCAACCGACTGATGCTTCCCCCCCCCTCCCTCCCTCCCTCCCTCCCTCCCTCTCTCTCTCTCTCTCTCTCTCTCTCTCTCTCTCTCCTCTCACCCTACACCTGGTCTCTCTAAAATCAATGAAAACATATCCTTGGATGATGATTTTTTTAAACGGTGGAGAAAAAGATGATATTCCATCTAGCTGAGGCCCTACTTATTAAAACATTTAAAATCATATTAGATGCAAAAAATACATTTTAAATACGTTCAAAGGCTAAAGTCACACAAAGGCAACACAATATGATAAAACAAAATGATATGCATGTGCAAGGGCAACACTGCCTCCCTGCATACCCTCAGGGTGACAACAGGTCTGAGGAAAAGCTCTCTCTCCAGCTTTCCTTAACTTGCCTTGCTGCTCGGCTGTGTCACCGGCATCGTAGACGTGTGGAGGAGCCTTGCAGGGTCAGCAGTCTCTGAATCAACACCGGAGAATTCCTGGATGGGGACTCTGGGCATATTTCCTGGTTGTGGGGGGAGGGATAGAAACTAAAGTTGGGAGCGGGGAGAGTTATGTGGATCCTTGCCACAGTTCCCATCTCATGGTATCCAGAGCAAACTTGTCGTGTCCCTTTTCTGTCCCAAATTACTTCCAGGAGAAAGACAACTCCTTGGCAAGGCTCGCTGTGACCTGGCCCTTCCTCCTCTTTCCCTCTGCTCCCCCTTCGCCCACCTCCAGAGCATCCTATGACCCAGCCGGCTGAGGACCCTAGGGCTGCACACCAGCCCCAGCCCCAGCCCCCCTCGCCTCTCTGTTTTCACAAGGACCAGCTGACACTCTGTCTAGAGCCATCCCGCACCCTCTTCTCTCCCTGGCCTTAGCCAGCATCCATCCCACCCCAATCTGAGCTAGGAGCCCCTCCTCCACGTGCCCAAAGCACCTGCTCCAGCAGACCGCTACTCAGTGAGCACCACTGTGTGCTGGACCCAGAAAACCAGCATGGCAGCCCGACTGGAGTGCTCACCGTCCAGTGCCTCTCCTGTGTCCTGCTGTATGTCTCCCTTGCTAGTGGGTAAGGTTGTTCCCTGCAATCGGGGACGGTTTCCTTTCCCTATGTTCCCAGAAGCTAAAACAATGCCTCGCACAAAAGCACTGTTTAACCAGTATTTATAGAATGCGGAGGCAAAAGATTAGAGTCAACTCGGATGCATATCCCTTGAGTCACAGCTGTAGGCTAACGGTGTGGTCAGTGACGATCTGCAGTACATGGACCCGAAGACACTCAAGGGACACGGATTGAGAAATGCCTCGTTATCTTTGTTTTGAAACTCCAAAAATGACCACAGTAACACAACTCGTTGACGAACAAGTTAGCTGGCTTCCATTTCAGATTTCAGTCTGAAATACACTTGCACGGAGCACCTATATTTAATGAATGATTTTAAAAGAAGAAAGTTGAATGGTCAAGTGTCTGAATAGTGTTGAATGAATATATTGTCCAGACTGGATAAGAAAGTAAAAAAATAAAATAAAATGTTTCTTTCACATTTCTTGGGTAATAAAGTACACTGCATAGCAGACCAACTTTGCCTTCTTTTGGGGGGCTCTGTAACTGTGGCTTGCCAGAAATTTCTGGGGCTGGATATTTAAAGGTATTAAAACTTTAACATTAGTTACTATGGTTGGAGATCTTCCTAAGAATCTTTCTGAGTATACTGCATACCTTTACTTTTTCATGAAACATATAAACCAAACACTGTACTGTACTAGTCTATCATAATGACCTCAAAATCTACTGATGCTGTTTGCTCATATTCTGACACCTGGTATTCCTTCCTGCCTTTTCATTTCTTATGACTTTTAAGTATTTAATAATGAATAGCCCTCCCAGCTGTCAGCTACCACCCATCTACCTCCCCCAGCACTACTTCTGTATTAACTTCCTCTTTCTTCTGTAACCTTGGGAACCAGATAACCAAGCCTGCCACGAAAGGAAATGTAGGTGGGCTTTGAGCAAAGGTGTGGGGGACAAACCTAGGTGTGGCCTCACGCATCAGAGCACAGGTTTAGGGTTATTGTCTGGCTGCTCCGGAACCTCCCCATTGCATCCCGTTTCTCAGTTATGTTCCAAATGGATGGGCAGCCACAAAGGGTGGTTCCATGTAGTCACTCCAACCCTTTCAAATGCAGTAAGAACAATAGCTCCTGGGCTCTTACCCTGTACCAGGCCTTCTTTGAAATGCTGTATTTGTACGAACACTTCTAACATGTTTTGCATTAACCTTTCTAATCCTCTCAACTCCTCTGTGCCGTATTATGATCCCCATTTTACTGATGAGGAAACTGTGGCATAGAGAGGTTGAATAATTGACCAAGATGACACTGCTAGGAAATGGCAAACCAGAATCTAAACTCGGGCTCCAGGGCCACAGACTCTGCCACGGTGACCCATGGCCTCTAACGGTTCTCCGACAGAACCTAACTCAGAAAGCCATGTGTACACCAGCATGGTCTAATGGAACTTTCTGTGGTGATGGAAATATTCTATTATCTACGCCACTGAGCACCTGGACTGTGGCTAGTGTGACTGAGAAACTGCATTTCTAATCCCATTTCATGCTGGTGCATTTACATTTAAATAGTCAAACGTGGCGAGTAGCTGCCTATTCGATGGCGCAGGTGAAGGCTGCTTTGGGCGAGTCGAAACTGTGGTGTGGAATAATGGGTAATTCCCACTTGAAACCAGACTTTGGAAAAATATAATTAAGTACGGATGCATCTCCTCTCAGCATGCACCGTTTTAAACTCATCCTCACACTGTGGAGAAGAAAGCATGCCCTTTGGTCGGTGCAGGTAAAGAGGCCTTCCGGGTGCAGTGGGAGCTTGTAGAAGCCACAGTATGAGTGGCCAGCCAAAGCCTTAGAAGCACTGCTGGAGTGTGGGGTGTGGGGATGGCAGGTGACAGGTCAAGTTTCAGACACTGGATTCACCCCATTGATCTGGAAAACGAAAATAGTAAGCCACAGGTAAATGCATGTGTGTGTGTGATGGGAATATATATCGTAGAATATGGAAATATGCTCAAACCAGGGAGCACATTCAGAGAACTGGTATGATAAAACCTAATTGGGCAGAGCAGAAAGCATGGGCCATGGTGCCCAGGGCAGTGACCTCGTCTGGCTCATCCTGGGCCCCCTCGTCAGCCCTGCAGCTGCCATAGGGACTCTGACATGGAAGCCACAAACCAAGCCAACCCTCTCCCCCACCCTCGATGGTTCCTTTCTAATTATGATTTTCCCTCTTCCCCACCACTGGTTCTGCTAAGCTGTATTGTATGTCAAACCCAAATTTAGGCTAGAAACTGACTTCAACTCAAATAAGAAATGAAACCAAGAACTGAAGTTGAGACACTAACGCAATAGAGGTGCAGCTTTATTCTGACTCAGTCTAAATCTCTGTGGCCCGGGGGAAGGTCCTCCTTCCCTCTGCTCCCAACTTCAGAGCAGCAACCTAAGTGTTATATCCATTGTCCAGCCCTGGTCTGCACACCCAGGCTAAGGAGGCATAACTGAGCCACACGACACGCCACCCTTAGGAAGCAAATGAGGGGCAAGAGAAACAGAGGCTGGCGAGAGACACACAGTCACTTAGTGGCAGAGTCTGGGGAAAAACAAAGTCGCCCAAAACCCCGCCCTCGCCCCTGCCACCACACACCTCCCTGCCCAGGCCACAGTTAATGCCTTGAAGACCCTGGCGAGGAGCACAAGTTCACACTTCATGCCAAACCAGAGTTCAAACTGCAATTAAATAAAAAATTAGCTATCCATCATTCCTTTCCCCCTCAACATCCCTCTTCCAAACAAGTCAGAAAATCCATACAAACAGGTTAGTCCTTGCCCACTGAGGTTAAGAGTTGGTCCAATGCAGCCCAGCCAACATGGCTCAGTGGAAGAGTGTCAACCTATGAACCAGGGTGGGTCACAGTTTGATTCCCAGTCAGGGCATATGTCTGGGGTTGCAAGCTCCATCCCCAGTTTGGGGCATGCAGGAGGCAGCCGATCAATGATTCTCTCTCATCATTGATCTCTCTCTCTCTCTCTCTCTCTCTCTCTCTCTCTCTCTCTCTCTCTCTCTCTCTCTTCTCCCTTTCTAAAAAAAAAAAAAAAAAAAAAAAAAAAAAAAAAAAATTATTCCAGAACAAAGTCAGAATACAAACTAAACACACACTCAAAACTCTAGAATAGTGTTAGGGCTAAAAAGTTCAATTCAGCTCCCAATTCAGAGGCATTCTCAGCAGGAAACGAGGCATTGTGAGGCAGGCCTGTGTGATTTCCTGCAGGACTCCAGGAATTGCTGGAGGGAAGGCCTGTTTACCCAAGGAATGCTCCTCCAGGTCAGGAGCTCCCAGACTGTGCTTAACCTTCCGGAAAAGAGGCTGATAAGACACCCCTGGCATCGCCAAACCTGGGGCCACAGTCTACATTCTCACTGACTCTCAAGGCTGTCTTTGCGGGCACACAAACCAGACTGCAAACACGTGTTCACTAACTCACACAGTCCTAGGCCTTTCTCAAATCAAGCAGGGAGGTCAACAGAGGAAGGAGGGGAAATGTGTAAACAAACAACAAAACAAACAAACAAACAAAAAAACGAGATCTCTACCCTTCATCCTGAGGTAGGCACACCCTTCTCCCTCCCCAAAAGCCACATAAGTCTTCCAAAGGGCGGTGAGTCACCAAAAAGTCTCTATAAAAAGAGAGCATCTGCACATTTATAACAAACACGAAGGAACAAACTCATTAAGCTAATAACACTCTGCCCTTGCAAAATTCAGGAGCTTTATTAAGAAACTCTCTCCTTACTTCACAGGCAGGGCAATTAGGCTCAGAGGATCCTGTCCTTCTCACCCCAGGTGCGATCGTCACCTCCACCAGCCCAAAGGAACATTACAGATCATGGCGGAGTTTGATGGCAACCATCTTAAGAAAACTTCAACCAAGGTTTGAAGCAATGAAGGCCTCCTAAATACTAGAAATTGCACCTGTGTGCAGGAGCACACACATGCACGCACACACATGCATACACACATGCACTGCCTTTGGTCAGTTCACAGAGTACCAGCTCTGCTTCACAGAACTTCTAGGAGTGATCAGTACTCTTGTCCTCTTGACTACTGACAAGCTCACACTCAGGGTGTTAGGTCTCAGTTCTATAAGCCACCCCCACTCCACCAATAGCCTTAGCTTGAGGTTAAGGCCCAGAGGTCTGTAAGTCTGTAAGTTGCACCTGCCACTTACATCAAGACCTGACTCCACCCACAAGTAGTTTATTAGCTTTAAGCCACCACACCGTGACCTCTTCGAGAACAAGGACCCCACCTTATTCACCTGCATTCCGAGGTCAACACAGGCACACACAGCAGGCAATCAATAAACAGCAGCCAAATAAATGAACGCAGCACACTTAAGGAAGGTAATTCATGTTTGAGGCTTCTACACTTACACTGGCATTTAAAGTTAGTCTAGAATTCCAGCGGGCGGGTGTGCGGAAAATGCACTGAAGGTGTGGGTTCAAGCCCCATGTTTGCAAAAAAAAAAAACCCTCACTCTACTGTCCTGGGCAAACCTCTCAATCTCGTGGGGGGCGGGGAGGAGGTGCGGGCGGGCAGGGAGATCATATTTTCCTCTTCTAGGTTTCCCTTAAACATGTAAAACTAGGAGGACAATATTATGCTCTTAAGCTATCCACAACAGTATCTTGATGGTAAGGGCAGTGAAAATAGAACAGCCAGAGGCAGCCATTCCCACACAGATGTTGCCTAATAACAGGGTAACTTGAACAGTTGGTAAAGCCTCTGCCCCTTTGCCCGTGTCCACATGTGATACACGCACACACTTGGGTCATTCCCTGTAAGTCTCTTTCGAGGGAGATGCACATTTCAACGACTGTTCCAGGCAGAAAAGCCTCCAAGTGGAACAACGACCCGCAGACATTACTTCCAGGTAATAAACAGCATCCACTCAGACAAAGAAAAATAAAGCAGCCTGTGGCTACATTCCATAGACGCCCCGTTCGGGGAAGCACCGGGGCTGAGCTGTAAATGTGAGCCAGACGTAGCCGAATTCTTATTTTGGCTCCGGCTCTTAACTCAGAGCGGATGGTCCCTGGCCAAGTCTCTCCTCTAGAAGCCAGGCTCTGGATGGGCATGACAACCCCCATAAACCACCCGGATTACAGGGTGAAGCGAGTAAAGCATTTCGCAGATGTGAAGTGCTGCCAACCCCGTGAGACAAACGAGGGAAGCTGTCAAGAGGCAACGTGGCTTGGGTGGAGAGCCACAGAGCGGCGCCTCACCGAACCCTGGGCTCCCACAGACTCTCCGGGGGAGGGGGGGGCACAGGGGGTGGGAGGTGGGCAGAGGACTCGGAGCCCCCCCCCCCCCCGCCAATCTGCTGCATTCCCTCTCCTGAAAATCAAAGGAGGCTGTGAGCCTCCATTGCCCAGAAAAGCCTTTTGCAAAGCTCTCGATAAGCCACACGGTTAACTCACAACACTAACCAGCTGTGGCTGAGCTAGGTTTGCTTCTCTTCTGCGGGGGAACATTTGAGACATCAGAGGTAAATCAAGGCAAAGCATCGGGCTGCGGAACAGATAAAGGTCTGCTCGTGAAATAAGAAGCCGTGTCCGGGGCCGCGTCGGTCGTTTTACCGTTTTCTTTCCCTTTCTTTAACCATTAGGTACCAGCGGATACCAGATCCACGGCGCTGGATGAAAAGGTTGGCGAGATAACATCGGGAGAGTTTCCCACCAAAGCCCGCTAATGGTGCGCTCGCTCGTTAGAAAGCACCTCTGTAGTTTGGAAACTCTAATCCGGTCTTATCAACCCTCTGGCTTCGTCGCCATTTATCAGGGTGGGAACGGGAGGGACATCAGCCATGCCACGGAGTGATTTCTGGGGCCCCTGCCCGCGACGAGGCAGATCAAAAAGGAGCGCATGCCTGCCAGGGTGAAGTTTTCACCATAGCAACACACGCTCCTCGGCAAACAGTCCGGACTGAGGCGCTCTGTTGCGACCCGTCTGGACAGTGCCCCTGAGAAACGAGCGTGGAGGGCTCAGACAACAGAGGGAGCAGGAGAAAGGTGGCCCTTGTTTGGCTCTCGAGGCAGCCTCCTCATGGCTGCTCTTCACACAGCTGACCGTGGCCGCACCAAGACCCTCCCGCATCCACAACCGCGGTTTAAATAAAACGATGGTAGAGGAAACAGATGGGGAGCAACCACACCACAGGCTGCAAAAGAGGTGCCCAGCATAGAACAACTGCACCCTTCGGAAAGCAGATGGTTAGCACTGGGGAACCGAGTGGGCAGGCCTCAGGGCAAAGCAGGTCACATGCAACATGAAATACAGCCGGGGCTCCCCACCAGCCGGTCACAGACCCAACAAGGAAGCCAGAAACAATCACCAAAGTTGAGGAGACCTTTGATGAGAGTTTGTGTGCCGGCACGGGCACGGCATTCAGACAGGTATCAGTCTTCATCCTGCAGTCTCTGCCAAAACACCACTAACTGATGAACACCATCTTTCTGCACAGCACGCCGTACCAAGGGGAGAATTAGGGACAACCCGATGTGCCCTACACCCCACAGGACAGGGCGACACTTGAGGCTTGGCCGGGAGAGAAACTGGTTCCAAAGTTCTGCTCTGCTGCTCACTCAGATCGCCGAGTGAGGCACGCAGAAATCTAACCACAGAACAAGGGCACCCAAGGGAATCAGCGACCCTTCCCGGTTTCCCCTGACTAATTTCTCCGGAACATTACTAATGGGCTAAGTCAGAGGCTGGCGGGGAAGACGCAGAAAGCCGGGAACGACCAACGCTAGCAAAGGAGCATCTTTAAGAGTGCGTGCGAGGTTAGCCAAAGGAAGAGGACGTACGTCCACGGACGCCCGTATTAACACCACACGAGCGGGGCTATTTTAACACAAACGTTAGAGAGAAAGGACCAGCAGCCTCCCTCCGGGTTAGGAAACCCAGAGGCATGCCTGGGAGGATGTGTACAGAAGCCACGTGCTAACAGGCGTGACGCAACGGGCTCCCACTGTACACGCTGCACACACATCATCCGACAAGCCGGTCCGGTGCGGGGAAGAAGGTAGTTCCTGGAAGAAGGGAGCTCGACCACACCTGGCTCCAAAACAAAAGCCGAGCGCCGGCCACTGCCCCGAAATTCCTCTCGGTCCCGAGCCCTGAAGTCATCACAGACCAAACAAGCCACGGGGCCCAGGATTTCAGAAACATTTCCTTGCTGCAGGGCCAGCGGAGCCTGCAAATGAGCTTTAAAATAAACAAACAACGTGTGGGTCTCACAAGGACGGTTTAGAGATAATGTATTTATATTAGTGGCTTTCTCGCTGCTCCCTGTACCCCTTCTCGCTCATACTCCATTCCCCGGTCAGAGTTTTCTCTCCTTCCCTCCCTGCTTCAGTTTGAAACGTGGCACTCAAAGGGACACGGGAAAGCCAAGGGAAAGAGGGTGGGGTGGGGGGGAAGAGACTGCTTTTAAATCTGACACACACCCAGCATGCACACCCCACGGGCCGCCCATGCCACGAAGGACTGTCAGGCCCCACTGCCCCTCAGACGGGGCTGAAGGGCTGAACTGTGGAGTGGAAAACTCCCCTCGCACCACCTCTCGGGAACGCAGAGTTAAGAAAGAGAAAGCTGGAAGAGAAGGAAGGGGAAAATAAAGCTCCACATTCCTGACATTTTTTAGCCAAGTGCTGTGGCTGCACAGAACAGCTCTATTCCAAACAGCCTGCAGGACAGAAAGAAAACCTGAATTCTGGGGAGAGAACCTACCCTCGGCCTTGGAAAGGGGAGGAATCTTAGGATGGCCCAAAACGACACCCAAGGAGGAGGGAGAGTCACCCTTTCGTATGTGTTCCCAAAAGGAAGTGATGCCAAGGGAAGAAATTTGGAGTCATCACCTCTCCAGGGACAGAGCCGAAGCCCTGGGGTCCCTAGGGAGAAACGAAAGCCCCTCTACATGATGGCGCGCTGACCAGTGAGGTGGGGAAGGGAGGGGCCAGGCAGGAGTGACATGGAGACCAGTTAGGATGCATGGCTGGGCTGGGTTGCCCAGGCTGGGAGAGGGGCCCAGCTCACCGGCAGAGACTGGACAGAGGACTGATTCTTTGTGGGAAGAATTATGAGTTTTCTTGACTCAGCTTCTGAAGGAAGGGATCCTAGCCGTGCTCAAGTTAAAAACCCAAGAGTCTGCTGTCCTCTCCTCTCTCCTCGTCTCTCCTTCCCTGTCCACCTCCTTCTGTCCTCATTTTAAGGAATAAGTGTGATGTGCTTGAGTTACCTCTCTCATAGGAATCCCCACACACAGACACACATAGCCCACACCTCCAGAGGAGAACCCAGAAGACCCCAGGTGTCCTCCTGTAAGTCCTGCGCTGGGTTATGAGGTGCCACCCTGGTTGTCCTCCACACGTGAAGATGCCCACGTGTGTTCCTCTGAGGTCCCTAAAAGCAACTGAGCTGTGTCTGCTCTCACCTGGTCGGAGAGCAGAGTTCGGAAAATCTGAGATCCCTCAAGATACCCGTCTCGGTGGAGAGTCAGTTGGCAGGTGTAGACAATGGGAATCTACTATGTGCCCAGCACATTCTCCATCAGGGAGGTTCAGTCCAGCCCTCCTTCTCCCAGCGTACACCGGCAACCCCACATTGCACCTTCTCCACACCTCCTGGAGGAGACTCCTGCCCTGTACGCCTAGAGGTGAAGGTCTAAGGTTCTCGGGGATGAGGGAGCCTGCACTTCAGCCAAGGTCCCTTCCACACTCCCCAGTCCAGTCCCAGGAGGGGCAGGAGGGAAGTGTTCTTGTAGTTCAGGCGTCTTCAAACTACGGCCCGCGGGCCACATGCGGCCCGCAGAGGAGTCTGATCCGGCCCGCCAGGTTTTTTGGGCAGTGAGCGCAGCCGAGGTGTTACAGTAGGAATTAGTAGTTCATATAGTCCGGCCCTCCAGCTCTCTGAGGGACCATGATCTGGCCCCCACTTTAAAAAGTTTGAAGACGCCTGTATGTAGTTTGTGTGGGGTTTTGTTTTTTTTTTCTCTCTCTCTCTTCTGTGAGGTACTGGGAGTATGGGCTCCTAGCACTTTCCAACTCCCACAGAGTTCCAGGATACTGTATAGGACTTTCCAAGATGAGAGGCAGGGACGGCAGGAGGTACCAAGCTCCAACACGAGGGCAGCTCTTTCTGAGCAAAGATAAAGCAGGTAGAGCCTTGGACCTTCACCAGCGCCAGAGGCACAGCCGAGAGGCTATGCAGGAGCCTCGGCCGGCTGCAGAGCGTGCTGCTGTGAGGTCTACAGCTGTCACGTGTCTTTCCAACCACACCCTCCAAGACTGGTGACATGGCACTGGGAGGCCTCTTAGCATGGAGGACAGCAAATAGATACAAACAGGACAGAGGGTATTGGCGGGACAAAACAAATTCTCCTGTTTCGTTAAGCTATTATTAGGATAAATAACAACAGGGCTTCGGGGAGCAAGCGACTTGTTTGCATATTTGTAGAATCGGTCATGGCTTTTGTTGCTTACATGGTCTCAGTTAGACTTTACAATAACCCCATGAGAAAGAGGTTTGGCTAAACTCCTTAATGATGGGGAAACTGAGGCTGCACTTAAGTTTTATTAGTCAGACTAGTGACAAAGAAAGGACTGGGACCCAGGGACAACCCTAGTAGATACAGCCCTTTCCAATATACCAATGAGACCTGTGGAAGTAGGAGGAGGGAGGAAAGGAGGGAAGGAGTTGAAATCAAGGAATACTACCAAAAGCTGGTGTGCAGACCCATCCGAGCCTCGGGTTTATTTCCTACAGACCCTCCACGGGCACATTCATACATCTAACCCTGGCTCAGCCACCACAAGAATCACAACAATGTCCCCAGCTCGAGGGCAGCCCCACTGGCCAGTTAGAACCCCTGTCATCTCAGAGTGGAGAGGATGGGCACCGAGACTGAGAGAGGGGGGTGGAGAGTGGGGGGTGGGGAATGAGCCCATTAGGAATCCTCCATCTCCAGGGCAGTTTACAAATGGTTACAGCTTCCTAAGCCATTCCTAAGGATACAGATAAGCAACCCTACCCAGAAAGGAGGACAAGGCCGGGCCTCATTGCAGACCACAGTGAGAGTGAGGGGAGTGCCACTAGATAGTGACAAGATAGATCACAGCATGCCCTATTATGCTCACTTTCCTCCAGTTAGTCTCACTTTTGAGTATCACATTTTTCTCATTCTCTCTTAGGTCTTTCCCACCAGACCCCCTGGATCTGACCCCTCCCGGCTTAGTACAAGCCCCTGCTTAGTACATTGCTGGGAGTGAGGGGGGGGAGTAGGGGATGGGGAGGGGGGTGAGAGTTGTAGGGCCCCACCCTCTTCCCCACCCCCATACCCTCACAGCATTGAGAGAATCATCTTGCCCCTAAAAGCACAGGGTATGCCATCCCTCTCCTTGGCCCTGTAACAGGGAGAAGCTCTGGGTTCACCACAGATGGAGCTGAAGGAATAATCCAGAGTGATAGTGGGTATATGAAAACTGGCCTTTTAGGAAGGGGGGGGGGGAAAAGGGGGGGTGGTAGGAGGCGGCTAGAGGCACAGCAGATGGGGCACTGCTGGGATGGGGTCACGGGCCACACGGGCAGAAGACCCAGAAAACCAGGTGGGAGGTGGCGAGGGTCGGGGTCCCTCCCACTGGAAAAGCCCAGAAGAGCTGGCAGCCAGGGCTTGGGAGAAGGAGTTAGTTGTGCAATGACTCCGTGTCTGGGAGTCTCCGGGCTTGGCTCCCGGACACCAGAGAGGAAACCCCGCTGTTTGGGCCAGGGTGGCAGCACTGCGGTTGGTTCGAGGCCAGGCTTTGGCTTCAGGGCTGCAGAGAGAGCTGCAGGATATTGGTGGGTGCCCGAGGGGGTCGGCAAAGTAAGGCATGGCTGGCAAGGCGCAGAGCTACAGGGGGGTAAGGTGGGCCTGGGCTGACTCGGAGACCAAGGGGGGTACAGTTACAAAGCCAGGGGTGCAGATCACGTCCTGGCAGCCCCGCGCTCCAGCTCTGACGGGGCTCCCCCGAGGGACCTGCAGGGGTTCCGCGGGCGGCGCACGGGGAAAGGGCACCCCCTCCCCAGCCTCGCTCACCTCGAACATAAGCCCTATGAGGACGCAGAGCACCAGGCAGAAGCCGATGTCCGCATGGTTGTGGATGACGAACTCCTGGCTGAAGAGCGGGTAACTTTTCGTCCTCCTGCGGAACGCCATGGCCGCGGGCGCGCAGCGGCCGGCGGGCCCCGCACCCTGCCTGCGCTCAGGAGCCGCCGCGCAAACTTGCCCAGCCCCGGCCCGCTCCGCCCGCCCGCCCGCCGGCCCGCAGCCCGTGCGCCCTCCCGCCGGCCGGCCCAGCGCCCGACAACTTCTGGGGCCCGCCCCCTTCCTCCGCCCGCCCCCGCCCCGCCGCCGGAACCGCCCCCGCCGCGGCCCCCTCCCCACGCGCCCCGCACTCGGCGCGCCGCGCTCCCGGCGGCCCCGCCCCCGCGCTTAACCCTCGCGCCGCCGCGGACGCTCCGGGGGCGGGGCCGCGAGCGAGGCCTGGGCTCCCCGCGACCCCGGCCCGCCTCGCCGTAACCCTCCCTCGCCCCTCGGCCGGCGCCCTGGTCCCCGCGCCCCGCCGCATTCTTGGCGCTGCGGCCCCCCGGCCCCGCGCGCACGCAGCAGGCCGCGGGGGGGCGCGGACGCCCGGCAGGTCCGGCCCCGACAGGAAGTGGGCCCGGGTTTCCCGGTCCCGGCGCCCGCTCCTTCCTCCCGGGAAGGGAAGGCCCTGGAGGCCGCGGGCCGCCAGATGGTCCCCGGGGCTGTGGGCCGCAGCCCTGGGCGCAGAGAGCGGCGTCGGCCCCGTGGAGGGAGGGAAGCTGCAATGCCGGCCTTCTCGCTGGCCATCGTGCTCTGCCTGGAACATAAATGAATGGACAGTGGATCGGGTGTGTGTGGAGAGCGGGCAGTGGGCTGGGCATGGTTCCTAGGGCTGGGATTAGGCAGGACACACACAAAAAAAGACCCTGCCCTGGGGGAGCAGCCTTGGTTCCGAATAGGGCGAGGGGATGGGTGGGTGCAGGTTTTGCTCTCACTTTTGAGACCCTGGCACTCGTGTGAATGAGCTTTACACGTCTCTTAGCCAAAGTCTTCCTTCCTTGTGTCTTAACTAGTCTGCAGAAGTGGAAGAATAAACAGTGAAGGACTTTCTCATTGGAAGTCTCTAATAGTGTGTTTTTTAAAAGCCATCTGGGAAAGCATAAAAAGTATTTTAATAAATGAATATATATTGGCAAATATTGGATTTATTCCCACCAGTAATGGAGGCAACTAATCACTTTTTACATGTACAAAAACACAATATGAAAAAGAAATTAAATCCTTATTCATCCTTTTATTAAAGCCTATGTTATTGCACTTCTGAGTAAATATGATTTCTTAAAAAAACGGTAAAGTGTGAAATGTGATTGAGATTGGGGTTCCTAAATAAATCTAACATCTTAAGTTTCTTAACTCCTCAGTAATTAGTATACTGCCTTTGGTCTCTAACTTAAGGGAGTGAGAGAGTAAAGCTTGTATTGGACTAAACTTCATTGAACTTCAAGATTGACCTTTCTTACAGTTGGACCTTAGTGTTATCAAGAATAGAAAGAAACACTGGAGCATCTCTCAATTTTTCCGTCTGAGCTTAAATCAATCAGGAGGCTTTGGTTCAAAATAAATGATAAAGATTTATTCAAGGACCTTAGGGTTTGCAAACTAGACACACAATTGAGCAATGTCCAGAGTGTTCCTGGAGAGGAAAGAAAAGCTGACGGTTTTTATAGTAAAAAAATACATTTTTAAAAACATTTTTATTGATTTCAGAGAGGAAGGAAGAGGGAGAGAGAGATAGAAACATCAATGATGAGCGAGAACCACTAATCATGTGCCTTGACCGGGAATCAAACAATGACCTCCCGACTCATAGGTCAACACTCTACCCCTGAGCCACACCGGCTGGGCTAAACAGTACACTGTTGAGAAGAATCAGCCCTGCATTCTTAGCCTCTGGAATGGTCATGCTCTAGATCAGCGATGTCCAACCTTTTTCATCTCTAGCACACAAACTAATCACTAAAATTCTGCGGCACACCAGAAAAATATATTTTTTGCTAATCTGATGAAAGAAAAGTATAATTTTGATTCATTTACACCGGATGGCTGTTGTGTTGGCTGTTGTCATTTTTAAAAATTGATTTTTAGAGAGAAGAAGGGAGACACAGAGAGAGAAACATCAATGTGAGAGCAAAACAAACAACTGGCTGCCTCCCACGTGCCCCCCCCCCCCCCGGGAATGAAGGCCACAACCTAGGTATGTGCCCTGACAAGGGAATTAAACCAGCAACCCTCATTGTCATTTTTAATTTGATAACCTAAGAAAAGAAAAGGTCAATACCCCTGATTAAATAGTCAGGTATTGCATGTTTAAAAATTCTGTGGCACACTATTTGAATATCACTGCTCTAGATGATGGGTGGTCTGGGTGATGGATGTAGAGTGGTCTGGATATGTGAATATTCTTCCCAAGTCCCCCAAGGGGTGATCAGAGGGTTATCAGCAGGTTTCATGCATATCCAGGCATTGATGCAGGACTGGAATGATCAACAGGTTAAGTTCTCAGGCTCGTTAAAACAAAAATAGAATCCTTTTCTCCTACCTCAAACTACTTCATTTTAGTAATTCAGCAGATTGGCTCCATTTTATTTCTCCACTCTATTCCTCGACATTTAAATTTTTAAACTGCAGCCACATCTATTAGGTTGAATCCTATGAAACTGGTTTCATTACAGATCAATACTAGAATACCAGCATTTTAGATAATTCAACCTAATAGTTACCCAGTGTTACCCAATAAGTGGGAATTTCTTGCAAAAGATGGGATGTTGTCAACCTCTTAAGATTAAGAGTTTAGGCGGAAAGTCCTGGGAGACAGGTATTACACCTCCACATTCATAAGTGAGAAATGTGAAGTGAAAGAGATGGCTTAGCCTGTGCTCATACTGACTGTCAGCCCTAGGCCCTTTCAAATATTAGTGGACAGTTAGATAGGTTTCTTAGATACATGGTTTGAATATTTCACTACCTGAAACCCCATGGAGGAAGTATTAAATGCCTACTTCAGCCATCACAGCCATCTCAACATTCTAGTTTCAAAATAATCTCCAATCCCAAATGGGAATTAACAGTCGGGGGGCGGGGGGGGGGGGGGGGAGGGAA
The DNA here is from genome assembly GCF_014108245.1 of Pipistrellus kuhlii. NCBI lineage: Eukaryota > Metazoa > Chordata > Mammalia > Chiroptera > Vespertilionidae > Pipistrellus > Pipistrellus kuhlii. The sequence goes on along the minus strand of NW_023425551.1, from coordinate 66,611,955 downwards.
TGAACACAAAGAACAGTTCGATAAGAATCAGAGATGAATTACTTCAGAGGCATTCAAGGGTTAATTTATTGGATTTGGTGATGTGCACAGGTAAGGGTCCCTAGGCCTGGCCAGTGATCAGGGCCAATCTGTGGGGCAACCAGATAGAAGATTAAGGCGGCACCCCCACCCCCCACCCCCCACCCCGCTGGCACCCCTGCGCTTCACCCTCTCTCCCCTCCACTCCCCGCTGTTGTTACCTCCCTCTGCAGGGTAAATGGTGGGGAAATGGGTGGGGGGCAGGGGGGTGCCCACTGGCACCCGCCTTGGCTGGTGTGAGGCCTGGGGGCTGGGGGAAGCTTCTGTGTTGAGTGTCTGCCCCCTGGTGATCAGTGTGTGTCAGCGGCCATTCCCAATTCCCACAGTTTGGTTGATTTGCATATTAGGCTTTTATTATATAGGACATAGGAGTTGGAGGAGCCAAATTTTTCGGCAAGCATAATATAAAACATGGTTCAACCATGAAAAAAAAATGGAATGACAGAGAAAGAATAGGCATAAGAGAGAAGATGATGATATGCTTAAATAAGCTGGGCTTGAGGAGTCACAGGACATTCGGCAAGCATAATATAAAACATGGTTCAACCATGAAAAAAAATGGAATGACAGAGAAAGAATAGGCATAAGAGAGAAGATGATGATATGCTTAAATAAGCTGGGCTTGAGGAGTCACAGGACATCCAAATCAACACTTTCACTGGTGAGTTGGAAGCTGTGGGATTGGATTTAGGGAGGGAAAACCAGAATGAGAGGTATTTGTGGTCCATCTACAAGGGACTGTTGAACCCACGAGCTTAAGTGTTCCGTGGTGAGTGTGTTGAATGAACAAAAAAAACCCCTAGGTCAACATAATCCTAGGGAACCCTGAGAAGGAAAAGAGGAGGAAAAGGGTGGGGTGAAGGAAACCATGACACATACATTTCACAAAGCAGGTTAAGTCTCAGGCAGGATGAGACTGAGACGAAGCCTTCAGAGGCAGGCATCATGGCCCTTGAGAGCCCACTCTTTTTCTTTTTTTTTCTTTTTTAATAAATATAAATAATAGAAAGTTTATTTAGAAAGTTACAGAAATAGAAAAGTGAGTGGCAGAAGAAATGGGCTCAGTAAACAAGTTACAGAAGCAAGAGAAGGGTCCTTGGCGTTTAGGAGAGAGGAAGGTAAAGGTAAAGTTCCCGGGGGAAAGACAAAGGGGAGGGGAAGGCTGCAAGCTTGTTCCTGGAGGGAGAATGCTGAGAGTCCGCTCTTAATTGGACATCAGAATGGGCTTCACACTGGGCAGAAGGTGAGGAAAGGCGGAGAGAAAGTAGTCTATTGTTTTAAGAAGTTTGGTGAGAAAAAAGAAAGTGGATAATGTTTGGAGATTATAGAAGATCTAAGGAAGGATTTTTAAATTATATTTTTGAGATTGGATCATATTTGGAGACAGAAAAGAAACAGAGAGCGAGAGCGAGAGCGAGAGCGAGAGCGAGAGCGAGAGAGAGAGAGAGAGGGCGCGCCCAGCTGGTATGGGTGTGGCTCAGTGGTTGAGCATTGACCTATTAACCAGGAGGTCATGGTTAGATTCCTGGTCAGGGCACAAGCATAGGTTGCAGGCTCCATCCCCAGTGTATTACTCTCTTATCATTAATGTTTCTCTCTCTCTCCCTTCCCCTGTGAAATCAATAAAAATATATTTAAAGCTTTTTTTTTAACTTTTTAAAAAGAGACGATTTGAAAAACTGAAAGCACTAGAAATATGGAAGGTCACTGGTGAGACTAAGGAGGAGACTAGAGGGTGACTCCAACAGGCAGAAGGAAAACTTCTCAGAGACTGGCCAGGGACCTAGGAATAGGTGAGCACACTGTCATGTCTAGAGATGGAGGAGATAATAACCTCTCATGTTTATTTATTTTGCACTTTCTGGTTGCCATGTGAGGGAGGCAAGATGGTCATTACCAACCCCTTCTTGTAGCTGTTCTGAGACACAAGAATGACCAAGGGCCGCATAATGAGTGGGTAAGCTGAACCAGGACACAGACCAGCAGGTCAGCACAGGGTTTCCTTTGCCAGAACATACTGTAGCCTTTCAGGCTCCCTAAAGCATGGCCCTGATCAGTTGGGCGCCATCTGCCCCTCTCTGTGCTTGCATTCGCTTGTTCCATAGCCCTTTGCCTAAAAGGTAACCATCCTTCAAGAGAAAGAGCAGGTACCTCTTGTTTCCCAAAGCTGTCTTCAAGGCACCAGACTGGAGGCGTGCACATGGCACCTTGTGCCACCTCTCAGGTCCTCCTGCAATCAGTATTTGTCTATGAATTTTACCCCCTTAGATGGCGTGGCCATTCAAGGCAGGAATCCAGCGACTCGCCCTCCTAGGCCAACAGCACTGAGTGTCCCACATGGTGTGTTCTCATCAAGTGTTGGTTGAATGAGTAATTAAATAAGATCTAAGAACAACTTTAAATAAATAACCCCTAAGTGCAAAGGAGCCTTGGTTGGCATAAACGTGACCTCTATCCCCAAAAGTGGAAAATGCATTTTCTCACATAACGAGATGTCCTGCATTACTTCATTTCCAGAGATAAGTGAATCGTCAAAGACTAGCGTCTTCATTTCCTCCCACTTTGCCAACTGCGTTTGCTTTTCTCTCAGGCCCTTCCCTCACGGTTACAAAGTGGCTGCAGCAGCTCCAGGCATTCTATCCATCATTCAATACCCACAATTCAGACACGAAGAAGAGGAACATTTTGAAGTGTGAAGAAATTGCTCCCAGAAACATTGGAATCTCCTCATGCCTCATTGGCTAAGATTGTATCACATGACTATTCCTAAACCAGCAATTGGCAAGGTGAGTGAAACTGGTGTGACTGGATTCATTTCACCAGGAAGGCATCCTCAGAGGAACTGAAGAGAGTTTCAACCTTTTTTGAAGATCCTAGCTACTCCTTGCCAGAACAAAATTGAAATTCCAATGGTGCAATTGCTGTAAGAATTCTCATGGGTGAATATATGTAATTAATATCTGCAACGAGTGCCAACGGTGGCTTCTGGAAGCACAGTGGAGGCTTAAATGTGAACTTGTCCCTGTGCATCAATAGATCCCATATTCAACACAACCTATGATGAAACCTTGTTCATCTCTATCCAAATACAGGGATCTTTGTTTCGTTTCAATCAACAGTCCCTAGAACAGCACCTGGAATACAGTAAAGTTCAATAAGTATTTATCAACTTAAAGAAATTCTGCTGGCATGAAAAAGAGGAGCATTGGCGTGGAGAGGCATCCAGAAGCATCTGCACTGTGCTTTTGCCAAGGCTTTTTACTGTATATTTTTGTTTCTTTGTCTCATAGAAGACCTAAAAAACAACATCCCCCCGCCCCCCGCAAACAAGCCTTGCTTTCTAGTTTCTATACACTAGGCACATGAGCCTTGCAAAGGTCACAAACCCAACTGTCACTGTTGGAGTGTCTGGCTGAAGGATGGCCAATGTGACAAAGTGGAGTGTTCGTTGTTGGGCTCAATAGCATCTTTCACCAAAGGATGAAATGTCACAGCATCAGATCTTCCACAGCCTTTGGTGGAATCAGCAGCGCACCCAGGGCTGGATGGTGGGTGTGGCAGCCGTGGGAGCAGGCACCAAGGGCTTGCATGATCTATAAGAAAATGTAAAGCAATAATAAACCACTAAAGGCAATGCAGTATCCTAGATTGAACCCTGAAACAGAAAAAAAGGACAATAGTGGAAATACTGCTAAAACCCAAATAAAGTCTGTAGTTTGGTTCATATCATTGTATCTATGTTAATTTCTGTGTTTTAATAAATGTACTATAGTTATATAAGCTGTAGGAACGGTATTGGGGGACAGTGTATGCTATTTTTGCAACTTTTCTGTAAATCTAAAATTATTTCACAATTGAAAAGGTTTTTAGATGATAAAACTGACTAAATAATGGTCTGCTTTTTTTTTTTTTTTTATCATCACCATGACAATTCTAAACAATGTTAGTGATAAAAAAAACCTTTCCCCTCGCCCAAATCATTTGGTCTAAATTCTGAGCAATTGTAGTTACTGTTAAATCCTAATATATATGTAAGGTTTGACTTAGCACATTTTTATCATTTATTTTTTTAAATAGATATTGCAGCATTTTACATGCAAGTTAATCCTAAAAACTCTTATACGATATATACAGGTGACCCTGATATGTGTGGTCTCAGATGCACACATTTGTTTTGAGCAAGTTCATATCTAACTGGAATTATCCAAGCTTATTCCCAGCACAGTCATGTCTCCAACCCAAAGGTACTACAGAATCCTGCATTTGAACCAAAAATTTGAAATAATGTTAGCACAATGACTTTAAAGATGAAGAACCAAAACTTGTTACTTTAATCCTGTCATTCTATAATAGTGACCACTTGTAGCTTCTATTGTATTTACATTTTAAAACAGTGACATCGAGACCAAACTGCCATAATATCATGTGTCATGATGATTTGGGGAGATACATTTTTTTTCATCTAGCTAGAGGAGCAAGATGTTAAAAAAGATCGGCTCCATGCCCTGGCCAGGTAGTTTAGTTGGTTAGAGTGTTGTCCCAATACCCCACAGTTGTGAGTTTGATCCCAGGTCAGAGCACATACGAGAATCAACCAATGAATGCATAAATAAGGGAAACAACAAACTGATCTCTCTCTCTCTCTCTCTCTCTCTCTCTCTCTCTCTCTCTCTCTCTCTCTCTCTCTCTCTTATAAATTAAATATATATTTTTAAATGATCAGCTCCATGTATTACATTAAGTACCAGAGTGAGTCGAATTAAGATTCCAGATATTATAAACTACCTTAAAGATCATATATCCTCTCCCCTCACTTTAGTGACAGAGAAAGCGAAGTTCAAAAACTTGCTGCAACCTATTTAAAAAAAAAACAAAACAAAAAAAAAAAACTTGCTGCAGTTAATAAGGGTTTGGTGAGTGGGGGTGAGAACAAAGGCCTCTTCCTCCATGCCCAGTGCTCCCAGCACCAGCTATAGATCCCATGCTTGCTCCCCTTTAGCAGATAAACAGTAATTCAGTAAGCCAAGTCCCCTGCCCATGTCAGCTGGTGACTCAGTGACAGCATAAGACATGGGAACCAGACAGTGGAGGGCTCTAACCATTGCCCTTGCTTCCTCTTTCCAGCTTTTTTTTTTAGCTAGAGGCAGATTCCTTCCAGAAGACTGTACCACCTGACATTCAAATGGGAAGAGGGGAACATTTTTAAAAAGAGATGCAGCTCAAACTAACATTAGAAATGAGTAAACTTCAGTCAGAGTTCCTACAACCAGAAAAAAAAAAATACTGAAATACCACATTTGGGGAATAAGGGAACAATTCCAGGCAACCATTTCCACTGAGTCCTCCAATTTTGGGGGGGTATCTGTTAATGGATGGTATATTGGGAACTTCAGCTGCCCACAGAAAAGCTTGGTTTTCTATGTTCAAGAAGAAAGCAGTGGTTTCCAGAATGACATCTATGTGATTCAATGGCCATCACATGGAATCTCTGTAGCAAGACCGTGGTGGAAAGAAGGATTTTTGGGTAGGGGGGTGGAAAAAGTAGAGGAAGGAGTAGGGGGGATAAATGGTGATGGGGAAAAAATAAATAAAGAAGAAAAAAAGAGAAAGGTTTTCATAACGTACTGTTTCTTGATTGGGTCCCTGGGCAGCTCTCCTAGACAGGCGAGAAAGGTAGGCACCATCTTGATTACATGTAAGCACCTCCCTGTGAATCTTTGTTACCAGCCCTTGAAATTCACCCTGTTTCTCAGATCACAGCCCCATGTTCAGGAGCCATTCATTCACAGGTGAATTGTCAGGCATGGATACTATAGGTAACTACTGGGTTCTGTCTTTGCAAGGCTTCTTATCATAATAATGTTCCCTATTAAGTTATATTTGACCTCCTACCACATGCTTGGAAGGATGATGGATCAGTGGATACATAAATGTGGTGGTAAGTAGGTGAATGGATGGGAGGGTAGATAGGTAAATAGTGGAATGAGTAGGTAGGTAGGTATTGGATGGATGGGTGGTTCAATAGATAAGAAGATGAATAGATGGGTGAATGGAGGGTTGAAAAGGGGAGGGTTGGATGTTGGATGGACTAATGCTTCCATATGCAGGAATCTCATCCTGGCCGGGTGGCTCAGTTAGTTGGAACATCATCCTATACACCGAAAAGTTGCAGGTTTTATTCCCAGTCTGGGCAAATACCTAGATTGCAGGTTTGATCCCTGGTCAACCGATCAATGTTTCTTTCTCACGTCAATGTTTCTCTCTCTTGCTTCCTCAAATCAAATATATAAAAATATATCCTCTGGTGAGAATTAAAAATATGCAGGAATCCTTACCATCACATCTTTATATTGGTGCCCAAGGTAATTCCACAGTGAAGGATTCTACTTCACACAGTAGATAAGTTCATGATCAAATCTATATTTAAGTTGGATAGAACTTTGTCTTGGGGTAGATTTTAAGGACCCAAAGACTAGAATCATAGCTTCCCATCTATATGCCTTAGTAATAATTTCATTGTGTGCTACACAGTAGGTACTGAGTGAATATTTATTGATAAAAGTGAATGAATGAATGAATGAATGATTTTTAAAACACAAGGAAGGCTCTCCTTGACCCTGGAATTGATCCCCTCATTCTGATTTTTGGTGCTTATATTCCAACATTAAAATTTCATTCCTTCATAAATCAGTTATGTACCCAGAGAGTGTCCAGTTATGATGCAAATTATTCCTGGATGTTAAATGCATTAAACTTTTTCCATCTGTTGTTTCTTTAGTGGGAATTAGCTGGCCACATTGTTTTCTCTTGATTCTTTGCTGATGAGGTTGGACATGGGACAGGTCCAGATGTTTCTGTGGCTGGGCTGGAGTTATTGATAGAAAGGGCTTTTACAGTAGGATGCATCAGAGTTGTGAGGAGGGACCCAGACTCTCCTCTCTCCTAACCTTGGCAGCTGGCCCCTGGCCACACCACCTTCCCAGCAGCCTCTCCTCCTTACTTTGTCCCACAGGTTTCTGTCAGCTGGCGAGGGCCCCGAGGAGGGGGAAGAAATGAAGAGGGAAGAGGAAAAGTGCCAGCAGAAAGTTAGCATGAGAAGAAGGGAGACACAGGACAGTGAAGAGCGAAGAGAGAAAAAAAGAGGAAATGAGGCTGAATATGGGCAGGAGGTTTGTGTTTGCAGCCAGATGCCTCTAGTAACAGTATCATCATCATCTCGCCTGAACAGGTGTGCAAGGGCTCCATCCACTCATTAAACAACAGGAAAATGGCACACGTTTCCACCGGCCTCTTTGGAAACCTTGGCAGAAGCTATCAGAAGACCCACGCTGCTTCTGAGATGTGATTTTTAATAGTGTAGACTGTACTTTTGGATTGGGGTTGGGATAAAGAGGAAAAGGGAATTGATTGTGGGTTTTTTTGTTTTTGTTTTTGTTTTTTATCATTTTGAAATTCTTCTCTCCAATTTCATTGCTTCTCTCCAAGTGGGTTTCGACTTAGACCACACTGAGCTCCTTTGAATAACTAAGTCAGCATGAGCCACGGTCTGGGGCCTGCCAGCAGTCCTCAGGCCACACTAAAGCCCTGTGCCAAGGGCCCATGTCTTTGAAATAGGCCCCTCTGTTCCATAGCATTATTCATCATTTCTATTCCCCTCCTGCCGTGACCTCAGTGTCCCTGTCTTGCACTAAGACGTCTGAAATGTGTGATTCAAGCAAAGGGCATTTTGTTTCTGGCTGAACAGGGCTCAGGGAGACTGGCAGTGTCAGAGACAGGAGTGGGCACCGTCGATCCCGGAGCTGAAGCTGGGCAGTGTGCAAGATCCTCACGACAAACCACCACCTTTCCCTGGGAAGGCAGCCAAGGCCTGGAGCCCTGCGTAGGAAATCCCCCGTGAGAGGCCCTTTCTGAGCACCACAGAAAATGGTTCTTTTCATGGGCTTGGGCTTGGAGTCCCCTTCCTTTCCAGCCGTACAGGCCCCCATCACATCCCCTGTCCTGGCCCTCTGCGTGCTGTTCACATGCCAACCGTCCCCCCCCCCCCCCCCCCCGCCCCCAGGCTCCTCACGGCTCCTGCACCTTCTCCTTGCCCTCACCACGCAGCCGGCTTGCCCAGCCTTCAGAAAGCCTCCTCCTGTCCCCAGCGGGGCTGCGGACGCTCCCTCCATCAGCGCCCAGTGCCTTCGCATGAAGCTGGTCTATGTCGTGACCTAACCTCTCCACAGGCACCTCTGGGATGGACAGAAATGATTTGTTGACTTTGCCAGATTAGCAAGGGGAGCAAATTCCACAGATGCCTCTGTCCCTAAGTCTCAAAGTTCAGCCCTCCAGTGTGATAGCAGAAGTGAGGTGAGGGAGGGAGGCAGCCTAAGATGGTGTGGAGTAACTACAGAAACAATGACAACTGCAGAAAGGATCACTCCTTATGGAGCAATTACTGGCTGGCAGGCAATTGTCTAAGCCAGCGATTTTCAACCTTTTTCATTTCATGGCACACATAAAACTAATTACTAAAATTCTGTGGTAGACCAAAAAATGTATTATATTTTTTGCTGATTTGACAAAAAAAAAATGTGTAATTTTAATTCATTCACAGTGGATGGCTATTGTGTTGGCTGTTGTCTTTTTTTTTTTAATTTGACAAAAGAGGTCAGTGCCCTTAACTAAATATTGGGTATTTCATGTTTTAAAAATTCTGCCCTGACAGTGTGGATCAGTTGGTTGAGTGTCGTTCCATTCACCTGGAGGTTACCAGTTTGATTCCTGGTCAGGGTACATGCAACAGGCTTGGGTTGTGGGCCCAATCCCCAGTGGGGGGCATGCAGAAAGCAGCTGGTAGATGTTTTTCTCTCATCCATTTTTCTCTCTCCCTCTCCTTCTCCCTTCCTCTATCTGAAATAAATAAAAACATTTTAAAATTGTTTCTTGCAGCACACTCCTAGGTACTTTCAAATATACAGCACATTGATTGGAAAAGCTGGTCTAAGTCTTTCTTCTGCATTTACACATTGAATCCTGTCAGCAGCCCTCTGCAGTGGACACTATTAGTAGCCCCATTTTACAGAGGAGGAAATGGAAGCCCAGAGATGGCAAGTAACTTGCCAAGGCCTCAGGCTCAGAAAAGGTAGACCCAAGGTGTGCCTGGGGAATACCTCGAATGGCATGCCCCAGGGCAGCAGGAGATTTGGGTTTCTCTGCCACTCCTTGGGTGGGTTCCTTTCTGCCAGCCATGCTCATTTTTCAAGTCTCCATTTCCTAATCAGAAAAATTATGCAATGAGGTGATTTCTTGGGGCGCTTCCATAAGGTGATGCTGTGATTTTTTTTCTTCTTCCTACTTTTTGAGTACAGTATAAAGGTACTCAGGAAGATCGCTACATTTTCTGGACTTAGGCCAATCCCAGGTGCTGGGATGAAATGGGCAGCGCTACTGACCTTCAGTGACCCTTAAGGCTCCATCTGTGCAAAGTATCTCTCTGGGGTCCCAGGCAGAGTTCCGGGTGGGTGCAAAGAGGGTTTTGTCTATCAGTCAATGACTAGAGGACATAAGACAGGCCATGCACATCAGGATGGGTAAATCTAAGCCCCTAAGTTAAATAAGTAAATAAATAAAATATATCTATATCTATATTTATCTATCTATCTATATATATATATATCAATAGAACTTTTAAAAAAGTGAGGTATAATTGACATAACATTATTTTAGTTTCAGGTGTACAACGTAATGATATGTGTACATGTTGCAAAATGACCACCACAATAGGTCCATGTAACGTACATTACCATACATAGTTACAGAATTATTTTCTTCATGATGAGAGCTTTCAAGATCCACTCTCCTAGGTACTTTCAAATATACAATCAGTATTAACTATAGTTATTACATCCCCCTGACTTACTCATTTTATAGCTGGAAATTTGTAGTTTTTGACCCCTTTCACTATTTCCTCCATCTCCCACCACCTGCCTCAGGCAACCACAATCTGTTCTCTATATCCATCAGCTTGATTTTTTTTTGTTTGTTTTGTTTTGTGTTATATTTCACATATAAGTTAGATCTTGTATTTATCCTTTTCTGTCTGACTTATTTAATCTAGCATAATGCCTCCAAGGTCCATCCATACTATTGCAAATAGCAAGATTTCATTCTTTTTATGGCTGAATAACATATAGCATATTTTCTTTACCCATTCACCCACTGATGGACATTTAGGGTGTTTCCACATATTGGCTACTGTAAATGATGCTGTAATGAAAAGGTGGTGCAGATATCTCCTCGAGTTAGTGTTTTGATTTTCTTGGGAGAAATACCCAGAAGTGCAGTTCCGGATTATAGCTGAGCTCCTTCTTAAAAGAGAGCTGTCCTTCAAGTGCACCCTCATTGGTAAGGGGGGTGAAGGCACTGACCAGTGCTAGTCAATGCTGAGCTCAGCAGTTGCTCCAGTCCAACTCTCTTGAGCAAGAGGGGAGTTCATGCACTGATATGAGGTGTGTGAATGCAAAAGGGGCTCTGTAACACACCCGACAAGTTCAGTGTCAGAGAGTAACTTCCAGTATGATCGGATCACCAATTCCTAACTATATGGTAGGTAGACACACCCCAAGCCTACAATTTCTTTAGGAAAGGATTTATCTTTGCCGTAAGCAAGCCCTGTCCATTGTTCTTGTGCATCAAGGCTAACACACCTTTGAAGATCACTTGTAATCCTCTTTTTCAGATGCTCTTGAGGCATAATCACCTTCAAGAGAGCACATAATCTGGTTAACAATCCGGCATCTTGCTTTCTCCCACTTTCATGCCGTCTTTCTTTTTTAAATATATTTTGTTGATTTTTTACAGAGAGGAAGGGAGAGGGATAAAGAGCTAGAAACATTGATAAGAGAGAAACATTGACCAGCTGCCTCCTGCACAACCCCTACTGGGGATGTGCCCGAAACCAATGTACATGCCCTTGACCGGAATCGAACCTGGGACCTTTCAGTCCCCAGACCGACGCTCTACCCACTGAGCCAAACCAGTTTTGGCCATGCCATCTTTCTTACTTCCATCATTTCAAATGCAAAAAAGAAACTGCAAGACTGTCATTCTCCGGAGCATTTGATATCATGCTTCCCAGTGTGTCATCAGTTTGGCTCAAATAAACTCTTGTAAAAAATTCTCTACAGGTTTGGACTTTCTTATATTGATAGATGGATTCATAAATACTATTTCAGATACCAGGGGCTGTATGATCGGGGAGGTCATAGGCTGCTGCCCATTGCCTGCAGGAGGAAGGCTGCATCCTTTAGCTGGGCTTTGAGGAGCAACATAAACTCACTCTCTCCTTCCCACCTTGGCTTCTGTCTTCCTTGGAAATTCCTCTGCCCATCTGGATTGATCTAGCAGCATCTTAAGAGGTAACCTTGACCTTTGGTGGAAGATTTATAGTGTATCATAGTTGGCTAACTCTAAGGTGCACACTTTTTCTCATTTAATAACATCTTACTCGTTTAACATTGATCCTACAGTCGATGGCATGCCATGGTTTACTTAACAGCACCTTTCTTTAATAGTGGTTCGTGAAATAATGGTGTACCTTACAAGTAAAGACACCTGAGGTTTGAGGAAGTATGGCCAGTAGCATTTTCCAGATTTGAGCTCTAGAAGCTCAGCCAGAGGCTGGGAACCTATGTGGCATTTTCTGAGTCTTTCCCTCCCAACCAGGCCTGGGCCTTGGTGTAATGGGAATGATTTATGGGGGTCTGTACAGTGCCCTAGTTGTAACCATGGCTGATATTTAAAATGTTTAATGACCAGACCAATCAAAACAGAAGGCAGCTGAAAACACCTGGCATGTCTGTCCTGGAGCTGACCTATCCACCTTCTGGCTGGAGTGACATGGCCAATAAGTGGCAAAACTGGGATGCTAATGTAATGTAGGGCTCTCTGACCTCAAAGCCTATGCCCTGTAACTTCCCCATTTGACAACTTAGGGAAGATACTGCCCAGCTAAAGTCTTGAAGGACCTGCCTCCCACACTGCATGTTAAGCACCTGAGGCAGGGAGCTGTGAGTCATTCTTTATTGACCTCCCCCATCTCTGAGTCTATATGTGCTGGTTAATGTTCACCACTGGCTCTGGGAGCATGGAGGGGAAAGCCCTGATTTGTATGTTTTCCATGTAAATACTGCCATTATTACTGGACAGGGGACCTGGCCCTGAGCATGTTGGCCTCAGGCTAGCTGGTAGTATGTGAGGTTTCTTCTTCTTCTTTTTTTAATCCTCACTCAAGGACATTTCCCCATTAATTTTAGAGAGAGTGGAAGAGAGAGGGAAAGACAGAGAGAAACATCAATGTAAGAAAAACACATCAATTGGTTGTCTCCTGCGCGGGCCCTGACCAGGGCCCTGGCTGGGAAGGAGCCTGCAACCAAAGTACGAAACCTTGACCAGAATCAAACCTGGGACCCTTCCATCTGAAGATCCCAGCATTCTATCCACTAAGCCATACCAATTAGGACAGTATGTGGGTTCTTGACTTGGTGCAGGAAGAATTTCACAAAATGAGTGAGGGGATGTTTATTAAAGCTGGGCACAGTAAAACAGGAAAGTACTTAGCATAGAAGCAGCAACAGGAGAGCCTAGGCTGGGCTGCCTTGGCGGCTCACTGGGAAGACAGAGAAAAGAGGGCCTTGAAGACAGGTTCAGGGGATTAGTCTGGGGTGAGCTACCACTGCCCAGTGCTCCCATAGTTGCAAGCTGTGTGGTTCTTTAGAGTTCAGAAGATGCATGTCTGTGGGGGAAGAAGAGAGTGAAGAAGGGAAAGAGAATGGTGGGACCATTCCCCACAAGGAGAGCAAGCACTGGGTCTTTTGTTTGTTTAGTTTTGTTTTTAAGCACTGGGTCCTTTGTCACCACTGATTGGTCAGTGTGAGGGCAGGGGGTCATTAGTCATTGCAGCTGGTCCTGGCCTTGGCCACCTGATTTTACTGCTTTTCTGGGCCTGGAGCTGAAATACAACTGGGGCCTAGATGTTATCTCTAGGGAGGTGACCTTCTGGATCTGTAAATTGCTCTGCTAGTTTGTTTAGTGATCTAGCTCAGTTTCCCTATTCCACTGGTCCTGACTTACTGCCTGTCTCATCAGCATGCCTGATTTTGAGCTCCCAATGTGCGATTATGGAAGAAGGAGTTGGGAAGATGTGCAGAAGCACCCTGTTGTATGATATTTCCACCTTACGGATACAATAGAAGTGAATAACCTAGAGAGCACAGATTAATAGTAAAATGTAGTGAACTAATTAGGAGGTGAATGAGCTTCGATTATTACCTTTGTTTTAAATCAATCTATTTCTTTTAAGTCTTATGTAACTTAAAATTTAATAATTATTGTGTTTAACAACGGGCTTGCAAATTTCCTGAAAATTGAACCATTAGTACATGACTGGTTTGAGCTGGCTCCAGTACACGAGTCTGTTCCAAGGCTTTGCTTGCAATAGACAATGAAGTGGTGGGTGAGGATGCTACTAAAAGGAATATGATTATTCACTATTGAACTGTGAATAGAGCTGGTAACCCAGGTTTCAATATTCTTTTTTTACACTTTTTTTTTTATGTCTGAGAATGTCTTAGTTTCATTACTCATACTTAAAAGAAGGCCAAACAAATAAGCACTGTTTAAGGGTGGAGACCAAAGGTTGGAGCCTAGGCTCCAACTCAGGGCATGTGTGGGGGTGGGGCCCTACAACTGCTTCCTGTTCAAAACAGTTCTCTGATATAGGGCTTGAGCAAGCCTCTGAGCTGTAACTGACTTCTCGCCTCCCCAAATGGGAGAAGTACTGAAGAAAAAGGACCAGTTGTATTATTATCCTGTTACATTCCAGAAAGGATAGCCTCTCAGGAATTGGGGAGCTGAGAACTAAGTAAAAATTGCAGTAAATTGCAGCTTCCCAAAGGCTCAAACGAGTCCTGCACTTTGGCTATCTTAACCTTTTGTTATGGGTGCAGTGCTGACGTCACTGGAAACTGGAGTGGGCAGGCACAGCTTAGGAAGGGAAGCGAACAGCTGGTGAATCAGCTGTGTTGCACTCAGCACTATCCCTGCCCTGGTTCAGGGACTGCACCATATATGGACTCAGGCTCAGACCCACAGCCCTGCTGATTTGCATCGGGGCTCCCATCAATTGCATTTTGGGATGAGGTCATTGTTACCAGCAAAAGGGAGACCCCAGGAAGGTTGGTCAGCATGAAGAAATCGTGGCCAACTGTGGTCTGGCAAGAAAAAGATGAGAGGAAAGGGTGCAGCCCCTTTCCAGCCAAGCTGCTCTTGGGAACGCAGGCCAGGGCCTGAGAAAGCAGTGGGAGTGACTCCCAGCAGTGGTTGCCAGGGGAGGGACTCAGCAGGAGGGCCAGCCTCCTTCTGCAGAGGCTGTTCTGCCTCTGGCTGGCCTGGGGCTTCAGAAGCTTTATCCAGAGGGCGATTGAGACAAGGAGAATAACTCCAAATTTTCAGATACGAGATGCTGCTGAAGGCACCGAAACCCTCCCGGCCAAGGGAGGGGCAGTCCAGGCTCTGAGCGATTCTGAGGTCAAGATGAGTTCACCCAGGTAGAACACAGCTAGTTAACCTCCAACCCCATCTTATCAGTCCAGACTGGGTCAGCCAGTGTAACCCAGCTGGGGCTGTGGGAATCTAGGCCACAGAGAAGGAAGGCGGTTGGGGAGTGATCTGAAAAAGTGGCTTTTAATAGATGGCTAATAAACTGGATCTAATTTGTAAAGATTAACCAGCCTCTTTTTGTTGTTGTCTCAGCTATTTGGTTGCTTTCACTTTTTTTTTTTTTTTTTTTTAAAGGAACAGCTGAATGATTTCAGGACACTTCTCTCTCTGCAGACCTCTTGATTTGGTTCAAAAGACCAGAACCATGGAATACTCTACCGCAGTGAGAACCAACTGTTCCATATGCAAAACACACACACAAATCTCACAAACATACTGTTGAGGGAGAGAAGGCAGACACAAAAGAGTACTGTGAAATCCCATTTATATCAAAACCAAGCAAAACCAATCTGTGATGTTAGAAGTCAGGATAGTGGCTCCTTTGTTGGCTCTGGTGACGGGGAGGGGCAGGAGGGCTTCAGGGTGCGGGTTCGTCCGGGTGTTGCTTCCACATATGTAGGCACATTGAGCCTGTGCACTTAAGATCTATGCACATTTCTGTATATCATATTTCTTCATTTCAAAAGTTTCCTTAAGAAAAAGCAGAACAGAATGTCATCTTGTGAAATGAGCTGTGACAGGAAGGGTGAATTCCTGTGTGTCAACCCAAAGCAAGCCTCTGCGGGCGGGTGCCACTGGATGGCCGCACCTCAGGCTGCGAGTCAGAGAGCCCGATTTCCAATCCCACTTCTCCTCACTGGCCCGGGTCTGGGAACTTAGCTCCTCTGCTTCTCGCTTTCCTGCCCCAGAACAAAGGGGCTGAGTTCAATGACACGGTCTGAGAGAAGATTCCTCTTTCCCACCTGTTTTATGGGAGATGGCAGTTGATTGACTGTTCATTTGCCTCTCAGGGGATCTCCTTAGAGAGGAGAGATCTGTCAAAATGTGCCCCCTCCCATATGCACACACACATACACATATGCACACAAGGAGTAGTTGGCCTTCTCAGCACCCTCTTATTACCATCAGCCTTGACTCTTCACCTTCATCTCCCCCTTCCTTGAGCTCAGTGTACACATTTCCTAGAGCTGCCACACAAAGTGCCACAAACTGATGGCTTAGTACAGCAGAGACTTTTTGTGCCACAATTCTGGAGGAGAGTAGTCCAAGGCCAAGGTGTTGGCAGGGCCATGCTCCCTCTGAAGGCACTGAGGACCCTGCCCAGCCCCTCTCCTGGCTTCTGGTAGCCTCGGTGCTCCTTGGCTTAGATCACCTCAATCCTTCATCTTTTTGTGGTGTCTCCTGTGATTCCACATGGTCTTCCTCTGTGTGTATCTGTGTCCAAGTTCTCCCTTTTTATAAGGACATCCATCACTGGATTAGGGCTCATCCTAACGGCCTCATTTTAACCTGATGACCTGTCTCCAAATAAGGTCACATTCTGAGGCACTAGGGTCAAGGACTTCAACATATATTTTTGGGGAGATGCAGTTCAACTCATAACAGACAATGATGAAAAGGTTTCAGGAAAGCCTAAAGTAGCCCCCAAATCTATGCCCTGACAGGTAAGGTTAAGGATTCCAGTTGAAGACCAAACACCAAAAGACTTGGACACACAGCAGTAATCTCTTTAGTTTGTAGAGTACTACTACTTCCCGCTCCCAAAGCATTTTCATTACCATTATCCGTTTGGTTCTTCACAGTAAGAAAGGCAGCTTGCAGGCTCGGGGGCCAGACTGCCTGGGTAGGAATCTCAGCTTCATCCGTCCCAGCTGCTCTATACCCTGTGCACATTGCCGCTGTGCCGCATCTGTCAAACAGGGATGTGGCGAGGAGCAGATGAATGAACACAGGAAGACTTACAACAGTGCCCGGCACACAGTGAGCATTTGATAAACGTTAGCTGCAAGGACAAAACACCAGACAGGGTCACCTACATTTTACTGATGAAGAAACTGAGGCACACAGATTGGCACAGGCTAATTCAGGGCAGATGGAGGACTAAAACCCAAGCCTTCTGGGTGAGGACGCTGACTTGTCAGGTTATCTGGCATGACTTGCTGTCCAGTTTTTAACTGATCATAACAATGACAGCTACCGTTCACTGAGCTCTCACCAAATGCCAGGCCCTGTGCTAAGTGCTTTTACAAACACCATCTCATCTACATAGGAGGCATTTTCTTTTCTCGATTTTAGCGAAGTGCAAATTGAGGCCTAAAAACTCAGAAGGCAAAGATGCATCACCCAGCTAGTGACAGGAAGCCAGACTTCACCAATCTCAGGGCCTGCGTTTTTTTAACCACTTACACTCCAGGATCTCTTAAGGGGAAAGACCAATGTAATTGCTTGCCTTGTAAACAACTAAGGGTTGCCAGGATGAATTGAGTGACATTTGTAAGTTCCCCACTGGCCAGGAAGGAGCCACTCTAAACCACCCGTCAGCTTTTATCCTGTTGCTTCAGGCACTGGAGCCCCACAGGTGGCCCATATGCTCCCATGGGAGGCTGTGCAGATCTTAAGAAGGCAGACCAGGAGTGGAGAGGCCAGAGGCGCCAGATGAGTGATCGATAGCCAAGGCCAAGGTTGGGCGCCAGGGGAATTGTCTGATGGTATGTGAGAGAGATACGATCAAGTTTGTGAAGAGGAGAGAGACAGGAATGATACTTCACATGGGGCCACTAGTCCTGGAAAGGGGAATGCTGCTTTTCACAGATGGCTGCCGGGGAACCCCTTCCTGGTTGTGATTTCAAGCGAAGGCCTAATGTTAGCAGCCCTTCGGGGGCCTTTGCCCAGGCTGGAGTGACATACATCCTGAGGCATACACAGGACTGTGGCTGACAGCTAGGTTTTGGACCGAAGTGCACCCAGAGTCTTTGATCCCAGCCCCTCTGTTAGGGTCCTCACCAATCCCTGTGCCTCTCCCCCTCTAGCCCCCCCCCCCCCCCCCCCCCCCCCCCCCCCCCAGGCGGACAGGGAAGGTGAAAGGAATCATTTGAGGCAGGGAATAAAAGCAGGTGTGGTGGAGAAGTGGGGGTAAGATGATTTTTGATTTTTCCCAACAGAATTGAAGGATTTCAGATGTGGATCCCTCCGGGCTCCCATCGGGTGAATAATGTACTATGACTTTAAGGGGCTTGAAACACAGCAGCTCTGACCCCGGAATGGACTTTGAGGGGGGCAATGTTAAGGGTTGACTTCCTGCCTTGACTTCCATTTGGAGCTCCCTGCAATTCTCAGGGCATTTAGAAGGTAACACGTTAAGAGTTTCCCAAAAGAACGGAACCTGTGTCTTGAGCAAAAGGTGTTTACTCCCTTGGAGGTGGGATTTTTACTGCTGGTTTCAACATCAAGGAGGTGTGAATGTTATGAAATCCTGACAATCAGTTCCACCGGAGGAAGGCCAGGAAGGGGCTCCGCAGGCCGGTGCTCCTTGCACTTACGGTGCACAGTTTGGAAGTGCCTGGGGTCTTGAGAAAATGCAGATCCTCAATCAACAGGTGTGGGGTGGGGTCCAGAGTCTGTGTTTCTGACCTGCCCCTGCTGACTGTTGTGAGATCACTCTGGACTGAGTGATACTCCTGGGCCTTTTTTCAGCCTCCTCCACACATCTCCCTCCCCACCAAAAACATCAAATACAACAAAACAGGGAAACTGCATTTCCTGGAAGTGGCTTGCATAACCCCGAATAATTGGGAAGGGACTGTGATACTCTATTTAGAATCTGTCTCCCAACCCTCACCAAGAATGGTCTCATGCTTGACTGGGTTAGGGTAGGGCAAAGGATGAAGAACAGTCCATCCAGTCTTGGGCAATCTTACAGAACAATAGCATTAAAACTGCATGTTTATTTTGCTCTAAAATATATTTCTAGAGGTGGCTTTTACTGGTATATATAAAATTACTAGATGGTTATAGCCAATTTTTATTTGTCTTTTTGTGCTTTTCTGTATTTCCTAATTTTTCTACAAAAGAACCTATGGTGCTTTTATTTTTTAAAGGTTAAATTTGAAACATCCTATACTGTGAACATCCACAGGCCCTTTGCCTGGTGCTCCAACCCGAATGAATCTTTCACATCTAAGGGCTGATATTGTATTATATATACAGGTACACTCTGTAGGTAACTGAGCCCGAGGGGATGGGCAATCTGGGGTTAAGCAGGCCAAGCCCACAGGGCAGGGCAGCGTTGAGTCACTTTTTGGCATTGAGGAAGGATAAAGCAGGTTGGTGAGCATCACCCAGTCTCTGCCTTTTGAGGTCACGCTGACCTGACCGCTGGTTTATTTTAGTTTCTATGTCTGTGAGCAAGGCCAATTTGCAGCAATGATGTCTTTGATCTGTGACTTCTGGATCTATGTTTAACAATCACTGAGCAGGTGACCTAAATCAATGAACTGTGATCTTGTGCATCTTACAGATGAGAAAAGGCAAGTGGGGGAAGGGGGCTGGAGAGGCAGGAGTAATGATGGAAAGTGCTGGTGCAGCTCAGCTTCCAGTCAGCACAGGCCTCTCTCCTTAGCACTGGGCCTGCACACAGTCAACCTGCTCTGCCCTCACCCTGTACACTTCTGTTTCTTTCATCATGGCCTCAGCATAGAGTATAGAGAAATTTTAGGAAATTGCCATCTTTCCTACTGGTAGCAATTAGTTCTGCATATGGGGTTACCCAGTAACAATTTGTTAAATAGAATAAAAGGATATCGAAACAATGAGATTTAGAAGGATTGAAACAACAAAACAGATGACTAAGAAACGGAGAAGGGACAACTCTAAAGGTACCAATTTTGTTGTTGTTGCTGTTAATCCTCACCCCAGGATATTTTTTCCACTGCTTTTTCTTTTCTGTTTCTGTCTTTCTTTTCTTCTTCTTTTATTTTTTTCCATTGATTTTATTTATTTATTTATTTATTTATTTATTTATTTATTTATTAGAGAGAATGGAAGTGAGGGGGCGAGAGAGAGAGAGAGAGAGAGAGAGAGAGAGAGAGAGAGAGATTGATGTGAGACACATTGATTGATGGCCTCCAGCAAGTGGTCCTGGAGCTGGAGATTGAGTCTGCAACTGAGATACATGCCTTTGACCAGTATTGAACTCTCCCCCCTTTAGTTTGCATGCCGACACTTAAACCACTGAGCAAAACTAGCCAGGTCTTTTTTTTTTTTTTTAAGGAAAGCAAGCAAGTATTTATTGACTGTAGCAAAAATTATGCTTAGGAGAGTGAAACAAGAAAGGGCATAGGTAGAAGCAGCAACAGGAGAGACTGGGTTGGGGCTTGCAAATTTTTTTATATGTAAAGATAAAAGAAGGCTTTACAGGTTTCAAACATGTGATTTCTAATGTTTGAGGAAATAAAATCACAGGAGGGCTCCCTTCTTAGTTCCCTCTGGGAATCGATTCTGCCTTCTGTGTCTATCTTGGCTGATCTCTGCTGCTTTTCAGCCAGTCCCAGTCGGTTTTGAATAATCTTTATCTTCAAGCTCTGACTGCAAAGGTAAAAATAAATAACATTTGCACTTTTTGACTCTTCCTTCCTCTATGTTGTTTATTCATTTGACCGTGACCTTACCCATCAGGTGTCCGGTATTGTCATGGCTTCCTCTATTGAAAAGGAACAACTTCTTTATACGGGGCTATGAACAACTGCTGACAGTGTGGAACAGCACAGATAGGCCTACTCCAGGCCAAACGGTGAGCAGACAGAATGTGTCTCCTAAGGATCCACTTGACTATTTTTGATCCTCCGTTTTCAGTGTCAAGATGCCCCCACTTCAAGGGCTCCTCTCTGAGGCTTGCTATCATCTCACAAAGACTCCCTATCTACAACCTTGTCCTGACTCCCTTTCCTCTCCCTTCACACCATCCCATCGAAGCTTACCCAAACTTGTCCCACTCATGAGCGTCTTTATCATAAATGGACCAGCTGTACCAATAGGTCCCCTTGATAGAGAGAATTAGGAACAAATGCATATTTGAGATGAAAGACCTTCAAATCACCCCATCAGAGCAACCCTGCCCTCTAGTCCAGGAGCCCAATAAAGGATAATGACGGATGTGTTCAGCGGTGGCCTCGGAGGCCTTCTCTCAATTCCAAAGCACCTTTGCCAAGGCCCAGTGGATACCAGTGAGCAGGAGGGAGGACCTCATTGCTCCCTCAATGAAGCGGATTAGACAAAAACTCCAGTGGGATTTGCTGGGCTGAAACACGGCCCTTCCAGTGTGTCTCCATTGTCTACTTCTGAGCCAAGGTCCTGGCTAGCAAACTGAGACATGACCAGTTCCATTTCCCCAGCAGTGGATTCAGCACCTGCCCAAAGCCTCTGTGGTGGTGAAATGCATGCTCAGACCTCCTTGCCAACGAAGTGGGCTCTGTAGCTACATTCCATGTCCAGAGAGCCAGGAGAGCAGGGGTGTGGCCCAACACTCCTTTCCCTCAGCGACAACCAGAGTTCCAGAAAGTTTGATATATTACCACTGTCGTACACCAAGCTCCATAATTGACCAGACAGAAAGCAGCTGGGCAGACTCTCCTGACTTCTGAGGTGTGCTAGCATCAGCAGCCAATGGACATAAAGCTTCACTCATTTGCTACTGGAGGCAGCATGAGAAGTTCTCAGACCCGAGGCAAGTAGGTACAAACTTGAGAAGGGAATTCTCTGTAAATAGGAGAGAAGTCTGCCATCTCAGTTATGCCAGGCTATGGGAGTATCTGGGTTGGATATGTAAGATCCAGTTTAGATTATATGGTAAGGGCCAGGAGTTTGAGCTACATAACTCCCTAGAACTTTCCAGGAGACCTCTCTAGACACCAGTCACCCAGACCCAACTCAATTTACTTGTCAACCCCCTCTCCCCACCTTAGCCCCAGGCAACCACTAGTCTGTTTTCTAGCCCTAGAGAAATGTCATATAAATGGAATCATATAGTATGGAGCAGAAAGTTGTTTAAAGGCTGATATATATTTGGCATCCAATAAATTTTTAACTTTATTTAAAGAATCAAGTTACAATTTTCATTCCAAATCAGATAATATAGTTCCTGTTGACTTAAAGATAATGTATACTATTTTTGAAATGCCTCCTGAATTAGTGCCTTTTTGGGTAAGTGGCTATTCCTCATATGCTAGGTGTCATTTCATTAAGTCTCAACCTTGAGGCTGGGGTTGGCAGGGAGGAGGCTAGAGCATAGAGGAACTTGAGTAATCAGAAAGGGGAAATTATAAGTTATGAGAGCTATTCATAAAGCTGATATTTACAGATCTATTAAGATTTTATGTTATTTACATCTGAACTATAAACACAGTCAAAGTCCACGAACCCACTCCAATTTATTAAGATTTGTTTCCATTTTCAAAGTCACATGAGACTCTGTTGCAGCCAAACAGACATGAGACAGAGACACTCTGAGAGAGTCACTTGGACCAAGATTTAAAATGCAGCCATTTAAAATAAAGGCCTCCCAAGCCAGACTACATATTTTGACATAAATTGGACCCAAATTGGCATCACTGAGGATGTATTTTACAAGCACACAAATTCTCATGGATGATGTCAGATAGTGCCTGAGCACATAAAATGTCTGTTGATCTGGGGACTTTGATTCTGAAAACTCTGGAATTCCTACCTCAGATTCTGAAGCTGGGGGAAACATAATCAAACAGAAAGCCTTAACAATTGTCTTTGTCTTAGCACCTCAGTTTACTTCTCTCAAGTCTTAAATTCTCCTTCTTTGGTGAGGTCTTTGCTTTTATTCATTCAACCTTACTCGTTATCTACATCTGGGTAACAAATTACCCCAAGACTTAGTGGCTTAAATCGGCACACATTTGCCCTGGCTGGTTAGAGTGTTGGCCTGTGCACTAAAGGGTCTCAGATTCAATTCCCAATCAAGGGAATGGACTGGGTTGCAGGTTTGATCCCCAGCTCTGGTTGGGGCACAAGCGGGAGGCAACCAATCGATGTATCTCTCTCTCTTTCTCCCCCTCCCACCCTCTCTCTCTAAAAATCAATAGAAAAAATATCCAGGGGTGAGGGTTAAAAAAAGAACACAAACTATACACATTTACCGTCTCTTTGTTTCTGATGGTCAAAAGTCTGGCCTTGACTTAGCTAAGTCCTCTGCATTAAGGGTTCTCCCAAGGCTGTAACCAAAGAGTTGGCTAAGGCTTTGATTTCATCTCAAGATGACTGGAAAGCATCTACTCCCAAGCTCATGTGGTTGTTGGTAGGATTCATTTCCCTGAAGTTTGTTGAACAAAGGGCCTCTGCTCTTTCTGAGGCCTCTCTCAGTTTCTTGCTACACGTGCCTTTCTGACATGGCAGCTTGCTTTGTCAAAGCATGTAAGTTGAAAAGGTAACTAGTAAGATGAAAGTTACATTCTTTTGTAACTTAGCATACCTTCAACATTGTCATATTCTAAGGATGAAAGAAAATGACCAAAGGCTATGAATACTAGGAGGTGGGGATAATTGGGAGCCAGCCACCTTAGAGGTTGCCAATCACATTTGTCAAGAATTTATAGAGCGCCTCCTAGCTGCTAGACACTGTACGAGGTGCTGGGAATATAGCAATAGACATTCCACTCGCATCAGAAATCACAACCTATCTGGAGGGGATGGGGCAGACATTAGACAGATGATTGCATTTGTGATAAGCACACTAAATTAGAAAGACAGGGAATATAAGAGCCATCCTGGTCTAGTTTGAGAGAGGTAGGATGTCAGGCAGGACATGTCAATGGAGACTTGAAGAAGGACTGCCCAGAAAAGGAGAAAAGAAGTGTTCCAGGCAGAGAGAAGAGCTATGCAAACACCCTGAGGTAAGAAAGATCAGGCTGCATTTGAGGGAAGAGTAGCTAGAGGGAGAGAGTGGGAAGAGCAAGAGGAGGAAGTGGGGTCTTGTCGGCTACATTAAGGAGTTTAATACAGTCAATGACCAAATGGACGCCCTGGAGAAGTGACTTGGAAGATCACTTTGGCCACCTTTCTTCTCCTTCAGGTCTCTGCCCAGCTGGCCTGCAATCAGTCTTGAGGCTATGATCATGCGTGGACATGCCTGAGTGGTTTGCCTCCTCTTTATCCTGTAACAATATCCTGCTAATATTGTACCATATATTCCTAAAGGCTCTTCTTCTTCCCACCTACAGATGATTCTAGCAGCTTTCAAACTGTTTTCAAGCAGAACAAGATGTAGGCCTTTAATATATAAAACAGAAAAAAGCAGAACTATTTGGATCAAAGACAGTTATAGAAGAAGGGACAATTGAGAGCACCCTTTTCCACATTCCCAAGGGGGTCCCAAGACATCTCTCTGGAAACACGGACTCTGAAAACCCCAGTTTGAGAAACATGTCCACAGGCCACAACTTTGCCAATTGTTATTCCTAAGGGCTCCTTCTTTCAATGAACTTTTATTGAATCCTTCTGATGCGTCAGGCATGAAGTAGGCATTAAGAATATGAAAGCGATTTAGACATGAACCCCCTGTGTAAGGAGAGACTCACATGGGTGAATGACTCATGGCACTGCCATCTGATGAGCAATTACAGAGGGCTGAGCAGGGAAGTATGGTGGCTCGAAGGGAACACAGGCAGGGAGGACTTCAAGAGAAGCAGAAGCTGGAATGAAAAGGAGTTTGCTGATGTGCAAGCCACCCAATGGTACCTGTCTCAGAGGGCTTGCCCTTGAGTCTGCAATCACTCCCATCACCCCACCCATCTCAGCCACACACTGTCCAGATGAGATGCCCTTTCTCAGTATGCTGAATCAACATCCTAGGCCTAAATAGGAAGGCCCTGATGATTCTCCCAGGTTCTCTAACAACCATGGTGTTAGAAAGCTTGCATTGCCTTTTAATTTCTCACAATTTCTGGGTTGGAATAGAAGATGAGCAATCTTACACAATTCTCTAACCCAACTGGCCTTTCCCTGGCTTAGAGAAGGAAAGACTGAGCAAAGAACATTCTTTGTTTCCCACCTGAGTGTTTCCTCCTTACCAAGGCTCTGCACGGAAGAGGCGGCAGCAGCCTCTAACCTGCCTGGTTTCAGAGTCTTAGACTGGGGTCACCCATCAAGTCAGGCATGTTCTGTTGGTCTCTGGCATCTCCCCCGATGTGCCTAGACAATCCAGAATTCTAGAGTGAGATGGCTTCCATCTGCTGGCTAAGATTCCAGGCATTTGACCAATCATTCATAGTGACAACTAAAAGCCCATACCAGTCCTGCAACAGTAATCCAGTGACTTTAAAGTCCCAGCACAGTAAAGGGTGCAGCAGTAGGCTGACGCTATGCAATATCAGAACAACTGGCCATTCAGAGGAAAAAGTTTTCAGACCGGATGTTGAGTTGTGCAAGCCAGGCAGTCTGTTGTTTCGCTGCTTTATCTCTCGGTGACTCATTCAACATCTTTTAGCCTCAGCCTCAGGCCAGGTTTCATAATAATAGCAAACAGTCCAGCTCAGCTTCTCCTCCCTAAGAGCTTCCCTCCCACAAAAAGTGAGCCCCTGACCTTGTCCTACAAACTCCCATCACCTCTCAATTTCCTACACGTGGCAAAGTACCAGCACAGTATCTTGGGACACCTCCACCTCTTATAATGTTTTATTAAAACTGTATCCTGTCTTTCTTCCGGGTGTTGCCCTTTGTCTACCAGAGTAGATTGTAAGCTCCTTTCAGGCTCCGGGAATGCTTTGCCCCTATTGGTATTCATGGTCACTCTCCCACCTCCATTCGACTTTACACAGTGTCGTACAAGTAGGCGTTCTATAAATATTTGTGTGTGAATGAATACCCATGGCCTGCCCCATGTAATGTGCAGCCAGTTTCACCGACATGAGGGTGACCCAGCCAGAGGCAGTCTGGGTGGGCTGCATATGGTTCACAGCTGGCTGGCAACGTCCACAGAGCCCAGGCCAAGTACATGTGAAAGTAAACATCTTTATGCCTTACAAAAAGGGTCCCTCATGAAGCCTACATGAAGGGTGATTACCATGTACTTAACCCCAGCTTGAGCTACATATCACCGTTTTTCATTTGTACCCTTCCCTTTAGTTGTAAGATAACCATATTTACCATGTTTTACCTCTTTACACAAGAGAGCATTTCCAGAAAAGAACCCACCAGAGGAGTCTACTAACAGCAGCATGGTTTTTTATTTCCTTTCAACTACTGCCATTTACCCAGACTGCAGGCAATTAGGGTTTCATCTCCTTCCACCTAGATGACAAGCTGAAGAGTAGATATATGGAGTGCCATCATGCTCTATTCAAAGACAGGGTTTGCTTTTTAGTGCACATAGAAAGTGTGCATTTTCAGCCCTGGATAACCATGTCAGGAGGGGGCTAGGCTTCTGTTCTTAGATATTCCTGCCTGGCTTTATGACTACGGTGACTCATTCGACCATCTGGCAGTTTTCTTCCTGCCGTTAAAGGTAAGAAGGAAGAGTGGGGATATTAAGAACTGCTTCTCAGGATTAAGACTATTATGAGAATTAATTGCCTTTTGTCTGTACTTCTAAGAAAATGGAACACAAAAACTGTGGATTCCTGGACTCACCGTTTCCAATGGTTACAATGGATAGAAATAAGTCTAAGAAATGAGAAATAAGATGGCTCTCACCATTAAGAGATATATAGAAATAAGATACAGACAGTCCTCACCATTAAGAAAGCTTTTTAAGGGTCACAATTATCATCTATTTGTCAGTTCTTTTCCTCATATGTGAGAAATTGAAATTCCAAGTCTAATTTCTCATTCGCAATCTCTTATTCATTTTCTCCACCAAGCATTCCAATGCCACTTTAATATTCCTAAATAACCATTTCAACATATCATCTGGCATGAAAATTTTCAATAGCCTCACTGCTCATAGTATAAAGACCAAACTCTTAATGACTCTTTAAGTTGAGAGCTTCTAAAATTTCGAATGAACTTATTTCTTGATCTTCCCACAATTCCTCATTATAAATGTTCTCTTTGGAAAGATGGTCAGGTTACTATACTGAGATTACACATCCTTTCCCCGCTCCAATCTACTTGTTCATATATTCAAGAATGGTTGGTTGTCTCCCATATGGCAGTGCTGTGAGAAGAGATGGTGAACATAGTTTCTGCATTCAGGGAGCTTGTTGAGTAGCCAAGGATACAAACACGTGAAATGACCATGGCAATGACAATGACAGAGGAGCACTGGTTGTGATGGGAGCACACAGAAACACACATAATCCAGCCTTGCAGAGCCAAAGAATGTTGCTCAGAGAAAAAGATATCTAAAGTGAATAGAAGTTAGGCAATCCGTTGAAGAAAGTGTGTACCGGACAGAAAAAGCAGTGTATTTATTCAATGGCCTGGTGATGCAGACATGTTGAGTTTGAGTAACTGAGAGAATCTGAATGGATACAAATAAATGTGTGTGTGTGTGTGTGTGTGTGTGTGTGTGTGTGACTAGCCCAGATCTTCTGAGATCTCACAACCACGATAATAGTTTTAGACTGGACAGACTTAAGCACAGAGTGTCATGACTAGATTTGGCTATTATCCCAGTCCCATAAATCAGGAAGGGAGTATTTGAGAGTATTAGTAAGTAATGTCTCTCATTTCAGGATTACTGTTAATGATCTTGTTAAGACGTTTGATCAATTTTCCTGCATTTGTCCTGAAAGTATGAGAAATTCAACTGAACCATTCTTTGAGAATTTAGGCTCCTGCAGAGCCTTAGAAGAATGATATAAGAGATTTGTCTAAATCAACATAGAGATGAGTATATCACCTGGTGGAATTTCATATCAAAAACTTGTCTTAATGACAATAGCTACCACTGGTTGAGTGCAAGTTCATATACTCATTTGACTTTGTGTGAGATACCTATTATTACACCCATGTTGGCAATGAAAAAACGGAGACTCGCATGGTTTATGTAACTGGCTTGAGGTCTCAGAGTTAATTACAAATATTTGCTTATTATAAACAACTAAAGCTGGAATTTGAACCCAGAACTGTCTGATTCCAAAGCATAGATAGTTTTAAAGTTTCATTAAGTTGAAATTTACTCGGAATTAATTAGCAATATTTTAGAATATTTCCACCTTCCTTTCTGATAAGTCCAGATGTATAGGCTACTGCATGTTTTGCCCAGAGTGCTAGGCACCTAACAAATACAGAAAGCATTGGATAGAAATGAGGAGTAAAGGAGGGGACACCAGGGCAGAGGGAGAAGGATGTTTTAGAGTGTTTTGTACCGATGAAATATGGGAGAGCAAAATGAGTGGGATGAATGTTTCTCTCACTGACTTCAACTCAGGTTCTTGCTTGAGTAATAACGAGTGGGCTGGAGTAAAACGGCTTCCCCCCTATGGCCCATGTGAGAGATGTAATGAATGGCTCCTTGCACAAGGCTCCCTTGTACAGAGGAACACAAGGATACAGAACTGAGTCCTCCAAAAACAGGCCCATGCCCAGGATTTAAAAACCACCAACCAACCTGCACCCAGAAACAGTCATTCATTTAGACGGCAGGAACTGAACAGCTTCAGAAATGTTCCAAACCAAACTGCACTGGGTAACAAACAAACAGCAGCAGCTCCCTCGCATGAGGTTTCCAGGAATCATCCTGCCCAGTAAAGAAAACAACGACCTAAATCTGCTTGTTAACCAATGCAAGCCTGAGAGGATAACTCTGAGTCTTAATGCTCTTTTATTATTTAATAGTGGAAAAGAAGAATGAAAATGATCTAAGATATGGCCAATAGATTAAGAATTCAATGAGAAATCAGAATATTTTGGCTGATGTTCTACTATTTACCACCCACCCTAGGAAATAAACACATATGCTTATCGCAACATTGTTTGTGATTGCAAAAGCCCAGAAACAACCTAACTACCCATTAATGGAGATTGCTAGTACAATAGTGTAGTCCAACTGTGGAATAAGAAAGAGGGAAGTATTAGTAAGTACTAATAAGTACTCAGAGGGCTAGCTCTTGTCATCCAGCTGAATGAAAAAAGTAAACTGCAAACTAATGTGTACAGTTTGACAATACTTACATATTAAAAAGTAGAAAACGAAACTAACTTCTACACCTTTTCTGAGAGTAAATATATTGGGGAAAGTCCTGAAAAGATACATGGCAAACTGATAAAAGTGGTCACTGCTGGAGATGAGGACAGGATAGGGGATGAGGGCAAAGTGAGGCCTTCAGTTTTATTTATAATATTTTACTTTTATAAGCAGATATACTCATGCTCAGTTGTGTAATTATAAATTAGTAACAATGATAAAAAATCATAATAAGTTAACTTGAAACAGAACAGGATGGAGCTGAGGGTCAGAAGCTCACTGGGAAACCATGGCTGCCCTGCTGCAACCATAAGGATGGAGAAAAGAGCAATTTTTAACCAGGGCTGCTAGGCGGATAAGCCCATACTACAACATAAAGTTAATTCTTACAGATCAACTAGTAAAAAATGTAAGCCCTAGCTGGTTTAGCTCAATGGCTAGAGCATTGACCTGCAGACTGAGGAGTCCCAGGTTTGATTCTGGTTGAGGACACATGCCTGGGTGGCAGGCTCAATCCCCAGTGGGGGGCATGCAGGAGGCAGCCAATCAATGATTCTCTCTCATCATTGATATTTCTATCTCTCTCTCCCTCTCCCTTCCTCTCTGAAATAAATTTAAAAAATATATCTTTTAAAATGTAAAAGATATGAACAGATAACTTTCAAAAGAGGGAGTACAATTGTCTAATCTACTTTAAAAAGGATTTGACCTTATTTTATAGTCCAAAACATCCATAAATAATGGCAGATTTCTGGGGAAAATATTTGCCACAATGTGATAGTAACTTAATATCCTTAATATATAAAAAAATCATAAACATCGAAAATGAAAGATATTAACACTACCTATAGAAGACAAAGAATATTATCAAAACTAGTAATAATGCTCAGTTTCTTTATTGAGGAAGGAATTTGGATTTTTGGGATCTATTCTAAGCAAAAAATGAGATGTAATAAAACATACATACAAGGATGCTCTTTTTAAAAAATGTATATATTTTATTGATTTTTTACAGAGAAGAAGGTAGAGGGATAGAGAGTTAGAAACATCGATGAGAGAGAAACATTAATCAGCTGCCTCCTGCACCCCCCCCCCCACTGGGGATGTGCCTGCAACCAAGGTACATGCCCTTGACTGGAATCGAACCTGGGACCTTTCAGTCCACAGGCCGACGCTCTATCCACTGAGCCAACCGGTAAGGATGCTCATTACTGCTACACTATCCTCAACAAATTATAAATTGCCCTAACCAGTTTGGCTGAGTGGTTGGAATGTTGGCCCTTGGACTGAAGGGTCCTGAGTTTGATTCTGATCAAGGGCACATATCTCGGTTGCAGGCTCGATCCCTAGCCTCAGGGTACATGCAGGAGGCAACCAATCAATGTGTCTCTCTCACATAGATGTTTCTTTCTCTATGTCTCTCTCCCTTCCACTTTCTCTTAAAATCAATGGAAAAAAAATATCCTCAGAGATTAACAAATAAATAAATAAATAAATAAATAAATAAATAAATAAATCAGAAACTGGGGGAGATGTGGGACAAAGGATATAATTTTCAGTTAAAGAAGAATAAGTTCTGAGGATCTAATGCACAGCATGGTGACTGCAGTTAACACAGTATTGTATGCTTGAAGGTTGCTGGGAGTACATCTTAAGTATTTTCCCCACACACTCCAAAAGTTAACTATGTGAGGTGATGGATGTCTAATTATTTTGATCTTGGTAATCATTCCAAAATGCATATGTATATAATATCATATTGTGGACTTTAAATATGTATAATTATACTTGATACTTAATTCTCAATAAAGTTGGAGAAAAAAATAAAGCATACACAAAAAAACTAGAAATCCAAATTGTTGGATTATAATGTAACTTGAAATAATTGCAGTCACTAAAACTATGGTTTTTAAAAAATCTAAATGAAAAAACACTCATAATGCTTAGGTATTAGAAAGGATAAAATAAAATGGGAAATTCAATAAGATTTTAATTTTGAAAAGCATTACTTTTATGGAAAGAAAAGACTAGCTTGGTATTATCTCTCTCTAGTTAATAGGAACATAGGAAATTGAAATTTTCTTTTGCTTTTTGTATTTTCCAAAAATTTTTATAATCACACATATGTCTTTTATAATGAGAAAACCTTATTTTTAAAAAGCAAGCAAGGAAAGTGAATGCATTGTCATTGGTTCTGTTCCTTTGAGAATGAAATAAAAGCCTTCCTGTGGTTGACTGCAATTTCCCTTCACTTTAAACTGGAAACTTAAATAATAAAAACAACAAAGCACAGAGCAGATCAAAAGTCAAATGGATACTTCCATGAAGACTCTCAGGACACACCTTGTGTTAAAGACAACTGATAAAGGCCCATCATTTCAGTGTTTTGTCAAAAGGAAAATACCTTGAGAGATGCATAAAATTCTGTGCTGTCCTTTCAATGCCAAGAAAGGAGGAAATAAAAGAAAAAGCCCAAGCCTCTATATGACTCATTTTCATCTTCTTCCCAGAGTTCACAGGAGAGGTCAACATCAATCCAATCTAACCTTCTGCAGGGAACCAACAGTCTTAACACCCACATAGCAGAGATTACACACATAAGCAAACATCTGCCCCTCTCCTTAGTAGTTTTAAGGTTCTTTACCACAGAGCAAAATTTGAAGCCAGAAACTGTATTCCCTGATGCACCCTTAAATAACTCTCCGTTTTATTTTTGTTGGAAGTTGGAGGGGAAAATAAACTTGCCAGTAAATACAATCCATATGGACAGAGCAAGAAAATATTAGAGCTTACATTTATATTTATTTTCATTTCACCTTTAAAAAATTTTCATCTGTGTACAGAATCTATCAGCACAGTAGTAGGTGTATATACTATAACTATATATACATATATATTGGGATGTTCATGCTCACATTTTTTAACTGTAAGGGAGCATGCAAAAATAATAACTGGAGACCATCAATCTAGACCAGAGGATCTCAGCTTCAATTAACTGTGAAACAAGTTTAATTGATAATAGTGAAATACTATATCAGTTTGGGATTTTTTAAAAATCAGAGCAAATACAAAGGTATTGTGATTACAATTTATTTTTTAATTTTAAAGGCTATTTTTTAAAGCAGGGTTAGGGCAAAGTCAAAAGCCAAAAGGGGGGAAAAATGAATTAAACCAAACTAAATAAACAACACAAAAGCAAACAACCAAGGCTTCCTAGTCTTTGTACTAGAAATGGTGAACAGATGTTACTGAGATCCACTGAGAAATGACCTTAAGTTATAATAATTAGAATTTAGACATATCATAATTTTGGTACATATGGGATAGAAAGCCCAAGGCATTAAATATCTGGTTATAAATAGGAAGACAGAGGTGGGGATGAGAATATTTTCAGAGAAAAAAGTGTGTTAACATGGGAATGGGTTACTGATGGAGGTTGCTCAAAGAACATTAAGTTTTAGCAGATATTAAAATAGGATAGAATATCACTCCTCTGGGACAGCACAAATTAATTCTCAGGCCTCTCAAGATTTTGCAATGCTAGGACACTCTGTAAGATATAATTAAATTTTATGACCAGATTTATCCTATGAAATGTCATGAAAGGAACATCTCTCAGAAGTGATTCATACTGATCAAAGTAAACTCCACTTTCCTGTCCCTGTGAGGGTCACACATGGACAGATAAGTTCAGATTTGTGATTTTGGGGACAACTGTCAGGACATGAAGCAATGATCCTCAACATTGGTTGCATAAAATATTGATGCTCTAAGACTTGTACATAAAAATAAAACATCATTAGAAGAAATAAAAGACCTAAATAAACAGAAACATCTAATATTAATGAGTTGAAAGACTTATTGTTAAAGAATTGTTAACAATACTTTAAATTTATATACTGAATCAACCAAAGTCCTGTCTGACTATTTTGTAGAAATTGACAAGTGAATCTAAAATTATATGAAAAAGCAGGTGATAACATTATGCATCTCTTCCACCTGGCTGTTTATGAGTTATATAAGCAAATGTTTTCCTGAGTTCTAAGAGCCATTCTAGCACATTAACAGAACCCCAGGAGAGAGGCTATGGGAACCAGGTGAGTGGAGGGGTGGACATAGGACTGTAGGACTGTGGAATCTGATGCTATATTCAGGTGGACAGTGTCAGAACTGAACTGAATTGTAGGATACGCAGTTAGTGTCAGTGAATTGGTTGTTGGTGTCAGAAAAGAACCATACATTGAAATTGGGTACAGAATTGTAGCTGGTGATCAAAAGTGAAATCAGAAACAGAATTATAGGATACCCACATGTGAAAGAATAAAGTTGGGCTCTTATATAATACCATATACAAAAACTAAGCCAAAATACATCAAAGATATAAATGTAGGGGTAAAACTATAAAACTAGAATAAAATGTAGATTTAAATCTTTGTGACTTCTAACCAGGCAATAGTTTCTTAGATTTTATAACAAAAACACAAGCAATAAGGAGAAAAAAAAAATTAGACTTTATCAAAGTTTTAAACTTTTGTGCACCAGAGAGCAGTATAAGAAAGTGAAAAGATGCCCTGGCCAGGTACTTAGGTAGTTAAAGTGTCATCCCAATACACCAAGATTGTGAGTTCATTTCCTGGACAGGCACATAAAACAATCAACCAATTAATACAAAAATAAGTGGAAGAACAAAGTGATGTTTCTCTCTTTTTCCCAAATCACTAAATTAAATAAAAAAGTAAAAAGATAACCCATAGGAGAAAATATTTGTAAATCATATCTGCAGGCAATATATCAGATACCATCCTATATAATAAAAGGCTAATATGCAAATTGACTGAATGGTGGAATGACCAGTTGCTCTGATGTGCACTGACCACCAGAGGGCAGATGCTTAATGCAGGAGATTCCCCTGGGTAATCAGTGTGTTCCCACAGGAGGAGTGCTGCTCAGCCAGAAGCTAGGCTCATGGCTGGCAAGCTCAATGGTGGTGGCAGGAGCCTCTCCTGCCTCGGTGGCAGCACTAAGGATGTTCAACTGACAGCTTATCCCCCATCCTCATCAGGATCAGGCCTAAGCCATCAGTTAGACATCCCCCAAGGACTCCCAGATTGGGAGAGAGCACAGGCCTGGCTGAGGAATCCTCCTGAGTGCTTGAATTTCACACACCAGGCCTCTAGCCCTATATAATAAAGAGGTAATATGAAAATTGACTATCACACCCTCACAATATGGCTGCCTATGACCAGGCTAGCAGTGGGGTAGTGAGGGACAATCAAATGACTGAACAAGAAGGCTGCGTGGGGTGACCAGGCTGGCAGAGGGGTTAGTGAGGGATGACCAGACCAGCAGGGGATTCAGTTTGGGGTGACCAGGCTAGGGGGGAGTAGTTGGGGGTGACTAGGCTGGCAGGGGGTGCAGTAAGAGTGACCAACTGGTGGGGGGGGGGTAGGGGGAACAGTTAGGTTCAACCAGGCCAGCAGGAGGGGCAGTTGGGGGCAATTAGGCTGGCAGGGGGGCAGTGAGGGGAGACTAGGCCAGGGGGGGCAGTTGGGGGTGACCAAGCTAGCAGAGGGGGGTTAGTAAGGGGTGACCAGGCCGGTGGGCGGGGGGCAGTTAGGAGCAACCAGCCTGGCAGGGAAGGGGCAGTTGGAGGCAACCTGGCCAGCATCAGGAGGAAGTCAGAGGCAACTAGGCTAGCAGGGGTTGGCAGTTAGGGGCGATCAGGTTGGCACATAGAGGCAGTGAGGGGCGACTAGGCTGGCAGGGGGGGCAGTTAGGAGCAACCAGGCAGACAGACAGGTGAGCAATTACGAGCCAGTGGTCCTGGATTGGAGAGGGTGCAGACTGGGCTGACGGGCTGCCCTCCATGCACAAAATTTGCGCACCGTCCCTCTAGTATATTAATAAATCTGTATTATAGTATCCAGAATATATAAAGACAACTCAACAATAAAAAGACATATAATCCAATTTAAAAATGTGCAAAGAATTTGAACAGACATTTCTCCAAAGAAGATATACAAAAATACAACAAAGATGAAAAAATGCTCAACATTATTAGTCATTAGGAAAATATAATGAGATACCACTTCTAGCCACTAGGATAATCAAAAAGACTGTTAATAACAAGTGTTATAGGGTAGAAAGTGAGGAAACTGGAACATTCATATATTGCTGGTGGGAATGTAAAAAGGTGTAGACACTTAGGAAAAACAGTTGAACAGTTCTTCAAAAAGTTAACATATGACTCAGTAATTTGACTCACTGATATACACCCAAGAAAATTGAATATATATTTATCCATAACAGCAGTATTTATAATAGCCAGAAAACAGTCCAAATGTCCACCAACTGATGAACGGATAAACAAAATGTGCTACAGCTACACAATGAAATATTATTCAGTCATAAAAAGGAAGGATGTATGACTCATGCTACAGTAAGTATGACCTTGAAAACTTTATGCTAAGGGAAAGAGTTCATTCACCAAAGGTCACATACTGAATGATCCCATTGTTGTAAAATGCCCAGAATAGGCAGATCCAATCAGACAGAAAGTTGCCAGGGGCTGGAAGGAGGAAAGAATGGGGAGTGTCTGTTGGACGGTACAGGTTTCTTTCTGGGAAGGCGAGAGCCATGGTAGGCCAGACACGGCTGCATCATTGCTCATCCCCTCAAAGCCAGTGCGAGAAAGGCCCAAGTGCCCAAACAGAGGTGGCTACGGGTCCCAGAGAGGAAAGAAGTCAGTATTAAGACAGGACGAAAGCATAGAATTTTTATTAGCCTGTAGAAAGAGTAAAAGAGTGAGGGAGGAGGGGGGAATATGGGGAAGAAGGTAAGGAGGGAGGAAAGAGTTTTATAAAGGAGTCAGTAGATTTCAGAGTTAAAGAATGAAAGAGGATGTATGAGTGAACTGTGGAAGCTATAATGAAAATCAAGTATAGTTGTGTACTGGGGCCAGATTTTAAAAGTAGGAGTCAGAAAAGAAAAAAAGATACATGATAGTGAATAATTAGGCAGTTAGATAGATAGATATTAAAACAGTGGAAGTAGGCCGAGACCGGTTTGGCTCAATGGATAGAGCATTGGCTTGGGGACTGAAGGGTCCCGGGTTCGATTCCGGTCAAGGGCATGTACCTTGGTTGCGGGCATATCCCCAGTGGGGGGTGTGTAGGAGGCAGCTGATCGATGACTCTCTCTCATCGATGTTTCTGACTCTCTATCTCTCTCCCTTCCTCTCTGTACAAAATCAATAAAATATATTTTTTTAAAAAATAAAAATAAAACAGTGGAAGTAAGTAGAGAAGAATGTATTGGAAAGGTAGGATGAGAGAGAAAGGGAGGGAAGAAAAGTTTTAAAGGGGAGCCAGTAGAGCATAAAAGGAGAATGGGAAGGAGAAAGAAATGGGGGAGGGAGCAAAGCAGGTCTGAAGGAGGAAGTGAAAAAAAATTAAGGTGGGAAAGAAAAAAAGGGGAGGGAAAGATGGGGTAAAAATAAAGGAAAGAAGGAATGTGGAGAGGGAGGGAGGGTAGGAAAAAGATGGGAAGAAGGATGATGGCACAGAAGTAGGAAATAAGGAGGAAAGAAAAGTTTATAAATGATGAGACAGCAGGAAAAAGTGTTATATAAAGGAGAGAGAAAAATTGTGTGAGAGGGAGAAGCCAATAAGGAAGTCAAATACAATTGTGTGTGAAGGGGATAAGATTAAAAAAAAAAAGTTAATAGGAGCAGTTAGGGGTGACCAGGACAGCAGGGGAGAACAGTTAAAGGGGGATCAGGTTGGCTGGGGAGGGTAGTTAAAGGGATCAGGCAGGCAGGCATGTGAGTGGTTAGGGCAGGTAGGCAGGTGAGCAGTTAGGAGCCTGAAGACCCGGATTGCATAAATTTCGTGCACCAGGCCTCTAGTTATATTATAATGTTTTTTTTGTTGTTGTTTTGTTTCTGTTTTTTGTTATTAATCCTCACCTGAAGATGTTTTTCCATTGATTTTTAAGGAGAGTAGAAAAGAGAGGGAAAGACAGAGAGAAACATTAGTGTGAGAGAAATACATTGATTGGTTGCTTCCTGCATGAACCCTGACCCGGGCCAGGGCTAGGGAGGAGCCTGCAACCAAGGTACATGCTGTAATCAAACCTTTGTCTGCAGGCCGATGCTCTCTCCATTGAGCCAAACTGGCTAGGACTATAATGTTTTTTAAAAAGACAGTCTTTCCTAGTGCTGGCATGTTTTAACATGTCCTTCACCTTGTAATATCATTTAAGATTTTTTGAAGGATGTAACTTTCCCTTAATTACAGTGTCAATATAACAATCTGTAATGCCAGGAGGAGTTTTTTGTTTTTAAAAAATCTATTGGTGCTTCAAAGTTGACACTGGGATAGCCACGGTAATCCCTAGCTCTGAGGAGGTCTCCCTTTGAACCCAGGAGTGGGACTCAGCCTTCCGATCTTGGGTGGTCCAAAGGTTTAGGTGGGGTGCTTCAAGGGAGCACAGGCTAAACTAGTTCACCTACCCAAGAAGCACAGGCCCAGGGGTTTTCAATTCTACTTCATTTGTTTATTATTCCCACTTAATTCCAAAAAGGAAGTTGAAGTTAATTTGATTGTTTGTCGAAGAAAGTAGTTTAGGCCCAGAGCAGTCTTGATAAGCAGATGTTAGTGTCCAGGAGGCTTCTTAAGCAGAGAGAGATGAGTCTAACAACCCCCCCACTTAACGTGGATACTCTGTGTCACTTTGGAGAATGACTTTTCTATTTGGTCTAGTCCCACATCGAGAAGTAACAGGATGAAGCCGTACGGAAGGTACAGATGCAAGGGCAAAGCTCTTGTATCCCCTACTGGGAAATACCTCATTTCTGCCAAGATATCAGGATCATAAGCACATTTTTTAAATTAGAAAAGTTTGGCACATTTATGCAATAACCTTTCTGAAAAATG
The DNA here is from genome assembly GCF_014108245.1 of Pipistrellus kuhlii. Taxonomy (NCBI): domain Eukaryota; kingdom Metazoa; phylum Chordata; class Mammalia; order Chiroptera; family Vespertilionidae; genus Pipistrellus; species Pipistrellus kuhlii. The sequence goes on along the minus strand of NW_023425551.1, from coordinate 66,574,251 downwards.
TAAGGCTTTCAAACTTCTAGTCTCTTATAATAAGCATGATGGATGAAACGGAACACACACTCTTGGAGCATGTCAGAGTTATGCAGAATAACTCTACCAGTAACTTTACTACTTCGTATTTCATACAAGAGAGCATATCAGAATTGAAGTAAGTACAAGTAATGCTACTAATTATTTGATCTAGACTGCTGCTCATTGTACTAGTCTTTGCTAATATTGAATAATAGTGATTACATTAATATTTACTTTTGGGGTAGGTCCAATAGAAATGCAATTAGTACAACCTACTGAAATAGGTTCAATATTGAGGTAATATAGATCTATCCAATTTAGAATTATCCTAGTAATAAATTCTATTTAAACAGACTTCTTATTAGATATTTCTGTCCTGGTCATAATGGAATAACTGGTACCACACAGTCTTACCACTAGAAACAACCACAAAACTAGATAAAACACATAAAGCAACTGTTTTCAGGCCTTGCACAACCATCAGGGAGGACTGTAATTCCTGCAAGAAGGGAAAATTCCTGCATACATACAAAAAATACATCACTGATTAATCATCTCAATCATTTAAAGAAGAAATAATAATCTTACACACCTCTTTTTAGAAAACAGAGAAGGGGAACACTTACAAATGAGACCACAGTTACTATGATATCAAAACCATAAAAATACAAAAAGGAGAACTACTGACCAATATGGTCATGAGCATAGATACAAACATCCTTAACAAAATTTTAGCAAATTAAACCCAGAAATTTGAATAATCCTCATGATCAAATGGGTTTTATTCAAATATTGCAATGTTGGTTTAATACTTGAAAACAAAATAATGCGAGCAACAGAATAAGAAGAAAAATCATGTGATCAGCTCCATACATGCATCTGACAAAATTCAGCACTCATTCATGATAAAACCTCTCAGCATGCACAATAAAAGTAAACTTCTTCAACTTTATAAGACATCTATAGTCAATAATATACTTAATGATGAAAGATTAAAAAACACTTCCCCATAAGATCAAGATCAGAACAAATATGCACACTCACCTCTCCTAGTAAATGTTTTAGATACTTTTACCAGAGGTCTTCAATCATGTAACAAGACAAGAAAGAGAAATAAAAGGCATAAAACTGTAAAGGAAGGAATAAAACTGACCTTACTGGCAGATGACATGATCATGTACATAGAAAATCTCAAACAATTTAACAAAAGCTACTACTGGAGCTAGTAAGTAAGTTTAGGAAGGTTGCAGGATATAAGGTGAATATACAAAACTCAATTGTATCTCTATGTATTAGGAAATAAACATTTAAAAAATTAAACTCAGCATCATTTAGAATAATATAAGAAATTCAAAATACTTAAGTATGCACTTAATACAATACATATGAAATATATACTCTAAAAACTACTAAATATTGCTGAGAATCAAAGAAGATGAACAAATGAAAAGACTATTTCTTATTATTTCAATTTTCCAAGAACTGATCTAAAGACCTGACACAAACCAAATCAGAATACCAGATTTCTTGTAGAAATTAACAAATGGACAATAAAATGTTTATAAAAATTTAAAGGGCTTAAAATAGATGAAGTAATTCTGGGAAAAAAATCAAAGTTAGTGGATGTACACTATTTTAAGATTGCTATAACACTATGGAAATCAAGAGAGTATAGTATTGGCATAAATACAAACAGATTACTGGATTAGAATATAGTAAAAGAGTAGACTCACACATATTGATTTTTGACCAAGGTACAAAGGAAACTCGGTGGAGAAAGCAGTATTTCCATCAAACAGTGCTAAAATAACTGGTTAACTATGCAGAAAAATATCAATTGCAGTTCATACCTCACACCAAACACAAAAATTAATCTGAGCCCATGGACATGGGCAACAAGGTAGTGAAGATCTGGGGGTACTGGTAGGGGCTGGGAGGAGGAGAATATTGGGGGAGGGATTTCTATAATACTATTAATAATAAAATATATTAAAACAAGAAAAATAATTAATTTGAGATGGATCATAGTTTTAATGTAAAAGCAGAAACCACGAAGCCTCTAAAAAAAAGGGGGATGGTGGTATTTTGCAACTTAGATATAGGCAAATATTTTTTTGTCAGGACCCACAGAGCACTAATCATGAAAGCAACAAATTGATAAAATGGACTTATGAAAAATTAAAACTTCTGTTCATTAAAAAACTTACTGGTAGGACATTGAATAAGCAAGCTATATATGGGAGAAAATAGTCACAACTTACATGTCTGACACAGGACTTGTGTCCAGAATAAATAAACAACTCCTAAGACTTAATGATAAAAAGACAAACCAATTGATTTTAAAAAGTAGTTAAGTTTTTTCAAACTTCTGTTTCCAGAAGGATGAAGTAGATACACTTCTCTCTTATTTCTGCTCTGTTCAGCTAAAACTCTGGACTTTTTACATAAAGATCAGAAGACTCTGAAAAGACTCTCTCATTGATGTTTCTATCTCTTTCTCTCTCTCTCTCCCTTCCTCTCTGAAATCAACAAAAAATAAAAATAAAATGAATTTGATGAATTCTGACACATGCATATACCATGAAAATTAACTACAATCAATTTATATAACATTTCATCATCTTAAAAAGTTCCGTCTTGCCTCTGGGTAGGACATCCCACATGCTTTTTTTTTCACTATATTTTCATTTTCACTATATTTGTATTTATATTTTCTGGTCTGGCTTTCCTCACTCAGCATAATGGTTTTATATGTATGTCGTGTTTATCGGTAATTTGTTCCTTTTTTGCTGAGTAGTGTTCCATTGTACAGACACACTACATTTTGTTTATCCACTCACCAGGTGAAATTCGATATTTGGGTAGTAACCTGTTTGGGCTATTATGAATAAAGCTGAAATGACCATTAATGTAAAAGAAAAAAGATGGCATAGAAATGTATTTATTGATAGGGAAAGATTTTCATGATCAACTGTTAAAAAAAAAAAAAAAAAAAAAAGATTACCGAACAGTTTATACAATGTCAACCCATTTTTGTAAAGAATATATTTGATAAACAAGTAAGTTCGTAGAAAAAAGCCTAAAATGTTAATGATGGTTATCTCTGGCTATTGAGATTACATGATTTTTAAGTTAAAGAAACAAATAAATCGAGCAAAATAATGGAACAGGCACTTCACAAAGGAGACTCTGCCAATAAGCACATGAAAATGTTTTCAGCACCCTCGTCATTCAGGAGATGCAAACGAAAGCCACAGCAAGATGCCACCACTGATAGCACTGCATGCTGGCGAGGATATAGAAACAAGAACGCTCAGGAGTGGGAAACTGTGCAACCGCTCCGAACACTGATCTGGCAGTTTCTCATGAAGTTAAACACGCACCTACCCTACAACCCAGCAAATGCCCTTTTAGGTATTTATCTGGAGAAATGAAAACACTGGACATAGGAAAGACTTGTGTGTGAATGTTCATAGCAGCTTTATTCATAACACTCCAGAAAGAAAGTCAGATTTCAAAAATTAACTTGTTCTTTTCTCTTTTCCCAGTCTTGGCCTCAACAACTAGATTAGCAATAAACTAGAAACAACTTTATCAGCAGGAGAATGAATAAGCAATACTACTCAGCAAAAAAATAAACAAACAACAACAACAAAAAAAACAGCTTCTGATATACACAACACATGCATGGGCCCAGTATCATTATACTGAGTGAAAGAAGTCAGATACAAAAGGGTACATCTATATGGTGCCATTTATGTGAAGTTCTGAAATCGCCAAAACCAATCTATGGCACAAGAAATCAGGACAGTGGTTGCCTGTGGAGGTGAGGGCAGGTGGAGATTGACTGGGATGGGACTCAGGGGATATTTTGGGGGTTCTGGCAGTATTCTGTAACATGATGAGGTATGGGTTACACAGATGAATGCAACTGTTGAAACTCATTGAACCATATACTTAATGTCTGTCATGTCCCTGTATATAAGTTATGATTTAATAAAAATGGGAAAAATGAAAAAGAAACAACAAATATTTTTGTTCATGTAAATATTCAAACTCAAAAAAATGTAGAAAATATAGTAGAATGAGCATGCTATCATATTTGAGTAATCATTTGCTAACTCCAGTTACTAGCAGTAAATTGCTTAAGACACACATCATAACTGACATGTTCGCAAGCCAAGAATGATCGTGTGTTCATTTCCTAATGAAAGGCTGTATTTTCCCCCCTGACAAGTCTTATGGTTTGAGAAATGGTAATATTTTCTAGCCTTCCCGGGGATTTCAATGGAATGTCAGAGTTTGACCCATTGACACCCACGGAAAAATGTGGTCACTTTCAAATACCAGCAGGGCTTCATGTTTAGGGATTTTTACTAGTCAACATTGCCCTTTAGGAGGAAAGAACCAGGAGTGATTGATTGCTTTGAAAATAGGCTCAACATTTTTGCTATTTCACCGACTGAAGAACTGTAGTGATAGTTCATGCTATACTTCTTTCCATTCATGTTTTATTTTATTTATTTATTTTTTTTTTAAAAATATATTTTATTGATTTTTTACAGAGAGGAGGAGAGAGGGATAGAGAGCTAGAAACGTCAATGAGAGAGAAATACTGACCAGCTGCCTCTTGCACACCCCCTACCGGGGATGTGCCTGCAACCAATGTATCAAATACATGCCCTTGACCGGAATCGAACCTGGGACCTTTCAGTCCGCAGACCAATGCTCCATCACTGAGCCAAACCGGTTTCGGCTCCATTCATGATTTAAAAGATGAATTAAGGGGAAAATGGGTAGATTAAAAATAAAGTGCTGTGGTTTGTTTTTTTTTAAAAAAAAACAACAATTATTTATTACATGATCTTGAATATATTTCTTTTTGTAAAAGATTTTTTTTTTTTTTTTTTTTTTTTTTTTTTTAGAAAGAGAGGAAGGGAGAGGGGGAGAGAGAGAGAGACACTGATCCACGGCTTCCTGCACGCCCCCTACCGGGAATCAGCCCACAACCCAGGCATGTGCCTGACTGGAATCCAACCAGCAACCTTTGGGACAACGCCCAATCAACTGAGCCACTCTGGCCAGGGCTTGAATAAATTTCTTAATCATTCTGACCCTTGGTCTCTACATCAATAGCCATAAGAATAACATCCCCAAAGTGTCATAATAAAGATTAAATACTGTCTATGAAAAAGCATTGACAGATGCCAGAAGCTCAATAAATATTACTGTCTTCCCTTAACTCCTCAGAGAAGACGAGGATAAAGAACACTGCTTCTTCCACATTCCAGAGGCAGATACATTCTTTGGGGAATTTATATGAGACTATGGATAGATGATGGTGGGTGGGGTGGGAGGGCCGAGAGTTCTTCACCTTTTATCTCTCTGGAGCATCATGAACACTTTATGATAACGAATGATGAAAATATCATTTGCAGTTTCTATTCTTCTCTATGAAAGAGTACCTGGAAAGCCATTTCTCCTTGTGTTTTGGTGGCCTTTGCTTTTATTGCCCCCTGGGAGGCACTGATCTGGATCCCAGCTGCTGTGTGTGCTGGGTCCCTTCGCTGACAATGGAGACTTGGGTCAAATCCTGAACAGTGCTCCCCCGTGTGTGGGCAGGGAGGTTGGCACTCAGAGTTCTCACGTACAACCAAAGGCCAACTCTCTGCCCTTCCTTAAGTTTTGTTTACTAATAAAGGCAAGATCTGTTTCTGCCCCTGACACCTGCTGCAGAGCCAGCAGGCTTCACCATGAGCCCAGCCAGATCTCTGTAATAAATTAAACAGGAAAAGAGAAGAAAGCAAAGTAAAGTGTTTTGAAATCTGACTTCCTTCCAGGAGTGTTGCAGGCGTCTTCAAACTACGGCCCGCGGGCCACATGCGGCCCGCAGAGGAGTCTGATCCGGCCCGCCAGGTTTTTTGGGCAGTGAGCGCAGCCGAGGTGTTACAGTAGGAATTAGTAGTTCATATAGTCCGGCCCTCCAGCTCTCTGAGGGACCGTGATCTGGCCCCCACTTTAAAAAGTTTGAAGACGCCTGGTTCAGGGTTACCTATTAGGAAGGGCAGGGTTGCACTAAAGTGTGTGCTGGGAGGTTTGCAAGCTAAAGTTTGTAGGAAATGTTTAATTAGTTCAAGTCATCATTTAAATTTTTTTTCATATTAAAAGTGAAATGCTTCTAAACTTCAAAAGGATGAAAAATAAAACAGGTTCAGAGTATTACAAAATAGCACCGAACATTTGTACGTGATGTAAGCCCACGTAGTTGACTAAATCTACAATAATCTTCAATGTAGATCATATTGAAGCATAGTAACCTCTATTTTGTAAAAACTGTTTGAAATTTCCACTAGACATAAATAGTTCTTTGTTCTGTGAATTAATTCTTCTATTATTGGCTTCTGTATAACATGCTTGGTCTAATGATAAGAAAATAAGCTCAACTCTCTGACCTAGCAAGCTGCTCTGCTACCGTCCCTAGCTACCCCCATACCAGGTCTTTTAGTTATCTGTACTCAACACTGAACTGTGTTCTACTCAGGGCTACAGGCTTCCTGCGAGATATCTACTAAGCACAGGGCTCTTTTGAAAACTTGCAAAAGGCACTGGAAGCTCCATATTTAGGAGACAAAGACATTAGAAAAGTATAAAGGGAAAACTTCCTCTATGTTGCTTTGCCCACCCTGAAAACAATATTCCTCTGAGCCCGCTAGTGTAATAAAGATTCCTAATTAATTTGCTTATTAAGGTGTCTTACGTTCAGCTCACTGATTTACAATATAACAATATTAGTATCTCTCATTTTATAAATGAGGAAATGAAAATTCAAATAAGTTATATGCTTACTTGGTCTCACATAGAAGTAAAGAATAAAGCTAAGTCTGGACCCTGGCCTTCTGGCTCTAAAGCTTTTCCCAGTAGACAGGTCATTAGTGTTAGATCCCAGTTTCAATTATTTTTTGTGTGTTTTTTTGTAGTTGTTAAGCCTCAGAATTTATTCGTCTTTAACTGAAAATTGTATCCTTTGGCCTACATCTCTCCAATTTCTAATTTTTTGTTTGTTGGTTGGTTGGTTAATTCTCATCCAAGAATATTTTTTCCATTGATTTTTAGAGAGAGTAGAAGGGAGGGGAGAGACACATCGATTGGTTGCCTCCCGCATGCGCCCTGACCAGGGCCAGGGATTGAGTCTGCAACCAAGGTATGTGCCCTTGATCTGAATCGAACCCAAAACCCTTTAGTCCAAGTGGCCAATGTTCTATCTGAACTAAACTGGCTAAGTCTCAATTTTTTGAGGGTAGCTTTGGAAGAATGGGCCAACAGAAAACAAACTTTGGGGTAACCTTCTCTCAAGCACAGACTGGGATAGTGAAGATCAAGAGAGTAGTGGGGGAAGAACAGGATGTGGAAACAGACACGAGATGCTGCACATGAACCTCACAGCAGTGGCTTAAACATGAAGATTTGAGAGGAGCCTTCGATGGCATCTCTTGAATTTGGTCCCTTTTCATACATCTCCATACCGAGGTTACATCTCCTCTCCAGACTGTGAACAACCAATACAGAGTGAAGAAGGAAAACAGAAGCACATATCATATCTAGAGTGTGCCAAGAGTATCATCAAAATGAGGAAGAATTTCAGGAATGTACACATATAACTTTTTTTTAGATTAAAAACAGGGTGCCTCGCTAAGAACAAAGATTGATTTTTTAATTTATTTTTTGTTAGCCCAGGGTATTTTTGTCATGTTGACCATTGAAATTATTTTCTCGACAGAGAATTTTCCAGTAAACCTCCCACATCATTACAAACGTCCTGTTCTCAACTGTGGTTCCTCATAGACCCTCAAGTCAGACAGAAAGAGCTGATATTCAGCAGAGAATTAACTGGGCAGGGTGTGTACCTAAATGTATCAACTTCTAAGGGAAGGAAGCTTATTGTATTGCATTGTATTTTATTTTGCTTTACAAAGCATTGCTTTTTATTTGTGGTGTGCCTTTGGATGTTAGAGATTACATTTTGAAGACAGAGACTTGGTTTAGCACAGCTCCCAGTATCTAAAAAATATTCAATACATGTTGTTAAAGTGAATGTTTCACATGTACTTCTCCTTGACCAAATAAAGAACATTTTAAGGGTTTAGATGAGCTTATAAGAATGGGCAATCTTTGAATATTGGAGGAAATAATTTATAAGGACTGTAGTCCAAGTTTAAATCCTGGGTCCTTGAGCACAATTTTAAAAATGGAGCCTTTGATACTTTATTAAATATATAAAACAAGCACCCAGCTAATGTAAACCTCCTTTTAAATCACTGGTTATCAGGCTTGACTACACATTGGAATCACCTGGGGTGGAGTGTGTCTTGGGTTGTTTTAAATGCTACTGCCAGGGCTCAGCATGGAAACTTTCATATAATTGGTCTAATGTACAGGCCAGGCTTCAGGGTTTTGAAAGATTCCCAGGAGATTCTAATGGGCAGCAAGAGCTGAGTATCACTCTCTGATACAAATGAAGGCATTTACCCAGTCCCTATTAAGTACCAGACACTGTGCTAGGCACCCGTTACTCTTTATTTTCCTAATGTGGAAAGTGGGACTCACAGAGGCTGATAACTTGCTTACCATTATAGAGCAGTTGAGTGTTAAAATTGGAAAGCAGCAACAATACCAAAAGTCCTATGACCTTCTACCCGTTTTGCCATTTACATTGTAAAAGTCTAAAGGCTTTGCTAGTGACTACAGAAGCCAATGTAACGCATCAACCTCTAAAAATGGAGGCACAACTAAAATGAAGACACTCTTTAGAAGATCCGAATGTAGTTCAGCATGCTATGTGAAGCAAATTTTTAAAATGTGAATGAAAATAAATCTGGGTACAGAGACTGTTGGATAAATATTTCCTTTAAATGCCACATTCTATTCTTCAAAACCCAGCAATGTCTCCTATTGAATTAGAATGTCCTGGGAAGCTTTCAAAACCAGATTAATGTTAAGAAGGGCCAATGTCAGCCCTTATTGAGTTTGGCATCAGAGATGAGGAGCAGGACCTGGGTGACCACCATGAAGGGAAGGCGTGGGAGGGTTCGTGTGGGGGGCGGGTAAGAGATCAACCAAAGGATTCGTATGCATGCATATAAGCATAACCAAAGGACAAAGGCAATAGAGAGGTGCGGACATGTGCTGGGTTGGGGCGGGCGGAGGGGGGGACAGAGAGAGGGGGTTTGGCTGGGGAGAGGTCAATGGGGGAAAAAGGAGACATATGTAATACTTTCAACAATAAATATTTAAAAAATTTTTAAAAATATGTATTTATTGATTTCAGAGAGGAAAGGAGAGAGAGGAGAGAGGAGAGAGGAGAGAGGAGGAGGAGGAGAGAGAGAGAGAGAGAGAGAGAGAGAGAGAGAGAGAGAGAGAGAGAGAGAGAGAGAGAGAGAGAGAATATCATTGATGGGCCTCCTGCACATTCCCTACTGGGGATTGAGCCTGCAACCCAGGCATGTACCCTTGGCTGGAATAGAACCCGGGACCCTTCAGTCCACAGGCTGATGCTCTATCCACTGAGCCAAACCAGCTAGGGCAAGATTTTAAATTTTTTAAAAAAGAAAGAAAATAGGGGCTGAGCTCTCCCCATTGTAAACTAGCAGGCTATGGCGCTGAGATTGTGCATCAGTTACAGATATCCAAATGGCTTTGAAACCCAGGGAGCAGCTATTCAGTTAAGAACAGTAACTAAGAAAACAAACCTTCAACCAAACACAACTGTAACTGTGATAGAAAAGCCCATTGTCTGCTTGAAGGTAGCTTGTGATTTTAGTGTGTGTGTGTCTGTGTGTGTGTGTGTGTGTGTGTGTGTGTTTGATTTGAATAACCCTTTACTAGTAAGTGCTATACCTCAAGTGTCCCATCAATGCTTCATTTTTCTCTCTAAATTTCTCTCTTTTCAAGGTCACTCCTCTCTCCTTGTGAACTGTTTGTCTATTGGCTAGGGCAGTTGTCTGCAAAGTCATTAGTCAACAGAGCCAAATACCAACAGTACAACAATTGAAATTTCTTGTGAGTGCCAATTTTTTTAAAACTTAAACTTCTTCTAACACCGTTTCTTCAAAATAGACTCGCCCAGGCCATGGTGTTTTGTGAAAGAGCCACACTCAAGGGGTCAAAGAGCTGCATGTGGCTCACGAGCCACAGTTTGCCAACCATTGGGCTAGGGAACATATGAGATAAGCAATATTAGTGAACATTTTAAAGTCCTGTCTGGAGCAGTAAGGACTGTCAAATTCAGACAGCAAGATAAATAGAGACAAATGCAGATGAGAAAGGGAAGTAGACACTAAGAATAAAATTGGCAGGTAGAGAAAGTGACAGGCAGGTAGTTAAGAGATAAAAAAGAAGAAACAGCATAAAACAAATAATGAATGAAACAAAGAGAAACTGGGAGAGAGAATAGAAACAGACACTCAAAGAGAGCTAAGGCAGGGATTGGGGAGAAATTGAAGAGGGGAGAGAAACAGAGAGGTAGCAAAGAAAATCTGACAGGAGACAGAGAGATGAAGGGAGAAATGAAAGGAGGGGAGAGAAGGGAAGGGGAAGGGGAAGGGAGGGGAAGAGAGGAGAGGGGAGGGAAGGAGGAAGTGAGGGAGGAAGGAAAGAAGCGAGGGAGAGAGGAATAGGCAAGTTGAGAGAGAGGAGCATGGAGGACAGGTTGAGGTGAGTAGAGAGATAGTGAGCAGAGAGGAGTGTGGAAAGTTTGTGTATTCTCATAGAGAAAGGAGAAGCCTGACTGGTTAACCAGAAGGGGCAGCCTTTCTAGTCAGGGCTGCTGAAGGGCATGAGTTTAGAAGCAGGATTCCTTCCTGAATAGAAGCAGGATTCCTTCCCCCCAAGCCCAGTCTGTGCTCCATTTGGAGGGCAGGAGGAAGGTGGCTTTCTATGCCAGCACTCCAGGCCACGGGAGGACCTCACAGAATTACAGAAGTTGGAATTAAGATCCTAGTGGTGGACGCATGTGGTTTCTTGGCCATCCATTTACCCCATTTCCAGTAACAGCCTCCAATGTTTGTGGGGGAACCACCCTTCCCAGCCTTCGGTCCCCATGGTTTTTATGGCACTGACAGCACCTCCCCACCATCGCCATTCCAGGGACTGTGTGTGTGTGACCCAGGCTTGGCACGTGATCCAAGGCATCAGTTTCTCCTGTGGTTGGTGACGGGTTCAGTGACAGACACATAACTCAAGGGAGGCAAATCAGAGCCAATCAACCTCCCTCTGTGGGTTTGTCTGGGCTGCTGGGTGTGCCCGTGGAGGCAGACTTGAACCATGGAGAAAAGTTGGCTGGAGCTAGGGTTGCCATCTCGCCAACTTGCAAAGTCTGAACATGAAGCCAACAAACAGAGCAGAGGGGAGTAAAATGCAGAGCAGTGGGTTCTTGTGGGCTCTTCTGAACACTGACCATGCTGTTTCTGAAGTCAGAACTATCTCTAGGCTTTTCATTTGCAAAAGCCAACAGATTGCCTTTTTCTTGAATAGTTTAAACCACTTCGAGTTAGGTTTTCTGCACTTGCAAACAAATCCTAATTGAAATAATGTCTTGGAGATGGTCTATCACCACATTCTACAGAAACTGAGTTTAAGTAACTGAAGATCTTAGCCAGTTGGTGGCAGCATATGAACTGAGCTTTCAGCTACCATGTACTCATCTGAACTCCTTTATTATCTCCCCTTATTTTATTTACTTGCCTATTTATTTAATTTTAAGTTCTTTAAAAAATTTGATTTCAGAAAGAGAGAGAGAGAGAGAGAGAGAGAGAGAGAGAGAGAGAGAGAGAGAGAGAGAGAGCGCGAGAGAGAGAGACTTCTTGTTCCACTTATTTAAGCATTCACTGGTTGATTCTTGTATGTGCCCTGACCGGGGGTCAAACCTACAACCTTGGTGTATTGGGATGATGCTCTAAGCCAGGGGAGGGGAACATCCTACCCACTGGCCATCTAAGGCCTATGAAATCATTAGGTCTGGTCCTGCCAAGGCATTATGAGTGAGTTAATTAAACGTTTGATCAAATATAGCAAGCTAAGTTTTAAGTTGATAAGTTTGTATGGCTAGAGAATGATGTAATAAATATCCAAAATGGTCCTTGGCAGAAAAAGCCTTCCCACCCTTGCTAAGCTGTAGAGCCTATTTAAAATAAATGTTCTGACCCCAGTGACTTCATAAGCGTTAGAAATGCCAGCCCTAAACAAAAGTGCCAGCCCTGGGCAATGTTTACCTTTGCTCAACCATTTCCCCTTTCTAAGATGTCCCGTCTCTCCCTTCCTAGCCACGGAAAGCAGAATACGACAGATGTCACAGATACTTTTATGTGAACTTACCAAATAGAACCTTTACTTTCTCAAAAAGAACAATAAAAGAGCCCAAAGGAGTACATTTCTAACACAGGGTTTCCCAAACTTTGCAGCATGTGGTTAGAGGACACACTTCAGAACCTTCTCAGAATTCTCTGAACTACCAGTGAGCACTCGCAGTGAAAACTTACCAAAGATCCTGAGAAATGTCCCTCACCCACCAGACTTCATTGTGTATTAGATCCACTGGAGAGCTGGTTACAAAAGACTGCTGGGCTCCCTCCCCTCAGTCTCAGCTACAGTCAGTCTGGTGTGGGGCCTAAGAATTTGCATTTCTAACAAGATTACAAGTGATGTTGATGCTGCAGATCTGGACAACAGTGTCCTTTGAAGAGTGCGTTTAGATTGAAGAGTCTAACTCTGTGAGGGCACGGCCAGGTGACAAAAACCTCAACATTCCTCTGCTCTAGTCCTAGGAGTTAAGCACCCACACCCACGCACCAGCAGAGGTCTGCTAAGCTTGAGGGGCAGCCTGGGTAATGGTGGGAGGGGCCCCTGGTGTCCCGCAGGGAGCCCACTTGTGAATCAGATGTGGGGCCACAGCCAGGACTCCATAAGTGCTTGGATCTGCAGATGCTTGTGGGGTGGGAAAACATTTTTAAAAAATCCTCCCATGCTGGGAAGGTGGAAACCCTCCATAGGGCACATCATTACATCTCTGCTATTCTGGGGTGTAGAGTTCTCTGGGGCTGTTTCAGGTCTGTATGCAGGATCAGTTACATCATTCGCTGGACCCAATACAAAATGGAAATACAGAGCTGGGTGGAGGTTGAAGGGTCAACTCTCCCTCCCACAGGCCCCAAGTGCCAACAGCAGTGACGATCCCCAAAAGGTTGCACGCGTCACATAGCTACTTTCAGTCCCTGAGTTGAGGGTGAGCATAGACCCCTCAGAGTTGCACACCTGCAGCCTGAGGCCAAAAGGGGGCTACCTAGAATACCACCCCAAGGTGTCATGGGGTGTGTGTACCAGGCCCTGGCACCCCTACCCCCGCCACTGCACCCAGGTCCATGCCAGCTGTGGAAGGCCAGGTGGGGCCTGTGGCACCAGGGGCAGGGGAGGGAGTGGTGGACAACCCAACCCAGGAGACAATGGGAGGCAGGGCTGGGTAGGAGCCATGCCTCCAGGCCCTGTTGCACAGACCATTGTCCTGTCAAACTACTCTGCTTTACAAATCCAGATGCATAGATGAATCAATGAAGAATTTCAGGACGGCCAAAGCAGAGCATTAAACCCATGTGCCAGACTCTTTGGGTGTAGTGCCCTGTGCCACAGCACTGGCTGCATACCATGAAACTGTCTTGCTTTGTACTCAGATACATGAAGGCCACAACATAGCTTTCATTTCTTGTTCTATATCCCTTCCCTGGTGCCATGAGACTAGACGGGTTCTGGCTCTTGCCTGGAATGGAGTTGGGGCAGCAGGATAGAAAGAGAAAGTTAGTTCCTGGTATAATAGGAATTATTGGGGGGGGGGGGGCACAACCCTATAATTATATATTTTAAACGTTTTACCAGCCCCAGTTGGATGCCTCAGTCTGCTGGAGCATCGTCCCCGTTTCAGGTTTGATTCTCAGAGCACAGACCTACCGTAGGTCATGGGTTTGATTCCTGGTTGGTTACAAGGGGGACACCTCTACAATGAAAGGACATTTTGGGACTCACAGTACTTGTAGTGAAGATGCATTTGTGATGCTCATCTGCCTTGCTCTGCATTGGGGAGGAAAGAAAGAATAAAGGAAAAATAAAAATCCCAACATAGTGTCATTCTCTTTCCCATGAGCTGAATCCAGGTGTAAATGATAGAACAAACACTCCCGGGAGCAACTGGAATGAAAAAGAGGAGGGCACTCCTCCAAAGGAGACCGGGTCTTTAGAGGACCAACGTGCCCCCACGGGGCCATCTGAGGATAGTTACTTCAGGCCAACTAATAGCTGACCCAGGGGGCTTATATAGTTTACTGGTCTTTGGGATTGCATGAAAGGGTGCAGGGAGTGGATTCTGTGGCCAGACAGTTCCATGTCAATAAAAATTCTTGCATACCCCAATACATGCCAGGTTGTAGTAAGTAATACAAAGTTTGGATAAAACCAAAACCACTGCGCTAAAGTGCGTGAATGGTTCCCTGAATCCCCCTGGACCTGAGTTTGACTTGTAGAGGGTTTTAACTTCTCCATTTGGTGCCAAATTTGCCATAAGTGAGAACTCTTGATACGGATGCAATTCATACCTGTGTTAAACTGGGACAGAAAAAGCCATTCAAAAAGCTAAAGCTCCCAGGGAGAACAAAAAGGAAGCAGAGAAAAGCAGCCTCCGAGAGAAATGGCATTTGATAACTCAGAGCAGACAGCAGACTCCTTCTTATGGAATCAGACCGAGTAAAAAGGTTCTTCAGACAGGAGGTCAGGTGCGCATGAGAGCACACTCAAAAGGGGGAGCAATCTTCTTGGCCCGGTGCCCTTCTCCGTCAGCATGGTCTCTCTGTAAAGAGAATGGTATCCTGGTTCTCAGAAGCTCATGTTTCCTCCATGTCAGGGACCCTGTTTAGCTCATGATGGGAATTTTGTCCTCATCAGCATCAGTTTTCAAAATTCCTCACTTGGCTACAAAAGGGATGCTGAGTCCCTTTGGGATGTGTTATATCATGTATCATCAGTCCCTTCCTGATTCTCCCGGGAATGCCATCCACATACAGAGTTCCCATTGACTCCTGTGTTCCTTGGCAGAGCCACATTCAAGAATGGAAAAGATGAGCTAGAGTCAATTTCACTTTGGACTCATCAGCTAAGTTCTACAGGCAGGGGTCAGAGTGGCCTAGGATTAAAGAGGCAGAGACACAGAGCCTACTATCCAAATACATAGGGGGTTTTTAACAAAGGAAAAAAATAAACAAATGGGACTACATCAAAATTAAAAGCTTCTGCACAGCAAAAACAAATCAGAGTCAAAATGAAAAGGGAACCCATTGCATGGGAGGACATATTTGCCAATGATACATCTGATAAGGGGCTAATTTCAAAAATATATAAAGTACTCATACAACTCAACAAAAGGAAGACAATCAATCCAATTAAAAAGTAGGCACAGAATCTGAATAGACACTTCTCCAAAAAGGATATACAAATGGCCAGGAGACATATGAAAAATGCTCAATGTCTCTAATCATCAGAGATGCAAATTAAAGCATAAGTGAGGTACCACTTCACATCTGCTAGAATTCCTATCATCAATTAATCAGCAAACAACAAGTGCTGGCAATGATGTGGAGAAAAATAAGTACATTATTAGTGGGAATGCAGACTGGTACAACCAGTATGGAAAATAGTGTACAGTTTCCTCAAAAAATTAAAAATGAAACTGCCATTTGACTCAGTAATCCCATTTCTAAGAATATATCCTCTAAGAAGTCAGAAACACAAATCAGAAAGAATATATGCCCCCTTATGTTCATAGCAGTATGATTTATAATAGCTAAGATCTGGAAACAGCCCAAGTGCCCATCAGTAGATGAATGGATTAAAAAACTGTGTTACATTTATACAACGAAATACTATGCCGATGCAAAAAGAGAAGAATCTTTTACCCTTTGAGACAGCAAGTAGAGAACTGGAGAGAATTATGCTAAGCAAAATAAGCTAATCAGAGAAGGACAAATGTCACATGGTTTCGGTTATATGTGGAGTCTAATGAACAAAATAAACTGATGATAAAAAAAAAAAAGATCCAGAGATATTGAAGCATGAAAAAGACTGATGCATTTCAGAGTGAAAGAGAGGGAGCAGGAAGAGATTAACCAATGAATTCATGTGCATATATGCGTGACTCATAGACAGACAATAGGGAAGGCCTGAGGAGGGGAAGGGAGCTGGAAGGAGAGAGTCAAGGGAGGGAGGAGAAGGGACATCTGTAATTCTGTCAATAATATAGATAAATTTAAAACAACAAAATCCACACATACTTGGTGGTTTCTAGCATTCTGGTTGTAAATGCATCCAATAATTTATATGCAGACTATTTAGAAGGAGATGAAGGAACAACAAAGACCCACATGTGTTCTTTTTCAACATACAATTCAGTCCCTTTGGGTGGTAACTAGACTATAAACATGTGCAAGTAAAGGAAGTAATTTGTCAGTTTCATTTTATTTTGTTTTAATCCCAGAACAAACAAGGGAGGTACAGAGTCTGTTCATACCTGTGCCTTTTAATAGGTACAGAGACATAGTAACTCTGACTATTGAAAATGCTTACATGACTTAAAAGATTCTACAAGAAAAATTATTTTTCATTAACTTTGGTTAGATCCTCTCTGTGTAGTATTCCTCACTCTTTCAGGAAGAGAAGAAAGGAGACCACCATGTCATGGTTTTCAGAAGTTTGTTCTTTGGAAACATATTAGGTCTAGTAATAATTAATGTCGTTTTCTAATACTTTTTTAAATCGAATTTATTTAAACAATACAACAAAATTTAATCAACAATATAGTTGCCGTTGTTTTCTACTACTTGTGCCCAACGCTCAGGAAGCATTTTAATCCCTCTGTTGTAAAATTCTTGTGATTTTGATGCAAAAAATTCGGTCAATGCATTTTTGAGGCATTCTTCATTATTAAATTTTTTTCCAAGAAGAAAGTTTTGCAAAGAACGAAACAAATGGTAATCGGAAGGGGCAATATCAGGAGAATATGCAGGTTGAGGGAGAACTTCCCATTCCAACTGGCACAGTTTTTCAGCAGTGATTCTTGCAGTATGCGGTCGTGCGTTATCGTGGTGAAGAGTTACGCCCTTCCGATTAATCAGCGCGGGTTCTTTTTCTCTTAAACCTTGGGCTAACCTTTCCAATTGGGCACTATACACTGCACTTGTAATGGTTTGGTTAGATGGTAAAAGTTCATAATGAAGAATTCCTTTAAAATTCCACCAAACACACAACATCACTTTTTTCGCATGCAAGTCAGGTTTTGGCATGGGCTGCGGAGCCTCATTTTTGTCCAACCATTGAGGCCGCCTTTTCAAATTAGCATACAGCACCCATTCTTCATCTCCGGTAACAATTTGCTCTAAAAACGGCAAACGGTTTTGACAAGAGAGGAGCGAACTGCAAATTGTGACTCTGATTACGGTTGTTGTCGGTCAACTCATGAGGAACCCATTTTCC
Source organism: Pipistrellus kuhlii (assembly GCF_014108245.1). Classification (NCBI taxonomy): domain Eukaryota; kingdom Metazoa; phylum Chordata; class Mammalia; order Chiroptera; family Vespertilionidae; genus Pipistrellus; species Pipistrellus kuhlii. Next base: position 66,556,680 of record NW_023425551.1, on the reverse strand, counting down.
AAACTTTTGGTTTGGGCTTTGCCAAGTGCACGCAATTGATTGGAAATTGTTTTTTGTGAACAATTTAAAGTTGTCGCAAGCTCTTGTTGGGTAATTTGAGGATTTTGCACCAAAAGATCTTGAAGAGCTTCTTGATCAAAATTGGACACACGGCCTCGACCACTCTTGTCATCTAACGAAAAATTTCCCTCGCGAAATTTCTCAAACCAACGCTGGCATTTTCTGGCGCTAACTGCATCTTGACCAAGAGCACTACAGATGTTTTTTGCAGCCTCACTTGCTTTTCTTCCTAATTGGAACTCGTAAAGCATGCAGTGCCGAATATGCTCTTCATCCGCCATCTTCTTAGCCCTAGTTTTGCAACAAAAACCAAACCAAACACAAACTTTTTCAAGCAAAACTTGTTAATTGCACTTCACACGTTCTGTAGATACCACGTGTTTGGAGGTTATGTCAATACAAGTCAACGCCAAGCAAGATTTTAAACGAATGTTAAAAAACGACATTAATTAGTACTAGACCCGATAGTATCGATTCCTGTGTTATTTGTAAATAAATCACACAATTTTGATTTGTTCTCTCCTTCCTTCATTCAATCACTTTGTTTAGTCAATGAGCATCAATTTAGCACAAAATCCCTTCTATGTACCAGGCTTTGTGCTAAAACAAAAGTCTCAACATTCCACAAGATTTAAGCTAGACCCAGAGTCTCATAACATAAGCTTAAATTATTTAGCATACCTTGAACCAGGAAAATAGGAACTCTAATATAAACATACATTAAACTTCATTAACTGTACACAAAAGATCAGATTTACTATATGCTAATTTAAAAATTTTAAATGATGTCCTTATAAAAGTACCCAATCTAGAGCAGGAGATAGAATCACAAATGAATAATGATATAACCTTCAGCACCTATGATGTTAGAGATTCAAAGAGGACAATGTGGGAGTACAGAAAGCTACCTAACCCAATTTGGGGAGTGAGGTGTCAGGAACTTGGGATTGGCTTCCTGGAAGAACAGATGTTTCCGTTAAGACTGAAAGCATAGTAGACAAAGAGTGAAGAAGTAGAATAAATTCATGCCTATGTAAAGGGCAGCAAGAACAAAGCTGTAGGCTAAATGGGCATGGGAAACTATAAATAGCTTTGTTTTATTGGGGTGGTAACTGCCAGGTGGGGAGTAGCAGAAAAGGGTGGCGGAATGCCCAGGCCGTGGAAGGCTTCCAATACCGCCATAGCCCACATTAACCCAATAGGTCATCTTATCTAGAATCTGGTCTTAGTTCTGTCAACATTAACACATTGGTCATAATGAGATATGGCACTCCTTTGGGTCTTGGGTTTTTTTTGTTTTGTTTTGTTTTGTTTTTGCAGAAGCTATGGGTGTGCACTGATACCCGTCTGGGCTTCTATTTCCCAGCCTCCCTTGAAACTAGATTGGCTGTGTGATCAATCCTGCTTAATAGATACGAGTGAAAGTGACGCATGAAATACTCAGGGCTTGGCAGTCTACAGTATTCAGGTGCCTTTCCTGAACTCTCTTCCCATTCACATTGATCTTAGAGGCCATGTGTTAAAGGGCCATGCAACAAGATGGAAGGGACCTACATCACTGAGCCATCACTTGGAGAGAATATATCTTAGGGTGAGCAATGCCAAGGAAGAGCCTGAGGCCAACACAGATTAACAGACTGCATCAGTTTTGCAAACTCAATTTTGATTACCACATTAGTCAGTTTTAAAACACTGGAGACAAGGACACATATGTAATACCTTAATCAATAATGAAAAAAAACATTAGAACAAAAAACACCAGAGGACAGGGAAGGATAAGCACAATGGAAATGTTGTAATATCGACTGGATCTTACAAGCATATTGTACTAGTGTAACTGGTTCTGTGTTATACAGGAAAAGTTTATTTTATATCAAGCTGAAAACAAGATTTTAAATAAACCAGGAAACTGTGAAATGAGTTTCCCGGTCACTGTGGAGCTCTGAGGGGATAGATTCTCTAAGTAGGGCAGATCGTTTCCAAGAGTATTTTACTTACTGCTGAAGCTGGGGCTCTGTAAGATAGAAATGTTTCCACCCTGTGAGAAAACATACAAATCATTACCAACACATATTTGTATCCTGGAGAAGAAGGTAGTGAATGAAGCCCGTTTTGCACACCTCAAGTGGATGAAAGGCAGGGGAAAATGCCCCATTAAATGCCCCACAGAGGTATGATGGGCCTTTCAGGATTGTGCTTTGGACAGGTTTGGCATTTTGGATGTAGTACCTGAGAAGTTATCTTTGGAGATAGTGTCCAGTAGTATTGTTTGCCCCATAAAACCATTCTGTTAGTGTTCCAATGTGTAAGTCGTATGCATATTGTGATATATGATGTTGCATGCAATCAGGGAAAAGTGGTCGAACATGTGGCCCCACCTATAAGTTTCTTCTAGGGTCAAACTTACAGCCTTGTTCTAATCATTTCTTACTAATTTGTTGAACAGCTAAATGCTATGCTTCCATAATGTTATCTTTTATTATTTATTTGTGGGGGTTTTTGTTGTCACTTTTTCTCTTATTTATTTAAAATTTTATTTTTAGCTTGATGTAAAGTAAACTTTTCCTGTATAACACAGGCCAGGAAAAATTATATTGAGAGATACACGCATTTTATGAAATTTCGGTATTATCACCAAGAGTATTTGCAACCTGGGAAAAGAGATAGTCTGCAAAATTAATATACCTGCGTTTTTCTTTCTTTCTTTTTTTTCTTTTAAAAATATTTTTATTGATTTCAGAGAGAAAGGGAGAGGGATATAGAGATAGAAACATCAATGATGAGAGAGAATCATTTATTGTCTGCCTCCTGCATGCCCAACACTGGGGATCCAGCTTACAACCTGAGCATATACCCTGATCAGGAATCGAACCGTGACCTCCGAATTCATACCACTGAGCTATGCTGGTTGGGCTCTTTTTTCTTTAAATACTTCTTTTTCATTTACAGTTGACATACAATATTATATTAGTTTCAGGTATACAACAATGATTAGATGTCTGTATAACTTACAAAGTGATCGCCCAACATAACATTGTCTTCTATATAAATCCCCGGTTGCTTTAGCTTTTAACACAGGTACTTCCATTAGGTGCTCAGACTGTTTTAATGCTGGTAACTTAGCAGTAATATCAGCCAAATGGTTAATTCTAATTTCTCCATGTTTGTTATTGGAGGGATTTTTGTGATTCCTAAGGACTTATGTAGATGTCTAGCCTTTAAGAGTTCTAAAGCATAAGAACTGTTTTTTATCCTTTGTCTGAAAGAAGTCAAGTATCCTCTCTGTTTCCAGAGTATACCAAAGTCATGGGCCACATCAAAGGTGTACCCACTGTCAGTAAAACGTAAGCTGTTTTACCTTTCGCTAAATTGCACATTTGAAGTCATACACAGAGCTCTGCATGTTGAGCAGAAGTTGCCCAGGGCATTGGACTGGCCTCAATGGTTTTATTTAGAGAGGCAACTGCATAGCCTGTTTGATAGTGACCTGTTTCATATTTTAGGGGGGACAAAACATCAGTAAACCAAACTAATTCAGCATTTTCAAGAGATGTTTCCTGTAAATCAATCTGAGAAGTTAGTGTGTTCATGTCAGGAAGCTGTAAGGGGATTGTTTCATAAGAAGAGCACAGGAAGGAGAGTAGTAGAGTCTAACAGTGAGCAATAGTCACTTTAGACAATGATAAAAAGCTACTTCATAGGAGGTCAGTCTGCTAACAGAGAGGCGCTGAGTATGATGAAAGTTAAGAAAAGCTTCCATTTAATGAGGCACATAAAGAGTTGGTGGGAAGCCCATTATTAGCTCTTCCACTTGCTGCAGTAGATTGGCAGGGGACACAATGACTCTCACCAAAGAGAGGGGACCTTTAGGCACCAGAGCTAATTGTTGACTATAGTATCCAATGGGTCTGTGTTGGCTTTCATGTCTTTAGGTTGAGTCAACTAAGGCATTTCCCTCTCTTTCATGGACACAAAGGAAAAACAGCAATCAATAATTAGGAAGAACATGGGATTCCTCTGTCCATGTGAGGGGCTCTGTCTGATCAGCCTTGAGAAGAAAATATAAATGTTGAGCCATGAATGACAGAAAAATCGGAAAGACCATTTCTACAATATCTCACCAAATCTAAGCACCCTCTGAGTTGTCTTTTGGTCTTGGGAACAGGAGAAGTCAAAATGCTCTGGATCCTTTAAGAATCCAAGATTTAAATCAGTAACTAATGTCCCATATAGTTAGCTTGAGTTTTGCTGACTGAAGTTTTTCTAAATATTTTATGTCCCCCCCCCCCTTTTTTTTTTGCTAGTTCTCATAGGAGGTGGTGATGTGGCAGAATGAACAGGAGCATGATCAGCCAGCACTCTGAGGGAGGAAAGTGTAACCTTTATTTCACAGATCTGCTAGTCCAGCGGAATTCCAAAGCCTGAACTGAACTTGTGGGGAGGGTCTGACCTGTGTATCTCCTCCTGTGGCGGATCCCTGAGGGTCCCCTCAGCTCTGCCCAAGTCAGCTGTGGCGGGGCCCTGGCGTTAGGCTCTGCAGCTCCGCCAGGTCAGTCAGAGTGGGGAAGTAAGACTACAGTTTCAACCAGATACTGAACTAGGTTGCAAGTCCTGTCCCCTCTCCCCCATCCCCCTCCCATTTTCCTTTTCAGTGGAGGCTATCTCCTAGGGATGCTTACTCAGAAGATTAGTGAAGGAGGAAATCATCCACAAATTATAAAAGAGTGGATAGGTATAGAATTCTCTGTTGGCAATATGTGCCTTCAAATTTTGGGAAAGTAAGTTGGACTTTCAGTGTAGCTCTGAGGCATTACTGTCTAAGTATATTATTGTCCTTTGTGTGTGAAAGTACATAATAACTGGCTTTCAGAATCAACAGGTACACTGAAGAATGTACTATAAAGATCTGTAACCAGCCCTAACCGGTTTGGCTCAGTGGATAGAGCGTCAGCCTACATACTTAAGGTTAGATTCAGGCCAAGGGCACATATCTTGTTTGCGGGCTCAAACCCAAGTACGGGGCGTGCAAGAGGCAGCTGAATCAATGTTTCTCTCTCATTGATGTTTCTAACTCTCTATTCTTCTCCCTTCCTCTCTGTAAAAATAAATAAAGAAGATATATATATATATATATATATATATATATATTCATATATATATGAAATATATATATTTTTTCATATATATATATATATATATATATATATATATATATATATATATGAAAAAAAGATCTGTAACTGGAAAACAACTTACCTTTTAATGGTATGGCTACGAGTAAGGTTGAGGATTAGGTACACCTGGGTGTTGAGGTATGATTATGTTATTTATGGCTCTTGGGTCTTGAACGAATCCCCATGCCTTCCCATAAGATTTTTTAACAGGAAGGACAGGAGTGTTACAAGGGCTCGTTCAAGGAATTATGAGGCCTTGGTTGAGATATTCCTTAATGGTATGTCTAATTCCTTCAATGGCCTCTGCATTTAAAGGGTATTGATGAATGTTGGGCTGAGGTTTATTTTTGTCAATTTGAATTTTCATCCCTGGTACAAAATAATGTGACTGATGTCAGTGGCATTTTTTTTTTTTTTTTTTTTTACCAGTGTTTATTTGGAAGGGAATCTAAAAGAGAACTTGGGTCAGTTAAGGTGACTGGAAAAAAAAAATTAGAATAGCTATGACTGAGTCCATGAACAAGTCCTCTTGAGGGTCATACGTTTAAATGTAGTAAAGGCCTTGGGGCAGCTGGGCAGAGTGGAAGGAGTAACTGGGGGTGGGGGGGGGGGTGGGAGAAGGAGGACATCTTTAATGCATTCAACAATAAAGATAACTTTTCTTTAAAGTTCAAGATGTAAGAATATTTCTACCTTCTGAGAGAAGGAAATATAAGCTGTGTGAGCTTTCAAGAAAGTCTTATCCTAGGAGATGAGTAGAGGCAGAAGGAACCAAAAGAAATTGGTGGGTTCACTGAATGAACTAGAAGGGATTTAGAGACACTTATGGGTTGCTTGTAAACCTCCACTGTTTGCATGGTTTCAATACTCTGAGGAGGGGAAATGGTGAGGCTGATGGGAATAAGAACTGATAAGGTGGCTCTGGTGTCTACCAGGGCCTTGGTTACCTCATTTCCAATAGTTAGATCAATTTCTTCGAAATAATTTGTTAGAAATGTGGGAAAATCCTTTGATTCTTGGAGCAACCTTACTGCTGAGAAAGCATAGATTGGAATCCTTGAGGAGGATTCACACATTTTATTGGCCTTGTAATTGTCTTGAGTTTTAAATAACCTCCCCCCCCCCCCAACCCCCCCAAAGTCCAGGCTTTCTGAAATAAGTACAAACCCCTTTGAATGGTTATTTGTGTTTGGAACCTAGATAGACAGATTTAGCCATCAATTCCAGTAATTTTAGGCTCATTAATTGGATTGCCTGAATTTGGGCATTTAGGGCTTATAAAGCTTTCTTTTTGGATCTCTTGGACAGCTAGGGTGAGCTGCTCAGATAGTTCACTAAATTATGGGTTTTCATGGTGGCCCAATTAATTTATAATTTTTACCCATTGTTCAAGTTCATTTTGTAGACCCTCAGCAAAAGCTGAATTAGACCCTCAGCACTGAGAGCCCAGCTGGTGTGACCTTCCACAAACCAGAAGGTCACAGTTTGAATCCTGGTCAGGGCTCATGCCTGGGTTGCCAGCTGGATCCCCAGTGGGAGGCATGCAGGAGGCGGCCAATTGATGCTACTTTCTCTCTCCCTCTCCCTTCCTCTCTCTGAAATCAATAAAACATATTTTGTAAAAAGGAAGCACTGACCCTAGGTGGTTTGGCTCAGTGAGTAGAGTGTGGGCCTGAGGATTGAAGAGTCACAGGTTCAATTCTGGCCAAGGGCACATACCTGGGTTGCAGGCTCAATCCCAAGTATGGGTCATGCAGAAGGCAGCCAATCAATGATTCTCCCTCATCATTGATGTTTCTATCTCTCTCCTTCTTCCTTCCTCTCTGAAATAAATAAAAATATTTTTTAAAAGGAAGCACTAAGCACTGATCTATCATCGACTTCATCTATGCTGAAATACTGTTTAAAAATGTTTTTAAATCTGTTATGCTCACACACACACACACACACAAAACAAAACAAAAAACAAAACAAAAAAACACCAGATTCACTTTGTTTGTTTTTTAACACATTTTTGAATTCTCTTCTTACCAATAACTTGAGGAAAAGCCTCAGGTATCTTTTTATTAAGCTGTTTGGTCAACTTTGATGCTTTCTTCATGGCTTCTCAGCCTTGACAGAAAAAATCTCTCAAAGGGGTGTTATATCCAGCAGTTTAATTTTAAGTGGAGCAGTATGAGAAGCCCAATTTAAAAATGAGAGTTCAGCAAGTGAAGGGTAAAGAGGAGTAGAAGGTGCAGTTAAAAAGACATCAGAACTTTTAGAAGTCTCCTCAAGTTTAGTCAGTATCTGAGACAACTCTGAACTTGCTTTAATTTAGGATTTGTATTTTGGGAAGAAGCAATTTTTGATGCTTGAAGACCTCAAAATGCCAACTAATATATGCTTCCCATTCAGATTGCTTAGTTTTGTAGACTTTTTCCAGTTGAGTGTGCAGATAGACTAACTAGGGAAGTTCTAAAGAGTTTAAGTTGAACAATTTAACTATAAATTATCACAGATAATGATGGACCAGTGAGATAGAAATTTGCAGGAGGAGGGCCTGTAATTTTTATATATAAATTCATCAACAATTCCAGGAAGTGGCTAGTGAATTACCAAGTGAACTTACCATTTTTTAAAGAGTAACTAACTACTCACCACATAGGCATTTTAAGTCTCATAGACAAAAATCTAGTAACAGAGAACACACAAATAGAGCCTAAAATTCAACCAAGATGGGAGGTTAGGGTCCAGGAAGACTTACCTCAAAAACCCAGGACCATTCTGGAGATGACAGAGTGCAATGAACTCTTGGAGGTACCTTAATCAAATCTATGAAGGCATTGGAGGAGGATGGAAGTCACTTTGGATCTCACTTCTCACACCATATTATGTCAATCCATTTGGATCTAGAACTGCAAGATAAATAGAAGCTTTATTTGGAAATCTTAGGAATTGCAATTCAGAACACACAGATATCAATGGAAATACAAATTGTGTTCTAAAGACAAAAAACAAAGAACTGAGTATATAATGACAGGAAAAGGCCGGCTTCTAAGGGATTTACACAACTTGTTTTGAAAGAGCTGTCACTGTTGCCCTCAAGCAGACTTACATTGTGCTGTACATGTTTATTGCTTTATGTGTATTGCTAGGTGAAAGGTTTATTTCTCTTTTTTATCTGAGAATGATATTCTAACTAAGTTTATATCCATAAACATTTACAATTCTGAAAGCTTCCACACAATTAAAAATGAGTTAATATTAGTACATGGATGTTTAAAACTTTTGTAAGTTAGCATAGCACAGTTTGCAAATTTATAATTAGGCACATTCAAATTTGGTGCTAAACATAAGGCATTCCTGTAGAATTTATGAAAAATATATAATGGACAAGTAGTGGCTAAAATATTGGTACAAATATCTATAGACTTGACAATATATAAACTACGATATTAACCTATCAAAAACTACAAAAACAATAGCTAAACAAACCCTAAATTATGCCATTCTTGTACTTCCTATTTGCTAAATGACACAAGCTTGAGATGGGAACAGACTCAGTTATAGTTGACACAAGAAAATCTATATTTAGGGACAATAGAAATTCCAGAAAGTATGGGAACTATCAAAGAGTAGATCTATGAATGCGAGTGGATTTAACATGAGGTAAAAGAATGTTTTACTAGGTATGTAGTACACTAGATTGGAAAATATAAGAGCAAAGGATATTTGGAGCACCAAGTGGCTCAGTAGTTGTTGACACTATAAAATCTAGCAGTATCTGGTAGAGCTCCAAGTACCATCCAGGGGTTTGAGGGATTCCAGTCTTTAGTTAAATCAAAAGTGAGAGTAATAAAGAGCTCAGGGGTGGATGGATTAGGTATTGTTTGATTAAGACAAGCCCTAATTATCCTAATGGGTACAAAATGCAGGAAGTATGTCTATGGGACAAGACAATAGCCTAGGTATTTAAAAAAAAGACTTTGGGACAGGGTACAGCTAGATGCTAAGTTTCAGAGTGTTGAACAAAACTTCTTTAGGTTCCTCCTCCTGTATTTAAGATATTTTAGAGGTTAAGATGAAGCTGAGCCCATAAACTAAAGTTAAATGACTGTAACTATGGAGAGAAAATAGTTATAGAGGATGGGAACCAGGAATGGCATAATTTAGGATTTGTTTAGGTAGAATTTTGAATGTTGAAGCTAATTAACATGTAAACATTTTACTGCTACCAGGATTTATCTAACAACACTTCCCTCAATCTTATGCCACCCATCCTAATTTGTAATAGCTATGGATTCCCTTGATATCAAGGGAACATACAAAAAGGAGAAACTGATCTGGTTTGCAGATTTTTAGCACATATTATTATCTCACATTTCATACTAGTACCAAAGAAGTTGGCAATGTAATGTATGAAGCTTAGAGAAAAACACTGGAAAACATTTATAAGTTTAAGCCACAACTCTACAGTGTAATTTGTTCTCAGATATCTCATCTTTGTAAAAACTCATATCTCATAAAAGGCATAGTTGGCCTATAAATAAAATATGTCTCTTAGCAGATCCTATCTGTATGAGCTATCATATTGTGGGCTCTTGGCATCTTGTATTACATACTTCCTACTCATTGACACTAAAAAAGCCCCAGGTAGACTGGTTTAGGCACCCTAAAAACTTACATCAAGAAAAATGACAAGGTCCATAGACTTCCTTCCCAAAACCAGTTTAATCGATAGACAGCATGGGGCAAAGAAGGTTTACAGTTGTAAGAACTGGAAACACAGACTTTATAGTTGTATGATGATTATTCGTTATTGTATTATTTTCCATACAATTAACTGTAAACCTACTTTTGCTCCATCCTGTGGAAGACAGAGCTAGCAACTCAGCCCTGTCTTCTCACAGTCATAAGAGGGTGAGTGAGAAAGGCACTAACCAGGGGAAGGAACACAAAGGCAACCCAGGTCAAGTCAGGGTGAATGTACCCATCTGTTCCGTATGCTTATGTGCACAGCATAACTTAACACAATGTCCTTTTTCACAGGCCACTTTTTAAGATTCTCCACAAAATCCATCAGAACAAGTTAGTTTATGATGCTTCAAAATAAACTCATCAAGAGAAAAACATGCAATATGTACTATAATGATAGAAACTTTAAAAATGTGAGTAGGATGCTGATGGGAATGCACTGGTGTAGCCACTGTGGAAAACAGTATGGAGTTTCCTCAAAAATTTAAAAATGAAAATTCCGCTTGATCTAGTAATCCCACTTCTAGGAATATATCCTAAAAAACCAGAAACATCAATTAGAAAGAATATATACACCATATGTTCATAGCAGTACATCTTATAATAGCTAAGATTTGGAAACAGCCCAAGTGCCCATCAGCAGATGAGTAGATAAAAAAGCTGTGGTACATTTACACAACGAAATACTACATGGCTGAAAAAATAACAGAACTCTTACCATTTGTAACAGCATGGATGGACCTAGAGCATATTATGCTAAGTGAAATAATCCAGTAACAGAAAGATAAGTACCACAAAATCTCACTCTTATGTGGAATCTAATGAACAAAATAAACTGATGAACAAAATACATCCAGAGACATAGAAGCATGGAATATACTGTGTAATTCCAGTGGAAAGAAAGACTAGGTGGATTGCTGGGGGTTAATTTACGAGGGAACTTATATACAATACATAGTAGAGGCCCTCGGCCTGGCCTGTGGGGACAAGCCAAAACCGGCTCTCCAACATCCCCCGAGGATTCCGGGTGATGCACCCCAGAACTGGACTCCCTCTTCTCTAATTCTGGATGTGACACTTGAGAACCTCAGCTGCCAAGTCACCACAGCATAGCAGCTCCTGCATTGAGCGTCTGCCTCCTTGTGATCATTGTGCATTATAGCTACTGGTTGAATGGTCAAATGGTTGGATGGTAGCTTAGGCTTTTATGCATATAGATATGCATAGCCATGGACACACACAATGGAGTAATGAAGGCCTGAGAGGGTTGGGTATGGGTGGAGGTGTAGTTGGAAAAAAAAAAAGGTGGGGGGGAGGTCTATAAAACTTTCACAAATAAAGATAAATTAAAAATAAAATATTTAAATCCTAATGAGTTTGGCTCAGTGAATAGAGTGTCTGCCTGCAGACTGAAGGGTCCCAGGTTCCATTCCAGTCAAAGGCATGTACCTTGGTTGTAGGCACATCCTCAGTAGAGGGTGTGCAGGAGGCAGGTGATAGATGTTTTTCTCTCAGTGTTTCTAACTCTCTATCCCTCTCCCTTCATCTCTGTTAAAAATCAATAAAGTATATACTCTATTGATTTTTAAAAATAAATAAATAAAATGAAATAAAATATTTTAAAAATAGGACCAGGAAAAATACATATAGACAAAACCAGAACATAAAAACAATCTGTATTCAGAAAACACACCGATTTATACAAATGAGGTAATATGATATAAAAGAAAGTAAAAATATAAGATTATCCTCTCTAATGAACAGAATACCTTGCAGTTGCTGCCCTAGACATCTTCCATATATATATAAATTTTTCTGTTCATACAAAATGAGACGAAAATGTGTCAACTTGTTTGTCACAGAAATGGAAAAATCCACATAAATCAATTTTGTCCTGCATTTTTTTACCTTGATTGTTCCTTACTTTCAAGAATAAAGTTGTCTTTCTCTAACTAGTCTCCCCTCCTCATTTTTTGCCTGGCCTTGCACCCAAGCATGGCAGACAGAGAATCTTAGAGGCCCAAAGTTCTACAGCGGCTGTTTACAAAGGGGGAGGAGACTGCAGTAACTGCCACACTGGATATATTTATGTGAGAGGAAAAAGAAAAATATTGTGAAGGCCTTGCGTTTAAGAAGACAGGGTGACAAGATGCATACATGGCCCTTGGAACCAGAGGGAGCACATGATGAGCAAAAAAAGTGCAACCAAAGGCTGGAAGAGGAAAGGTTTGCAGTCAGCTGACTCCTAGCCCTTTGGTATTTGCTTGTAAAGAGCAGAGTCCATTGGGGGAAGCATCAGACACTACAAAGAAGACCCTGCTGCTGGAAGTGGGCTGAAAGTAACATCCATAAGTGTCAGAATGCAGGATCAAAGCTTGTCTACAAGCAATGTCTATAATGAAGATGAAGAGAAAATAGGAGCGGTAGGATATGCAAGTACAAAATGGCCATGCCCAGCCCAGGGAAGGTAGGATTCAAGGAGAAGAAGCTACAAGAGAAGAGCCTTGGACCACATCATTCTGCACAAAATGCACTCAAGAAACTTCATTTTACTTTTGAACCAATTGACAGAAAGGGCTCCTTAATCTCTTCATTTACTGCTCAAAAACCATGGTAAATTCACTAATGAGATGGACTGGTATGATTTCAGTTCAACTGTAATTGTGCAACCTAGATGTCCCTTGCCATTCTAACAATATTAGCAATATATGTATATGTCCCTTTCCATTCAAACAATATTAGCAATTATTTATATATATATTTTATTTATATATATATATAAAATAAAAAATATAGGGCATATAAGTAACTAGTAGTTAATTATAATTCACAAAAGTCTGTAACAAACTTTGAAATTATTCCCCTAGCACTAACACCATAGCCTGGGAAAGTGAGAATAGAACAACTGTCCTGTCCACCAGCACATCTATCCCGAGAGCTCAGCCATTTATGTGTTGGTTTAGCTCATCTACCAATCCCTCTATCCAATCCTGTCTTCTTGGAAATCTGACCTCCTGATTGGCTCTCTCATCCCTTTAAACTGCCTGCTTGTGACATCATTCTCCCACCAAACCTACCACCACCTGGTAGAATCTTGGGGTGCCCATGGAGTTGTCTGTAAATAAATTTGGATCATCGCAACTGACCAGTGACCAGTAACTGGTGACCAGTGACCAGTAGCCAGTAGGACCAGTGACTTTTGAACTGGACACATGTGCTCTTTGGCTTCAGCCACTGAGACACCCTCATCGCTTGCATCTACAGTTGATATTTCCTTCTCTTCTTCTCTGACCATGTCAGGTAAGGAAAGAACCTTTTTAAAGTTTCTCATTAGATGTTTGTTTGTCCCTAAACTTAGCGATAGTGTCAAAAGAGAATAGAATAATTTGGGGAAACATTGAACTAGAAGTCTGAAGAACTAATTTCAGTTTGGATTTTGACATCTACTAGCAGTGTGACTTTAGACAAGTCATTAACTCTCTCACAAAAATCTGTTTTTTCCTCATCTGATACATTCGGATGTTAGATTGCTTGTGAACTCTAACCCCTTCCTTTTCTAATATGGAGTTTTAAAGAACACTCATATTGAAATAAAAATCAACAGTTCTTGACAATGTTTTAACAGCAACAGCTAGGTCATGTAGAAAACTAGCAATACATATATGTACAGGATATCTCATGTCTAACGATCTCCCACCACCAAGGTTACTACTTTAGTATTTTAAATTGAGTGTTGTTCCAAAAGTAACATTCATGTGGTTTTGGGGTTTTCTATCCAAACTAGGTGACCAGACAAAATTGGGAGAGAGGATGCAGAGTACTGGGCTATAGGGAGGCAAGTATTTCAATGTAAAAAAATTAGAATTGTTTTCATGGGCACATGCGCACAGGAACCAGGAGGGAGGGGAAAACAGAAGCAGCAAGGAGGGGAAACCATAATAATGAAGAAGGAGAGCATGGAAGGGCTCTCAAGAGCAAAAAGGGTAGTTGGGAATGGAATACTGAAGGGAACCAAAGAGTTTAAATAAAAGCAAAAGGAGCATGGAGTGAAATCAGTTCAGAGTAGGGCAAAATAATGTGGATCTCAGCAAATGCTTACATTGATAGATTAGGAAGGAAAGTAAGGCTGGAATAGGGCACCACCAGCCAACGCAGTGTGTCAAAGCAGTCATATTCATTTCCTGTGTTTTTTTTATTGCCTGTCTGAACAATGTGACATGTGACAGCTTGGAATATAAACATTCAAAATTGTATTTCAGAGTGCTCGCTTCGGCAGCACATATACAAAATTGTATTTCAGAGATGATGTTTGTTATATACAAGATACTAAGAAAGGTGATTATGCAGGCTAGTGGTCAGCAAACTGTGGCTATTGAGTCACATGCAGCTCTTTGGCCTCTTGGCTTTTTAACAAAGGTCACCTTAGGAGTACCCTAATTAAGTTAATAACAATGTACCTACCTATATAGTTTAAATTTAAAAAATTTGGCTCTCAAAAGAAATTTCAATCGTTGTACTGTTGATATTTGGCTCTGTTGACTGAGTTTGCCAACCACTGATCTAGGGCATTGGAAATAACAGAATTTTCAGTGTTTCAATTCGTTCTTAATTTTAAACTATGAAAATATTTTGTCTAGTAAAAAAAAAAAAAAAAAGACTTTAAAAGATATATCCTAAATGGATCACAAAGACTACATCCTTAATTGATAAGTATGTTCCAAGTCAGAGTTGCACCTCATCTTTTCAGTTATTTTCTTCCTAACACAGAGAGCACCCTGACACACAGCCATTGCCCAATTTTAGGTCATAGCTACCGAAGGAGAAACAGAAAACATCAGGACCCATATATCTAGTTCACATTTCTCTAAAAACCTTTCTATGGATGCTTTAGAAAAATCCTACATTAAATTTTTTAATTGGAATCTAATGATGTTGTTTTTAAGACTTTGGGTAGATCCCTTTTCCTGGAATCTACCCAAAGTCTTTTGATGTAGAAGATGATGATAATCTAGGTTTTAAGATAAATATAAAAACCTGTATGATACATTTCAATGATTATTTTTTCTTTGTTTTGAAGTCACATTAATGAAATATATATTAATAATAGACTATCCATTACTTACTGGGGAATATTATTAATAATAGACTAAGTATCTATTACTTGCTGGGGAATAGTCAGAGAAACAATAATGGAATTCCTTTACACTTATTTGGCTCTCTACTTTAAACCAGTTTTTATTGAAACATTGATCTGTATATATTGAAGGCACATATATAGCAAGATTGATTGCATTGTGCTGCTTGTTATACAATATTTAGTGATATATCTTCTCTGTTCCTATGTACTGGCTAGAAGTTTATTGAAAATCACCTATTGTGGGTTGTTTCGGGTTAACGTTATTCACTAAAATAGAATAGGCAATATTAACTTTTATGATATTGCATGTATAAAACAGAACTTCATGTCTAAGTAAATTTATTAGGATTTAATGTTTGCTACAATTTGTACTCATGTCAATTTATTCCTATGATATATGTTGTGTATAATTTTTCTCTTTGTCTTTCCAGAACTTATATATTTTATATAAATCATATGAAATGTATCACTTATAAATGAATTATTACTGTTTTCATCATTATTATGACTTTATAGATGAGAAGCCCAAAGCTAAGAGAGTTTCTCACTTATAGTCATTTTGAAGTAAGATCCAAACCCAGGCTTGAAGAGAGTAAGAATGAACTTTTAAACTTACCAACTGGATTGAGCTTTATGTGCATTCTTGAGAATAGCATGTAAACTGTGCAGGCAAAATGAGCCATTGAAAATAACAATGTAGATAGATGTACTGTTTGCTAAGGGACGAACACACACCTGCATCAGAAGTTCTATTGTTCCTAGATGTTGGCAGTATAATGCGCAGAGCTCTGGAAAGGAAGTCAAGATGCTTAGGTTATGGGACCGGGTACTAATACTAACATAGGGAGAGAACTGAGCCGTAGTTTCCTCCCTGATGAAATGAGAATGTCAGAACAGAGGTTCTCTAAAGACTTCTGGTTCTATAATGCTATGATTCTAGGAGAGAGCATACAAATCAATACTATTGCAGGTTTAAAGGCCAGATAGGCAGGGAGCGGTAGCTTCTAGCCTAGAGAACAATGTATGAACCACACCACCTGGGTTTTCTGTACATTTTTGACCAGGTTGGGAGCATCAGCATTTACAAGGAGGATAAACTTTGAGTTTTGTTATCTCAGTGAGTATTGGTATTTCAGGCTTTCTAATATCGGCAATCTTAAAAAAATGTTATTTTCACACATATTGTTTATCAATCTCTTTGATATTTTTCATCATCTTGTTATTCCCTACAGAGAATTTCAAAAATGCACTTTTTCTTGGAATTTCAAAGTCTCTGCAGTACCCTTTTCCTGTGGAGAGCCATGCAGCCTCCCTACCAGGAAGTGTCTGCAATTTCTACAGAGTCTCTGCTCCAGCCATCAGCTCAGCATTGCACCTGCCATCAGCCTCTGGCACCTCTTTCCAACCTCTCATGGGTGGTGCCTACTTTTACCAACATTCTAGCACAACCATGTTATCTGGAGTTCCAGCTGATTCCAATCCTGGAGTTTCTGAGTGGGCTCTCACAGGAGGCATTGGAAACAAGTCACCATCACTCAGAGACTTCACTGTGACTGTCATTGGCCAGGACACAGCTGTCTCCTCCATGTCTCTGGCGTCCCAGTGTGATCAAACCTCAGATGTCCATAACATGGGCCCTCTGTATCCACCACTTTCTGTCAGCCTTGTTCAGGAGGCACGATCTCACATTCCAAATCAGGGCCATAGCCTGCCACTTCCCTACCAGGAGGGAAGCCAGGTGTGTTACTATAATCAGGGCCCTCTGCTCTCTGCAGAAAGTGGCCCCTACCTGCAGTCCTATGGCTCTGTGTCTTACACAGAGAGCAAGGCCTCTGCCCCTGGCCCAGAGACGGTCATGGTGCTAAAGGAGGCTCAGCCCACAAATATCATACCACCAGTCTCCACCTCTGGAATCTGCTACTCTGTGCCTCCTCAACCCATCACAAGGACAGGCTTCCAAGGTGAGTACAAACAGCAACAAGCAAGAGGAATAAGGTCAGCATTCAAAACTAGGGTCAATCTGTAGCTACAAAGTGGTGGGTCCTCAGACAGGCAGAATGTAAGTCCGGTGACTTTAAGCATTGCCACCATCAGTCAGTGACCTCCATTCTCAGAACCTTTATGAGGACAGCTGATAGAGGTGGAGGTGGGGCACTGTAGCGACCTTGGATGCCACATGTAAGAGAAATCCAAGAGCATTCCAAGGGACACCACACTTTCCACTCCCCTACCTGATGAGTCCCTATAAAATAACCTCTTTTGGTTTATTGCTTTTCTCTGTTTCTAAGACATTTCAGAATATTATTGTGACAGTGTCTGTTTAGTTGATAGCTGGATGTAGGACCTCATGTCCCAACATCTGGTCAAAAGCATGCAGGCTGTGATCTCCCCTTGCTTATAGACTTCATCAGGAAGAGCCCCATTCCCGGTCTTAGTTCTTGGTGTGAAGTGTTTTGATTCACTGAGGATAGTTGAGAGAATTGAATGGGTTCCATATGAAACGGGGAAACATTCAAAAATCACTTTTATTTTTTATTTGACTTATAACAACCCTGTGAAATGGAAAGAAAAAAATGAAAAAATGACCATTAAGAAACAGAACAGTTCGCTTTTATCACCTAGCACAGGGAGCTGTTCATGATCCTGCTAAAGACCTTGTAGGAATGCCTTTGCCACTGTTGGAAGGCACATGATTGCTGCATTGGTGGTGCTGGGGGAGCATCTTATTACCAGGGACTGACTGACTTCCCCTTGCTTCCATTGCAGTGATGGAGACTTCCCTGGGGATGGAGACTTCTCAGGCATTGCAACTTCCAGGCCAAATAATTTATCTACCACCTCCAGAATTCCCCAAGTCCTGCAGGAACACACATATCCAGGTACTTGAGAATTACCCACCACCTCAGAGTGGGGACATAGCAATGGCATCTCTAGTCCAGAGTCCTGGTAATCTCCTGGCACTGCCTCCAGCTCCAAGGCAGGAACAGAAAGAAAATAAGAATGTGGAGAATACTAAAACCACGCTTTCCAAGCATCTGAATGGCTGCCAGATCCCAAGAGAAATTCAAGCTTCTCCACTGCTCCATTTAGAATTAGCTGACATTCCCCAGGTCTTGGCCTACATCGATCCAATTGACCAAGAGAAGCAGCCTGGTGGTGACAACTCTGGTTTGAGGAAGAAGAGACTGAGTCATAAGGACCAAGGGGCACCTGAAAATGGGACTGAATCTAATGATAGTTTTGCTGACATCGCTACACTGGTGAAGGGTATTCAACTTCCACAGGTCTTAACTCCCTTGGATGACCTAGATCAGCCCCAAGATTCCACGGTGATCAAAACCAAAACCACCAGAGGCCTGAAGTTGCATGAGGTGCAGAAAAAGTCAAGTGTCGGAAAGGCTCGTACTGATGCAGGCTGGAATATTAAACATAAAGCCTCTGAGCCTATCACTGATGCTTCCAAGGCCAAGATCAAGCCCGAGAGCCCAGACTGTGTGTTCCTGGGAGAAGTGGTTCTTTGCAACGCTGCAGCTGATGGAAGGGCTTCTGGAAACATGGCCAAGCATTCTAACAGTAAACCTCAGAAAGCTGCACTTAGCAAGACCAACAAAATTAAGAGCCCTGGGCAGGAAAACACCAAAAGAAACAAAGAAAACTACTCCAAGAGAGCTGAGGAGAGGAAGCAGTCAGCGAACAAAGTTAAGAGACAGGAAAAGTCAGCCATTCCCAAGATGAAGAGGGGGAAAAGTCATTTTGAGATGCCACAAGAGGCCATCAAAAAGCCTCGCAGCAGCCTCGGTATGCACATGCTGGAGTCTGTGCAGGTTTTCCATGCACTGGGCAAGAAGACTGACAAGAAAGCTGAGCTGTCTTCCTCATGGGCCCAGGGAAACTTAAGCAACCCCAAAGGCCCCCAGTCACGCCCAGCTATTAAAAGGTGGCGGGATTCTCCGGGGGAGGGCAAAGGTCCAGAGATAACTCAAGTCAAATGCCAGAAACTACATGGAAGTGCTGACAAAGGGTCTTCATCTCCATCCCAGGACCAGCTGCCATCTCCCGGTAAGGTCAAGTTGGTGCCATTGGTTTTCCCAACCATGGACAAGCCTCAAGCTAGACGTGTTCCTCGCAGGCCACAGGCGGCATCACGTCGGCCTGCTGTGACCAACCCTGCCAAGCCTGCTGCAGGCAATGCATCCCTGCCAACTCCTGCATCTATGACAGGTCCTGTCAGCTCAGCTCAGCCAATGGCCACGAACTCAACCAGACCAGGTTTGAACAACCCTGACCAGCCTAGTGTCCCTCAGCCTCCTGCTTCTAGGCCTGCACCCTATAAAACATCATCTCATGCTTGTTTCCAGCGAGAGCCTGTTCACACTGCTGTGAGCCAGCCCCGGATCCCGCTCAAGCCTCACAACCACTATCTTCTCCAGGATTTTGCCCTCCAACCAATTCCATGGAGGAAATCTGAGGTTCTGGGGCCAGTGATGTCAACACCCATCACAGATGAGCAGAGGCCAGATCGAGAGGCCATGAAAAGGAAGGCTCAACTAGAGCGTGAGAATGCTGCCAAATTGGGGAAAATGCAGCATTTCACTGAGAGGGAGAAAGAAATGGACATTTCTCTGTACTATGGCTATGTGATGTAGGAGATGCGGGGAGTATTGGTGCCACTTTGTGTACCTGTTTTTCCATAGATAGATCAATAGATTGATAGATTACGAGATAGGTAGATATGAATTTCTCTATTTTGATATATTTTATAACTTAAGAAACCTGAATAAATATTATAAATTAGCATTATTAATAAAGAAGCATTTTGAGTTTTGAGATGCTGTTAACTGTGCTCTTTCTTTGGTGGGTATGGAGATCAAAGGCTGCCTGATAAGAATTGGAAGTTGTATGGGCAAATGAGTGACAAGGGCTAAGTACTATGAGGAAAAAAGGAACATGGGCCATGGCCATAAAAGCCAAAAGGAGAGAAATGTAATGGATTATTAAATAGAAGCAGAAGGGGGAATGTATGGGAGAAGTGAGAAGCAGGATCTGAGATTAGTGTGAAAACAGAAAAATCTTTAATAGATTTGAGAGGGCAGAACCTGAGTCTAAGTTGACCAGAAGAAATGTAAAAAAGCTCTTGAGGAGACTGACCTTATATGTGTCCTGAATAAGTGTTTCAGAAAACAAATTCAGGACACATTTCCTACAGGTTTGGGTCGCCTTATCCTATAGAATACAATGCTAATATGCAAATTGACTGAACGGTTGCTATGATGCACACTGACCACCAGAGGGCAGGCACTCAACACAGGAGCTGTCCCCTGGTGGTCAGTGTGCTCCCAGAGGGGAGCCCTGCTTAGCCAGAAGCCAGGCTCACAGGTGGCCAGTGCAGTGGCGGCGGTGGTGAGAGCTTCTCCCACCTCCACAGCAGTGCTAAGGATGTCCAACTGCCAGCCTAGGCCAGCTCCATAGCCAGTTGTATATCCCCAAGGGCTCCCAGACTGTGAGAGATGGGGCAGGCTGCTGGGCTGAGGGATCCCCTCAGTGCATGAATCTCGTGCACTGGGCCTCTAGTCCATATATGATTATAGTTAGAGAAAGTGGGGACAAATCAGGGAAACCTACCAGATGAGTGGCAAGGGCTTAGAGTTTTCCTGGAGCAGCTGATAACAGGGGCTACAGAAGTGAATGTCTGCAATAGGAAGCCCACCCAGGACAGGACGTGAGAAATAAATGATCATTTACTACAGCTATGCCCAGGCCCAATACACCCTTCAGTAATTCTTCACAACATGCAAGGGCAGTATCCCTGCGTCACATTACCAGAGAGACTAAGCAATGTGCTGAGGTCACATTGCATAAAGCCTCCATTAGAGGCCTTTCTCCGAAGTCTTCATTATTTGTAAGTGCCCATAGGTGGCCAACTGGCTTTCACAGGACAGCATCCAGAAGTTACTGGTGCATGAGATCAAACATCAGATGAAGCCTAAACATTAACTTGAATGGCAAGATAGGGCCTCCTGCATGACTCCAGGCTGCACATGCCACCTTGTCTAAACACCTCCATCAACTGAGTAAAGTTTAAAAGAAAAATCCTTGGAAGAATCCATGCCCACTGGCAACAGCAATAGGCACAATGGGTCGTGGGTGACCAGCCTCCTAACTGCAGTAGCAAGGGATTCCTTGGGAACACAGAGAAAGGAGAGTCTGGTCTGGACTGGAGATATTTAGCTCATAGTATTAGTCTCATTTACATACTAGTATCAGGAATTTAGCTATTAATGCAGGAATCCATAGGGGGAAAGCCTTGAAAATTTTGATAAGTTTCAGACACATCTCTATACTGCAACACTTCTCACAATTTCTTTCAGGTAAGAATGTACAATCTTGGAAAAAAACTCCTATCTCATAAGAGGAAAAGTTAACTTATAAATGAAATATGTCTCCTTGGAAATTTCATCTATAGGAGTTACCTTCTTGTAGACATTTGGACTCTTGGATCACACACTTCGTACCCAATGGCAATACAAAGCCCTAGGTAGATTGATCCAGGCACTTTAAAAGCTTACCATCAAGAGAAGTTATGAGATCCATAGACTTCCTCTCCCAAACCAGCTTACTCCATAGATAGCATGGGGAAGAAGGAGGTTTATAGTTGTGAGTATGGGAAACACAGACTTTATAGTTGTATGATTATTTATACAGGATTGAATTATTTTCTATTCAAGCAACTGTATACCTAGTTTTGCTCTCCCTTCTCGTGCCCCCCTTTCCCCCATGTAGAAGACTGGATTCGCAACTCACTGTCACAACGGTGTTAGTGAGAAAAGCACAAACCAAGGAAGAAACGAAGAGGCAAACCTGGCCACGTCAGGCTGAATATACACATCTGTTCCTTATTCTTCTATGCATAGCATAACTCACCACAATGTCCTTTTTCACAGACCCCTTTTTAAGTTTCTCCACAAAACCCATCAGAACAAGCTAGTTCATGATGCTTTAAAAAAAATTCATCAAGGGAAAAATATGCAATATGTCTTACCATGGTGGAATCTTTAAAGATAAGACTAGGGTGCTGCTAGTAATGCAGACTGGTGCCGCCACTGTGAAAAACAGTCAAGAATATCTTCAAAAAGTAAAAAAATGGAACTCCCATTTGACCTAATAATCTCGCTTCCAGGACTATATTCTAAGAAACCAGAAACACTAATCAGAAAGGATATATGCACCCCTATGTTCAAAGAAGCACAAACTGAAATATCTAAGATTTAGAAAAGAGCCCAAGTCCCTATGAGCAAGTAAGTGGATAAAACAGCTATGGTATATTTACACAATGAAATACTATGCTGTAAGTAAGTAAATAAATAAATAATAGATAGATAGATAAATAAATAAATAAATAAATAATCTCTTACCATTTGGAAAGCATAGACAGACCTGGAGAGTATTATGCTAAGCTAAATAAGCCAGAGTAAGACAAGTATTAACTCATTCATATGTAGAATCTAATGAACAAAAGAAGCTGATGAGCAAAACAGATCTAGTAACATAGAAGCATGGAACAGCCTGACAAATTTCAGATGAAAGGTTGGAATGGGAGTGGTATGTGTGGTGTGATTAACAGGGGAACTTGTATGCATATATGCATAGCCTTTGGACACAGAAAATGTAGTGGTGAAGTTAGAAGGGAGAACAGCAGTGGTGGGATGTAGGGGTTCAATGGGGAGAAAACAAAAACAGAAAATAAAGGAGACATCTCTAATCTACCTAATCAAAGAGGAACATGCTAATTGATCATACTTTGTGAAGCTCACCAGCCAATCAGGAGTGAGTATGCAAATTATCCCAACTAAGATGGTGGTTTAATTTTTTAAAAAAATATATTTTATTGATTTTTTTAGAGAGGAAAGGAGAAGGATAGAGAGTTAGAAAAATCTATGATAAAGAAACATTGATAAGCTGCCTCCTGCACACCTCCTACTGGGGAGGTGTCCGCAAATAAGGTACATACCCTTGACCAGAATCGAATCTGGGACCTTTCAGTCTGCAGGCTGACACTCTAACCACTGAGCCAAACTGGTTTCGGCAATGGTGGGTTAATTTATATAAGCAGGCACTGAGTGTGCATGGCAATGATATAGGCATCCTGCACCACCCCAGCTGCTCCGGGACACTGGGCAGCATGGGAAGACAGCAAGTTGGCTTTAGGCCAGAGCAGAAAGGCAGCTCCGGGCCAGAGTAGAAAGGCAGCTCTGGCCAAAGCAAAGGCGGTGCTGGCAGCCAGTGGAAAGAAGACCCATTCTTGCACGAATCTTTGTGCATCTTGCCGCTAGTACAACAATATCAATGAATAAATAAATAAATAATACGACTAGGTAAAAAACATGTGGACAAAACCAGAGCACTGACACACACTATAAAAACAATCTGTGGGAGAAGCCAAGATGGTGGCATAGGTAAACACCTAAACCAGGCGTCTTCAAACTACGGCCCGCGGGCCACATGCGGCCCGCAGAGGAGTCTGATCCGGCCCGCCAGGTTTTTTGGGCAGTGAGCGCAGCCGAGGTGTTACAGTAGGAATTAGTAGTTCATATAGTCCGGCCCTCCAGCTCTCTGAGGGACCGTGATCTGGCCCCCACTTTAAAAAGTTTGAGGACCCCTGACCTAAACTGTGGCCTCACACAACAATATTAAAACTACAACTAAAAGACAAAACAGACACCACCCAAAACCACCGGAATGCTGGCCAAGTGGAAATTCTACAACTAAAAGAAAAGAGGAAAGTACAATACATTGAGAATCAGAGGAGCTGCAGAAGGCAGAGGTTCGAACAACCACGTGTGGAGAAGATGGGCAGCTGTGTGCATGGGCAGCTTGCTATCTAAAGCGATAGGGAGACAAAAGCTCCCAACTGCACTGAACTCCAGTTTCAGGAGAGATGCTGAGAAACCAGACTCATTTTGGGGGAAATCTGGACTGTCAGAAAAGAGAAAACATACTGAGACTAGGAAACTGTGAAAGGCAGAGGTCTGAAGGCATGCACACACAGAGAGGATTGACTGCTGAATGCATGGGCAGCTGAGTGTGCAGCTGGCTTTCTAAGCAGGAGGGAGAAGGCAACTCCCGACTGCATGGAACTCCAGTTCTGGGCAAGTTTCTAAAAACCCTAACTCATTCGGGAAGAAACTGGACTGTGGCAGCATGCGAAACTCGATGGCAGCTTTCTCCCAGAGGTGCTTGCAGCAATTACCAAGGGATACTTAGACCCAGGGGCCTCATAGGACAGGGCTGACGTGAAATCAAGGCTGTCTGCTCTGCCCTGAAACCCAACACCATTCAAGCTGAATACAGAGGATTTGCAATTTTGCAAGTCTTGTCTCATAACAGTGTCTCCAGCACAGAAGTTCTTATAGCATAGACATAGCTGATCCTCACAGCCAATTGGTCTGGAGGTCAATAACACCCAGTTATAACAACAACAATCCAGACTTAACTACAACAAGGCTGAGCACACAGTCCACAAAGGGGTGCACTAAGAGTGTCCACCTTAGGGAACTGGGGAGGCTGACACTGTGGTCTAGAGAACGCCTAGCATACAAAGCTACTCTACCACTCAGGAAAGCAGTGAAAATGTGGAGACAGAGAGATAGATTGCAAAGGAAAGAAATGGAGAAACTAAATGACTGGATATAGAGTTCAAAACCATTGTTATAAGGTTATTCAAGAATTTCCTTGAAAAGGCTGATAAATTTAGCAAGACCCTATAGGATATGAAAAAGGACCAACTAGAAATTAAACATACACTGACTAAAGTAAAAAATATTATACAGAGACCTAACAGCAGACTAGAGGACTGCAAGAATCAACTCAAAGATTTGAATTACAAGGAAGCAAGAAACACTCAGCCCGAAAAGAAAAAAGAATACAAAAATATGAAGATAGCGTAAGGAACGTCGGGGACAACCTCAAGTGTAACAACATCAGAATTATGGGGGTGCCAGAAGAAGAGAGAGAGCAAGACACTGAAAGCCTATTTGAAGAAATAATGACCGAAAACTTTCCCCACCTGGTCAAAAAAATAGACTTACAAGTCCAGGAAGCAAACAAAACCCCAAACAAAGGGAATCCAAAGAGGACCACACCAAGACACATATAATTGAAATGCAAAGAGCAAAACACAGAGATAATATTAAAAGCAGCAAGAGAAAAACAGTTAATTACCTACACTCTCAGACCACTGTCAGCTGATTTCTCAACATAAACTATGCAGCCCAGAAGAAAGTGGCAAGAAATATTCAAAGTGATGAATAGCAGGAACATACAAACAAGATTACTCTACCCAGAAAAGCTATCATTCAGAACTGAAGGGAAGATAAAGAGCTTCACAGATAAGAAAAAGCTAAAGGAGTTCATCACCACCAAAGCAGTATTATATGAAATGCTGAAAGATATTCTTAAAGAAGAGGAAGAAGAAGAAAAAGGTAAAGATAAAAATTATGAACAACAAATACATGTCTAGCAACAAGTGAATCTAAAAATCAAGTTAATAAAAAATCTGATGAACAGAATAAACTGGTGAATATAATAGGATCAGAGGCATAGAAAGAGAGTGGACCAATA
Source organism: Pipistrellus kuhlii (assembly GCF_014108245.1). Taxonomy (NCBI): domain Eukaryota; kingdom Metazoa; phylum Chordata; class Mammalia; order Chiroptera; family Vespertilionidae; genus Pipistrellus; species Pipistrellus kuhlii. Next base: position 66,530,955 of record NW_023425551.1, on the reverse strand, counting down.
ATTATCAGGGGGAAAGATAATGGGGGGTGCGGGAAGATACTGGACAAAAAGAGTACACCTATGGATGAGGACAGTGTGTGGGGGGGGAGTTAAGGACAAAGGTGGGGTGGAAATTGGGTGGAGGGAAGCTATGGGGCGGGAAAAGAGGAACAATTGTAATAATCAAAACAATAAAGATTTATTAAATTTTAAAAAAAATAAAAAATAAAACAAAAAAATCTATATTCTGCAAACACACCAATGACTTAAATAAATGAGGTCATATTACATGAAAGAAAGTAAAAATATATTTAAGATTAAAATCTCTAATAAGCAATATTCTTTGAATTTGCCACACTAGATATATATACATGTTTATAAGTTGTATATACATGTAAATTGTCTGTTCTCTTAATACAAAATGAGACCAAAATGTGTCCACTTATTTTTTACAGAACCTAAAATATCCACATAAACCTCTCTTGTCTTCTACACTTTCACTTAGCCTGTCCCCTATGCTCTAAGAATGGATTTGTGTTTCTCTAACCATTCTCCTCCTCACTTTTGCCTGGCCTTGCACCCCAGCATGGCAGACAGAGAATCCTAGAGGCCCAAAGTTCTACAGCGGCTGTTTGCAAAGGGGGAGGAGACTACAGTAACTGCCACACTGGCTACACTTTATGAAAGAAGGGAAAAGGGTAATATCGTGAATGCCTCTCACCTATGACAGAGCAGGATGGCAGAATGCCTACATGGCCCAAGGAACCAGAGGGAGCACATTATCGGCCGAAGAAGTGCAAGCAAAGGCTGGAAGAGGAAAGGTTTGCAGTCAGCTGACTCCTAGCTCTTTGGTAGTTGCTTCTAAAGGGCAGAGTCCATTGGGGGAAGCAGCAGACACTACAAAGAAGATCCTGTTGCTGGAAGTGGGCTGGAAGTAACATCCATAAGTGTCAGAATGCAGGATCAAAGCTTGTCTACAAACAATGTCTACAATGAAGGAGAAAAAATGAGAGTGGTAGGAGATGCAGGACAACCTAGCCTGGACCAGCCCAGCCCAGCCCAGCCTAGGGAAGGTGGGATTCAAGAAGAAGAAACTACAAGAGTAGTGCCTTACACCACATCACTCTGCACAAAATGTGCTCAAGAAACTTCATTTTACTTTTGAACCAACTGACAAAAAGGGCATCTTAATTCTCTCCTTTGCTTCTCAAAAGCCATGGTAAATTCACTAATGAGATGGTGTCATAAATTCACTAATGATTTCAGAAAAACTGTAATTGTGCAACCTAGATGTCCCTTTCCATTCTCTCTAACAATATTAGCAAAATATATATAATGGTAAATATGTTATACAATATAATATATGGAATATAAGTAATTACTAGTTAATTATATTCATGAATGTCTGTAACAAACTTTGAGATTATTCTCCTAATATCATAGCTTGGAAAAGTGAGTCTAACAACTGTCTTGTCCAGCAGCATATCTGTCCTGAGAGCTCGGCCATTTACATGTTGGTCTACCTCACCTACCCTCCCTCTATCCAATCCTGACTTCTTGGAAATCTGACCTCCTGATTGGCTCTCTCATCCCTTTAAACTGCCAGCTTGTGACATCATTCTCCCACCAAACCTACCACCACCTGGTAGAATCTTGGGGTACCCATGAAGTTGTCTGTAAATAAATTTGGATCATCGCAACTGACCAGTGACCAGTAACTGGTGACCAGTGACCAGTGGCCAGTAGGACCAGTGACTTTCGTACTGGACACATGTGCTCTTTGGCTTCAGCCACTGAGACACCCTCATCGCTTGCATCTACAGTTGATATTTCCTTCTCTTCTTCTCTGACCATGTCAGGTAAGGAAAGAACCTTTTTAAAGTGTCTCATTAGATATTTGTTTGCCCCTAAATTTAGCCATAGTGTCAAAAGAGAATAGAATAATTTGGGGAAATATTGAACTAGAAGTCTGAAGAACTAATTTCAGTTTGGATTTGGACAAGTCATTGACTCTCTCACAAAATCTATTTTTTTCCTCATCCGATACATTCAAATGTTAGATTGCTTGTGGACTCCAACCCCTTCCTCTTTTAATATTGAGTCTTAAAGAACACTTATGTTGAAATCAAAATTAACACTTCTTGACAATGTTTCAACAGCAACAGAATGAAAACCTAGGTCATTTAGAGAACTAGTGATATATACAAGATATCTCATGTGTAATGATATTCCACCACCAAGGTTTCAATTTTAGTATTTTAAATTGAGTGCTGTTCCAAAAGTAGTATTCATGTGGTTTTGGAGTTATCTATCCAAACTAGGTAACCAGACAAAATAGGGAGAGAAGATGGAGAGTACTGGACTATAGGGATGCAAGTATTTAGATGTAAAAAAAATATATATATATTGCTTTCATGGACACATGCCCACAGGAACCAGGAGGGAGGGGAAAATAGAAGCAGGAAGGAGGGGAAACCTTAATAATGAAGAAGGAGAACATGGAAGGGCTCTCAAGAGCAAAAAGGGTACTTGGGAATGGAATATTGAAGGGAACCAAAGAGTTTAAATGAAAGCAGAAAGAGTATGGAGTGAAATCAGCTCAGAGTAGGGCGAAATAATGTGGATCTCAGCAAATGCTTACATTGACAGACTAGGAAGGAAAGTAAGGCTGGAGTAGGGCACCACTAGCCAAAGCAGTGGGTCAAAACAGTCAGATTCATTTCCTGTGTTCTTTTATTGCCTGTCTGAACAAGGTGACATGTGACAGTTTAAACATAAACATTCAAAATTGTATTTCAGAGTGCTCGCTTCGGCAGCACATATACAAAATTGTATTTCAGAAATGATGTTTGTTATATACAAGATACTAAGAAAGGTGATTATGCAGGCTAGTGGTCAGCAAACTGTGGCTGTTGAGTCACATGCAGCTCTTTGGCCCCTTGGCTTTTTAACAAAGGTCACCTTAGGAGTACCCTAATTAAGTTAATAACAATGTACCTACCTATATAGTTTAAGTTTAAAAAAGTTGACTCCCAAAAGAAATTTAAATCTTTGTACTGTTGATATTTGGCTCTGTTGACTGAGTTTGCCGACCACTGATCTAGGGCATTGGGAATAACAGAATTTTCAATGTTTCAATACATTCTGATTTTTAAACTATGACAATGTTTTGTCTACTAAAGAAAATAAGACTTTAAAAGATATATCCTAAATGGATCACAAAGACTACATCCTTTATGTGATAAGTATATTCCACGACAGAATTGCACTTCATCTTTACAGTTATTTTCTTCCTAACACAGAGAGCACCCTGACACACAGCCATTGCCCAATTTTAGGTCATAGCTACCGAAGGAGAAAAAGAAAACATCAGGACTCATATATCTAAGTTCACATTTCTCTAAAAACCTATCTATGGATGCATTAGAAAAATCCTACATTAAATTTTTTAATTGGAATCTAATGATGTTGTTTTTAAGACTTTGGGTAGATGCCTTTTCCTGGAATCTACCCAAAGTCTTTTGATGTAGAAGATGATGATAATCTAGGTTTTAAGATAAATATAAAAACCTGTATGATACATTTTAATGATTATTTTTTCTTTGTTTTGAAGTCACATTAATGAAATATATATTAATAATAGACTATCCATTACTTACTGGGGAATATTATTAATAATAGATTAAGTATCTATTACTTGCTGGGGAATATTCAGAGAAACAATAATGGAATTCCTTTACACTTATTTGGCTCTCTACTTTAAACCAGTTTTTATTGAAACATTGATCTGTATATACTGAAGGCACATATATAGCAAGATTGATTGCATTGTGCTGCTTGTTATACAATATTTAGTGATATATCTTCTCTGTTCATATGTACTGGCTGGAAGATTATTGAAAATCACGTATTGTGGGTTGTTTCTGGTTAACGTTATTCACTAAAATAGAATAGGCAATATTAACTTTTATGATATTGCATGTATAAAACAGAACTTCATGTCTAAGTAAA